>NC_140490.1:40970139-41570139 GCF_964271855.1 Acomys minous
GTGGGTCCCATATCCACCTCCCAAGGAGCTGCCGGGTGTCACATGGAGAGTCTTGGGAAGTGTGCTGGAACGTAGCTCATGCCCGTGTCCTCTAACTTGGTGGCCCCTTCTAGAACAGTGGTCTCAACTAGGCAATACATGCTGTTGCTGGAGGTGCCTACTGGCTGCCCTCTGTGAAGAACAGTGCAGGGCACAATGGAGATTGGCCACTCTTGTGTTGTTGCCTCTACTTGTTGCCTAAGAGAACAGAGACTGGGACAAGGAAACCTGGGCAGAAAGCAGAGTGAGGACATCAAGGGACCCTTTTTGGCCTGCTCAGAGAGCCAAAGAGCACCTGTCTGTCCTTTGGACAAGTCCTTTCAACTGTGAGCCAGTCCTGAGAGGCATCCTGTTCTGCTGGTCTCATGGGATGACAAAGGCTGGAAGCTTAGAGTGACTTGCTTTGTGGCCAGTGTGTCCCTTCAGTCCTTTCCAGGTGTCCTTTCCCTTGGGAGTAATGCTGGTACAACGTGTGTGCTTGTGCAAAGACCAACAAGGCTGGGAATCTCCAGTAGCTTGTCTCTCAGATTCAGAAGACGAGAACACGCAGATTGTTGGATGTGCTGTTAGGCAATTAACCTTCCGTGGTTGCAGGGTTTGTTTCAAGTCTTTTAAAGCTAAAGGACTCCTCCAGCTGGTGGTGGAGAGCCTGTGGTGAGGCCAAGTAAGTGGCTCAGACCCTAATGTCAACCTTCTGTACTGGGAGGGCAGGGGTTTCATGTCCATGGAAACTTTTAGGGTAGCCTCCTGCCTCGGCTCTAACCTTTTTATTGTCTGCCTCCCTCCGTGGGCTCATCGTGCCTGCAATCAGATGGGTGTTGGAATACCCTGGACCAGAAGGACTGGCAAATGACCAGGAGTCATGAGACCCTCAGCAGCCACCCTGCAGCTCCCACCCTCATGTAAAGCTGTCAGTTCATGCTGGCCACTACTCTGGAGTTGAAGGTAGACACTGGACAGGGTGGTCACTGCTTTGTCATCCAGGCTGAGCTGGGATTGCCTGGAGGCCTCGGCTTGGTGGCTGCCTCCACTGGGGTGAGTAGGGGTTGTTAGGCTAGGAGTCCTTTATTCCTTAAGCAGGATACCTAAAGGTCATGATTCTCCTACTTTGAACTCAGGCTGTCACACAACCGCCATCATCCTGTGCCTGCCTTGTGACTTGTGAAGGCGCAGGGCTCTCTTGTGCATCTGAACATCCATCCACCCAGCTACACAAAGATCAGATTAGAGCAAATCAGGAAAAAGACAAGGTGAACTGGCCCCTAGGGTGGGGTCTTGTAGGGTTGACTTGGCACCCCCAATCCTAAAGACTTCCTCTTTATTCATATACTTACAGTGATCAGCACTACAATGACGGAACTGGGAGATGGTAAAGCTTTAAATGCTACTGTCCCCTCCTTGTGGATCTCTGTTCCTTCTAGGAGCAGATGCAGGTGTTTCCCTGTGGCCTAAGACTGCAGACACAACCTGCAGAGAACACACATGAGGGAAGTAATGCCTAGCTTGGAAAATGAAGTCATTAGCAAAGACCTCATTTTAATCTTTGAAGAAAAAATGTATAACGACAAAAAGTAATTTTTTAATGTTTAATGGGGAAATTTCCTATCGGGGTAGGTGTGGGAAAGCCCTTGCTTTTCCAGATAGTACACTTCTGCGGGGACAGTGCCGAGGACAGTGGACAGGGTTCCCTGGGACATGTGGTTCCTGGACTCTCTGCTGAGACATATTGGCTTGGGACACAGCCTCTCTGGACAGTAGGGTCTGGTTGTAATAGCTTATCCATTGATTTGTGAAAATTTGGCCTTGTAGCTTGGGCCTGGCTTGGTGAACACAGCTAGTGTTTCCATATGCTGTGGAAGGCTGGCTTTGTAGCTTTGGACTGACTTGGTGAACATAGATAGTGTTTCCTTGTACTGTGAAAGGCTGGCCTTGTAGCTTGGGCCTGGCTTGGTGAACACAGCTAGTGTTTCCTTGTGCTGTGAAAAGTTGGCCTTGTAGCTTGGGCCTGGCTTGGTGAACACAGCTAGTGTTTTGTTGTGCTGTGAAAGGTTGGCCTTGTAGCTTGGGCCTGGCTTGATGAACACAGCTAGTGTTTCCTTGTGCTGTAGAAGGTTGGCCTTGTAGCTTGGGCCTGGCTTGATGAACACAGCTAGTGTTTCGTTGTGCTGTAGGAGGTTGGCTTTGTAGCTTGGGCCTGGGTTGGTGAACACAGATAGTGTTTCCTTGTACTGTGGAAGGTTGGCTTTGTAGCTTGGGCCTGGCTTGGTGAACACAGATAGTGTTTCCTTGTGCTTTGTTGGCCTCATCAATAGAACTGTGGTAGCAGACATGCCTACTCACTGGAGCCTGGGCTGGTTCTTTGTGTACAATTGTCTTTGACGGAGCACACACATAGACAGCCCCCGGTTTCATTTCTCCAATCCATCCGACAGAGGTTATGAGGTCCTGTGCCTCAGCCACCTTTTGGTGTGTGAACACTCTGCTCGTGACTGACCCTTGGCTTTGGGTGGTTGATAAGGCCCTGACTTTTTGCAGGGAGTTCTCCTGTGATTTATATTTTGGTGTCAAAATAGATGTCACAAAGGTTTTTATCTTGTCCCCAAACTTTTTTTCTGGGGAGGAATTGCATTCTTCAATATTTGGCCTCTCTTTTGTGTCACTTGGACCAAAGATATGGCTAGTCCATGGTTCCTGGGGTTTGGAGACAGTAGAGACATTCCTTTCTTTTGATAAAGGGTAGCTGTCTTGGGAGGCTGATTTGCTGGTGGTGGTCAGAGTCTTGAAGCTGGACTGGGTGGCCTTGGAGGCCAGGATATCTGCAGCAAGCAGAACCTCAGAGACACAGTCTTGAACGGACATGCCAGTGGCACAGTCCTGCAGGACGACAGCAGTGGCCGAGTGAGGTGCGCTGAGGCCTGAGTCTTCTGGATCCTGGGAAACAGTTCTCAAAAGAGATTGACTTTTGCTGGTCTGTGGTAATTCTAAACCCCTCAAGCGTTCATTTTTTGTTTGCAACTTTGCCATCTCTTTGGCGTCCATGTGGAGTACCCTGTCACAGGACTCCTCCTCCTCTATCTCCTCCAGCTCCCTGGAGATTGGTGACTGGGATGCCACACTGATCTCTGGAACTGACACCCCTTGGTAGGGATCTCTTAAAGTCACAGCCTCCTCATTTTCCTGTGACTCATAGTCACCTTTGACTAGGTTTGGACTTGGCTCTAGATTGCCTGTCCAAGATCCAAAAACCATATCACTGTGGCAGGCTGTGCCCGCAAGGCTGTCTTGGGTGGACAGCAAAGTCACATTGTCCTTCTGGACAGTGGAAGGGTCCTCAGAGGGCCCATAGTTGTCACTAGGTGGAGTCTCTGTCAGGAATTCGAGCTGGGAGGCAGTGGGAGAGTTCTGCATAATGGAAGCTATTTCCGTTGTCACTTTCTTTCTTGCATCCTTCTGAACAGATTCACACAAGACACTGGCCATCTTGTCAATGGAGTCATCTCTAGAGTCCCAGCAGGTCAAAGAGGGTGTCAGGGACTGTGACGATTTCAAAGCCACAGCCTTGTCTATGTGGAGATGATGTATGGTCTTGAGGCCTCTGAGTGGCAGGCTCCATCTGTGCCTCACCAGGCGTCTTGTAAGATGTGTTTCCAGCACCTTCTGAGTGCCAGGATCTAGGAAAGAAAGCCCATTGGAAGTATTCTCCCTGGTGGTCTGAGAATTTAAGGATGGCTTTGTCTCTGAGTTGTCAGGAGGGGCCAATGTGTGGTGTATTCCATGACAAATGCCCACAGGCACCTTACTGTCATTTGTGTGTCCCCACTTGCCATGGAAGGCGTTTTTTAATATAACATCTAGGGGCTTCTTTCCTGGTCCCACTGGCTGGGGATTTTGTGAGTCACTTTCCATCTCTGTCTCAGAGGTGAACTCTAGAACTTTGCCTAGGGAATCTTCCGGGGTGCTGTGCGGATCTTTCAGAGATTGTTCTAGAGAGTTTGTCATATCCTTGCATGGGTCCTTCCGTATCTGGAATATCTCTGGACGCCTTGACGGGACACTCTGTAGATGCTGGTTGCTCGCATCTTCCAGTCCCGAGAAACTCGAGGTCTTCTGACTGTCTGCCTGGCCCATCCCTGACAGTCTGTGTTGAGACTTTATCAGCTCCAGAGGCAACTGGATCTTGTGAGGCCATTGGTCCTGGCGCTCCATGAACCTCTTTTTTAAGTGTTGTTCCAGCTGCTCCCGGAACTGAGGGTTAATGAACTCCCCTGGGACGGGGACAACAGACTCCTGGCCCTGGGAGGCATGACTAATAGAAGTGAGTGGATTAAATGCTTCCTGTGACTTTTTAACCATGGCTGGTACATTGTTCATTTCTTGGTGCTTATTCAAAAGGTGGCACTCTAGGTGCTGAGCAGCAGGTGGGACAATGAACTGGGATCTTGAAGCCACAGGGCGAGAAGCCCCATAATCTCTAGTTGGAGGGGAATGACATGGTAGTTTTGAGGTAGAGGATGGGCCACGGGCCTGGGTTTGGATTCCAGCCATGGACAGGGATAAGTTTGGGGTGAAAGGTTGGGATTTGGCCACGTGGTGAAGCAAGGGCTTTGGAGAGAAGAGCTGAGGTGGTGCATTAGCGAGTCCATTGAATAATATGAACGGGGCATCTGTCCATCTGTCCATCCTGACAGTAGCCACAAGGGACTCACTGTGGAGAAAAGGGAGGCCCCAGAAAAGTTGGTCACAATTTTTTAAAAGCCCCTGATTATTCGCTGGCTCGCTGCGGCAGGCCTGCAGCATACCGCCTGTGCAGATCACAGAACAGTCAAGCCTTTCCTTTCCTTTCCCCTCCCAAATTTTTAGTTCGACCCTCTTTCTTATCTGAAATTCCAGATTCTCCTGGACATCAGGGCTGATGAAGGAGGGTTTCCCAGCCTCTACTTGTCTGTAAGTTGGGTTTGTCCAGAGCGAGGCCCCTCGGAGGCTAAGGGAAAGATGCTCTCGCAGGGACTCACCCTGTGACGAGCTGGAGCGGCACCAGGTTTCAGCAGCCACCTGGTACCATGAGGGGCCTGAGACAGGTCTTCTTGAGTCATCAAGGCCTGGGGTGGTTGGAATAGGAGAAGGCAAACCTGTCAGAGGTGTGGGTTGTGAGGTCCACACTGGTGTTTCCCAGTCACGCTGAGGAGGAGCCATGCTGGGATCTGGCATGGATGGAGAACAGGGCACAGGACCAGAAGGACAAGATGCGGGGGAAGGTGCACTTGGTGCTGGTGAATGACGTCTTCCAGGAGTCAAGGTCTCTGGTGGCCTAGAGGCGCTCATAGATGACTGTGACTCAACAAAAGCCAGGGAATTCTGCAGGACTGGTGACACCGCAAAATCTCGAGGAAGTTGGTGTTCCCTGAGAGGAGCTGAGGAGGCCGCTTGGGACAAATTCATGGTCACAGATTCCTTTGTGGGCTGCCTAGGTGGCTTGTGGTCATTGGCAGTTTCTGGTTTAGACACTTCACCAGAGGCATCTCCTCTGAAGAGCTGGTAAAAGCTGACAGTGTCAATAACCTTCTTCACTATGCTGCGGGAGACAGGAGATAGGATCACAGCCAGGAGAACATGGGGCCAGGAGGCTAAGCTCACTGACTAGGGATGGACACTTGCAGCTCATCACAACCACTGTTCCACACTCTGATCTTTACATGACCTTGTTGTCTTAACTTCTAGGACTGTCCTCAGGCCCCACCCATTCAGAGGGCTCCTATTCCCATGATAAGTCTATGTGCTGGTCACGGATGAGCACACAACAGGCAAGGAGGGAGGAGCCAGAAAGAGCTGGAGCGTTCTTACCTGTGCCAAAATGAAAGCAGTAACTTGCTGCCCTTCTGTCTCTTCCAGGTGCTGCCTCTGTAAGCTGCAAATGGAGACTGGGTTATGGGGGGTAAAGGAGGGACCCGCAGATCTTACCAGAGACAGAATGAACTGTCCCTTCAGTAGAAATGGAGAATTAAATGGGAGGTCAGACATCCATGAACAAGGCTGTGTGCCCAAATGCGTTGACAGCAAGGCACACGTGGGGCAGGACAGTGCCATGGACCAGGATCTTCCACTTCCACCAACATCCATGGGCTTCGGAACCTCCCTGTGGAGGGGAGGGGAGGACCAGTGTTCTGAAAGAGCAAAATGTCTTAGAGAAATGAAACAGCCAGTTTGCCTCCAAATCCTGGCAGCATGGCTCCACTCCTTCCCACACCACCCCTCCAGGTAGCACCCAACACTGGCCATCCATAGCTTCTTTCTGAGCCCAGAAACTGGGGCGTGTCTTCAATCCTGGGTTCCTTCCAGGAGCTGCCTCCTCAGGGTTCTGCAGCTCACTTGGTGTTATTGCTCGGGGCAGGTGGGGGGGGGGGCTGGGAGGGGGCAGGGGAGATGAGGGGAAGGAAGGAGCCTACCTTCCATGGTCCTGATTTTCTCCCTGGCCTTGCTATGCTCTCTCTTCATTACCTGACAGAGAGAAACAGTACCTGCAGCCCCATTCACTCATCTACTCTGGGGATTAATATGTATTCTCTTCCTCTTGGAAGACCCGAATGGGGAATGTCTCTGTGAGAGATCCACCATGGATGTCACTGGTCGCTGTTTTTCTGCTCAGGAACCAGAGGCTTAGCTCTGAACTGCCAGTGTTCCGAGGCCAGAGGGGATCCAAGTCCAGAAGCTCAGCACCCCCTTCACATCAGCTCAACTGACCAACGGAAGTATGAATGTTAGAGGGGGACAGAGGAAGCAGTGCTCAGAACTTTTCCTTTCTGAGGTCCCTGGCCATCCCAGGACCACGGACCTAGACCATGGGACACAGTGCTTCTCCTGGCATAGGTGGTCTGAGAGCTGACATGATGGAGCCCACTCTTCCATCTGCCCTACTTGTCAGGTCTCAAGCGCAGGGGGGTTTGCTCTCTGCTGAGATCCACTCCCCCTCCCCTCAGCGACCTCCCTATTTGATTTCTAGTCTCTGTTGGTTTGGGCTAAGGCATTCTTACCATTTTGGTGGTGGTGGTGGTTTTCTCTGGGGGAGGTGAGGATGAGCTATAGAAAGGGACCATATGGAAGAGCCCCAGTCCACACACAAAGGCGAGGATCTTGTCCATTCCCCAAGTAATAAAGCCGGGACTCAGCCATGTAGAACAAACATTTTCCACTGGAGAGAAAAGGCTTTCCATTTGAACTGCACAGCTGTTCTCAAGCAACTGAGCACTGAGAGTTCGCTGGCAGAGGTGGCAGCTGGGACCAGGCCTGCATCACAAGAGCTCCTGGCTCCCTGTCACAAAAGGGCTTCTGAGTGTGGGGGAGGGGCTTAGAAAAGGTGACAAAACAATCTCTCCCCATCCTCCCTCTGTCCTCCACAGCCTTTCTTGTATCTGCTTCCAGCTCCACCTGCTCACCCTGTCAGAAACAGAGTCCTGCCCATTTTCTGTTCCTCCAGAGAAAGGCTTGTGTATGTTCTATGGGCTTTTGAAACCTCAAAGCCACCTCTAGTGACACACCTCCTCCAAAAGGCCACACCTCCTAATTCTTCCCAAACAGTTCCACCAACTGGAGACCAAGCACTCAACTAAGTGAGTCTTCGAGGTTTATTCACATCACCACATTTCACCTTCTGGCCCTCCACAGGCTTGGAGTCAAATCATAAAAGCAAAATGCACTTCGTCAATGTCAAAAGTCCTCATAGTCTTTCACAGTCTCAACACTATTTCGAAGTCCAAAGTCTCTTCTGAGACTCAGTCTCTTAATTGTAACCCACATAAAAGCAAAATTGCATGTTTCAGCCTACAATGGCAAAGAATACATATTCCCATTTCAAATGGGAGGAAAGAAGACAGGAAATACTGGGCCAAAGCAAGAGCAGAACCCAGCAGGGAGAATGCCAAGCTCTGCATCTCCATGCCTGATGTCAAAGGGCTTTTCAGATCTCCTACTCCTTCCAGTTTTGTTGACTGCAACAGAATCCTCTCTTTTGGGCTGACTCTGTACCCTGTCTGCAGCTCTCCTTGGCAAGTGTCCCATGACTCTGGTGTCTCCAGCTCTTGTGGTCTCCAGCACAACCCAGGCATAATCCCCCCAGCTTCATGCAATGGTCTCTCTGTGCCTCCATGCAGGGACTCCCCTGTCACCGGCCTGGCCTCAGCAACAGCTTTAACTACAGAAGATGAGTCCATGACCCCTTTACTCATTTATTCTTCATGATTCTAAAGCCCGAACCACATGGCCAGTGCCGCCAAGTTCATGCTTGGGATGGAGCCTGGGCCCTTCTGGAATTGCACTTGGATAAGCTTGGATCTGCTGTTGCTCTCTAGGGACAGACAGTTCCTTCGGCCTTTTCTTTTCCCAAGTTGCAGGATTAGTTTGGCTTTGGTCTCCTCTTGAGGGCACCACTCCTTTATTCCACTTATCTTTACCCTTTTCAGCACTCACAAGGCTACAGCATTAAATTCCCTGTGCTCTTTTCTCTTCAAACTGTACGTTTTATATTTCCTTTCCCCCTGTTTGTTCTTTTTCACTGTAGATCTGCTAACAGTGATCTCTAATAACCTGCACACCAGAGTCAATATTAAACTGTCTTGAAATCTCCTCTGCCTAACTAAATCTATAACAATTAATCTAAAAGTCTTCAATTTAGCTCCAGGAAGATTCTCTAGATGAGGACAAAGAGCACCCCTTTCCCCAAAAATATCATAAGAATTGTTTAAGCCCAGTTGTTAATATTGCGCCTCTCTGGAGTCTGTTGAGCTAGGCCTCCCTAGTCCACATTGCTCTCAATATTACTATCTCCTAAGCCCCTACTAGGACTGCTCCTTCAGCCTTGTTTACAGCATTCAGCCACTTTCCTAGTCCAAAGTCCCAAGTCTCCCACATTCCTCAAAACAAACAAACAAACAAACAAACACAAAAGAAAAGACCCAGAATGGCCAGACCTGTGTCATAAACACCCCACTTTGGGTACCTGTTTCTGTTTTAGTTACTTTTCTTTTCTTTTTTCTTTTTTTGGTTTTTCAAGATAGGGTTTCTCTGTGTAGCCTTGACTGTCCTGGACTCACTTTGTAGACCAGGCTGGCCTTGAACTCACAGTGATCCTCCTGCCTCTGCCTCCCAAAGTTACTTTTCTACTTCTGTGAACAGACACCATAACCGAGGCAACTTATAAGAGAAAGCATTTAATTTGGGGTGCCATGGTTTCAGAGAGTGAACCTATTACCACTGAGGAGGAGAACTTGGCAGCAGGCAGGGAAGCATGGCACTGAATTGGCAGCTGAGAGCTTCCTGATCTACAAACAAGACAGAGACAGAGGAGAGAGAGGAGTCAGAGAGAGGGGAGAGGAGAGCAGAAGGGAGGGACTGACACACTTCCTCCAACAAAGGTATACCTCCTAATCCTTCCCTGTTGGGGACTGGTCTGGCTGCTGCCCAAATGAGCACACTCAAGTACTCCAAAATGATGTTTGTAACCTTGCCTAAAAACTTATTCCTGTTTGACCAATAAAAAGCCAATACACCTGGGCAGGGCAAATGGGATGGGTGTGGTTAAAGTTCAAGGCCTTGAGGACAAAGAGGATCCTGGGAGAGACAGGAGAGGAAGAAGAGAAGGAAGGAGGCAGCTGCGATGGGTGAGGTGGAGAAGAAGCACATGGCCGGCATGGATGGAGGATTCGGCTCAGATGAAGAACATTAGCAAGTATTTGGGATTATGGATGAGAGGCAGCTCCGAAGAAATTATTAGAAGCAGTTGGCATGGGATAGGGGCAGAGATATGTGGGAATTAGTTTGGAGGATTAATATCTGCCCTGCCCCAGGTGAAGCAAGGCTATTTTAAAATATAACAGATGTTTATGCTTTTGTTGATTGATAGTGGGTTAGAAAATACTGCCATAATAATTAAAGGCCTAATAATAAGCTTTTAAAGATCATACCACTTAGATTAACTTTTATGTTGAATATAGAAGAAATAAGAGAATAAAGTAATAATGTACCAGGTAGCAGATATTATATTGTAGAGGAGTTTATTAAATGAACATGGGGGCGAGAAGGAGAGGGAAGAGGCGTGCCCCAGAGAAAGACAGAGTCAGAGACAGACAGAGAGGGGAGAGAGAGGAAGAGTAAGAGAGAGTAGAGAGAGACCCCGTGGAGGGTCTGCCTTTTATATGACCCTGAGTAGGGCCACACCTCTGTGGCTGGTAAGCAATGACATCACAGGTAGGCTGACTGAAGCAGAATCCTCACATTTGTACCTTTTCCTATAATTAAAAAATGAGGAACATTGAATTGTTTTCCCCAACTAGGGACCAAACATTCAAATACATTAGCCTACAATGGTAGAATTTTTTTTTATACTAAGTCTACATAGCAAGTAGGGAGAAAGAGCTGGCATTTTCATAATGTTGTTTTCTTATTCATGTGAACATGAACTAGTTTCCTCATTTATTTAGTTCTTTAATTCCTCAGCCACAGTGTTTTTGTGTTTTTCCTCATAGAGATCTGTGTGTGTGTGTGTGTGTGTGTGTGTGTGTGTGTGTGTGTGTGTTTTAGATTTTTATTTAAATACTTAATTGGGGGCCAATAGGATTTACATTTTCTATTTATTTCATGCATTCATAGAAGGAAGAGACTGCTTTTTATATATTAATATTAAGACCTTGCAATTTTTGTATGGCCACTTTCCCCGTCAAGATGTTTTCTTGCTGATTCCGTCAAGGTTTCTGGCTAGAAAAACCCGTGTGCAAGAGAGAAACCCGACTTCTCTCCCAATCTGTGTGCTTTCACATCTCATTTCTTGGCTCTGGCTTGTGGGCTATGGGTCGCAGTGCGAGGCTGGAGGAGCTTGGCTTCTGTATTTACACAGGAAAACTCTTCGTCCCCCACTGTCCTGTGACGTCATCTGTCGCCATTGCCCTCTGTCAAGGTGAGGAATTGGGCTTCCATGTCTGAACTGCCGAGTGTTTGTGGCATGAGGGAGTACCGGCATTTTCTGAGTCACTGGCGTGACCGCGTGCTCTGCCATGTGTGGCATGCATTCTACTTTCTTTTCTGTGGCTGTGATCAAGCACCTGGCAAGATCAATTTGGGAGACGATGGGGTTTATTTCGTACTACAGTTATTGATTAAAGACTACCATTGTGAGGAAGGCCAGAATTTCGGAGAGCTAATCCCATTACACTCCTAGTCAAGAACAGAGAGAAATGGATGCGCCCACATTGCCTGCTTGCTTGCTCTGGCTTTCTCCTGTCCTCTATTGCCCAGGAAATGGTGCCACAGACAATGGTCTGGGTCTTCTCACGTGATTAGCAAGCAAGCCAATGTTCCTACAGGCCAGTCTGATCTAGGTAACCCTTCAGTGGAGACTACCCTCTGAGGTGACTCAACCTGCCTAATGCTGTGACCCTCTACTATAGTGCCTCATGCTGTCATGACCCCCCAGCCATAAAATTATTTTTGTTGCTAATTCATAACTGTAATTTGTCGCTGTTATGAACCACAATATAAATGTCTATGTTTTCTGATGGTCTTAGGCAACTCCTGTGAGAGGGTCATTCAGCCCCAAAGAGGTCGTGACCCAATAGGTTGAGGAGCACTTCTCTGTACTGTCAAGTTGACAGCTAGAACTAACCATCCCAGGGAGGGGGCATTCAGGCTAGTTCCAGCTCAGAGGTCTCTGAGTCTTGTTTCTGCCCTGCACGGTGTCTTCAGCAACAGGAACTTACCTTCTACCTCTGAGGAGATGGGGGGAGGGCAACTGGGGGCAGCAGCAATAGGCTGTATGTGTTGGGAGGCTCTTGGACATCTCTCACCAACAACTCAAAGGAGGGCTTCTCATGTCTCACATTAAGATTTTTGTTAGATGGTCTTTGGCTCTTGGAGGAAGCACCATCAGCCCAGATGAGAAAAATTCATTAAAACCATATGTGAAAAGAGAAAAACAAAGACCCAAAAACCAAAACAACCAACAAGAACAACAACAACAAACCCATATGTGCATATTTACATACAGAATTACATTTATTGTAGTATTTTAGGTAAATAGTTAACAGTATGATTCCTTGTAGTGTTTTCAGACATCCTTGTTACTTTTCCTCCTCCCTCCTTCTGCTGTGTTATCTCCCTAAAGAGCCTCCTCTCCCCATTTTCCCTATCGCATCACTTTTATCTTGCAAGCTTCTGAAGGAGGGCGGCACCCAACAGCCCTACTTAGCTATGATGCTTATGAATCACATGGCACACATACCTTGACAGTAACCAACAGCTCTGTAAGTGGACTTAGACTCTTCCAACGAGAGAAAAACCATGACTGCTGCTGGGAACCCAGCTACTCAGTGCTCTTGAAGTCATGGTTACCAGAGGAGGTGAACCCACAACCAGCAGTTTACTAAACCAGGATAATTCCTAACCACAGCCTGTGAACATTTGTTCCTATACTCACATGTAACTTTCCCTCTTCAAGGAAACTTCTCTTTGCAACAGAGGGAAATCACTACAGAAAACTACAACCAATCAAAATGTAGAGTTGTGGAGCCCAGTTCCAATGAATACATCTAAAATGCTCCCACATCTAGGGCCCAGGGAACATTGCAGAAGAGAGGGCAGAAAGACTGTAAGAGCCACAGGATCAGGGAGTTTGCTGTGAGACTGTGCCTCCTAGTAATGTCAAAAACTACACTCATGAATTCTCAGCAACAGGACTGCCCAAATGGGAGCTGAGCAAGAACGGCAGCAATGGACATGCCAATGTGACCTGGGGTCGGGGTGGGGTCCATGAGGCCTCAGTGATCCACAAAGAACTACAGGCAATTGTGGAAAGCTGGGAGTGGGAGAGGTGGTCCTCTGCAGGGAAGAGCACACTAATTGGTTATCCAGTGCCAAAGGCCAGCCCCCCAAAGCGTATATACATACAGCCTTATACAGCCTTGTGCCTTATACAGCCTTGTGAATTTAAATACATGTATGCATGTGAGAACGGTTAAAAAAAAAAAGTCGTGGATTTGAAGAAAAGTGGGGAGAAGCTCATGAGAGGGTTTGGAGGGGGAAATGTAAATATAATACAAAATAAAAAACAAGGAAATATTGTCTGTATTGGAATGGTAGAGTTTTTGAAAGAAAGGGTGGTTTCCAAAGCCAATATTGATTGTAATAAAGTAGGTAATTAAAGTAGACAATAGAAGAACCAACCAATCAACCAGAACTATGATCAAGATTGCCCTGGCTGGCTTGTGAGTGTGGAACCAGCCTCTCCCCTAAGAAGTCCCATTTGTTTATTCCACATAACACTCACTTTCAGGTAATCTCTAATAGTCTGTTGAGGTTTTTAATGCATTCCTAGCTTTTTCTTGTTACGTCTGTGTCTGGATTTGGTATGAGGGCGATGCTGGCTCAATACATGGAGCTAGGAGGTAACCTCTGTATTTTGTCTTTTGGAAGACACGGTAGAGAGCTAGTACAATCTCCTCCTTAGCTGCATTGCTAATGTTATCTAGAGGCGTGCCTGGGCCTGGTGCTTTCTGTGAGGGAAGGTTGTTAGTTAATGATTCAGTTTTTGGGTTGTTTGTTTGCTTGCTTGCTTGTTTGTTTTTCTTTTGATGGACATAGCCCTACTCAGGCTGTCATGTGAATTTTAGCATATTTGTCTTTCCAAAAAACTTGATCCATTTTATGTATTTTATTGAATTTGGGAGTTATGGTAGTTACAGATTAGTTTATTATCCCTGCCTTGCCCACAGACAGGAGGAGCACTAATGTCACTTTCTTAGTCAGTGGGCTGGATCTTCTTTGTTACACTGCAGTTGTTAACTGAACCATGATCCTGTTTCTGTGAGTTACAGCTTCAGTATGGATAGTTTGAGCATGATTCAAAGTAAACAATTTTAATATTAAATTATTCATGACCGTTCATATAACACCATTTAGCATCTTATCCTATTTAAATGCCTTTGCTAAAATATGGTTTTTTGTTTTGGTTTTTCGAGACAGGGTCTCTCTGTGTTAGCCTTGGCTGTCCTGGACTCACTTTGTAGGCCAGGCTCACCTCGAACTCACAGCGATCCACCCGCCTCTGCCTCCCGAGTGCTGGGAGTAAAGGCGTGCGCCACCATGCCCGGCTTAAAATACGGTATTTTTGTTTTCATTGTTTTTTTCCTATATACTAGGTTAATTGTGAATTAGTAAAAATCTTGTTTCAACATTTCCAATTGTCTCTTAAAAACATATTTATGAGTGTGTGTGTGTGTGTGTGTGTGTGTGTGTGTGTGTGTGTGTGTGTATGAGAGAGAGGGGGGGGGAGGGAGGGAGAGTTTATGTGCACTACATATATGGAGTCCCAACAGAGGCCAGAAGAAGGCATCAGATCCTCTGAAACTGGAATCACAAGCAGCTTTGAGCCTCCATGTAGGTGCTAAGAACCAAACTTGGGTTCCCACAAGAACAGTAAATGCTCTCAACCACCAAGCCATCTTTCTAGCCCCTTCTAGCTCTTTTAAAAACAGGTTTTGGGGCTGAGGGTATAATTCATCTGGTAGAAAGTTTGCTTAGAATGCACAAAGCTTTGGGTTTCACCAAAGCTGCATAAAACTAGCTGAGGTGCTGCGCATCTGGGATCTCAGGAGGCAGGAAGATCCTAAGTTTGAGATCACCCTCTGATACATAGTCTTGGCTATATGAAATCCTGACTTTAAAAAATAGTTTTCCATATTTTAACCCTGCTCCAGGAAAGGGAAGACCTCCTCCTCCAAGAGATGGAGGACTTAGGACACAGAGCTGTACTGTCTCTTCTTGGGCACCCGAGGGAAACCATTAGGAAGGAGGAATTCAACCCATAGTGGTACCCTGCCCCCCACAGCCTGGACACCACCCCAAGACACTCCACTTCTAGTCTACACCTGGTTGGTGCTGTCAAATAGCACCTTGTTTTTCAGTAGTAAAAGAACAGTGATAAGAAAGGCAGGGAACACTGTGTGGTGGGAACTGTCGGCCATATGCTAGCACACGAGCACGCATGTGCTTAGCTGGGCTCGTAAACACTAGTTCATCACTCTTAGAAAGTCAACTCCTCCTTACCCACACACACTGCTGACACCAGACACTGGTGACTTGTCCTTTCCCCAGCACAATAGCGTATTCTTTTGCAGTGGCTGTATTGTTTTGTGGGTGCTTGGGAGACTAATAGGCAGTTAGCTCCTTAGCCCAAAGTAATCCACCATGTTAGTTCATTAGTCAATTCATTAGCTAGTTAAAAGTACTAACTACTAGACTTCTTATTTAAAAGTCCAACAGGTGTGCCCTAATCTCAGACCTCATGATAAAGATAAACAGGCTTCAGATGCTTCCTCAGTCCTCTCCACATGCAGGAGACCAGGCCTTAAGCTTCCCTCATAGAGCTGCTCCCATCAGCTCTAGATACAGTCTGCCTTGTTTCCAGACTCGGGACAGGTCTGAGATACAACCTTTTCCCATTCCTTCAACTAAAGGACAGTGACTGCTCCCAGCAGCCTCACCTGTGTCTCCGGGTAAATTTACAATAAGGCTTAAGGAAACAAATAAGTATTTTGGTGTCTAGGAAGGTGTTTTAAGGTTAACAAATATAAGTGGAAGCCTAGGTCATTACAAGAAGGTGATGCTTCAGATTTCTTCCTGTTGCTGTGCTACTGTTGTGTTGAGACCATCTAGAGCTTTGACATTAATCACTGGAGCCCTGGTTTATTAATCTAACTCTGATGAAACATTCCACTATATGACCCACTATCATAGATCCAAGCTCAAAAATTTGAATTTTCCTTTGGTTTGTCTTTAAATATATACTTAAAATGTTTCTCATTGTGCTAGATTTGTATACACATCCAGTCTTCTGAATAAAAGGACTCTTACATTGTGTAATCATGCTAAAATTTAAGACCAAGTGAGCGGTTGCCCTTCTGCTCTACAGGAAGTTTCTGTCCTCCCCACCTTACTGTTTCACAGATGCCAAAAGATCCGTAAGGCTTCTGCCTTTCTTAAGCTCACCTCAAAGAGTATTCATGCTTTTAACCCAAGGTTTTTTCCCTAGCCTCTGCTATGCTATAACACATAAATGTATTTTTAGTACCTTTTTCTACAATGTGTATTTCTCTGCAGATTGCAAACAATAGCAATGCTAACATGTCTAAAATTTATCTGCCTTTGTAAACTTAAAAGGATTCTTGTGAGCTACAGGAAATCCACCTCTGAGGTCAAACGGAATCCAGATAGCTACAGCCAATCAGCAGCCTAAGTTTCCCACCCACTGCCTATTTCAGAGGGTGGGATTCCTTCCCCGTTCCCTGGTTTTGGGACCCCTCTCCCTTTTCCTCCCCGATTGCTACATTCTTGTAACGCAACACAGGCTAATGGTCGAGTCTTCCCTCTGATTGACATAAACGCTTCCTGCTGTTCTCACCAACCTACATCCAAACCCTTCATCCAGGACCTTCTCCTTTGGGTGAGATCTCCCTCTGCCAGCACAGTTCTGCCTTTCTTCCCCCACTCGCACTTGAAATCCTGGTACCAGGTGACCGTGTCTGCTCGGACTATGCCCTTGGTCTCTGACCAGCGCTGGCAAGTTGCTGGACAGATTGCACCAATCTCCGTCAGACCTTGCTCTTGGGACACCTTGGACAGGTCACTGATTTCCACTCTTGGGACACCTTGGACAGGTCACTGATTTCCACTCTTGGGACGCCTTGGACGGGTCACTGATTCCTACTCATGGGACACCTTGGACAGACCACTGATTTCTACTCAACTCATGGGAATAGGCTCCCCTATGGGATGCCTTCTGGAGAATTTCAAATCTTTAGGGCTGCTAAGGTGACACACCTCTGCAGCCAAAACAAACTTGGACAGATCCAAAACAAGACCTTTTAAATCACTGCCAGCAACTGGGTAAATGGAAGGAGGCTCCCTACGCTCAGGCTTCTCTCTTCTTCCCTCCAAACCTTCCCTCTCTGCTCGCTCTCCTAAAAGTTTCAAACGTACACCAAAAGGGAATTCCCTCCTTAACCTATTTAACTTTGTTTTCTGCCCATATATATGTTCCAGTATCCTGCCAGATTTCCCACATCCAAGACGGTGCCAAAGCAGCTACCCACAGGTGCTCCAGTCCAACCTCACAGATGCTGCCAGCTGGACCTGCACTGCCCCTCCTAGCCGCAGATGTTCTCAGACCCTGGACAACGAATACAACAGCCTGCTCTTCCTGGACTTGGCTGACATTTCAGCCTTTTGGTCCTCTATCAGCTCGCCAGTATCAGCAGGAATCAGCTAAAGACGATTGATTTCCTTACCCCTTATGCATTTATTATCAACAAAAGACTGGAATGGTGTGCTTCAGACCTAGGATAAACAGCTCCAGGCTCTCTCAGTACTCCTCGGTCCCTATCTGCTGCAGGACATGGCTGGCATACCCTGCCCTCTACCCTGAACTTTCTAGGGCAGGGGCTTTTCCTTCCCCTTCTCCATATAATCCAGACATTTTGTTACTCTTGCTTTTTTAATTTCTCTTATCCACCCAGGCCTGCATGGTGGCTAAGAGCTTCTCCCAATGAACCTACATTTATATACTTTATATGAGAAGCAGCCCAACATCCTCATTTTTTTTTTTAAGTAGAAGAAAAAGGAGGAATGTTAGCATATAGGCAGCTGCCTCTAGGTTGTTTAGCAACCTATGATGTCATTGCCTGCTGCCACCATGTGAGTGCCAGACTATAAAGGGGCCAACCTGCCACCTTGTCTCTCTTACATTCTCTCTCTCTCTCTCTCTCTCTCTCTCTCTCTCTCTCTCTCTCTCTCTCTTCCATTTCTCTGCCTCTCTGTCCCCATGGGGTGTTCCTCTCTCCTTTCTCCCTCCTCCTCCCCACTTCTACAATAAATTTCTCCATATCAAATCTGTTGTGTGTCTCTATTTATTCTTAGTGGTAACACCCCTCCCATATCAATTGAGAAAATGAGAAAATGCTCATTGACATGCCCACAGGCACATCTGATGGAGGCAGTTCCCCAGTTGGTCCTTTCTTCCCAGGTTATTCCATTTTATGTCAAGCTGGCAGAAAATAAGCCACACACTGGGTTTCTGAGGGTGAGGATACAGCCCGGGACTGTGATGGTACTGTGAGCTAGCTGGACTGAAGAAGCAGCAGCCATTACATTCCACACTACCTTTGAAGACCTGCAAATTGCAGTAGGAGGCCCTGAGTTCCTGTAGGTGCTGCACGTCCTACGGATGGGCCCAGATGGCTCAGCGTGCTATTTAGGAGTCAGTGAGCAGCATGTGGAGCATGGCCCCCAACCTCTTTGTTACTCAACCCCTTAAATAGGGTCTCCCACTTAGCCAAAGCTTAAAATATACCTCTATATAGCTTAATAACCTGTGGCCTTTGGCCTTGAGGATGCTGTATCCTCTTGGGCTGAAGGGGATGGCACGTAGGAGACCAGGCAGATGCCATGCTTACCTTTCTAATGACATCTGCTCCTGCTTTAGGAAGCTCCTCCCCCTTGATGCCCTGCCTGACTTCCAGTGCTCTGGGCAGAGGGTGCTGCTCTCTGGCCTGAGAACTGCACACATTACTTTAGCTCTCCCACACATGTCTGTCTTTCTGTTCTCTCAGTGTGAGCTCTGACCAGGCTGATTTTGACAGAAACACACTCCCACATATTTAGACCTTTCATTTACTTCAGATGTAAATTTTATTTGGGCAAAAGAGGTGGAAGACTAATTAATCATAAAATCAGCTTGTGCACAGAGCTCACTTATTGCTGCCACTGTGCCTTATGTAGATCGCCCCCTAGTGGTCCTCAGGGAGAGCAGAGGCACAAGTGTCTCCAGAACTGTCACCAATGATCTAAACCATATTGACCTTATTTCTAACTGAAAATTATGCTAATGGCTTTGCTTTGTAATTTGTCTATGATTTTTCTCAATGAAACAACATTTTATCCAGAGGCAGAAGAAGATCACCATTAAAACTTCCAAGGATGGGGCATGAAATAGGTTAATGTTGGACATTTTTATGAAGGGAAGAAGCTAATTTAGAAAAGAAATTCAGTGACTGGAAACTATGGTAAATGCTATCAAGCTGGTATTTAGTGCTTTCTCTTGAACCTAAAATCATATCATAATGGGATTTCATTATAAATATGCATACATCGCCTTTCTGCGCTGCCCAGGGACGGTCCATATGACATTGTTCTTGATTCCTGTCATAATTTAAAGGGAAACTTACACAATGGCCGGAGCCCTTGGTGTCCTGCAGATGAAGGAGGAGGATGTCTTCCAATTCCTTGCTGCAGGAACCACTTAGGTGGCACCAACGTTGACTTTCAGATGGAGCAATACATCTACAAAAGGAAGAGTGATGGTGTCTACATCATAAGTCCGAAGAGGACCTGGGAGAAGCTGTTGCTTGCAGCTCGGGCTATTGTGGCCATTGAGAACCCTGCTGACGTCAGCATCATCTTCTCCAGGAACAGTGGCCAGCGAGCTGTGCTGAAGTTGGCTGCTGCCACTCACTGGAGCCACTCCCATTGCTGGCCGCTTCACACCTGGGACCTTCACTAACCAGATCCAAGCAGCCTTCAGGGAGCCACGGCTTCTAGTGGTGACTGATCTCAGGCTGACCACCAGCCCTTCACAGAGGCCTCTTATGTCAACCTGCCCACTATCACTCTGTAAAACACGGATTCTCCTCTGCTCTATGTGGACATTGCCATCCCATGCAACAACAAGGGAGCTCACTCAGTGGGTCTGACATGTTGGATGCTGGCCTGGGAAGTACTCCGCATGCGTGGCACTATCTCCTGTGAGCACCCATGGGAGGTTATGCCTGATTTTTACTTCTACAGAGACTGAGAGGAGTCTGAGGAGGAGCAGGCTGCTGCTGAGAAGGCTGTGACCAAGGAGGAATTCCAGGGTGAATGGACTGCGCCAGCTCCCGAGCTCACCGCTGCGCAGCCAGAGGTGGCAGACCAGGCTGAGTGTGCAGGTGCCCTCCGTACCCATCCAGCAGTTCCCTACTGAGGACTGGAGCTCCCAGCCAGCCACTGAGGACTGGTCAGCAGCTCCCACAGCACAGACCACCAAGTGGATTGGAGCCACCACTGAGTGATCCTGAGTGCCTCTGCAGACACCTGAACAAGGGGAAGAATGGAAGGAATATAAAGTTCCTAAAAGCTGGAAAAAATAAAAATATGCATAAATCTTACAATTTAAACAATTTAACATTACATTTATTTGTTTATTTATCTATTTATTGGGGGTGGGCAATGCTTGTACCAAAATGCACACGTGGAGACCAGAGGACAGCGCGGGGAGTCTGTTCTCTCCTGCTACCATGCGAGTCCCAGGGATTGAATTCAGGCCATCAGACTTGGTGGCAAACACCTGTTCCCACTGAGCCATCTCACCTGTCTGTATTTTAACTGTATTTAACTACACAATTAGGTGACCATAGGTAGATTCACCATCTCACAGACATTTTCACCTACAGGAATCAATCTCCCTGCAGCCTCTACTGCACTTCTAGCTCCCTGAAACTGTCTACTCTAAAGCAAGGTGCAGTCTTGTGGGACCAAGCCCTTGGCCATAGCGTGTGCTGAGAGATGCTCTGAGATGTGCATCGAGTTGAAGGACCTTCAGTCCTTTATGTTCTTGCTTTCCTGGTGCATCTGTGACCCCTCTGTGGTAAGTTAACTTCCTGTTTTCAAAGCAAGCATACCGCACATTTATAAAAACATTTAAGCTTTATTTTCATTTTATGAGTACAAATGCTTGCCTGCATGTATGTATGTGCACCATGGGGGTGCAGTGCCACAGAGGCCAGAAGAGGACATCAGATTCCCTGAAGCTGGAGTCACAGGTTATTGGGAGCTGCTTGATGTGGGTGCTGGGAATTGAACTCAGGACCTCTGGAAGAGCAGATAGTGCTCTTAACTGCTGAGCCATCTCTCCAGCCCCCAAATCCATCATTTTTATAAAAAGTAAAAACAAAACAAAAGACTAAAGGAGTCGGGAGTAGTGACACATTCAGAAAGTTGAGGCAGGAGGACCATGGGTTGGGCTAACCTGGGGTACATACCTTTTGAGTACTACTTTCCTGGGGAGTAGTGCTGCTCCTGCAGACCAGCTAAGGGACAGTGAAGAGGAGAGAAGAGAAGTGGGTCCATGGTAGGGAGAATCGAGCAGGCAGGGAATAGCTGGTTAAGGGGAACCAATGGTTGGGGAACAACTAGTTAAAGTAACTAGCTGTTGTGTGGCTGAGGAATGGAGGAAAAAGGAAATACTGAAGAGGCCCAAGCATGTGTGGTGCAAAACTGAATGTCTTAAAGCCCAGAATTTTATTTTCTGTCTGTCTGTCTCCATCTTGCTTGCTGTCTGTCTGTCTAGTCCTTACTGTTCTCTTACTTTTCTGTCTCTCTTCTTGCTTGCTGCTCCCCATCCATCTCTTGCTGTTCCATCTCACTCTAGCTTACTCTCTCATGTCTGCTACTTGCTTGCTGTTCTCCTTGGGCCAACCCCAGTGTTTTATTTAAAGTGAAGTTCAATTTTTTTTCATTACAAACAACATCATGAGTTTTCTCATCTTTTGCAATCAATAGGGCATTCAAAAATCAACAAAGCACGAGAACAGTCTAACAAGGAAATACAAACAGTTCTGTATAACCTACAATAAAGCATACAGCAAAAAGTCAATCAATTTCCAAGCAATGGTCAGCATAACCTGATTATTATTTCTTAAGCAATACTTGGGAAAGTTTAATCATAAATTTTCCCAGGCTAAAGCTATTGTGTTTACAAGATTGTTATAGCAACATAGCTTGAGCTAAATGTTCTCTAATAAAGAAAAAACTTGACTTACTCCTAGTCCCACACCAACAGGTGTGCTAGCCAAGACTAGGCTAACTGCCAAGGGGTCCTTCATTGTAAAATATACGTAAAGCATGATGTTCCAAGCCCACCTTCTGTTTCTCTCAAAGCAGATTTTAAAGAAACTTTTCTATGGGTAACAATATCTAGCCAGGTACTGTTATATCAAGGTCTTAGCTTTCTTTTATGCAGTTTCTGCTTGGGTGCTCACAGTCAGAGTAAAAATCTCTATCACTGTTTCAAGCTTTTGGCCTGATGTCCTCTTTCAACATTCTCTGTGGGAAGAAGTTTTCCTTAGGGATGAGAAATAAAGAGAAAAACACAATTTTAGGAGAAAAGGCAGATTTTTAGACAAAATTACACCTGGACCATACATAATATTTAAGGGCAGTGATCAGCTGGAGGTCTTTGGAACTTTGTCAAGCAAAGCCTCAACAGCTGCTCTGGATGTCTAGAGATCATGCTGGACAGTCGGAGGTCTCTGGAACTTTGTCAAGCAAAGCCTCAACAGCTGCTCTGGATGTCTAGAGATCATGCTGGACAGTCGGAGGTCTCTGGAACTTTGTCACGCAAAGCCTCTATGACTTGTCCTCATGTCTGTGACAGGGAGAAATGAAGAAATATCTACTCTCCCTAGCTAGGGCACGAATAAAGCAAAGAAATCGTCCTACCTAACTAAGTCTTCTTGGTGACCCTGTGAGTTTATTGGGGATCTATAGAAGCAGATGAGGGGTGATTCAAAAGCAGTTGCATCTCTGAACATTTCCACCCCAGCATGGGTGAGGACACACAAAGGCTACATGGCTGGTGTCCCACCCTCAGTCACTTTCTACTTTCCATTTATTCTGTGCTCCCAAGACCACCTGCAGCTGTGGGGTAGGCGACAGTAATGGCCAGAATTTCAGATAAGGGTCTTGGGATCGTCACTTCTTGTTCTGGAGAGTGTTAATGCCTTCAGCCTGGCTATTGCTGTATTGCTTTGCTTATTTCATTGCCGTGTCTGTGGATTGGTCTCTGAGTCAACCTAGGCTGCATGACTGCAGAGGCCATGAGACATCGACACCACACTAGAAAGACCTTGTCTCAGACGACAAAACCTGAGCCCAAACTCTACAGTAACACCATCACCAGGCAAAATCAACACGGCATTAAAAACACGCACAGCAGTTTATGGATCATAAGTTAAAAGGCAGGTCTTATGGAACCCAGTAGAGGGCATTCTGGGACCATTCGATTTGATGTCTGTGTCTCTGTAAGTAAGCAGATTCCTTGTGTCTCTAATTCTGAGTGAAACAGCGTCCTTCAGCTTTGGCTTGGATGGAAACCCCACTCAAAGACCTCAGTCGTTGTGGTGTGAAGACTAGCACAGCCCTAGCATGGCGTCATAGATAATGCAGGTGTCTGTACAACATCAGCAGTGGAGGATTACTCGGGAGCGACCATATCCTTGGAAAACTAGCAGATAGAGCATGACTCACAACTGCTTACCAGCTGGGTTGATTTTATGCAACTCTCGAGATTAAGTCAAAGACAGGCAGATACTGTCAATCAAAATGATTCCTGTAAGCATAAAAGCCTCGTGTAGGCAGGGGCCCCATACCTACCCAGCACAGGGAAGTATACACAAGATCTGATTCAAGGGCATCTAATTTACATGTGCTGCTCAGTCACCTTGTGTGATGTTCTTGAACGAAACAGACGCTCCTCTATACTTGTTTGTAAATCCCTTCCTATATTCTGTTATTCTGAACTATTTGGATATTGAAACAGTGATGTGAGAGAGATTGATTGAGCGAGTGAGTGATAAATTCTCTACTAAAGTTAGTGGACTGGGTGAGTCTTACCCAACCATTACCTAACCCTGCTAGAGGGGCCCAGATCTGACCCCTGGGTCTGATGCTCAGGTCTCATTTTGTGGCCCTGTCTAACACTGCATAACTAAGCCTGCATGGGCTATACCGGCTTTTCCTGTGAAGGCAACGTACACCTCGTGGGCGACAGAACGAATGCTGAAATGGCTAGATGAGGCAGTGCATGCCAGTGTAGCCCTTGCACCCAGACAGCAGAGAGAAGCAAAAAGATCACAAGTTCAGGAGCTGCCTCGGATAATAAGGAGCCATTCTTAGAACCGCCCCCCCCCCCAAAAAAAAAAGAAAGGAAGGAAAAACAACTAAACATCAAATGTACAAAAAGTCTTGAGCTGAATATTCATGAGACTCACTGAATATTCATGAGGGCGACCATCTGATGACTCTAATCACATGCCTTAAACAGCAGGACAGTCAGTGTGTAAGTCAGTCACCTGTGAGCCAGCTTATCAGACCATAGACACATCCTCTAGGCGTGCATTCCTTTATGTTTTTATTTTCTTGAATAATCATCCCAGCCTTCCTGTTTTGAAAATAAGTTTGTGTTTCTCCAGCACACAGAATTCAGAGCCCAGGACTTCAAGGTGATTAAAGCCTTAGTCTGTACTAGGAAACTTGAGCTCCCCAGGGAGCGGGAACTAGTAATGAATGGGATGAACCTCGCTGGAAAGAGAGATCTGCCTCAGTGTGGCCCATCTGTGTCTCCCACAGCTCTGTATGAACTGTCCTACAAGCACGTCTGGCAGCCTTCACAACGCTAACTACATTGACATGGATGGGAGTGGCCCCTGGGACCTGCCCTGGTGTCTTGCAACGTGACAGGTGCTCACTGTTTTATTTCATGTGAAGCAGGCCTTATAAACCTTGGGCAGTGGGAGGGGCTTTGAGGATGAATGCGTCTCATTGGCTGGGACATAGGACACTTGCAATGCTCTATTTGCATGGTGGGAAAGATAAAGGTGATGTAGCCACCTGGGGCAGGCACTGAAACAAGGAGAGAGCTTTGTCCCACCCCTTCTGTTCTCAGGATGAGCTGTTATATATCAAATCTGAGGTTTCCAGGCTTTGAACACGTTCCCTCTGGCTAGTCTCACGCCAGTTCCCCTGGAGTCACGGTCCCTGAGCCCCACAGTTTATGATCCCAAGAAGAAACTAATGGGTTTTTGGGTGCAAACTCTGCATGAAAATCCACCTGCAGTCAGCATTCCCATAAAGCTCATTATAATTCAGATATGGGGTACACACTCTAGACCCCAGACTTAGAATCCATAGGGGATGGGCAGAAGCACACCAAGTCACACCTGGGTTCCTCTACTGGGGAGCACAGTACTGACCAGACCTAAGATGGCAGAGATGCAGAGAAGTGCACAATGCCATCCACTCTGCTCCGTGGTGACAGGGGACAGCATGGTCAACCTGGAGGTGCTCACCTTGGTCAAGCCCATCTGCTTCTTCTTTCTTGTACCCCATTTTGGTTCCTTTCAGATAGACTACTGAGAACTCTTCTGCTAAAGAAGCTACACACATACGCACACACAGATGCACACACATATACACACATATACACACATTCACAGGCAAGCACCCTCACACACAGACACATACACACACATACACATTCACAACTTTATTTACATAACCTTTTCAAGGCACATCATTGTTCATAAATTTAAATACACAAAGAACTCATGGTCTTTGTTTTATACTTCATAAAGAACAAATGAAATAATCTTTTTAAAAATAACATGAAGAAATACTTTAGAATATTCACTAAGTTCAACACTAAAAGTATTTCCGTTAGTGGGTTATCTTTTTTTGAAACAGGGTATTGCTTTGTAACTCAAAATCTTTCCACCTTAGCCTTGAGTTGTTAGGTAATAGGTATGTCCCACCACAGCCAGCCTGTTAGTTTTTTTAAAAATCTCTTAGAAATAATAAAAGTTGGTGTTGACCAAGTGCTTGGTGTGTGCCATATGCTTTGTGTATATTTATAATAAAGGTTGGTGCTAACTGGATACTTAGTGTATGCCGTGTGCTTTGTATGTGTTTGACAAATGCTCACAATAGCCCTGCGATTACCAGGTAAGGGAGTGGAGACAGGTAATTAGCAGTGCCATTCGGTGTCTTATGACGTCATGAGGTGTCACAATTGGCATCAGCTGCTAATTTAATAAACTAGGCAGGGGGGAGCTGGGCCCCTGCAACTAGAGTTAGAGCTGTTTGTCAGCTGCTACATGGGGCGAGGAACTGAGCCGAGCGAGGGCCTCTGCAAGAACAGCAGGTGCTCTTACCACTGAGGCGGCGTCTCTCCAGCCCTCAATGGTCTGATGTTGGCTGTAAAAGCCCTGTAGCTTTCTCTTCATGGGAAGACCGCACAAGAACATGGGCTTAGCTGGAAGGCACTGCTGTGTCCCGGGGGAGCTGCAGCAGGGGCCTCCTGAGCCAGCTTTGCAGGGGGACCTTTTTAAAAGATGTTTTGAAAAAGATGGACTTCAACAAAGATTCCAGGGACTTTCTCAGGAGAAGCCCTGAGCGTGAAAGATGGAGAAAAGCCTCCAAACTGGAGCAACCCGTGTCCTAGTGAAGGGCCAGGGATGCGTCCCTGAGAGAACAAGTGATGAAGGACTTGCTCTGATACGAGCTGTGTGAATGGAAATTTTCTTTGGCTTTGACCTCTTCTTAATCATTCCACTTCCTTATTTATCTTCTTCTCTTCAGCAGCTTTGAACTCAACTCTGTTAGTTTAAAAGTGAGACCAAGGATTGCCTTGAGCCTAGTGAGGAGGCCGGGAGAGGTGGTTTCTACTCAGGACCACTTCAGCCACAAAAGAACTCCTATTTATTGTAAGGACGCAGGACAGGCCACCACACCCAGTAAGTGGCCTGAGATTCCTACCGTGGTCAGTGGCTTTGTTCAGAAAGGAGACAATGGAAATGTCACAGCCATTGCTCAGGGGCTGGGTGTCAGGGGGCTCGGCTCTGTCTGGAATTCTGAAGAACAGTTTGACATTGGCACTGAGAAACACTTTGAAAAGTAAATATTGAACCTGTAACTTTGTCCGTAGCTAACCCTTCTTTTTGTTCTAATTTTTAAATTCTCCTATTTGCAGAAATGTTTGGGCGTTTAAAGCATGATAGCCCGAGGTACATCCCCAGGCCTCACATGGTGAAAGGGTGGAAACAATGTTACCTGTTGCTCCCGTATGCTGCAGGGTGCATGGCCTTCAGCGGACACCTAAGAATCCTCCCGGACCATGTTCATGGTTTTCTCGTCCTTGTAAAGTCGGGAACAGATGCTACATTGTCTGTATCTTCTCTTTGTTAGCTACAATTGGAACCTTCGTCTTCCTTGTTTCCTTCTTCTTTGTCCCGCATTATGGCATCCTAATGTTGTACTCACGTGTTTTGTGAGCTGTGACATTCCCCCCCCCCTCCCAGAACACTGTGAAGTCCAGTACTTTGGGGTGAGAGGCTTGTTCAATGGATTGAAAGTTTATTGCTTGGGTTTCTGTGATGGAGATCTGCCAGGGAGGTGTGGCACGGGGTGGAGAGTCTGATCTCATGCGCCATCTCAGGTCATCTCCATCACTTACCAGGCTACACACCATGCACACTGGCAACCCAAAGCCTCCATGCCCTGGGAATGGTGCTTTTGCATCATCAGAAATGTGTCTCCTGCATGTGCTCGGTGCATTTTCTTCCCCATTTCCTCTGTGTCTTGCATTTCCTTTGCTCATCTGAATCTGTCTGCCACATTGCTGGGAGGAGTTTCTGACAAAAAGTGTGAGACATTTATAGGCAGCTGAGAGAAAAGGAATTTTGCCCTCATTTTGCTGGTGAAGAAGTTTCCAAGCTGGGAATGACAGTTCCTATGGTGGCATGGCTTTCCTTGGCAGAGTCTGTTTTCACATCTCAGTGGCTCTGAACTTCATTATTTGGTGCCTTTCAGCGGGGGATAGTACAACCTGGCACAGGAAGCTAAGACGGAAAGTAAAGGGGTTAGTACTTATAAGCATAGAACTTTCTAGTCATTCTCAAACAGAAAAGATAGAGGAGCAGAAAGACAAGAACAGTGCCCATTTCATGGGTACTGACCACCATTAAGAGAACTGTGTCACAGTTAAGTCTCTCAGTGCTTACAGGTGCCCTGTGTGATCAGCCAGGAGATCAAGGCACAGGAAAGCGACGCATTTGGATCTCAGAGCGCAAATCTTCCACCCCTCTGTTAGATTCTTTCTCTTTCTTCCTTTTTTTTTTTTTTTTTTGGTTTTTTCAAGGCAAGGTTTCTCTGTGTAGCATTGGCTGTCCTGGAACTTGCTCTGTGTAGACCAGGCTGTCCTCGAACTCATAGAGATCTATCTACCTCTGCCTCCCGAGTACTGGAATTAAAAGTATGTGCCACCAACGCCTGGTCACGTTAGTCTCTTTTTAAAGATTTATTTGTGTATATGCACTCTATTTGCACGTATGACCTCATGACAGAAAACGGCACCAGATTGCATTATAGGTGATTGTGAGCCACCATGTGGTTGCTGGGAATTGAACTCAGGACCTCTGGATGAGCAGCAGCCAGTGCTCTTAACCATTGAGCCATCTCTCCAGCCTCTCCGTTAGACTCTTAATTCGATTAAGGGCCCTCATTGATTAGTGAGTTAACCTCATGCTGGGGACCCTAGGATATAACTTTGAACATGGAATAGATTTTAATGTCTCTACATATGCAATGAAATCTCATGCAACCATAAAAAGCAAGGGAATTTAGACATAGTCTATCACACTAATGAATATTCAGCTTCTCCTTTTCCTGCAGGAGAAAAGGCATAAACTCGAGTGTGGCGCAACATGAGTCACCTCACACTGTCTCTGGTGACGCCTAACTGCAACGCCGCAACAGACACTGAACAGTGAACCCCAGAAACACCCTGCCAGCTGTGATGAAGCATGAAAGCCAACTTAAACTCTTCCTTCTGTGCTGGGGTTTCGGCCTCCTTACCACACAGGACACACCGCAATGCTATTCTAAGCGCGGCCAGGTGGGATTATTTCAACTCTTAACCTCCTTCCTGAAGACACACGTAGGACCCTTCTCTAGGCCTCAGGGACAACTCACATAACCTGCGTGTGGACACTGAAGTCCAGTAGTTGCATGCGCCCCTCAGACCACCTACTAGCAGGCTGCTGTAGGTGTGCTGTAGCGTGGCTTTATCCTACACGCCTCACGCTCTGCCTATGCGGATATTCCACACTCCCTGCTCTCCCTCCATTAAGCACGTTAACTGCAGAGTGAAGCTTCATCCCTTTTTAGAAAGACGTGGCTTCCACATACCTTGAGTAAAACAAGCTTCATTTCTTTTTTTTTTTTTTTTTTTTTTTTTTGGTTTTTCGAGACAGAGTCTCTCTGTGTAGCCTTGGCTGTCCTGGACTCACTTTGTAGACCAGGCTGGCCTCGAACTCACCGCGATCCGCCTGCCACTGCCTCCCGAGTGCTGGGATTAAAGGCGTGCGCCACCACGCCTGGCACAAGCTTCATTTCTTACCTTGGCTATAAGATCAGAATGCTCCTGCAACTTGTAAGTTTTAGAGAAAACAAGTCTGATTATCCAAAGTATTAGAATTCCCTCCAGAATGAGATGATACGCTGGAGCCTGAGGGACAAAAGCAAGGACAGAATAAAGAAGCCAAGAAGCCACTTCAGAGCCTGCAGGGAACTTCAGCCACCACAGTGCTGCCTCAGCTGACCTGCCCACCGTTACCACGGAAACCTTACTGCCAGGGCTTCCTCAATGGCTCTTCACCCCCACGCCAATGGGCGATTATGGGGGCTGGAGAGATGGCTCAGCCAATAAGAGCAATGGCTGCTCTTCTGGAGGTTCTGAGTTCAATTCCCAGCAACCACATGGAAGCTCACAACTGTGTGTATCTTCAAGATCTGACACCTCCACACAGACATACATACAGGCAAAACACAAATGCACATAAAATTAAAATAAATTATTTAACAAAACAATGGGCAATTACTCCATTACATGAAAAATCCCTAATACTTCAGCTTTAAAACCTCCCAGTAATGAAACTGAAAAAGGTTAGGCCTGACATACAATCCCAACACTTACAGCAACGCTATCATATCTTTCAGATAACGTTAACGTTTATCAGCAGGAAATGACTGTAAGAGAACAGCACATATCCTATCACCTCTGCTTACATTAACAAAGTTATGTGGAAACTAGCTTCCATAATTCGTCAGGTTTTGTACCCCTTACTGTGGACTGTGGGTGGGGTGGCAGTAATACATTCTTTTTTTTTAAAAAGATTTATTTATTATGTATACAGTATTCTGTTTGCATATTGATGCCTGCAGGCCAGAAGAAGACACCAGATCTCATTACTGATGGTTTGGAACCATGTGGGTGCTGAGAATTGAACTCAGGACCTCTGGAAGAGCAGCCAGTGCTCTTAACCTCTGAGCCATCTCTCCAGCCCAGTAATACATTTGTTGTTGTTGTTGTTGTTTTGTTTTTCAAGATGGAGTTTCTCTATGTAGACCAGGCTGGCCTTGAATTTACAGCGATCTGCCTGCCTCTGCCTCCCGAGTGCTGGGATTAAAGGCGTGCGCCATCATGCTTGGCTCTTTTTTTTTTTTTTTAATAATTTTAAAAATTTATTTTTAAGTATATTTGGTGTTTGGCCTACATGAATATCTGTGTGAAGGAGTTGAATCCACTGGAACTTGAGTTAGGGACAGTTGTGAGCTGTCATGTGGTTGCTGGGAATTGAATCCAGGTCCTCTGAAAGAGCAGACAATGCTCTTAACCACTGATCCATTTGCCCAGTTGCCCAGTAGTACATTCTTTTTTTTTTTCTTTTTTTCTTTTTTTGGTCTTTTGAGACAGGGTTTCTCTGTTTAGCCTTGGCTGTCCTGGACTCGCTTTGTAGACCAGGCTGGCCTCGAACTCACAGCGATCCGCCTGCCTCTGCCTCCCAAGTGCTGGGATTAAAGGCGTGCGCGCCACGCCTAGCTGATATCTTTATTTTTATTTAAAATTTTTATTGATTTATTTTTTATGTGTATGGCATTCTGTCTGCATATATGTCTGTGGACCACATTTGTGGCTGGTACCTGCAGAAACCCCAGAATAAGATTCCCCTGGAAATGGTTACAACTGGCTGTGAGCCACCATGTGGGTGCTGGGAATTGAATCCAGACTCTCTGGAAGAGCTGTAAGTATTCTTAGCTGCTGAGATGGTCTCTCAGCTGTTCTAGCATCTTGTCTTCTACACACTTGCAGGACAAAGACCTGGCTGAGTTTATACAGAAGAATCTGGACACCAATAGCCTTCAGTCAGTTAGTGAATGGGTACTCTTATTCCTGAGGGTTGTCACCAGAAAAGAACAGTCCTGTAAAGCTGGGTGTGGTGGCGCACCCCTTTAATCCCAGTACTTGGGAAGCACAGGCAGGAGACCTTTGAGTTTAAGGCCAGGAAGGCTACATAGTTGTACCCTATCTCAAAAACAAACAAAGAAACAAAAGAAAGAAAATGTAAACCCAGGCCTTTTGTTCTGTTTTGTTTGGGGAACATGTCTCACTATGTAGCTAAGGCTGGCCTGGAACTCACTATGTAGATCAGGAGTGTGGGGACGGAAGGAATGAGCCACCACACCGGGCAAACCTGCACATTTAAAAGTTAGGCACGTGGTGTTCCAGGAGCATTTGGAGTTCAACAGAGCCCAAGCTACACAGTGAGATTTTTATCTCAAAATGCAGACATGTACTTACAAACTTAAATACAAAAACTGATTAACAATGAGGCAGAAATAATTGATGGTATTTCACCAATGCTAAAAAATAAACAATATACTAGACTACAGAGAATGGAAAACTGCTGACAAATTCATATATGAACTTTCAAGTCAATGTGAAAATACCTCTGAAACTACAGAGAACATACACACACACACACACACCTTTATTCTTTAGGTATACTATACAAACCTCAAATTCCACAAAATACACAGAAACCAAAAACAAGAACAGAAATCTTTAAGATGACTTAAAATTTTTGCTGACCACTCTTTAAACAAATTTAATTTAGAAATAACTCAAGATAAGCTTGCTTGTCTCAATAATTGGACAATAGCCAGCAAACATCTGTTCCATTCAACAAGCAGGCAACCCCACAAAGAAATTACCATAGATGAAAAAACTATTAGTCTAGGAATTACTCGAATCATCATAAATACCAGTTATGTTTTATTTTCTCTCTCCCCCTAGGAAATGTGATTCAAAAGAATTCTCCCAAGTCTGTGTTGGTCCCTTTTATGGAGTAAGCAGCCATATTGTACAACAGAAAAGTACTCATTTCTTCCTTTAAAAAAATCAACTTGTATGGCTTAGTAGCTATAACTACCCTAAAACTGGACCTCGGCATGGAATAGAAAATCAAGTATGCTCTCTCTCGAATATTCTTCATGAAGAAATCCCAGGAGCATTATCATTACCCGTTCCAGTAAGCATCAACTTTTGGAACATCAGCAAAAGAAGTGAAATTTGCTTTCAATTAACATGAGCTCTCTAGGCACCGGGATCAAGCTGCTGGCTCAGTATATACTCACTAGTCATCTGGTCACCGACATTTACAGTAAAGTATAATTACAAATTAATTGCCAGTGCCTACTGTCACGTGGCGGTAGCCACTGCCGCACTGAACAGCGCCTGAGGTAGAAGCCACAGACAAGTTCTACAGGATACAGCAGCCTAGCTCAGCTGTCCAGTGGACCAGCATTCTCCAAGACCGGCGTTTGTATCTTACATTGTCGTATATAGCTAAACAGAACCACACCAACCCTTCGACCAACCCTTTCATAAAGTTGTATGTTTATAACAGAAATTGTAGGCAAAATGACGACTACATTAATTCCCAATTATTCTGCTTTTCTAAACTACTCTCCGCTGAGCCCTGGGCAAAGTTTACAATTCATGATAAGACATTCCTCACACCTAAAACCGCCCACTCCCATCAACCCGTCTCTCCATCAGTTTAACTGGGGTTCTGAGGACTTGGGTGTCTTTGGCACCCCTCCCAAGAGCTGCTTTCCCGAGATCTTGCAGGACTCCAGGGGGCGAGTACAGCCCAGGTCCGGTCCTCTGTGCTCCCGGGGAACAGGAAGCCCCGCACACACAGGGAGCAAGTCGCTAGGCCGGGGCTCGCGGGATCACGGGAGGCTCCGGTGGCGGACGCACCTCATACAGCACCTGCACCATCTCCACCAGCACCCACCGCTCCGCCGCCGCCGTCGCCATAGCCAGTTGCGTCAGAGTCTCGTCAAATGATGTGGGGCGCGGACGAGTGACGTCAGAAAATCTCTCGGCCGGACTGCCGGAAGTTGGGGTGGCCTCCTTGCTTGGGTGTGCTGTACCTGGACTGGGCTCGTGTAGACGGAAGTTCGAAACCCCTAAGATTTGTGTAACGACGCGCTATGGATTTTGTGTTGAGAGAATCAGGACGTGGCCTTTGTTCTTGGCGGTCCACTGGGCGCAGGGTTATTAAGATGAACGAAATTAGGCCGGCCATGGTGGTACCGGCCTTTAATCCTGTTTGGGAGGCAGAGGAAGGCGAGTTCTAGGCTAGCCTGCTCTACATGGCTAATTGCAAACCAGCCAGGGTTACACAGTGAGACTCTGTCTCATATCAACACATAAAAACTAAGGAAAAAGGCCGGGCGTGGTGGTGCATACCTTTAATTCCAGCCCTCGGGAGGCAGAGGCAGGCAGATCGATGTGAGTTCGAGAATAGCCTGGTATACAAAGAGTCTAGGACAGCTAAGGCTACACAGAGAAACCCTGTCTTGAAAAACCAAAATTAAAAAAAAAAAAAGGAAATATATCCTTTCATTTTAAATAACAAGCAATCTATTCTTGCTTCATTATAAAAAATACCCATAGAAGTTTATGCAGTTTGTGCCTCAGAGGAGTATTCAATAGTGTGGGTATGTCTGGCTAATCTCATGGTGAAATACGGTCAAAAAAGCTGCTTTAAACATTTATATAATAAGTTTCATGTACACACCAATTTGCATTTCCTGAGACTTGTCTAGAAGTGTCATTGATACCATTTGGGGCGGGGGTGGGGGGGTGTTGAGGATGGAAAGAAGGAAATTGGGGCTGGAGAGAAAGCTCAGTCAATAAAGAGACCAGAGATTAATTCCCAGCCCTCATGTAAGCAAAAAGTAAAGATTCCAGCAGTGGGGAGGTGGAGAAAACAAATCCCTGGAGCTCTCTGAGCCAGCTACCCTAACCCACTTCATAAGTTCCATGCCAGAGACAGCCCCTTTCTCAAAAACAAGGTGTCTTGCTGAAGGACACACACCCACACACACCTGTACATACCTCCCACACCCACAAAATATCCTAACTTTTCCCAGTGACTCTACCAGTTTTACATGTCCACTAGCAACACTATTCAATTTCTCTCCACGTCACTAGAATTTATCACTTCTGAAAACTTTGACCGTTCATACAAGTATGTGCTTATATCTCATTCTGGTTTAATTTATTAGTTTTTAATTAGACACTGACACTGAAACATCTTTGTATGTTTATTTGACATCAGATGAGGCTGTTTTTTCTTTTCCTTTTTAAAGATTTACTGTGTGTGCCTGGTACCTAGGGAGGCCAAAAGAGGGTGTCGGATTCACTGGACCTGGAGTTCCATATAGTTGTGAGCTGTCGTTGAGGGTGTTGGGAATTGAACCTACGTCCTCTGCAAGAACAGCAAGAGCTCTTAGCTGCTGAGTCATTACTCCAGCCACCAAATAAAGCCATTCTTTGGTCAAATGTATTCATATCTTTCCTCCATTTTACAGTTGGATTATTTCTGTTTGGCTGTTCCATTTTCAGAATCCCTTTTTAAGTCTAAATACTAGGCTTTGGTTGGATATGTAGTAAATATTTGTGTCCCCTGAAGCTCATATGTCAAAAACCCAATTTTAATACAGTGATGCTGTCATTCGAATGTCCCCTCTAAACTCATGTTGAAATTTAATTGACTTTGTTAAGATTCTAAGAGGTAAGGCAACACCACGCTCTCCTTTGCTGCAGTTGTTTGACACGGATTTCCTAACAGCAGGCTTGCCTAACAGCATCAAGGAGTTTATGTCTTAATGTGTTCCATTTTCCCCTCCTGGGATCAAAAGGGGATTTAAATCCTGGAACTAAATTTCTAGTTAGAGTAAGAGGATTTTTTGTTTGTTTGTTTTCAATTTAAATCATTGTTAAGGTGACAGGAATTCTAAGTTTTCTGGAACTTAAGAGCTGAACAGGTAGTTAAGCATGACCCTAACATGCCTCACTCCTCGGAATGGGAAAGGAGCACTTCATGGAAGTAGAAAGTGATTTTCCTTTGTGACCACAAATATCTTCCCACTTTCACTAGAGTGTGTGGCTTGCAGCAGTTCCTCAAATGTTACATGTTCCTGTGTGAGAGATGAAGAAGAGCAGGCAGGAAGGCAATGCAAATGCTTTCTTTTTCTGTATTCTCCCCTTTTCTTTGATGTGCAGCCTCCTAAACCCTTCATCTTTTCTGCATGTGAGGTGTTGGTGGGATGGCTACTTGCTGTCCAGTTCAGAGTGTATTACAACATGGCAGCCTGGCTGTGCCAGGGACTCCTCATCCTCAAGTCTCTCTTGGTCTGCAGATCACTGTGGAAGATGTCGCCAGGTGACCTGCAGGAAAGAGAACCTCTCAAGGTCAGAACTATGGCAGGTTGAATTAGAATCCCTACTTCCTCCCACCCCACCCCATCCCTCCCCCCCCCACGCCCACCTCCACTCCCACCACCGTAGGCTCATATTTTGAATGGGAGCAGAACCACTTGAAAAGATTACAAGGACTGGGGGCGTGGCCTCGTTGGAGCAAGTGTGGCACTGTGGGTGGGACAGACCCAGCACCCTGCCCCCTTAACAGATCAAGATACAGCTTGTGGTGGCGCACGCCTTTAATCCCATCACTCGGGAGGCAGAGGCAGGCGGATAGCTGTGAGTTCAAGGCCAGCCTGGTCTACAAAGTGAGTCCAGGACAGCCAAGGCTACACAGAGAGACCCTGTCTCGAAAAACAAAAAACAAACAAACAAACAAACAAAAAAGATACAGCTCTACTACTCCAGCACCACACCTGCCTATCTGCCACCAGGCTGTTTTCCATGATAATGGACTAAGGCTTTCAAACTGTAAGCAAGCCCCAATTTAGTGATTTTTTTTTTTTAGGAGTTGCCGTGGTCATAGTGTCTCTTCACAGCAACAGATCAGTGACTAAGACAGCCACTCTGCAGCCTTTGCTGGCTATATATATGGATGGATGTTTTCTCTAGAAGATTGTGCGGGATTCTTTGGAACTGGAGCTATAAATGCTTCTGTACTGCAATGTGGGTGTCGGGAACTGAACCTGGGTTCTTTGCAAGGGCGGCAAGTGCTGAGCCATCTCTCCAGCCCTGTTGCCTTGTTCTCAGTCTTCACCACCATCCATCCACAGACTGCTGAACTGCCTCTGAGACCTGACCCTCCTCCTGTTGCTTTGCTTGAACTGCCTCATGGTGGCTTCTGTGAAAAATGTTTCCTCCATATTATATTATCTAGTAGTCACGCCAAAGATTTGAACAAACAAACAAACAAACAAACAAACAAAAGCACTAGAGTTTATTCTCCCTGCAAAGCAGTTGATTTTAGAATGACACTTTTGTTCAAGTTCCTTTCAAAGTTAAACAGCTGTACCCCAGTGCCCTTGTCTGTTGAAGGGGCTCTTTATTATCAGAATAATGAAAAGGTAAAATCCACTTATTTGGCTAAATTCATGCTGTGGAATAATGAAGTCTACAAGGGGATCAAGCAGATTCATTGTGATCCTTGCAGAAGGTGTCATTGCCCAAACCCATGCTTTGCATCAGTCTCTTCACTGATGCGCCAAGGAGCTGCCAACTGTTCAGAAACAGCCTGATTGGCTGCAGGCAGCATGTTCTGAAGGTACAATGTAATCTGTTGCTAGCCTGTGATTGGCTGATCAAAATGATGGAAAAGATCAAAATGAGGCTATTGCATTATAACTTGTTTGGCCTGTACCTTTACCCAGTTTCTGGCCGATAAAGTTTGTATCCACATGGTCACCACACAGAGTGAACTGTAACCTCACTTAATATATAAACTTTAGCTTAATATTTCAGGATAACCTTGTAACTGAATCATCAGTTCAGCCAATCACAGCAACGAAACTTCAGCCAATCACAGGCTAGCAACAGATCACATGGTCCGTTCAGTGCTGCCTGCAGCCAATCAGGCTGTTTCTGAACGCTCTGCAGCTCTTTGGCAGTTAAACTGCTGTGTCCCAGAGCTGCTGGGGATAGAAGAGGTGGGACCTTGTTACTGTAACTGCTGTCAGCTTTCCTGTAAGGATCTGCACCCAGCAAGCAGCAGAGAACCTTCTGTGTCCTCCATGGCATTGGGGAGGGGGAGGGGATTCGGAGGTGCTGGGGCTGCTGGGACTTGCATGGGAAGCTGAAGTGCCTGGCAATAGTGAAGCCACAGCATGGGGGGCGCTGAGACTGTGACAACAGAGTTCAACACTAGGGAGTGCTGGAGGCAGAGTGTGGGGACAGGAAAGGGGAGAAGGGAGTGTGGGGACCGAAAAGGGGAGTTCCTGGGAACTCACGATCTACACTGCCTACTGTGGGATCCAGGAGAGGTCCAGGCCTCCAACTTCTCTTCCTCTTCATCCCAAGGTGGCGGGAGGCCCTGGTCAGGGACCTGTCTGGAGGAAGAGTGAGCCACACCAGGACAGGGAATGGAGCAGTGTGCGGCTGCTGCCAGCCAGGCTAAGGCTTCAAGATTCACTTCTGGACAGGGAAGACATTTTCCTTTCAGTGCCTCAGGGCCCTTCAGCCATTTTGGAATGGGCTTGGTGTTGTCACTGCAGTAAGATCCTGGTCCTGGCACATGACTTTTCCTTACTTAGACATCAGCAGGTAAGTCAGGGGAACCCCAACTCCACGTGAGGGGCAGGTGTGTACAGACTTGTCTGAAGAAAGAGATGGTGTGGAGGACCCAAACTCCCTGAGGTACATGCTTTCATGGTCACGCCTACTGAAAGACCCTCCTCACGGAGTGTCCTTCGTCAGGGAGACCCTCCCCAAGAACCAGCGAAACCAAAAGTCCGGTTGCAAACGCAAGAGGCTTTATTGATTACACGGGTACCCGGGCGACACAGTCTATCGGATGACTGGCGCGCGAGTGAAGGGGAGGAGACCCTTTTATAGGGTGGGAAGCAGGAAGCGGGGGTTACAGAAGCGAGAAGCATAGTTACAGGGTCTTGATTGGCTAACTTAATGCGGCTAGATTTAGCTCTGGTTAGGGCTTTGGAATCAGGAAATGGTTAGGCTAGCCTATTTACTGACCATACATCTTGTTTTTTTAATAACTTGACCCCAGGGCAGTTTTCCAGACCTTGTGAAATGGTGGGTGACCACGAACCTTGTGACATCTGCGAGCCTTGTGACATGGTGGTATTTTTCCAGTCTGACTGAGCCTTTCAGGTGACCTCCCTTAACCATTGTACAAGCCTTACAAAATAGAATCATTTACAAAATAGCAAGCCTTGACTAAACAACATTTAGAAATGGGGTCTTTCACTACAGTGGTTTTGGGGTTGCAGAAGAGGCCCTTACCACCAGAGGACATTACAGACCCTCTGCATGGCATGTACCAGGAAACAACTTGAAAAATGACCTGAAAGAGTATCCAGATTATTTGTCATGTGGACTGTGAATCTCTAATTCCAGTGCTAACTTGTGTTAAAAATGACATTGTTTGATTTTATTGGGGGGTGCCCTTTATTGCGTATGGTTTAGCAAGTGAAAAATCACAAAGAGAATGCCATAAGAAATTAAAGCAATGATAGAAAAAAGAACTGGGGTCTGGAGAGATGGCTCAGCTGTTATGAGCACTGGCTGTTCTTGCAGAAGATCCAGGTTCAGATCCCAGCACCCACATGGTGGCTCATGGCCATTCCTAGCTCCAGTTCTGGTGCCTCAGACACCTGCCTCTGCCCCCACCACCACCCCAGGCCCCTGGCACTCACATGGTACACATACAACCATGCAGGCACAGTCTGTGCACATAAAATAAATTTGAAATGCGATCCCTACGGTGCGATCCAGTGTGTTTTACCTTCTTCACTCATTTCCCGTCATGCAGTATTAACATTCATTTCCTATTTTGTAGCTGAAGCAAGGGAAGTTTCAAGACAAAGTTTGCCTCACTCCAGGGACCACAGTGCACGAAACCAGAGCCTGCTTCTCTCTGATCTCTCCATGGTGTTGGAGTTGGTATGTAAAATGTTCCTAGCATCCGGGTACCATTAGGTTTTTCTGAAGCTTCAGAGGGATCCCCAAGTTGAGGGGCATCTTGGGGTCATGTGATCATTGCTGAGGGATGGCAAAGCTCTTTAAGGCATCGGTGAGGAGGTAACGGGGAGTCCAGTTCCTGAACTAAGTGAGCAAGTGCTTCAGGTGTCAACATGGCATGAGAAGGCAAATTGCTGAAGCCACTTTTCCTAGAGGACATGCTAGCATGTTCCAGTGCTCCTGTGGCGTGGCTGTCATGGTGACGTGAGCATGTCTTTTTGGCACTGTGAGTCACTTAGAAGCCATTCTGGAGGAGGAATTGTCTTTGAGGTGTCTCTCAGAGTCTGTCTCTGTCAGGGGTGTCTGTGGGAAGTGTATAAGGGCGTCTGTGAGATCTCTGTGGACACAAACTCATGTGCTACTTCTGGGTGTTTCGGGTATTACTGCATGGTGTTTCTGTGCTGATAAGAAATGTCTGTGGGTTCTCAGTGTGAGTGAGACACAATTCTCTGCATTTCTGTGGAGGTCTATGGCTGGTCTAGAGGGCTTGGTGAGAGTGACTGTGAGGATGTTTATGAAAGGCCGTGGGAGTGCTAGGGGCTCTCTGTGGAAGGCTCTGTGAAGGTCTAGGGAAGAGAGGGTTTGAAGGGGGTCTTTGGGGTTCTCTGTGTGGGTGTCCCTAAATGTCAATGCGGGAGGGTCTAAGGGAAACTTCAGGGGTCTCTGTGTAGGGAATGTAAAAGTCTAGGGTGGGCATATCTGAGGGGAACATTGAGTGTTTTTCTTGTGGGGCGTTACCATAGGAATCTCTAAAATTGAACATGGAAAGGCTGGGGAGATGGCTTATCAGGTAAGAGCTCTCACTGAGAACGTGGGTTTGGTCCCCAGTACTCAGATAAAGTTGTCCATAACTGCGTGGAACTCCACTTCCAGGGATTGGACACCTCTACAGGCAGTACAGGTGTGTGGTGCACATTCAGACAGACAGACACTGCAGGTGTGTGGTGCACATATAGATAGATAGAAACACACACATAGGGAAAAGGTGACTGTGGTTTCTCTTAGTGGGAGTCTCTGTCGAAGGCTTTGGATAAATGGCCGCTCTTGAAGGCTGGCTGGAAGTTGACTGAGGCCCAGTCAGGACCCGTCCTGGCCTGCTCAGTGACCAGGCAGCACCTGCACTTTGAACAGGTCCCTTCCTTTGTGTGAGCCAGTTCTGTAGGCTAGCCTGGGCTCATGAGAAGACAAGGGCGGGATCCCAGGTCATGTTCTTGAGCACGTTAGGTCCCTTCCTCTGCCCTGAGTGCAGTGGGAGAGCCATGTGTGTGCATGAAGGTCACCAGGGTGTGAGTCACATTCAGAATCCCTAGGTCTGGCTTTCCCATCAATTAGTGACTCATTCTTTCTGGAGTTAAGAGGCGAGAACAGGCAGGGTAGTCAGCTATGCTCTTTGGAAATAGTATTCCCTGCTTGCAGGCTCTGCTCACCCTCAGAAGTCTGTGATGGAGCTGAAGGGTCTGTCTGTCCAGGCTTGTGGTTTGGGCCAAGAGCAAGGGTCCCTGGGAGGTGTCAAAGAATGGCTCAGAGCCAGAGGTCTCTCTAGAGTTAGTTCTGTGTCCTGTGAGGACAGAGGCTTCCTGTCCATTGCAACCATGGCTGCACACACAGGCCTGAGCAGAGCAAAAGGCAGGAGAGCCCTGGCCAGGGTGACACACCCCTAAATGCCATCCTGAAGCCACCACACTGCAGGGATGCAGCTTCAGTGTGGTACCTCCAAGAGGGTGTGTGTGGGAAGACAAAGCAAGGACTGGGGAGGATGACACTACATTGTCACCCAGGTTGAGCTAAAGGGATGCAGGGCTCAGCTCCCACAGGCTCAATCAGGGAGAACAAGGGTGTCTTTCCTGCAGATTTCATTTCTCCCCAGGAAACCCAGGGCTCAGGAGTCTCCTAAGTTTTAGCTCAAGGCCACCACAGCCCCAGATTTCCTGAACCTTCTGTGTGACATGTGAGGTACTGGGCCTTGTCCTGCCTCTGCACACCCATACCTTCACCTGCACCAATGTAGGCCACAGCCAGAGGGGCAGGTTGAGCAAGACCCTGAGTGGGGTCGCTGGAGAGTTGGTGCATTTCCATACATGTGGATGCTTTCTACTTTCTACTTTTGTAGGTGCTGGGATGAGCCTCATGGTGCACCTAGGGACTATGTGTGAGTGTGAGTCTCAGTGTTACTGTCACGTCTCTGTGTGCCCTTCACTTCTAGAAGCTGCTTCAAGGACAACCAACTGCTGACCCTTCCCTGTGCCTGGCTCAGTGCAGACAGAAGCCACTCCACTGAAGAGACACACCAGGAAACAGTCCTTCTCCTGAGAAGAGGCAGCCCTTCGTGACCAGCAGGTGTGTGCACATAAGAAGGAAAGCTTTTCCTTTATGGGATGGATTTTTACTGAAAGATCTTTTCTCTGCCAAGATGCACGAGAAACATTGGGTAGATCAGACAAGCCACCTTACTGAATGCCTTCTGATGGACATGGTTAAGGTAACCCAGAAGCTGTGCCCTATGGACTATGTGGGAAGAGTCTCCTGGGACCAGACTTTCTGGGCAGCAAGGCCTGTGACTGACTTGTTCTCCATTGGATGGCTGTGGACCCCAAGGCTGGTGTGATGGCAGCTCATGTCTGTACTTTGTTCTATGTCATAGTGTCTCCTGCTGGTGATGGCGGTAGCTGCTCTCAGAGGGCTGGGCAGTCCTCAGCTTGACATCTTTTGCAGCAGGCTGTTTCTAATGATGTCAGGAGCACCTACTGCCCCTTGTATAGGAAGAGATTCTTGTGGACAGAGGCTCCACTCTGAGCAGCAGCTGTAGGAATTTCACACTGAGCAGAGAGCGTTCCCTCCCCTAGACTGTTAGTCACACAGTGCGGAACATTCCTAATCCTTCTCTTGAAATGCCTTTCTGGGGGAGACTGTCACTTCTTTGACTGGCATAGAGGGGACATGCTTCCAACAGCACCTGCCTATTTTCCTGACCTCAGCAAGGGCTCTGCTCACAGGCTGGGAGGCCCTCACCCCTGCAAGCCTTTTTCTTACTGTCCTGCTCTGGGCTTCCCATGGCTGCCTCTCCCTGTGACTGTAGAAGTATCCTGCTGGGGACTCCATCTGAAACCTTCTCTTTGGCGACCAGCTTCTGCTGCTCGTGGCTGTACCTTCAGCTCACTCGGGGCATGTAGTTTACCAAAGTCTCCCTGTTGCTTCTAGATGCACTCTGTAAGATGATCAGAGCCATGCAGAGGGCAGGATGGCTGAGGTGGGGAGTACGGTGTGGGGGCGGGGAAGACCAGGGGACTGCTCTTGAGACTATGTCATTAAGTGTATAACTGTCACTATTGTGCTTTTAGGTACCTACACTCTAGTGGGGAGGAAGGGCTTTTACTGGTCTCTGTGGAACCTGACCTCCTCAGATTGACAATTCAGGGATGCCCTGCTGTCCTGCATGGTTAATTTGCACTCAGCAGTGATATCACTGCCACAGCCCAAGTGACTCCATGGTCATGGTGGTTTGGTCACTGGTGACTGGAATCCTATTTCAGTTTTCATGGTGGTCACACTTCTTCAGTGTCTTCTGGGACCACAGAGTCACCCACCTGCTGTGTGTCACTCACCATCTTTGTGAGGCTTGAACTTGACTTCAGGCCAACTCTCTGGCTTCCCTGGATAGCCTTGCTCTGCCAAACTCTGTCCAGCAGTTGTGTGGTCCATGGCAGCAGCAGATAGGGTCCTTCTCGGAGGCCCCTGAAGCCCTGCAGGTGACTAGGAAGAGAGGATTCTGCAAAATGGCAGCTGACATTGATCTTATCACCTCTCTTAGACCTTTTGATGAATTTTTTCCAGGAATGTGGCAACCTTAGCAAGAAGCACAGATGATAGAGGTGGGACATGCAGGCCAGGGAAGGGGTGAGGCTGGGTGTCCCTTCCTATGGGGTCCAATGTCTTCAAGGCTTTAAGATGTGGGTCCCACCTGAGCCTCACAAGATGCTGGGTGTCTGTTTGGTGCCTTACATGAGGTCCCAGGTCAAGGAAGAAGCTTTCATAAGATGTGCAGCCCTTCCAGGATGGTGGGCTTATGTGTTCTTTGAGGATGCTGGCTTGGGGTAAGCATGGTCAACAGCAGTCCATGATCAGCACACACTCGGGGGATCACCTTGAGAGTCCTGCTCCAACTTCCTGGCATAAGCAACATGCTAGATGTTTCTTGCTGGAGTCCCTAGACCAGAGTCTTCTGGAGTGACATTTTCCAGGCCTCACCAGTCACAACCTGAACCTTTCTTATCACCTTCAGCCCCTTTGGTGGGTGATGGTTAAATCCCAGGTAGATCCTTGCTTCCTCCCTCTCTTTCTAGCCTCTTCATTTCATCGTTTAGTTTTACCTCCTGGGCCTGTCTTAGAGGCTCTTTCAGAGCTTATGGACCTCGCTGTGGGCACATTCTTCACAAGCAGGGACTGACGTGGAGGTCTGGGTGGCCTGGTTTCCCAGGGGAAAGTTGAGAGTGGGGCCACTAATTGTATCTTGATACTTCCTACCTTTTCCATTTCAGTCACCCTAGGAAGAACAGCTCATCTAGTTGTCACCTTCTGCTGAGAGAGAAGGCAGTTACTACACAGCTGCAGAAGACACGGAGGTGCAGTCCTCATCCAGGGGTGTGTGGGGCCATGAAGTCTAGTGGGCAGAACAGGGTCATCACCTATTGCTCATAGGCCCATGACTGCTCTGACCTCAGACCACCCTCCTGTCTAATGCACCATAGTCCTAGTCCACCATGTCTTGTCTTTCCCTACACGGTAGGGCCCAGGCCTTGGGGTCGCATCACAGATCCTGGTGAGAGTTAGGCAGATGCGAGGCAAGTTCCATGTATTCCCATAGTTAAAGGCAGGTTCTGGGTCTCTTCTACTTCAGCCATGTCTACAGGCTGGATTCACAGACTGGATGGAGGGTGGGCCCAAGGCGGGCAGGATAGTGTCCTTTAGAGGATCCTTTAGTGAGTGCAAAGGTTCGATGGTCCCATCATTTGTAGGGTGCTTCCTCCACCAGACTCTGTGGCTTCCAAAGTCCCTGGATGGATGAGAAGAAGGAATCATTTGAAAGAGGAATAGATCTAAGGGAAGTGAAACAGCTTGTTCTCCCTCCAGATCCAGGCAGCATGGCTCTGCTCCCCACTCCATCCCTCTCTCTGAGCATCATCCATGGACAGCTTCATTCCAAGTGTAGAACCTGGACAGTATCCCCTAGTCTGACTGTCTTCCCAGAAGCCTCTCTGTTTGCCTTCTGCACTTGCATTTTCTGATACATGGCTCTCTACTCAAGGGCAGGAAAACAGGAGATGGACAGAACCTACCTTCAAAGATGGATTTTTATCCCCTCTTTGCCATCTGCTAACAAGACTCAAAGGTGTGGGGCTCATGTCACATGGGTGCCAGGCAGGTTATCAATGACCAGGGCACTCATCTCGCAGATCATATACTGTTAGTCCTGATAACATGATGTGGTATGCCACTCATCTGCCACATAACCCCCAGGCAGCAGGATTGACACCCATTTTGTATAGCTGGACTGAAGCCTTTGGAGAAACATAAACATTGAACAGTGTCACAGGACTGTCCCTTATGCACACCGGGAGCCTCTGGCAGTTTCCTCAAAGACTGACTCTCCAAGCTGCACCCAGATGAGCCACTGCCAGAGCTGACAGGTGAGCAGAGCTATATGTACAGAATGCCTTAAGCCCCAGGTACTGGGCAACCCAGTGAGGGCTCCAGTAGCTTGTCCACAAGCTGATGGGTCAGCTAGCTCATCTTACAATGTGAGGAGTCTCTGGCCTTCCTAACTCATTGCCTTGATTCTGTGAGTCTGTTCTGTTCCTGGTTGTGCCCTGGATGGGCTAAAGAAAATTCCTTGGTGTCACAATGGCTGCCTGGTCCTGTCACTTTGCTGTTAGTTCCAGGAATGGCATATGGACTCATCCTGTTGAGCAGTGTGTGGTATGCTCCAAGGTTACCCCCCACCTCCCAGCCAGCTGCTTCCACCATGGTGTCTATGGGAAGATGCCAGGGGTGGTATATGTGGATGTTGCAGATTGACTGTGACAGTTCCCTAGTAATCATTTATTTTCAAGTCCATTTCTGGAGGCCTCTACCTTTATGTTGTATGTAAAACGTGCTGTTATCAGGACAAAATGCATGCTCATGCTCGTCTCTGATGTCACAAACCTCATGTCACACTGAGAGCTCACATTAATGCCTTGACTGACTGAGTCTTTGTACAGATGGTGCTAAATCGTAGGCCTGGTTCCTTGTGTCCAAGTGAAAACAGTTGTTGCTCATGTTGCACTAGTGCTTCATGCCATAGCAACGCTTGCCTCCCTGTGGCTGTGGATTCTGTTTACAAGTTGCTTAGATCACGTCCTTGGCTGCTGTCTACCTGATACCACAGCCCCTCATAAGTTTGGGTCAGAGGTTGGGATTGGACTACGTGGTGAATCAAGGGCTTTGGAGAGAAGAGCTGAGGTGGTGCATTAGAGAGTCCATTGAATATGATTGGGTTGGCATCTAGTGGGGGGCCTCTTGTCCTGACAATATCTACAAGGGACTCACTGTGGAGAAAAGGGAGCCCCCAGAAATGTTGGCTACAATTGTTGTCTGTGACCTTCTTGTAAAAACGCTCTTAAGTACATGAAAACTGACTTGACTTGCAGTGTCTGCTGTAGCATGGGCACGGGGTGGCAGTGGCTGGCTCACCGCTGCAGGCCTGCAGCACACTGCATGTGCATCAGTCAGTATGCTCAAATGCTTCCCTTCCTTTCCCCTTCCAAACTTTGAGTTCAACTGTTGATAATCTGCAGTTCCAGTATCTCCTGGAAATTAGGGTTGATGTAGGAGGGTTTCCCAGCCTCTACCTTAGGGTATGTGGGGTTTTCCAAAACGAGGCCTCTCAGATACAGAGACAAAGATGCTCTTGTAATGAGCTGGAGCGGCATCAGGTTTCGGCAGCTACCTGGTACCATGAGGGGCCTGAGGCAGGTCTTCTTGAGTCACCGAGGCCTGGGGTGGTTGGAATAGGAGAAGGCAAACCTGTCAGAGGTGTGGGGTGTGAGGTCCGCACTGGTGTTTCCCAGTCACGCTGAGGAGGAGCCATGCTGGGATCTGGCATGAATGGAGAACAGGGCACAGGACCAGAAGGACAAGATGCGGGGGAAGGTGCACTTGGTGCTGGTGAATGACGTCTTCCAGGAGTCAAGGTCTCTGGTGGCCTAGAGGCGCTCATAGATGACTGTGACTCAACAAAAGCCAGGGAATTCTGCAGGACAGGTGACACTGTAGAATCTTGAGGAAGCTGGTGTTCCCTGAGAGGAGCTGAGGAGGCCGCTTGGGACAAATTGATGGCCACAGACTCCTTTGTGGGCTGCTTAGGTGGCTTGTGGTCATTGGCAGTTTCTGGTTTAGACACTTCACCAGAGGCATCTCCTCTTAAGTGCTGGCAAAGCTGACAGTGTCAATAACCTTCTTCATTATGCTGCAGGAGACAGGAGATAGGATCACAGCCAGGAGAACATGGGGCCAGGAGGCTGAGCTCACTGACTAGGGATGGACACTTGCAGCTCGTCACAACCACTGTTCCACACTCTCATCTTTACATGACCTTTTTGTCCTCACTTCTAGGACTGTCCTTAGGCCCCACCCATTCAGAGGGCTCCTATTCCCATGATAAGTGTATGTGCTAGTCACGGATGAGCACACAACAAGCCCTCCACAGGCTTGTAGTCAAACCATAAAAGCAAAATGCGCTTAGTCAAATGTCAAAAGTCGTCATAGTCTTTCATAGTCTCAACACTATTTCCAGTCCAAAGTCTCTTCTGAGACTCAATCTCTTAATTGTAACCCCTGTAAAAGCAAAATTGCATTTTCCAGCTGACAATGGCACAGAATACATATTCCCATTTCACATGGGAGGAAAGAAGACATAGGCAATACTGGGTCAAAGCAAGAAAAAAAAATTCTCCATCACTTGGCAACAAACCAAATAAATAATTAAAAAGTGTTTTCTGTAACCAACTCCATAGCCTGCTAGAAGCAACCCTAGGGTGCAAAGGAATGAAGTCCGGCAGATGGATGTGTTTCATTTTGCAGAATTTGGAAAGCAGAGGTATGTACATCATACCATATATGCATACTCAGAGTTTCAATGAGCAACTGCTTTAAGTCCTGGAAAGGCTGATTGTGTAATTACATGTTTATTGGAAATAATGGCAATTATTGGGATACCTGTACAAATTAAGACTGACAATGTCCCTGCATATATATCTAATAATTTTGCATTTTATAATATAAAGCGCATTACTGGTATACCACACAATCCTACAGGACAAGCAGTTGTAGAAAGAGCTAATTGTACCTCAAAAGAGATGCTTATTAAACAAAAAGGAAGGATAAATACCCACAGGGACAGGTTAAATAATGCCTTGTTGGCTCTGAATTTTCTTAATGTTGATGAAAAAGGAACAACAGCAGCTGAGAGACATTGGGTTATAGAAAAAACTGAGGAACTAGGACAACCAATACACTATAAAGATTTATTGACAATGGAATGGAAACCTGCAATAGTTTGAGATGGAGATGTGGTTATGCTTATGTATCTATAGGGAATGAAAAATATGGTTACCAACAAAACTTATGAAGATTATATCTGACTAGGGAAGTCCTTCTACTGTCTGAAACATGAATGTCTTCACATAGCAAAGGAATCTTATGAGCTACCTATTTCTTATGACATTCCATTCTTTCATACAGAGTGGATATCACAGCTCAACAGATGTATAAAGTTGATGCCTTATACCTGCTCAAAAATAGGGCAGAAGTTTATCTTTAGATGATTTGTGCACCTTGCATATTCTATATGTGCGTGTGTGTAGAAATGTACTTATACTAATACTTTTAAATGTTTGCTTCTTTTCAGAGCAAAAGACCAAATAATAATAAAGAAAAAGCAAGCAGCCTAGGTGATTCAACTTCGCAGACTGCCTCAGCTACCGGTTTCTCAACAATTTGCATGCATATCACTTTCAAAAGAGCTAGCCCAAAGGATTGATCCCACAGAGATGAGACAGGAAAAGATACGGCCAGCTTTTCCAGCTCTGGGCTAATATCCTAATTTTCTAAGGGTACCCAAAAGATGTGTTCCATCCCCCCCCCAAACCAAAAAGGACACGGTGCCCGCATTCACAGTAGGTGGAGTGGGTGTTTGTGGTGGGTTACCAATATTTGCTATTGTCTAGGGGGACTGGTTATAAGTTAGCAAAGGTTACATTTAGGGATTTCTTCCTTTCTCACCTCTATCCTTCTCTCTCTCTTTTTTTCCCCTCCTTTATTAATTTATTCTTGTTACATCTCAATGGTTATCCCATCCCTTGTATCCTTCCATTCTTCCCTCCCTCCCAATTTCCCCTTATTCCCCTCCCCTATGACTGTTCCTGAGGGGGATTATCTCCCCCTCTATATGATCATAGGGTATCAAGTCTCTTCTTGGTAACCTGCTGTCCTTCCTCTGATTGCCACCAGGTCTCCCCATCCAGGGGACATGGTCAAAGGTGCCTTCTTTCTCTCTTATCTTTCTATCCTATCTAGTGTTAGGGGAAAGGAGGGGAAAAGGGAAAGATGAAAAGGGAGGATATAGCATTATAGGATAAAAAGTAGATTACTGAATCTACTAGCCTCAAATATTTTACATTGGTATTGTATATTGATAGAATTTTAAAATTGTTTTGTTCAACTTTTGCTTAATGTATTGTACATATGCAACTCATTTGAAAATGTGATGTAAAGTTCTAGTCTTATAAAAGCTATTGCTTCAGGATGGTTGGAGATGCAAGTTAGTAGTTAGTCACCTATAAATCTTACTTATAGTCTTGTTAGATACTAGTTTAGTTAATTACAGAAAAAGCTTTATTTAGTCTCTTGCATATGTTTTCAAAGTTAAGCAGATAGTACATAGCTAGAAACAAGCAGTGTTTGTTTAGATATACTGAGATAGATAGACACATCAATATAGATATATATATATATATATAGGTAGGTAGGTAGGTAGATATGATTATGCACTATGGTAAATAAATAGATGGTATCTAAACACTTCAGAGATCTACAGAATATGACATTTAATAAGAAAGGTTTTTTTTTTTTTCTGACAGAGAGACACATCTACTCCTGGCAGCACCTCCAATCTACTTCAGTGAAAATGATGGGCATCAAAGAAACAAACATGGCAAAATGGCCACTGGACCAAAACACTGTTCTTATCTCTATTGATGATAACAGACTGACTGTCTAAACTGTGAAGAAGCATGACACTGGAAAACTGACTGTCCAGCTTTGCAGAGACTAGGTGGGCCAGTCCTTCAGAATTCCTGCTTCACAGAAAAGTCTGTTGGATATTCTGGGCCAGTAGGGAAAAGATTGGATGCCCCAACAATACAGACTGTTTAGGCAGTCAGCTGTCTCTGTCACGTCTATACTTTTGGAAGCTGCTTGCCTGCAGTTCCTACATATTAGGTCATATTTCTTTTTTAAGTCTCTGATGGGGTTGAAGACTAGATAGTCATAGCATTACTACAATTAAGCTTTAGTTGTCTGAGGTCTAAAAGCATGTTTTTATGTTGATAAATGTAAGTTATGATAAGAAAGTGATTTAAGAAGTCTTTGGACACTAGCATAGGACTCGCTGGGATAAGGTAGATAGTGGGATACTTTCTGCAAGCTTGTCAAACACAAATGGACAGGACCTGGTAAATGTAACTTGTACCTGATAATTCTCATAATTATTCTTATCACTATAGTTTGTTTTTTAATAGAAAGTAGAATATTTAGTGGGTGTAAACATGTTTTTGTTTTAATTCCAAGTGTGGGATGTTATACACTTGTGTAAGGGTGTATAGTGTTTTTCTGCTGGAAACGGACTTGTGAGAGAACAGGTGCTGCTTGTCCACTGGAAGAGAAACTGCCTCTTGTGGCAGCATGATCTTTGCCAACTGATAAGCATTCTAGTATGGACTTTGAGAAAAGACATATATTTGAGCCTAAAACAAGAGGCTGGGCTTTTTTTTTTTTTTTTTTTTTTTTTTGGCTTTTTGGTCTTAGCTGTTCATCAGTCCACTTCGAGACACTCCTAGAGAGAACCGTTCCAGTGAATGCTTTAGGGTCCCAGTGGCTGCTCCAGGCTCCAGCTGCTGCTCTGAGTTCTGGTGGCTGTGGTTGCAGTCATCTTTGCTGAATTGCTGATTTGCTGTTTAAGTGGTCTTACTGGAATCGTGCCGACTACATTAGTGGACTTGTTTCTAGGAACTGAGTCTAAAAAGGTCTACTTCTCCTGTTCCCATGACCCTCTTTTCTCTCCTGTGTAAGGTAGGTGAGTTAGAAGGGAAATATAAGCACTAAAGAACCCCAAATAAAGTAGCTTTGAGAAAGTTCAAAGCCTACAGATAAGGGGTTTAATTGATACTGGTTATCATGAGTATAATGCTAATATCATAGGTCAAGCTATGGTGAGATGTGTCATATTTCAGAATGCCCAGTGCTTCAATTCCAGAAATTCAGTCACTTACAAAGAAACTGTAACTAAGCTGCTACAAGTCTAGATCTCAAAATTCATTGAGCATTAACTGTGAAATACGGTGCTTTCTGCCAGCGATGTGAAAAGGCATTTCTTATAGCAATGGGTTCTCTTTTTGTTCTTAAATGACTTGGATTCCATGTTTTGCAGACTTTGCCTAGGGGTACCATTGCACCAATGAGTGCAGATCCAAGATAGAGACTAAAGGCAACATCTTGCCATTGGGAAATGAAATGGGCAGCCTGGCTGCTCTGAAGCCTGCAGCAAAAAACACCAGCCATTTCCTTCCTCAACCTGGAAATAACAAGGAGGCAGAAAAACAGCAATTAATTACTGCTGATCATAATTATGCACACTACCGTAGCCAGTGCAGCTCTAGACTTGGCCACAGATAAACCCCTTACCCTAGCCCCCCAAATTCAACGTTACATAATAACCAGTGCAGCTTATGGTCCTCTGCCTCCAGAGACTGAAGGGATGACCTTGGGGAGGAGTGGGTTAACTGCCCAGGAATTCACTGTGCATGCAGGAATTACAGGTGAGGATGTCAAAGGAGAAATTAAAATCGTGGCCTATGTAAAAATGCAAATGAATGCAGGCAATAGGAGTGTCCAGCTGCTGCTGTTTCCCTGCATCAGAGGCTAAGCTGCTCCGGTAGAAGGAACAGCGGTGTTGTGTTTGAAAGTACTGGGAAATGTGTGTTCTGGCATACAGTGGTTAATGACCAAAGGCCAAAATTAAAATTGCAAGTGAATGATGTCAAAATAGAAGTTTTGGTCGATATAGAAGCTGATGTGTCCATCATTTCCTCAAAAATCTTGGAATTCAGAATGGCTGCCTGAAAAGATTTATACACAGTTTAGAGGAATTGAAACGTTATCTCAAATACACCAAAGTATGTGATGGGTAAAATATGTGAAGGTCAAACAGGAAAGTTAAGACCTTATGTGACTGACATGCTCATAAGTTTATGGGGAAGGCATCTTTTTATAACAATGGGATACTCAGATTAATATCCCTGCAGTTCCAGAGACAGCTTATGATGAAATTAGAGGTGAAATGGTAGGTGCTCCTGGGGAAGGTATTGCTGTGTCATCAAAAACAGTCTCACGCAGTGCCAGTTGCCCAAATACAGGGCATCTTGTTTGTCACCATAGACTAAATTCATGGTAAAATCGGTCTCAGTGAGACCCACACTCCTGTCTTTACTGAGTGAGGCACAAGGTAGGGATGGCAGGGGCAGGAGACATGGGAGCCCAGCCTGCTAGGCCCCCTTGTTTTCTACATGGTGTATTCTATTTTCCTGCTCACTCTCATTCAAGATTGGATGCTTGATTATCTACGATGTCCCCTCTGAACTCTCCTGTTTCAGGAGCACAAGAAGCCAAACTGCTGCTGGGTGGAGATCAGAGGGAACTGGAGCCCTCCCCATAACTCTTGTGCTCTGGATCCTGGGTGTCCAGGGCTCCCAGGATGCAGGAGTGAAGCCAGAGCCTGTCTCTCTCCTAACTTGCTATGGGGCTGGACATAGGGGAAGGGGAATTTGGGAGGTGAGAGCTGGCCTGGCCAGAGCGTTCTGCCATGGCTGTGACTTGGGAAAGAGCATTCCCATGGCTAGGATGTTGGCTAGTAACTAAGAAAGACCAGGAGCCTCTTTGACAAGTGCTGGGAGCTTTCCTCTGGAGCATATGAGGGAGAGGAGCCTGCAGAGGTGATCTACTTGGGATGCTTGACTGTGTCCATTAGAGCCTGCCTCAGCTGCTCTGGGAGACGTGGTGGCACAGACAGCTGTTGAAGGAGCTTCTGCACTCACCCAAATGCTTATTATTCCTGTCTCCAGAGAGTGTCGAAGGCTTCATCCCATTTCAAGTCGCCCTGAAAACCCTAGTTTCCTCGACTGTGATGGCAAGTGCAGAGGTCTCAACTTGCCTTTCCCACATCTTCATGAGCAGAGGCCGAGGAAGTCCAGCTGGAGACTGCTGTAAGCCCAGCTGTAAGCCTTGCCCTCCTGGTTGCCTGGAGCCCAGCTGTAAGCTGTTCCCTCCTGGGCTGCACAGCTCTTCTGGCACCTCCTCCAGAGCACCAGGGACTGAGCTATGGCCAGGCCCTCAGACAGGATCTACTCTCCAGTTTCAGAGGTTCCAAGGCCGGTCCATGAGAACAGGAAAACAGCCATGGATGTGGACAAGGTGACACTGGGAAATGTTGTCACCCTTCCTCTTTCATGGACTGCCAAGGTTATCAGTTGTCCCTAAGAGTCAGGAAGTAGAGAGCCCCCTGGATTACATCTAGACTTGAAGTAATATTTTCCTCACTCACCTCTTTGCTAAATACACTCTTGTGTTCTTCTGGACTCTGTGGGTTCAGTGTCAATGACATAGACATCTCTGTTCATGAGATTAATTATAAAGAAGAGACCTTAATGGGTCCTGGTGTAGAGGGCGCCATGCCTCCAGTTACCTTCATCCTCAGAGAGTTCATCTGTGACCTGCACCTGAGAGTTTGCATAGCCCTGGAGGACCCCAGCTCTCTATCCTAGCTTGGCCAAAGTTCCACAGGCCTGTCTTGGGCAAGAGCATCGATGTTCTGGAAGATTCTGGTCTTCCTTCCTGTGTCACATTTATCAAAAGAAACTAGGCCCAGGGTAAGGGAAGGATTCACCTCAGGTGTCTTGAGTTTCAAGTCTGTATCTAGCCTCCTGTAGCCGACTTCTCTGACTCCTGACTTCCTGGTCTAAGACTGTGGCTTTGAATCCCAAACCAGCTTCCAGTGCTGGGGAGGCCAGGGGCACCAGAGATCTTCCTGTCAGGGGCAGCTGGAGGCTCTGCTCTTAGATGTTGCAGAATTCTAGTATGCACCATCCTCCAGGTGGTGCTGCTTCCAGCTCCCTCTTTCCTGGTCCAAAGCAGGCTTCTAGCAAAGCGCGCATATCCCCACCACTCAGTCAAAGAGAAACAGGCAAAATGAGGTCTCCTAGTAGCCCTCTCCCAACATACACACAGAGGAAACTTTCTGATGAAAGGCAGTCTGAGACCATGATGGCGTGAAGATCCCACACTCAGAACCCCTAGCTCAGAGCCAGGCCCGTTAGAGATTCTTTGCTCAGAGACCTGGGGCTCTACCTTGTCTGGGTAGGAATTCTGTATGTGGATCTTGCTGGGTTCCTAAAACTGAGGGGTAGGGGTAGGGAATCTACTGGGAGCAGGCTTGAATTACAGTGTGTGAGCCAGACTTCTAATCAGGTATCAGAAAATCTTGGGGTCATAGTGATAGTTCCTGATGCCTTTGGTAGTGCATACACGTGAAACTCCACCGTGTCAGTCTCCCCCCCCCCCCAGATTTTATTTATTATGTATATAGTGTTTTGCCTGCAGGTACACCTGCAGGCTAGAAGAGTGCATCAGATCACATTATAGATGGTTGTGAGCCACCATGTGGTGCTGGGAATTGAACTCAGGATCTCTGGAAAAGCAGTCAGTGCCCTTAACTTCTGAATCATTTCTCCAGCTCATGTGTCAGTCTTAAGGGTCATGAAAAATATTATGCCAGCTCTCATGTGAGCTCCAGATGCATCCAACAACAGGAAGGAAATGTTCATTTTCGTTGTGGTGCGCCCAGACTGATCCCAAAAAGAACCAGAAAGACTCGAAACCACTGTACATACAAGAGGAATCTTTAATTCAGCCCAGGGCTGGGCCACATCCGATCCCCAAATAAAAAATCTCGGGAAGCGATCGTAGGTGTTGACGTGGTGGGCTTCTTACTCGTTCTTCCCTCCCAGCGCCTCCCAAGCAGTGAGTGGGGATCCTAGTTAACATAAGGGGCTCTAACATCCAAATGGTTTAATTCCTTTTTTCTCTTTTTTTGCCATTTGCTCAGGGAAATACGTAATCCCATTTCTGGGGGGTGGGTCAGTTGCTATCAAATAATGCTATCTCTAGTTGAGCTTGAATCTCTTTTTTTAAAAAAATATTTTATTAATTTATTCATATTACATCTCAATTGTTATCCCATCCCTTGTATCCTCCCATTCCTCCCTCCCTCCCATTCTCCCCTTACTCCCCTCCCCTATGACTGTGACTGAGGGGGACCTCCTCCCCCTGTATATGCTCACAGGGTATCAAGTCTCTTCTTGGTAGCCTGCTATCCTTCCTCTGAGTGCCATCAAGCCTCCTCATCCAGGGGACGTGGTCAAATATGGAGCACCAGAGTTTATGCGAAAGTCAGACCCCACTCTCCACTCAACTGTGGAGAATGTCCTGTCCATTGGATCGATCTGTGTAGGGGGAGCTTGAATCTCTTTTAAGTCTGTTTCTTCAAAGAATTTTGTGGACCTCAGGCTGATGCCAAGATCATCCAGTAGCTCAAGAGGCTCTGTGCTTCCTTCAGGGTTTGGCCAATTTTAAAAATCTTCTAGGCTTCTCATTCTTTCAGTCGCGTCTGGGGATCTTGAAATACGTGGTGGAGGAGAGTGGAGCACTTCTGCCCCTAACCAGCAGTCTTCTGAGAGGTCAGTGTGTCTGCCATTTTCAGTGCTCCTGGTCGTGAGTCCTCTAGCCAGCTTTGTTGTGCTCAAGTTTTGTTTTGTTTTTAAAGTCCTTTCAAGATGCACCACCTCCAACCAAGCAAGAGGTGGCACTAAGAATTAGGACACTTTCCATAGAAGGCAATGAGGTTCAGACCTGGTGCTGACTTAAGGGAGAAGCAAGTCAGTCAATAAAAGGATGAAAGAAGATTCAGGAAACCCTCTAGGAGTGCTGGGGAGTGGGGAGGGTGAGACAGGCCCCTGCAACGACTTCTATGAGGACAGCTTTACTTCAGCTGCTGCAAGGAGAGAGTCCCTATAACACAGGGCTTGAAAATGAAGAGACTGGGACCTCTGCTGCTAGAAGGATGCCAGGCAGCAGGGCGGGTGTGGGTGTGGGTGTGGGTGTGGGTATGGGTGTGGGTGTGGAGGGTGGCACTGGTTTCTTGCTGGAAGAGTAGAATTGTTTGTCCCGAGGATCACGTGGCAGTTTCCTTTACATTCTGTGAACCCAGGTGGAGTAGTAACAACCTCCCAGAGAAGTGGGTGGAAAGCACAGAATCAGTTACAACAGGAATTGAGCCTTGTCCCCTGCTAACTGAGGAAGTGCAGTAAACACAGCAGCACATACACACACTCACCTTCGTTCTGTTTTGCTTTGGTGCAGGGGATGTACCTGGGCTTCCATGCATGCCAAGCAGTGTGCTGCCACAAGCTACATCCCTGACCTCAGGTATAAAATTAAAACAGAGTCTCAGGTATGGAGGCCAGTGCTACATCTCCTTAGTTCTGATGTAACCAACCTGTCAGAGGTGATTAGTAAATTTTCAGGCTTTTTTTTTTTTTTTACATTCTCTGTTAAAGATAACCAGTGCTTAATGGCATCCCACTATGCGGAGGAGGGGAGACAAATGTCCTTCCACTGATGATTGGATAGTGAAAACATGGCACACATACACAATGGGGCTCTATTCAGCTGTAAGGAAGAAGGGAATCTCCACACTCCAGACAAATGGTTGGACCCAGCACATACGATCGTGAGAGAGTGCCTCAGATACAGAGAGTTAGTCACAGAATGGTTTCTGCTATTTTTGGATTCTTCTTCCAAACCTCCAGATGTGAGAATATTATGTGGAGTAACCTCAGAAAACTGGAAAGTAAACAGGGTCTGGGAGGCAAGCGTTAGTCAGAGGGGCACAGTAGATGCAATAAAAGAGGAAACCGGAAAAACTATGGGGGGGGGGAGTTACAATTTGTGGGGATGGGACGACTTAAATAAGAAACGTACTCCACACTACATGTATGTTATGAGATTTATTGTAGAAAGGGAGAGGGGGAGAGGTACCCCAGGGGGAGGGGGGGAAGGGAGAGAGAGAGAGAGAGAGAGAGAGAGAGAGAGAGAGAGAGAGAGAGAGAGAGAGTGCATGATTTAGAACAACAAAGTGGGAAAGCTAAGGATGACAGGTTTGTCCTTTTTATGCTGGTTCCCTGGTCCTGATGGCAGCAGGTAATGACATCAGAGGTTGCTAAGCAACCTGGAGGCAGGCTTGTAGCTGCTTTTATGCTAACAAGAGGGAGGGAAAACACCACTCAGGAAGATTTTTTAAAAAGCCACAGGAAGAAGTTATTTTGTGTTTACATAAATGAGCAGAAGCACAGACAGCTCACCCCGTCTCTTTGCGCACCCTGTGGACACAGTCTGAAAACGCCTAGCTTTCTCCATCCTCATCACTATTCAGCACAGCAGGGCTCATGGTCACCCGCTCTCCACAGCACCCCACTTCCACTTTGACAAAACAACCGAAGCCCTGATTTTCTCCACAAACTTCCTGTTGGTAAGGTTCCAGCATTTAATGATGAATTTTGTGACCTTGAGAACAATGCCATCACCTGTTACCTGAGCAACAGGGAGCTGCAGGCAGAGGCCGCGGCTCTGGTGTGCAGTGGATGGGCTTTGGCTATAGTGACATCATTGTTCCCGCCAGCACCTTGGTGTCTGCACCTTGGGCATCGTGACCCACAGCAAACAGTGCACTGAAGCTTCAGAGGAGGTGCTGAGGGGACCCTGGGGCTGCTGGTCACTCAGTCAAAGTTGAGGACTTTTCTGCCACACAAGCAAGTAGCCATGGCTGACATCACGATTCTCTGCATCCTGCTGTGGCTCTGTGACAGACCATGGAGCTTTCTTTTCTCCAGGCCTCCCAGAGTACTAGTTGCTGATTCCTGTTGGAGGATGTTTCTGTGTATTCAAATGCTGATCTCTTTACTCAGAGATCTGCATGTAGGCTTTGGCATTGCCATTTTTAAATCATATCCTGTCTCAATATTGTGTTAAATTGTTCTCCACCATCTCTGATTGGTTAATAAAGAACTGAAGAGCCAAAGCTGGGCAGGAGAGAAAGAGAATTTCTCAGGTGAGGAGGAAAGAGTTGCCATGAGGAGGTTGCCAGGAGGACAAGGATGAACAAGGAGGTGCCAGAGTAAGCCTAAGATGGCAGGTAACGGGCCACATGCCTGGGAAGTAGGCCAGGCCAGCATAGTTGGGTCAGATCATCTCAGTATCTGCCCAGGTATGTTGTCTGAAGGCTATAATAAAATTAATGTCTCTGTGTCATTATTTGGAGCTAGGGCAGACATAGAAGAGCCATACTTTTGCAGGCTCCTCACCTACAATAACCTGCCCCAGTTTAGGGATGTCTTGAGGTGAAGCCGTGAAAAGATGGCCCAGTTCGATGCTAGGAAGCTTGTAAAAGAGGCAACCAAAAATGGCTACCCCATTGAAAGTGGAGGATTCCAAGGAAGAGAAGTAGAAGGCTTAGTTGGGTGTAAAGAGGAAAATGGCAGCCTTCCCAGTGCTGGGGAGATGGCCAGTTGTGAGCAGGCACTGGCTGTCTGGCCCAAGCTTCACTCTTTGTGCTAAATCAGTTTAACTGCAAGCACCCCCGCGAGGTCTTCCTCTCTGTGGCACTGCCACATGTTGGCAGCACCTTGGTCAGGATGGCTGGTCCCTGTGGTAGTCGAATACTGCTTCCCCAAAGAGCTTTCCAGACTTCATGACGTGCATGAGTTTGGGGAACATTGGAAGAAGCTGAGGCGCGAGAGGGGCGGGGGCATGAGTGATGTAGATGCGGTTTTGTGTATGAAGTTCTCAACATACATGAAATTATTAAATTAGAAGAAACAAAAAATATCAAAGGTTGGGAGGAAACAAAGTACACAGGAAATGTGAGGACTGGTTCAGCAAGTGATTATTTTTCAAAAGCACAGGAAAAATCATGAAAAATTTGGGAGAAGTTGCTATCACTGAGAAAAAAAAAATTGGATTAAAATTGCCCATCCTAAAAGCAATGTAAGGAACAGGAAAAGGCAAGGAGGAAAATAATTTTTAATTTTAAGATCTTTGGGACCAAAAAGGAGTATGAGAAGCCATTTTTATTTTATGATGCAACTTTGGAGTTTTATAACTAAAGGCATTAACACACAAGTAAGCAGGGGCGTTGAGAGAGGGCGCTGTTAAGGAAACCACAGTGCACAATTTAGACATAGACTTCTTAAGAGAGGCACACTTTTATCCCCAGACTTTCAGTTCTTGCAAGACAGGAATTCCTTCAGCTTTGTTGAGCACTGGACCCAGCAGGTGATCCCCAGTGAGCAATGAACATTCGTTGACTGAATAACTGATGGCCCTTTTACTCAGGGAGGACTAGGAGCTGGGAGCAAACCCCAAGTCCCACCTTCTGTAATGAGTATTTATTGGGGACCTGAGAAAGGAAGTGCAGCCATGAGTTCTTCTGTGGTTGGGGGCAGTGGGGTGGGGGAGGTGCACCATAGCTAGCCCATCCCTGGAAACAAAGCACAAGGCTTGCTAAGCCTCCTTCCTTAACACTGCTGTCACAGCATTGCCCACCTTGGGTCTGGGTGGGAGGCTCCTCCCTACAAAGTAGGCACAGGTCACATGACTTCAACATGACCAGCTAGGAGAGTCCTGACTGGCTAGACAGTCTGATTGGCTGAGGTCTGGACATGTGACCAATTAGGTCATAGATCAGGAGTTACAGTTGGTGATCCACTTGTAATAATTAAGGCCAAGTTTTCACTCAAGGACACCAGTGGAAGTGACAGTGCACTGAGGCAGTGTGCCAACCATGATTATGAAGTCCTCCTGTCTGCTCAACCAACACCCAGGTACCACCTGGTCTGCTGCAGGCCTCCCTTACTAGTTTGGTTTCATGGGTCCCTCACCCCACTTTCTCTGCTTGCCTGACCACTTTGGTTGGGTTTCATGCATTAACCCTTTTATCCCACTGCTTGGCCAATGGAGGGTTCAGGGATGCAAGAATCTTGATTCTGAAGGACCCAGGACTCTGCAGCACTCGCTGGGCAGGCTCTGGTGACTCAGACACCCAGTCCCCTGCCAAGCACACTGTGGACCATCCCAGGAAAACAAACCCCTGGCCTCTTTCATGTCCCTACTGCTCTTCCGTTTATGTTCAGGCTCCTCCAAACTTCCACATTGTGAATATGAGAGAAAACAAGCCATATTTGTCTTTAAAGACTAACACTATCATCTTCAGTTCCACTTGTTATTTTGGAAAATGAAAAATGCCATTTTTAAGGCAAATTGTTTTTTGCCTTGTATCCTCCTCATATACTTTATGAGTCTGTGTATTTCAAACTGACCTTATATTCTTCAATGAACTCATATTGACCGTGAACATGGCATTTCACATGTGTTGTTGAACTAGCACAAAATATCAAGTATGTTTTCATGATTATCACATCAACTTCATAAATATTAGCAAAGTAGTATTTGGTTTATTGCAGTGATGTGTGTGTGTGTGTGTGTGTGTGTGTGTGTGTGTGTGTGTGTGTATGCATGTGAAGGTCAGAGGACAAACTGTAGAGTCAGTTCTCTTCTTCCAAGGTGTGGGTTCAAGGAATGAAATACACGCAGGTCATCAGGTCTGTCAGTGGGTACAGTATAAGAGCTGTACCCACTCAGGTAGTCCGCTTTCCCTTTGCCTGGCTTTGGTTACAGAGTAGCACTGGCTTTGTGGAATATATTGGGATGTGTCCCTTCCCTTCTATTTTATGAAACTATTTGAGGAACATTGGTGTTCTTTAAAGGTCTGGTTGAATTTTTCCATGAATATATCAGGCCTTGGGCTTATTTGTTGATATTTTTCATTAATATTTCAACTCCATTGCTTGTTATTGGTCTATTCCATCATTTTATGTTTATTTAGAAATGTGCCCATTTCTTCCTGTTTTACAATTTACTGCAGTTTATGCTTTCTAAATCCGACCTAATGACCTTAGAGCCTGTCCGCATCTGCTGTAACGTCACCTTCCTTTGTCTCTAGTTTTTCTCTGCATCTGCTCGTTGGGTTAGTTGTGGTATTTTCCTGTCTTCTTCAATATCCAGACCCCTTGTTTTTATTGTACTGTTCTTAACGGTCCAATTCATGGGGCTCAGCGCTCATCTTTAGCATGTTTTATCAGCTGCTGCTTTGGGGGTTTCATTTGTTTTTATTTCTCTATGACACCGAAGTGCATTATGGGACCATCCTCACATCTTTCTACACTTCCATTTAGGAATTGAGAGCCACAAACCTTCCTCCTAGACATGATTCTCATTGTTTTCAATATGGATTTGCCTATTGGGTTGAAAATTCTCAAGCAACTCTCAGGCAAGTGAAGAGAGGAGGCAACAATGCAGCTGGACCTGGAGGGCAGGTCGTCCAGCACCGTGACCCTGATGGGTCATCATGTCACCCTCAGGATCCTTGGCAAAGGCAGTGTGACGGAGGAGTGCCACCTTAGCACAGAAGCGCAGGCTGCCTTCAGGATCCTTGATTTGGGGTGAGAAAAATGACTCCTGAAACAAGACTGAAATTGACATCCCTAAAGTTCTGGACCACCCAAGCATCATCAAGTTGTTGCATCATCAGAACCAGAGAGGACACCTTTATGGTGATGGAGCAATCTGCTGGGGGTTGGTGAGCCACAGTGAGGAGCGGGGCTGTCTGCAGGAGGAGCAGGCTCACCGCATCTTCACACAGATGGTGTGTGCAGTTAACTACTGCCATGAGAGCAGCCTTCCACACAGGACATCAGACCAGACATCCTGCAGCATGGCAAAGGAAGCGTCAGACTGTGTGACTTTGGGTTACTTACCAAAATCACATCTGGGTTGAAGTTCAAAGGTGGTGGTGGCATAGTGTGTGGTGTGGTGAGGCCTGATACCCAGCACATGTGTGACAGGGAGGGGATGTTCTGCTGGATCAGCGTATAGGACTATGTTGTCAGGTATAGTATCATTGGGTTAGCAGTAGCATGTGATACCTACAAACTTTTATGTGTTCTGTGTGCACTCCTACCCCCATTAACACCCTGTATACATTGTTAGCTTAAGGACATGTGGGAAATCCACCACATAGATTTCTAGATATTAGGGCTAGCTAGACAGTGTCTTTCCTGCTGTCCCATACACAGTGCCGGGTACCAGACCCTGCTAGATAGCTCTCTGACCCAGTGACACCTGAGATACAGTGATGGGTTTCAGGCCCTGCTGGACACTCCACATCCTGTCCATGGTCCACATGCTGTGATCCTACCACTCACCTCCTGCCCTGTCATATACCATCACCTACAATGCACTGCTGGAAACCAGCTCCATGCCACCTCACTTGCACTGCTAGGTGCCAGGCCCTATTGGACGACCTCCTCACATCCTCAAATACTTTCCCAACTATTAGGCTATGCATGACTTCCCATTAAACACACTAATGGCTAGACAAGCCCCTAATCTATACATCACATCTATTTCTGGGTATTGGGTCCTGTAAGACCCCTGACAAAACCCTACATTACCTGATAAGTCTCAGGCTATGCTGAATCCTCCCCTGTCACTGAACCCCCAACACAGGGCTGCTCACTGGGCCCTGCTTGACAGCCTCACATGAAGGAAGCCGTATATACTGCTAGGTGTCAGGTCCCTCTGGGACATCAGCCCCCATTACCACCTACTACAGTGTTAGTTATCAGGCCTTGCTGGCTCAGTCCTTTACCCCTGTCACCCAATATGCACCACTCTGTGTCTTAGACAGTGCTGGACACCCTATGATGCCAACCTGGATCAACTTTTAGGACATCAGACTTGCTGGTCCCCTCACCAGTCCGTGTGTGTGCAGTGCCAGCACAGTGTCCATTAGGCCAAGCTACACATGTGGCAGTGTCTGTGGGATTTCCCTAATGTTTGCTACCTAGCACTGAGGGTGGAGTGGCATCCTTCGGGGAGACCTGTCTAGGAAGGCCTAATATCTGAAAGCTAAGTGAGAAGGTGGCCTTGGGTGGCCATCCTTGTCTGAAATATAGCAATGTGTGTGGGCAACCTGCAGGGAGTGATAAAAGCGTGTATTTAGGGCAGTAGCAATGGGGGAAAGGCAAGACCAGCAGGTCCTAGTCCATAGAGTTTATGTGTGGTGGAGGAAGGGATGTCCTACAGGGCTACAGACCTCAGTGTATGTGACATGGAAGGTGGGGAGTATCCAGAAGGATCAGAATATGGCAGGGAGTGCGGGGCTTCATCAGGGGTCAAGGGGTGTGGCCTGATAACTAGCCGTGTCTGCAGATGGCAGGGACAGGGGTGTTGTCCAGTAACTTCTGCCACCCAGTGTGGTAGGTGCTGAGATACCAACTGCCTTGCCCCTAAAATGGATTTCAAACAGACCTGTATGGCAGGAGCAGTGGCCCTTAACAAAAGAAAAGTTACAGGCGCTTCAAGGTTTAGTGAAAGAGCAGCTGGAGGCTCAACACATCGAAGAATCTTCCAGTCCCTGGAATTCCCCTGTGTTTGTGGTAAGAAAGAAATCAGGTGGATGGAGAATGATAACAGATTTGAGGGCCATAAACAAGGTGATTCAACCCATGGGTTCGCTCCACCAGAATTAACTCCTTGTATTTTTTCCACAGGTAGGAGGTTTAGCCACTGAGCAGTGCTGTCCAGTGGGTCCTGACACTTTAAAGTCTACATGGCGTGTTTGATGGTGTGTCCAGCCGGGTGTGAGATTTCTCATTGTATGTGGGGTCAGCAGCATGGGAGAGTGGGGTCATAAACTGCCAGGCATCAGGTCGTGCTGGACTCTCTCCTGCTGTTTCCCCATATAAACTTCGAGGCTTCAGGCCTGTATCCAGCTGCCCAGGTTGTTCCATGCACACTAAATATTACACCCTACTGGGCACCCTCCCATCCCACAGCCAACTCACACCCACTGCAAGTTGTCAAACCCTACAGGACACCCACCCTCGACCTCCACCCTGCACACACGGCTGTGTTTCAGGACTTGGTACACACCCTCTGATGACAACCCTTCGCTCCTTCCCTCAAAGCCCCATTCCTAGTGTGGTGGGCCAGCAGCAGTTGGGTGGTACCAGCAGGGCATTACAGCTAGCTGTGTGTGTGTGTGAGGTGGCAGCAGGGTTCGCCTGGCTGGTCCTCACTCCTAAATGATCCTGTTGGCCAGGTAGGAAGGGAGTGTCTTCTAGATGTGGTTTTGAGGCATTAGCAAAGGGCAGGGCCCATGGATGTGCTTGTGTCACCAATACATTGGCAGTGATTTCTGTTCAGTAAGGAGAGCAAACATGCAGTCAGATTGTGGGAGAGCTTACTGACGTGTGTTAGACAGTTTCCTAGGGACTTAAGGATCAATGTATAGTTCAGTGAGCTCCTGACCTCCTTGTAAAGGTAAACAGTTCTGACACCAGCTAGAGGAAGCAGGTGTTGCTGGACATTGCACACACTGATGAGTCCTTCAGAATTACTGTCATTCAGATTCCCAAGGAGAGCTTGGCCACCTCTCTCTGGCTCATATGGGGAATGGCTTTTCGTGGCTCAGATGCATTTACAAAGGGCTTAGGGATGCTGTTGATAGGACTGTTACTGAGTAAGTGCAGTATTTTAAAATTACTGACAGTCTCCTTTCTGTGTCTTTCAAGTGATGAAGGAGAAAAGACCCAGTGGGGAGCAGGGAGCAGCCTGACAAAGACTAAGAGGCACAGGAAGGAGCCAGGCCTGAGCTTCACGGGGGTGTGTGCCTGTCCCCACACGGACACCAGCGGAACTCTGGGTACAAGCTCCTGCATCCTTCCTGTAGTGCTGATTTTAGCTCCTAGCTCCCTGCTCCGTTAGCTTCCTGCACCCCAGCCCCAATGTTATGCTCACTCTGGTCAAGCATGGATTTGTGGACTGTCTAGCACAGTGTCAATTCCCTTCAGCTATTTCCTGGCCAGTGGAGCATATTCAGAATATTGCTACCCTTTCTTCTCATAAACATTTCAACTGTGTGTGCATATATATAAACTTATCGGTAATACATGGTGAAACGGGCTCTCAAGAAGGACACCCGTGTCCTTTATGCACCTACTCTAAGAGAGGCACAGGAAGAGGTAACAGTGGCAGGAGAAATGCGAGTCCATTCTGCTAGGTCCACTTGTTTCTTAAACAGTGTGTTCTGTTGTCCGTGGTTGCTCATTACGTTCTGGATGCTGGATCTTATGCTGCATCTCATCTGAATCTCTCTCTTTCAGGAGCACAAGAACCCACGCTGCAGATGGGTGGAGATCAGCGACAACCGAAGTCCTCCCCTAACTCTTGGGCTCTGTCTGGCCAGCTTCAAACTTCTAGTCTGTATTGTAGACATAGGAGAGGGGGGACTGCGAGGCGAAGGCCGGCCTGGTCAGAGTGTTCTGCCAGGGCTGTGACCTGCAAATGGCCTGCCACTGACTAGGTTGTAGGATGGGAATTGGGGAAGGCCAAGAGGCTTTTGACAAGTAGAGAGTATGCGTGTCTAGAGTATGCTGGGAACATCATTTTAATAGTAGTATGTTTAATAATAGTAGAATGTTTAATAGTTCTAGTCATTTTACTTTCGATTTGTGTGATAAGCTCCCTGGTATTTTCATCATATAGACTCATGTCCTTATCAATGTATCTTCTACTATGGTCCCTATGGGAGGAAAAACCTCCCCCCTTCACTCTCTTGCCCCTCTCTCCTCGCTCCCTTGCCCCTCCCCCACTCTCCCCTTCCTTCTTGCAGTGCACTCACCCTCCTCCTTCTCTCCCTTGACTTGCTCCTCCTGCCTCCCTCTCTTGGACTAGAGACTACATTTATAGCCATCTCTCTTTATGTTGGCATGGTACCACATGATGACATCCCAACACTTGGGAAGCTGAGACAGAAGAATTGTGACATTCTAGGCCAACCTGGGTTTCATTAAAAAAAAAAAAAAAAAAGAGCCCCATCTGAACAGGAGCTTCCTTTTAAGAATCTCAGTCTTTCCCTCTGAACTGCCTTGTGTACACTGCTCTCATTTGTACACTTACTAAGGTCCTTGGCCTTGAATTTTTCTTTGTAGCATTTTCTGTTTTATTCTCCCTCTCCACTTTTATTTTTCACTTGCTTTGTCTTATACTATATAGATACATTGTGTGGTGTCTTAAGCATTTTGCTAATATTGTATCCATAGTTACTAGATGATCTGATGATGTTCCCAACCTATTTTGGATTAGTAGAAACCGAGCTTTGATAAAATAAAAAATATGCTTCAAAACAGTTGTTATCTTTCCCTCCTTTGTGCCATAATAGCCATTTTTATTACATCTCTATGGTGGAAACCCATCAGTACATCGTCTTAATACTTTATACATCACCAAGCCCTCTTGAGTCTGTTAATGTCTTTACAGGCTATATTACCTCTCTATGTGCCATTTATCTATTGGGATTGATTTACCATCTGGCACCAATCCCTCCACACTGAAGAATTCTTTAGTGCTTATTGTGAGGCAGACTGCCTGGACACAAGTTCTAATCTGAGAACGCTTTGTTTTCTCTTTATGATTGAAGGTGCTTTGGATGTTTATAGAATTCTTTCTTCTGTTATATTGAATATTTTGATGAGACTGTTTATGAAACTTTAATTAACATGATTACCTAGTTTTCAACTATATAATTTCTACTTGATTTTTATTAGAGTTTTTATTTTTCTTACCTTATATTTACAACTAGCATAATATGACTGTCTAGTAATTTTACTACAGTCAGCTGTTCTTCACCCAAGTGACTACTGTCCTGACACCAACTCACACTCCTTCTCTGCCCCCAGTGCTGGGCGACATGCATGCGTGGCTATAGCAGGCTCTTTACGTGGGCGGTGGGGTTCCAAACTCTGGGAATTTAAGTATACACACTGGGTTTCCTTATCCACTGAGCCTTCTCCTCTGCCTTCCAACATGCTTTTTTTTTTTTGTTTCTTTTGAGACAAGTTCTCTCTCTGAAGACTGACTACTCTGGGACTCACTATGCAGACCAGACTAACCTGAAACTCACAGAGATCTGCCTGCCTCTGAGTGCCTGGATTAACTGGAGAACGCTCTGGATGAGCTCACTGAAAACCAGAGCTGGAGGAGGCATCACATAAGCACTGCAGCTTCAACCCAGCTGTGTGCGCTGTTCTCTGCTCGAACACACAAAGTTCATTCCCATCCCCCTTCATTCCTTATGAAAATAAGTTTTGGCAATCTGCCTCTAACTCTCCTTCCCTGGCTCTAATTCTGACTCCCACCTCTGACCTCTCTACATCAAGGCATGTTTCCTTTGAAATATTAATCCTGGATGAACAACAAATAGAAAGTTTCTAGAAAAACTAGTTTCTGCAAGAAATCCAGACAGTGTTCCAATGGTTTCTTGTCTCAGTGTTCTGCTCTTCCGACAAATGATCTTGGTGGATCTAACTCGAGGTACCTGGCAAGGCCCCGCCCCTGCAGTATGCTCTTCCTGCTTGGGTTTGCATCAGAGCCTGAAGGAGATGCCCACCTTAGGCTCCTTCCCCTCATCCTAGGAAGGAAGCTGTTTTCTGAGGTTGTTACCTCTGTTTTGTCTTCACATTCTCCCACTCAATAGTTAGCATTCCTTTACTGAAAACAACTTTCTCTACTCAAATTAGTGGTGTAATTATTTTGTCTGATTACACTCTGGATGATATCAATGAGGTAAATATGTGGGAAGAAATTCACTTCAATTCATCCTAGAAGAGGCTTTGGGATCCAGTTTAAAAAAGGTTAAGGTGAGTGAGATGTCCTTTGGGAGAGTTATTTTTTGGAGCGCCTGCCTATAGTAGCTGTTTTGAGATAGAGAACATTGGTTGTATTGTTTGTTACCTCTGGACTGGAATCTGGCTGCAAAATTTCCCCAGGCTGGAGATACTGTGATGGCAGCAGTGCTCTGCAGGGGCAATGAGCTGTAGTTTCTACCCCACATGGGATAAAGAGCCAGGGCTTTGTCCCGTGGTGGGCTGCGAGCACGTTTGCGTATTGTGCTCGTGTCCTTGTGTCCTGTGTGTAAAAAAGCACCTGAGTTTTTAGGACTATCAGACATTTGTTATTCTATCATTAGCTGTGAGCTGATTTGCTCAGTTATAGAGTAAGATGTGTTCTGAGCAAGGTTAGCGTAACCCATTGGGGGCTCCAGTGCTTGGGTGGTAACAGGTGTCAGACTTTGGATGCTCCCACTGATGATGGGTCTCATTGGGACAAACAGATCGGAACTTGAAGGAGCAGGTGCCCTTATGTGTGGGATGTGGTTGCAGCACACCTTTACAGAAAGCTTGTCTGCTTTCTATTTGATGTTGTGTGCCTCATTTGATCAGCGTCACAGGGCTGGGAGACAGCGTTCTCAGTGTGTGTTGTGACAGGAGGGTTCCTAGGACATGTTTGAGTGGGGACACGGACTGATAATCCTGAGAGCGGCAGCAGAAGCTGCTGGGCAGGAGCCTCTTCCTGGTAGGAGTCAGTGGAGTTCCCGCTGTGCCAGAGGTTTGGGAAAGGAAGAGAGGTTTAGGGGACCCAGCCTATCAAGTCTCAAAGGTATAGTGAGATGTTAAAACATGTTTCTGAACTGTCTTTGCTGGCAGGGTGACATTTGTTGGTAGAGCCATCTTTCTTTGGAGAGTGACCTTTATAAGCAGACCTCTCAGTTTGAAGTAGGAGAACTTAACACAGTGTATGTCATAAAAGGACTCTAGATGTAGAGTCTGCACACATCTCCTGAGTCTCCACATCTCCTGAGTCTCTTTTTTTTTTTCTAGAAGTGCTTTTAGTTGTAACTTTGAGGTGGTCTGGGAGACGACATGATGCTCTTGGAAAGCATACAGGAGACTAATGTGATCCAAAACATTTCTTTGCAGGGAAAAAGTCAAGGTGTATTACCAAGAAATCATCAGGAAAATGGCTAGACAGATTGGACATCTTTTGGAAAACTTCCTGGTGTGCAAAGGCCAAGGTAGCACCAGCTCTTGGGCTATGCTCTCAGGGTCTGCTTGTGGTCCCTGGTTCTTGGTGCAGCATCACCTGACTGCTGCTTGTCTCCAGTCTCTTTGTGTATAAATGGAGAGTTGTGTCTCTTGGGGATAGTACGGGGACCATGGTCCATTTGATACTTTATTCCGATATGATCTGGGTCACAGGCTGTTTGAGTAGGAATGCCTGATTGCTGTCTCTCTCCTATACTCCTATACTTGTCTTATATGGATGCTCTTGACTCTGTTCTGATGTTGATCATAGGCTGTCTGGTCACCAACACCTGGCTGATTTAATGTCTCTGATTTTCCAGTACAAAAATGGATGGTTGTGACCCTGGGGGCTGGTGTGATCACACTTCATTCTTTTCTCTAGTCCGTTATTCTCTGGCTTATAGAGACCCTCCAAGGAGCGGGAAGAGCCACCCAGCTGGGATGTCAGAGGTTCCACATTACACCCTTGAACCTTTGGTGGGTCCTCTACATTAAGGTCTAGCCAGTTCACCAGGGTCTGTACCACAGCATTCATGAGTGACTGTACTTCAGGGGCCATAGTGCAGAAGAGCTCTTCTCTTGTGAATGCCTCCTGTGTCTGCACAGTCTACGGTGGGGGCTTTCACTCCTCAGAGAATCCCCATGATCCTTGTTTTTTTGTGCTGAGGCTTAGATATTGTAGAATATTTTTTGTGTGATTTTCTTCAAACAGCTTTCTGGCGTAGCCTGTCCCTTTCCTAGCTTATCGAGGGAGGAACAACTCCCAGTTGTTGATATATCCTTGATCTGGGTGGAGGTATTGAGGCCACAAGCTTGGGAGGACTGCACTCCCCCAAGCCTTTCTCCCTGGCCTTTGGGTCTGGATCACGTAAATTCTCTGGAAGAAATTCCTGGGGAGTCTTTTCTGGAATCTTGTCTTTGGGGATTCTGAGCTCCTGAGACTCCCGGCTGTGATCTCTCCCCAGGAACACATCACCTAGCCCTGGGAAATCTTGGGGTTTTGGGCATCTATTCTGGGATCTGGGTAGTGGGTCCTGTGAAGACAAGATGACTGTGGCAGGATGCACAGGACTTGACCCACTGGAAGGAGCCCAGCAGGGCATGACTGTGGCTGCTCCTTTGATTTGAATTCACTCTAAGTAAGCACCTAAGGGTTTGAGCTCTGCCTCTTGAGTGCTGTTGACTAAGTGCTTGGAAATGGCTTGGGCTTCTGTTGGCCTCTTCATCCTCAAAGTCTCTGAAATTGTTGTTGATGGTTTGGCTATTGGGAATCTCCCTGGATCCCTGACTCACTTTTCACACAGGATGTGTCTTTTTTTTTTTTTTCCTGATCTTTAGTTTTGTTGGCCACTTAAGAGGTGGATCCCTTTTTTTTGATGGCCCATCACTGTCTCACTCCAGCAGGGATGCCCTGAGGTCACATTTTCATACCACTTCCATGGTGCATGCTTGGCCATTCTTGGGCTGGCAGTTAGTTGCAGGCTGCCTCTTTCAGTTCCTCGGATAGTCTTGCTCTGCTGGACTTTGGCCTGGAAGCAGAAAGCACGGGTCTTAGCACTCAGGTGTCTCTGTTGTGCATCTGGATGGGCCTTTGAGGACCTTGGCTGTCAGCAGGTGGACAAGCTCTTTGGGTCTCCTGAACCTCTGAAGGTGCTTTTGCAGACAGAGGCATCTGTAGCCTGGTGGCTGGTACAGTTTCTCCCCCTGTCCCTCTTGGATCTCAGGGATGCAAATTCTCCAGGATCATGGCAGCCTTGGGATAGTGTCCAGACTAGGAAACACAGGTGGGTTAGGAGAGGAAGAAACTCTCGGGAAGGGATGAGACTGGAAGCGCTGGTGGGGTGAGATCCTTGACTCAAGAGTCTGTAGACATGGTCTCCCTCCGCTTTACACAGGAAGCTTAATATTTGATTCCAGATTTATCTGAGTCTTTGGGTCAAGGAAGGAAAGGTCCTGGGTGGTGTCCACATAGGCAGCTGATCTGTCCTCATTGCAGTGTTTCTGGGTTCCAGGATCTTGGCAGGTATGTTGCTTGAATTGTAATGCAGCTTTTCAGCCCCACCACACAGGCCTTTCTTAATGGATTCATGTATGTTACCTTTTGCTGGGACCTTCTTTAAGGGCATGCCTCAGGCCATGGACCACATCATATGTCTCAACTTGCAGATTTTAGAATCAAGGATGGAGGGCAGGGCAGGGTAGGAGAGGTTGGGTCTGTTATGGGACTGGAAACGACTGTGCTGGGAACTGTCCCTGAATCTTCATTTCTTTGGTTGGGAAGGATCTGCTGGGTGTTCCTCATCTCCCATCTTAGTCATCTTGCTTTTCCATTCTGTGGCTCCTCCTGGTGCTGGAGGGTCTGACAGTGCTCAGGAAGGACGGCAGCTGACCTGATAGCTTCAGTGAGCAGAATGCCCCTGGGCAAGTTGTCAGTGGGCTGGCTGATGGCTGCTTGCCTTCTTTGGATATTGGAATCTAGAGTTTCTTTCCAATTAAGTCACTGCAGCCAGGGCTGATTTTCAGCAGGGAGGGATGCCCATGTCCTTGTGTCAGGGATAGGATGTGCTTTCCCACAGGTCCTACTTTTGGATGAAGAAGGTGTTAGGTGTGGTGTAGCACTTAGTAGGTTGTCCAGTTCCTGGACCTCAGTCACATCTATGAAGTGTCTTGTCACAGGTTGCTGGGGCAAGGGCTGGGCCTGGGAAAGCTGTGGAGGTCCATGAGTCTGAGGAAGAGCTGAGGGAGGGTCATGTGCATCACTGAACCTCACAGTCTTCTGTCCTGCAGAGGAACGTGTCCTGGAAAGCCAGGCTGTAGCCACCACCGACTCAGAGAGCACAGAGGACTTGACCTGGAAAAGTCGGCTACGTTTCTGCTGTATAAAACCCTGCAAAAACTTTCCAGTAAGACAGCATATGAGAGAGGGGAAGCTGTTTCTCATTAGAGTTCCAAAAATGGTGTGGCATGGAGTCCGTTAACGGATATTTGGTGAGGCTGCAAAGATAGGAGGCAAAAGCATCAACCGCAAGCAGATGGTCAAGAGGCCCCTCCACTGCCTCCATAGGCCGGATTCCTTAGCGTCAGATGGAACAGGGCTGTGTTCCAACCTCACACTGCTTAATATCTCTAGTATCCCCCTTCCCTGATCTCATATCCTGAGACTGTTAGACTCTCTATATTTCCTCAGGTCGTGATGTATTCTGAGCATTCTCCAAATGCTTTCTGTCATGTCTACAACCTGGAAATTATGCTCCTGTTATGGAGAATGTGTCAAAGGACTTACTTTCCATGGCACTGTAGTAGTGATCCCTTTTAGAGCCCATTCAAGCTAGGATTTACATGTCCAACTGCCGTAGTCCAAGGACCAAGAACCCTGACACTGCACAGGTGGAATGTGGGCCATTGTCTCTCCATTTACAGCTCTCTTGTTTCTCCCTCAAGTCCTGTCATTCCCTTCACAACACAACACAGGATCCATCATCTGAAAGAAATGCCGCTGGCTGACTGGAAGCTCCCTGTTCTCAGGTGACACAGAGAGTCCCCCATACAGGGGCACAGCATCACTTCACTGCCTTGAACAGCGCTCCATGGACAGCACCACTCCCAGGGGAACAACAGCTTCATTCTGTCACGGAACCTGGGGTTTTTCCCTGATTCTGATTTGCTGCCCAGCAGCCCCCTCTTCCTACTTGGTGCTCTGCATCTCATACCCTCAGAAGCCTGGCTCTCATCATGGCTCTCCTCACTGAGGGGCAGGCCTGATGGAATCGTCTCCATAGGAAGCAGAGGCCTACCTTTCACAGCAGCAGCTCTCTTCCTGGTCTTGCTCCTTCCCCTCTTCACCACCTGAGAAATAACAAAAATCAGCTGGCCCCTCCTTTTTCTCTCTGGTAGGGAAGCTGCCTGCCCTCTGTAAATGAGGATAACATGAAATCTTCATTTCCCGGAGAGCTTTCTCTCATCCATCCTAGATTCATTTGTACTGTGCATAAACACATTTCGTTTTGGTTTTGTTGAAAAAACAATAAATAGAAGGAGCTGCCTTTCTGTGTCACACTTCCTGTGGATGTCCCAGGTCAGTGTTCCTCAGACAGGATCCTGCCCAAGGCTAAGTGTTGCTTCTGCCTGTGGACTGTCAGGTGAGATGTGCTTCCTCAGACCAGAGGTGACTGGAGACCTGACCTGAGGCCCTTGGTCTCATCACCCCTTCACTTCAGCCCACCACAAACAAAAACTTATGTCTGAGCAGAGGGCAGATGCCACTTTCTCAGAATTGTCCTGTGTCCCCACTGTCTCAGAAATGCAGCATGCTCATGTAGCAATGCTCTTCCTTAGAGGCCTCTCTGCCACCCTGTAGAGATGGTCTGAGGGCTTCAGGCAGACACCTCAGGGCCACTCTCACATTTGTCTTGACTGCCAGCCCCTGTAGAATGAGGAGCTGGTCTTTCTGGAGATTTCCTCTCAACTGTCTCTCTACTTGACTAGCAAGTGTGAAAGAACCAGTACTGAACTACAGAATGCACGCTCCAGTTTGCTTCAACCATGGCTTTCCTTACCTTTGGGGTGCTCCCTTTGCTCCCAGGTGGTGGTGACACTGGGTCATTCTTCAGGAGTGGGATTAGTAGGAAGAGGAGCCCCACTCCACACAGAACGCTGAAGGGCATGTCCATTGTGATGAACATGGTGCTGGGGCTCCTCCATGAGTCACTAATGCTTTTCAGCAGAAGGAGACAATTCTCCATCTTCTGCATCTCAGCACAGCTCTCAGGCCCCCGAGTCCTGGGAGTGCAGTGTGAGGCTTGTCAAGAGGGCTCAGGCCACCTCACACAGCTGTGGCCTGCTCATCACAAAGGGCTCCTGACATGAGTGTGTGTGTGTGTGTGTGTGTGTGTGTGTGTGTGTGTGTGTGTGTGTGTGCATGTGGGCCACACCCTCTCCCCAGCCTGCATCCCAGCAGAGCCTCCTGCCTCCTGATTTCCCTGCTTTCCTCTTCCGGGTGCAGAGATAGAGCTCCATCCCTGTAATGTTCCCTCTCTCTGAACCCCAGAGCATCTCTGCCTCCTGGAAGATGTCTGCTTGAGTCCATGAGGTTCATAGTGTTTGACAAAGTGGGTTCTCTATGTGACCAGAGTTGTTTCTCAGGGATTTTAGCTTTCAGGGTGTCTTCTGTCTGCAGGTTCATATCTGTTCATTATTATAACATGAAATGTTTCAACCTCAACCAGTTGTATACTTTAAGCCTAAAGCTTCACTTTTTCATTTGCATGATAATATTGTAGTATTGAAATCAGTATTTTATTTTTCTTTATATTTATTCATTCATTTTTCATTTCTTTCTTTTTTTTCCCCATGTGTGTTTTCCTTTAATGTATATTTGTAAAGGTGTCAGATCACTCTGGAAGTGGAGCTATAGACAGTTGTGAGCTGCCACATGGGTGCTAAGAACTGACTTCAGCCAGTGCTTTTTTATAAAATTTATATATTATTTATTATAATTTATTCACATTACACCCTGATTGTTTTCCCTTGCACTTATCTTCCCACCCTCTCTGTTCTGCCTATTCCCCTCCCCTAGACCTCTGATAGGGGGCACTCTCCTACCCCCACTGTGTGGCTACAGTCTATTAGGTCTCATCAGGACAGCCTGCACCCCCTTCTTCTGTGTGTCTTCTGCCATCTTGCCAAGGGGCAGTAATGAAATGATGGGCACCAGAGTGCATGTCAGAGGTTCTGCACCAGTCCCCGCTCCCAGCCATGTGGACCATCGGTTACATCTGGCTCTCTTCACTCCAGTGGGGCCTGGCACCAAGCAGTATATTGATGGCAGGAAGGTGGCACATCTGGAAATCTCTTATCTATAACATGTATTAAAGATGGTGGTCCATAGAGGGGTCGTCCTGAATGTGCTTCTGGGTAGCAGGCTGAACACCACAGGGCTGTCACCCCATATATACCGCCATGGCTCTTTTAGGTCCTATGGACTCAGGATAGCTCACACTCTGAAGCTGGATGGCAAAGGGCTCTGTGTAGTTCCGTGGGACATTTTCCTAGTGGTACATTCTGACGTTGGGGAATCTGGAAGCCCAGTGTCAGTGTCCATCTCCCATAAACCTGAGGATTTCCAGGACCATGGTGATTGACAGTTTCTCTGTGACCTACAGGACAGCAGGCTGTCTTTCTCTGTGGTGAAGAGCAGGGATGCTTTGCGCTTTGTCCATTCATGACTGTTTTCAACCAAAAAAAACCTTTTACACACCCCAAAGTATGTCTATATTTGTAATAAAAGTGTGCCAATCAAACATTTACTGCAAAATACTATCAATTTGTTTTTAAAATAATATTGCATGTATATCACTTTACTGTTTATTAAAGATGAAAGCCATTTATTTTCACACAAATGAGATACATGTTTCTCATTTTTACATAAATCCTTAAACCTTGGCTGAATGCTTAACACAGAGCCCTGATACCCAGAAGTTTATAGATGGTGGAGATATGAGGGTGTCCATCAGGGTCTGACGTTGTGTCAGGCATCAAGGAGGCTTCAAGCGGAGCCTGGTACCCGTATGTGATATGAGGTGGCAATAGGGAGCAAATACTAGGCCTATAAGTCGGGTGGCAGTGGGCATGAAAAGGTATCCACTAGGGCCTGATATCTGGCATTGTATGTGGGTTTTATTGAGGGAGGTGTTAAGGAGGCCTGATACCTCTAAGTTTAGAAGGGAGGAGAACAGTGGTGAGTCTAGTTAACATGGCTTAAAGAATAGTAGTTTATTTTTAGTGTCAGTGTTGGGGACCAGGTCAAAGAGGACCTGGTTCCTAGCCCCGTTCCCAGTGTGCAGTGGCCCAGCAGCAGTTGGGTGGTGTCCAGCAGGGCATCATAGCTTGCTGTGTGCTCGAGGTGGCAGCAGGGTTTGCCCTGGTGGTCACTGTACCTAGTGTATCATGTTGGGCAGGCAGGAAGGGGGTGTCTATGGATGTGCTTGGGCCATCAATACGTTTGTAGTGATGTCTGTTCAGTAAGGACAGCAAACGTGCAGTCAGATGTGGGAGAGCTTACTGACATGTGTTAGACCGTTTCCTAGGGACTTAAGTTTGCAGAGAATGAATGTGAAGCTCAGTGAGATCCTGACCTCAGTGCAAAGATAAGCAGTTCTGACTCCAGGTAGAGGAAGTAGCAATAGCTCAATGAGATGACTCCTTCAGAATTACTCTCACTCAGATTCCCAAGGAGAGCTTGGCCACCTCTCAAGGTCTGGCTCATATTGAGAATGGCTTTTCCTGACCCAGAATGCATTTACAAAGGGGCTAGGGGATGCTGTTGATAGGACTCAGTACTGAGTAAGCGCAGTATTTTAAAAGTTACAGTCTCCATCCTTTGTCCTACTTTTAAGTAATGAAGAAGAAAAAAACCCATCCATCTATGTGGTTGTTGAGTTGTGGGGAGCATGGAGCAGCCTGACAAGGACTGAGAGGCACAGGAAAGAGCCAGGCCAGAGCTCCATGGGGACACGAGACAGTACCCACATGGACACCAGTGGAACTCTGGGTACAAGTTCTTGCATCCTTCCTGCAGGTGCTGATTTTAGCTCCTAGCTCCCTGCCCCTTTATCTTCCTGCATTACCAGCCACAATGTTATGCTCATGCTGGTCAAGCATGGCCCCATCATCCCAGCTCCTGACTTGTATTTGCAACAGAAAAAGCAGAGCTGAGAGAAAAAGAGAGAAGAGAGGTGTATTAGCTGATGGAGTGAGGAGAACACAGGCATCGCATTTGCAAGGCCATGCTCTGCTCCATCAGTTAAGCACGGGGACTTTACTCGGGGAGCCCGGACAAACAGGTCGATGTGTGGTCCTCCATGCCCCATGGAGGAAGACCCTGGTATCCTGAGCATGCTCAGTACAGGAGCTCACTGCACTCCTAAGCATGCTTAGGGAAGAGTTTGCTGCACTCCTGGGCATGCTCAGTTTAAGTTCCTGCAGCACACACCTTAAGAACAGAAATGACAGACACAACTGCCTGTGGCAATGCTCAGCTTTCTTTGATATGATGAAGGGTAAAACTAGTGGAAGGATATATTCAAGAGGTCTGCCCCGGAAGTGCCTGCCTCAGTGTGCCTAAGAATCCCACAGTGGACACTGAGACTTGTTGCCAGTCTTTGGGCACAGGGCACACATGGAAGTGTTTGAGGTTGGAAGCCATTTCTTTAGACGTCATGCTCAAATACTGCTGGGAAGTTATGTTTACTTCACTCAGTGCAAACAGGAGCCATTTAATGAAAAGAATAATGTAGTTTCTTTCCCTTCTGGCCTTCATGTCCAATCTCCTTCCTCTAAGTCAGTGGTTCTCAGCCTTCCTAATGCTGAGACCCTTTCACACAGTTCCTCATGTTGTGGTGACCCCCAACCATAAATTATTTTGTTGCTGCTTCATAACTGTAAAATTGATATTCCTGCGAATTGTAATGTAAATACCAGATATACAAATTATATCTGATGTGCAATCCCCAAAGGTGTCGCGACCCACAGGTTGGGAACCACCCGACTAAGCAGCTCCAGCAGGGATATCAGCTTGGCCCTGACAGCCGAGTTTGAACTGGTTCCTGTTAATCTCTGCTCTCAGCTTGTGAGAAGAGGACCTGGTGTTCAGAGGTGGTGCACAGCTCACCTCCACAGGGCTCTGCATGGAGCCTCTGTTCTCTGTAAAGAGCCAGCTACACTGAAAGATGTGGTGGTACAAGATTACTCCCGTGTCCACCTCCTCTCAGTGTGACGCAGGTGAACTTCATACAGTGGAGGTCACAGAAAGGACTGGGCACATTCAGAGTCTGGCACATCTCCTGGGTCTGAATTATTTTCTAGAAGTGTTTTTAAATGTAACTTTCAGATGATCTGGGAGATGACTTGCTGCTCTTGGAAAACACTGAGGAGACAAATGTGATCGAAAGTTCTGTGGCCAGCAGGGGAGGGGTTGCTTAGGTAAAACCTCTTCAGCATTTTTGGGTGATGATGCTAAATGCAGGATTGGAAATGTTCATAATCTCTAGTTTTAAGGCCACACAGGTTCTGTGACAAGGCCTGTAGGCACCCACAGTGCACTGTTTGTCTCTCCTTTTCTCTGGAGCTCCGGGAAACCCTCCTTCATCAGCCCTGATGTCCAGGAGAATCTGGAATTTCAGATAAGAAAGAGGGTTGAACTAAAAATTTGGGAGGGGAAAGGAAAGGAAAGGCTTGACTGTTCTGTGATCTGCACAGGCGGTATGCTGCAGGCCTGCCGCAGGGAGCCGGTGAGTAATCAGGGGCTTTTAAAAAATTGTGGCCAACTTTTCTGGGGCCTCCCTTTTCTCCACAGTGAGTCCCTTGTGGCTCCTGTCAGGATGGACAGATGGACAGATGCCCCGTTCATATTATTCAATGGACTCGCTAATGCACCACCTCAGCTCTTCTCTCCAAAGCCCTTGCTTCACCACGTGGCCAAATCCCAACCTTTCACCCCAAACTTATCCCTGTCCATGGCTGGAATCCAAACCCAGGCCCGTGGCCCATCCTCTACCTCAAAACTACCATGTCATTTCCCTCCAACTAGAGATTATGGGGCTTCTCGCCCTGTCCCAGTTCATTGTCCCACCTGCTGCTCAGCACCTAGAGTGCCACCTTTTGAATAAGCACCAAGAAATGAACAATATACTGGCCATGGTTAAAAAGTCACAGGAAGCGTTTAATCCACTCACTTCTATTAGTCATGCCTCCCAGGGCCAGGAGTCTGTTGTCCCCGTCCCAGGGGAGTTCATTAACCCTCAGCTCCGGGAGCAGCTGGAACAACACTTAAAAAAGAGGTTCATGGAGCACCAGGGCCAATGGCCTCACAAGATCCAGTTGTCTCTGGAGCTGATAAAGTCTCAACACAGACTGTCAGGGATGGGCCAGGCAGACAGTCAGAAGACCTCAAGTTTCTCGGGACTGGAAGATGCGAGCAACCAGCATCTACAGAGTGTCCCGTCAAGGCGTCCAGAGATATTCCAGATACGGAAGGACCCATGCAAGGATATGACAAACTCTCTAGGACGATCTCTGAAAGATCCACACAGCACCCCAGAAGCTTCCCTAGGCAAAGTTCTAGAGTTCACCTCTGAGACAGAGATGGAAAGTGACTCACAAAGTCCCCAGCTAGTGGGACCAGGAAAGAAGCTCCTAGATGTTATATTGAAAAACGCCTTCCATGGCAAGTGGAGACACACAAATGACAGTAAGGTGCCTGTGGGCATTTGTCATGGAATACACCACACATTGGCCCATCCTGACAACTCAGAGACAAAGATGGAAACTCTGAAGAAACCATCCTTGAATTCTCAGACCACCAGGGAGAATACTTCCAATGCACTTTCTTCCCTAAATCTTGGCACTCAGAAGGTGCTGGAAACACATCTTACAAGACACCTGGTGAGGCACAGATGGAGCCTGCCACTCAGAGGCCTCAAGACCATACATCATCTCCACATAGACAAGGCTGTGACTTTGAAATCTCCACAGTCTCTGACACCCTCTTTGACCTGCTGGGGCTGTAGAGATGACTCCATTGACAAGATGGCCAGTGTCTTGGGAGAACCTGTTCAGAAGGATGCATAAGAGGAAGTGACAACAGAAATTAGCTTCCATCATGCAGAACTCTCCTGCTGCAACCCCCTCAGTTGGAATTCCTGACAGAGACTTCACCTAGTGACAAGTATAGGCCCTCTGAGGACCCTTCCACTGTCCAGAAGGACAATGTGACTTTGCTGTCCACCTAGTTCAGCCTTGCGGGCACAGCCTGCCACAGTGATATGGTTTTTGGATCTTGGACAGGCAACCTAGAGCCAAGCCCAAACCTAGTCAAAGGTGACTATGTGTCACAGGAGAATGAGGAGGCTGTGACTTTAAGAGATCTCTACCAAGGGTTGTCAGTTCCAGAGATCAGTGTGGCATCCCAGTCACCAATCTCCAGGGAGCTGGAGGAAGCAGAGGAGGAGTCCTGTGACGGGGTACTCTACATGGACGCCAAAGAGATGGCAAAGTCGCAAACTAACAATGAACGCCTTAGGGGTTTAGAATTATCACAGATCAGTAAATCACTTTTGAGAACTGTTTCCCAGGATCCAGAAGACTCAGGCCTGAGCACACCTCACTCGGCCACTGCTGTCGTCCTGCAGGACTGTGCCACTGGCATGTCCGTTCAAGACTGTGTCTCTGAGGTTCTGCTTGCTGCAGATATCCTGGCCTCCAAGGCCACCCAGTCCAGCTTTAAGACTGTGACCACCACCAGCAAATCAGCCTCCCAAGACCTTTATCAAAAGAAAGGAATGTCTCCACTGTCTCCAAACCCCAGGAACCATGGACTAGCCATATCTTTGGTCCAAGTGACACAAAAGAGGACTGTAGAGGTCCCAGGCAGGATGTATGCTTTTCAGAGACGAAACAAGCCCAAACCTACAGGCCAAATATTCATGAACGCAATTCCTCCTCATTTGCAGAAAAAAAGTTTGGGGACAGGATAAAAAACTTCATAATGTTGATTTTGGCCCCCGAAAGGAAAGAGAACTCTCTGCAAAAATTCAGGGCCTTATCAACCACTTCCCAAAGCTGAGGGTCAGTCATGAGCAGAGTGTTCACACACCAAAAGGTGGCTGAGGTGCAGGACCTTATAACTTCTCTCGGATGGATTGAAGAAAAGCAACTAGGGGCTGGCGGTGTGTGTACTTCCGCCAAATAAAATTATTCAGAAAGAACCACCCCAGGCTCCAGTGAGTAGGCAAGTCTGTCATCACAGAAGTTCTACTGATGAGGCAAACAAAGCACAAGGAAACACTGTCTGTGTTCACCAAGCCAGGCCCAAGCTACAAGGCCTACCTTCCAAATATAAAAGGTTGTGTTATTACAACCAGACCCAACTATCCAATGAGGCTGTGTCCTAAGCCAATCTATATCAGCAGAGGGTCCAGGCACCACCTGTCCCAAGGAACCCTGTCTACTGTCCTTGGCACTGTCCCCGCAGAAGTGTACTATTTGGAAAAACAAATGCTTTTCCACACCTACCCCAATAGGAAATTTCCCCATTAAACATTAAACATTAAAAAATTAATTTTGTAATTATACAATTTTTTCTCCTTTGTGTCTTGCATTCCAACAGATGAACCTCCTCCCGAGTTTTAGTCGAACCCTGCAGGCAGGGGCATTTGGACTTTTAAACATTGTTGAAATTGTATAGGGACTTCTGAAATTGAACCGAATGCACAACAGGTTCAGCTAGTTTCTCGTGAAAGGCAAGCTCTCGGAAAAACAGAGACTTAAAGGTGCAAACTCTGACAAGATGGCTGAACATTGGTCATATGGCCTATTGTCCCCAACATCCAAAGTGTCCTTTGGGACTTAAAGCAATCTCTTAACTGTAATCCCCGTAAAAGCAAAAATTAAGTTATATACCTTCAATATACATTCCCACTCCAAAAGCGAGCCAAAGGGCACAGTTAGGAAATACTGGACCAAAGCAAGGCCAAAATCCAGTGGAGCGAACTCCAGATTCTATAGCTCTCTGTCCACTGTCCAGTGTCCAAGGGCTTAGCTGACTCCTCAGATCTCCCAGCTTTGCTCACTGTAGCACATTTCTCTCTCCCAGGCTGGCTCCACACTCTATTTGCAGAAGGCTTTGGCATCTGCAACAAAATTCAGCCTTCCACCATCACAATTGATGTGGGCAGGTGATCTGCAGCGAAGCCATCTCATGAAAGCATTCTTAAACTCTTTTAAGTGCTGGAATCATCTTGAGTGAACTGGCCATTGGTCATAAATTTCTATACAATGTATCCCTGGCCTCAGGATTATCAGAACAGCCTGGCCCTTCACTGCTCTCTTTCTGCTTCTGTAAACAATGCCCCCCAAAAAAGAGTAAAAAACAAAACAAAACAAGACAAAAAACCCCGCCCACTTGTTCCTCGCAGATGTCCACAGCCGCCTTACTGAGGATGTGACACAATTATTTTTTTTTTCATTTTTAAAAAAATGTTATTTTTGTACACATTTATATTGCTACACATATATACAATAGATTACCTATGGCAAGAAGAACCGTGACACAATCAGAAATTATATAAATGTTATATTCTTAGTGTTTTGGCTATTTGTATTTGACAGCCTTGAAGAAGACACCTTTCCTATCTTGGTGCATCTAAACTTCTGAATTATGCTTTTTGCCTGTAAAAGCAAACTGGAGCTTGGGCTGCTTCCCATGACTCTATATGTGGTGACCCTTCTGGTGGAAAATAAAGGCTCCGTGCCACTTGGCTAATTCAGGCTTCTCTTGTGTGGTCTCTCTGCAGGTGTCCCATAACATTTTGAGGTCCCACTGAGACCCCTGAGCTGAAGCTCCTCCTAGGCAAAGGTAAGGGCTTTTGGGCCCTAGGGAAGGCCCTGAGAGGACATTCCTCCACCCAAAAATCCACTACCCCTCACCAACTTACTCCCTAAAGCTTTCTGAAGGCGACCACCTGCATACCTGTATCAGAGACCTTTGGAGGCCAGAAACTCGCGTTTCTGGTTTCTGGCCAGTCTGGGGGTGCCAACTGGGGGAAACTTGTGGAAAAACTGGGAAAACTTGGGGGAAATTCCCAAGTCTGGGATTTGGCTGGTATGACACCACCCACCCTCAGGATCTGGTTTGTCTCGTGGCCACTGGTTTGTGTCCTGTGTCTGTTGGTTTCGTTCTTGTCGTCTCTGTCCCTTGTCTGTGTTTCTGTGTCCTCATTAATCTTTCCCAGTGATAGGCAGGCGTCGTGAACTGAACCTCATCAATGCTTTTAACCTCTGCCTTGTAATGCACGGTACAAAACTTTAAATCAGGCTTCAAACCGCGGGGATGCGAGTTTGGAGTCCACGTCTCTGAGGGACCTCCACTGGCCAGCCTTTAGCGCGGGTTCTGTGAATTCAAGGCCAGCCTGGTCTACAAAGTGAGCCCAGCCAGCCAGCCAAGGTTACACAGAGAAACCCTGCCGCGAAAAAAAAAAAACCAAACAAAAATAAAATAAAATAAATAAATAAAATAAAAAATAAAAGACCCAGGTGCAGCCCAATCTCTAGACCAGTTGTCCCTCGAGGTCCTTGGACTCCTCCCCCAAAGGAAGCCTCAGGCAATGATGACATCTTCCCAGAGAAGTTGAACCCTTGTTCTCAAACCTCAAGGCTTAACATCTCTTTTCATGACTGTTTTACACTCCCCAAGCCCACTGGGGATGATTGCCCACAGCACCACCAAACCCTCTTCACCTCAAGAGAGAGGGGGTTTGGGAGGAAGGCAAGGAAGACCACAGCCTCTGAGGACCTGAGAAATTATCTTCCCTTCTACCAGACCTCAGGGGGCCCAAACACTTAACAAGGTAAGGGGGCTCTTGACACCTGTCACCAACCCTCCTGGGCTCAGCCTCATGAGGAACTGTACACCGAGGGGAATAGCTTTGTAAAGGGTGAGATATAGGTTGCTGGGGCAGCCATGGTAAACCAATATAAGGTCATTTGGGCTCAGGTACGGGATCATGGGATGTCTACCCAGAAGGCTAAATTCCACCCAGGCCCTCCACCAGGGCAAAGCAAGACTGTAAACATCTATATGGACAGCAGTTAGGCCTTTGCGACAAGGCACGTTCACAGAAATATCTATAAGGAGAGGCAGACTCCTCACATGGTGGGGGGATAAAAAAAAAAATTCCATGAATCCTAGAACTACTATTAGGGCCACCAAAAAAGTGAGGCCATAACACACTATAAAGGACATCAAAAGGATGATTCTCCCAAGGCCACGGGAAGCAGTTTTGATGATTAGGCAGCCAAGGAAGCTTCCCTTACTTTGGACCCCTGCAAACTCTTGAGTCCACACCTGAGCCTGACTTAGCGCCTTGGCCTATGTCAATGGAGGAAGAACAAAAGCTAGCTTACCCAGCTCCAGGTCACTGATGACGAGCTCATGCAAGCACCTCCAGGGTGGGTGCCTTTTCCCTCAAAATACTGGGGATCAACCTGAGTCACCAACTCCATCAGGGGACCCACTTGGGAAGTACAAAACTATTTTTTTAAAAAAAGTTTTACATGCCTTATGTAAAAGAAAAGAAGGCATGGGGCATCGTCGGGTGGTATCCAAGTTGTGCCCAAACAACCACTGGGCCGCCACGCAAGGTGCCTACGGGAGTCAGGACCTGAGGTGAGATTCCTGGAGAACATTGGGAGGTGGACTTGACTGACGTAAAACCAGGCCAACACCAGTATGAGCACCTCCTTGTATCTGAAGACCCCTTCTCAGGTTGGGCAGAGGCTTTTCTTGCCAGCTTGGGAAGGGTTCAGGTTACTGTAAAGAAGCTATTACAGGAATTAGCTCTCTGGTTTGGCATAACATTGGTAATGGGGGTCATTGTTGGAATCTCTCAACTACTGGCTAAGGTCTTAGGGATAATGTGCTTACAGCCCTCAGAGCTTGGCACAGGTAGAAAGCATGAGAGGAACTCTGGAGGAAATTAACACTAATGACCAGCGGAGCCTGGTGCACCTCTTTCCCTCTGCCCTCTTATAGGCCTGATGTACTTCTCTCTCTCTCTCTCTCTCTTTTTTTTTTCTCTGTGTAGCCCTGGCTGTCCTGGAACTAGCTCTGTAGACCAGGCTGGCCTTGAACTCACAGAGATCCATTTGCCTCTGCCCCCTGAGTGCTGAGATTAAAGACATGCACCAGCCTGCCTGGCTCTCTCTTTAGTCTTTTCCCCCTCATGTACTTCTTATGGGGGGGGTGTGTGTGGTTCTGTTTGAAGTTCTTTTTGGCTGACCTCTTCCTTTCCTACCTAGACTACAAAATGTACACTCAGCTGAAATTCCTAACCATTCCCTTCTCCAGCCCACACCCTGAGGGCCTGCAACAGGTTCTTCAGCATGTCCTCCGAACTGAGACAGAACCAGCCACGACACTCTGACTGGACTGCCCATCTTTACCAAGCCAATGACACTTCCAACATCTGGGTTAAGAGACATAGTCTAAAGACACTTGAGCCTTGCTGGACTCGCATATCCTGGGGTCCTCACCATACCCACTGCTGTTGAGGTTGCTGGACCACTCCCTGATTCATCACACCTAGCTCCCTAGCTCCAATGGACAACAGACACTCCTGACCAAGGGACCATCATTTCTTCAGAGGATCCTTTAAAGGTTACATTCACCTGGTTGATTGTAGAGGTGCATCCAGGTCCACAGTTTCCAGATGAAACAAAAACTCTCAAGCACTATCAAGCCTGGTCCCCCTTTCTACTATGTCTTTTCTGCATTGACTACTGTCCTGGCTAGTTTCATGTCAACTTGACACATAAGATCAGGCTCTAGGCAAGCCCTTTAGGGCATTTTCTTAATTAGTGACTGATGGGGGAAGGCCCAGTCTATTGTGCACGATGCCAATAGTCCTGGGTTCTATAAGCAAGCAGGCTGAGCAAGCCACTGGGAACAAGCCAGTAAGCAGCACCCTCCATGGCCTCTACATCAGCTCCTGCCTCCAGGTTCCTGCCTTGCTTGAGTTCCTGTTCTGACTTCCTTTGATGATGAACAGCATAAGGAGGTATAAACCAAATAAACTTTTTCCTCCCCAGCTTGATTTTTGGTCATGGTGTTTCACTGGAGCATTAGAAACCCTAAGACACCTACCCCGTTCTAGGACAGCGTTTACATCCTAACACCTGGGGAAAATTAATGCATATGGTAATATGCCTGATTTCTGTCTAAAAGAGGAGTTAAGTGTCTAAAGCATGCTAGACGCTTGTCTTGTTCCTGTCTGTAAACCCATCCAGCATATTGCTAGCCTACCCAGGTTAACTTTCTTTTGTTGTTGTTTTTGTTTGTTTGTTTGTTTGTTTTTTCGAGACAGGGTTTCTCTGTGTAGCCTTGGCTGTCCTGGACTCGCTTTGTAGACCAGGCTGGCCTTGAACTCACAGCAATCCACCTGCCTCTGCCTCCCGAGTGCTGGGATTAAAGGCGTACGCCACCACGGCCAGCCCCCAGGTTAACTCTTGAACAGGTATCCCTAAGCCTACCAGCTATTAAAGAGTCTTACAACTGGGGAAGGGCTTCTAATGACAAAGCACTAGGTGCAATAGAACTCCATACTCCCGATGGTAAATCACGCATGAATGACATGCACCCAGAAATGCTCACACATCCCCAAGGGACAAAGAAACTGTTCCTACACCCAGCCCATGCTCTATGAGATGGGCCATATTCCTTTGCCTGAAGGATGGTTTTTCACTTGTGAACAATATACTTATATTCCTGCTAACCTGTCTCATAATACCCCTCGTTGTTTAAGTAGACTGTCCATAATTTCCCCAACAGCCCAGGAAGAAAAAGCCCAATAAGACACCAATGTGAGAGACAGAGGGAGCCCCTACCTGGAGACTGTGATGATCACATAGCCCTCTTCTCAAAACCTAAGGCCGTGGCCATCACACTCTCTGCTGTAGGTCTCCCCAGTCTAGCTGTATACACTGCTCTAGCCGGATATCCTGTAACAGAGCTAAAGGTTTAAACTATCCCTCCATGGCTACTGCCTTATTAAATGAAAAGCAAAAAGGACATTGACAGGATATACTATGTAACAGGGCTGCTAGTCATTACCTACTGTTGACTACCTACCTATTGATTTCTTATTCAGGAGGCAGAGGCAGGTGGATCTCTGAGTTCAAGGCCAGCCTGGTCTACAAGAGGGAGTCCCAGGACAGCCAGGGATGCCTAGAGAAACCCTGTCTCAAACTACCCCCTGCCACCCCCCCAAAAATATTAATTTTTTCTTGTGAATATTCATTGTATATGGTGCTGTTATATAAGGACTTCTTTCTTTCTTTTTACTTTTCACATTTTATTTAGTAAACTACTGTGTGCAAGACACCACTGGAGGGGCCCAGGCCTGCTGGGCTATGAAAACGATGAAATGACTGCTCTCAGGAAATTGTATTCAGGAAGAGAGATAGATATTAATGAAAGCATCAGAAGAGAACGCTCAGGAAAAGCACAGGGGAATTCTAGTCACGGGCTCAGTACAGTGTCAAGGGCCATTCTTCTGTGAGAGAAGTGCAGCAGGCACATGAGCTTCCTGGAAGGTAAGCCGACATTTCGCAAGGTCTACATTGGAGATATAGATCAGCCCAGAATCTCTTCCAGCCTCTGACGCTCCTTCTTTCTGTGCTGCTGTATCGCTTCAAAAATCTGGCATGGTGCGAACCCTTACTTTCTGGGTATTTACCCACTCTGATTGAACAAACCTCCTACAAGGATCTTTATGAAGATACACTGCTGTTCAGATGAATTGATGATTTCATAATTCCTAGTAATGATGCGGCAGTATCCCTGATTTGATACAAACAGTTTTAGAAGTTAAAAAGTTAGATATTTGATAGAAAGCTTATAGCTACAATAAATACTTTTAGGGACCCCCCCCCCCCCGCCAGCTGCCAAGTACGTATGTATGCCTCACTAGGAGACAGGCTTGAGACAGATTTATGATTTCAGATAAGCTTTCACTCTAGAGAAATGAATCCTGGTATTTCACCATAAATATAAGCAAGTTGGTTTGAACTTCCCATGAACCCAGAAAATAACAGGGACTACCAAGAAATGTCTAAATTAAGTACAAACCATAATGTCAAAAAATACAAACTGCTTTGTTATAATTCCTTAAGCATTTCCAGTTGATGACATAAAATACTGTCATTTTAAATCTACTTTGTATCTTGGAATGTAAGACCAGATAAATAAATGTTTAGCTTAGTAGGAAACATGTAATCACTAAAATCCCTCCCATAGCAATGGTTTTTATCTGTCTCTGTGATAAACCCTTTTGACTACGAGGTGTTTCTTTCCCTGACATAGCTGTTGCTCAGAGTATAAGAAGTGTACGAGGGCAATAAAGTTTTTGGTAGGGCCACTTGCCTCTTGTGGACGTTTGTGTGCGTGAATGGCCTTGTTTCTATCTCCCTCTTACTTATTCCCTTGTAGATTCACAAATAAGTCAACAGACTCAGGGCGCCACATCTGCCCTCTCAGATAAGCTGGCATGCTTTAGCCTATTATCTCTGCAGGAGATCTGATCCCTAGATACAAGGGCCACACTCGCACCCCCTCGTGCCCCCCCAGCCCCCTCACCCCCCCCTTCGCACCCCACCCCCCACCCCTACCCTCTGCTGCTAGAGTTCCGGGACAGCCAGGGCTACACAAAAACCCCCTGTCTTGAAACACTAGAAGAAAAAAGAAAAGAAACCCCCAACAAATCAAATCCCATATCAACCAAACAACGGTTCCTAACCCAAACCAACAAACCCACACCTCTCATCAGCTCCTTCATTCCACAAACAGCTAACTAACCTTTCTCCTGGAGCGAGAATTTCCTATGGTTTTCTCCTTTAAGGGTAGGATGGGGGGCAGGGGGAAGATATATATTTTTTTCTCGAGACAAAGTTTTTCTTTGTAACCTTGGCTATCCTAGATTTGCTCTGTAGACCGGCCTGGCCTCGAACTCACGGAGATCCACCTGCCTCTAGGATTACAGGTGCATGCCACCCATCCCGGCTTTAAAAAAAGGGGGGGGCGCGGATATTTTACTTGTAGGTAAACTAGAAGCTTTATCTTGGTTCTCTTTTTCGAAGAAAGGGGACTGCCAAGAAACAGGTGAGAAGACCATTAAAGTCGAACTCTTCCAAAAAGAAGTGAATTTATGGACGAATTAATCATTGCTTTCCCAAAAGGTAAAGGTGGACGCGCGCTGTGTGCCGGGATTTGCAGTCCCTTGGAGCGGGTGAGACGCGCCTGCGCGAAGCGACGCGGCGTTCTTCTCGGCGCATGCGCGCGGCACCGGCGCCAGGCTCGGTATCTCCAGCTGCCTGCGCGCGGTCCGTGCGGAGGAAGGCATGGCGGCGCCCACGGCAGTTCTAGGGCCCTCGGTGCTCGGTCCGAGCGGCCCCGGCTCCATGGCGCCCTGGTGCTCTGTGAGCAGTGGCCCATCTCGCTACGTGCTCGGGATGCAGGAGCTGTTCCGAGGCCACAGCAAGACGCGCGAGTTCCCGGCACACAGTGCCAAGGTGCACTCGGTGGCCTGGAGCTGCGATGGCCGTCGCTTGGCCTCGGGGTCCTTCGACAAGACTGCCAGCGTGTTCTTGCTGGAGAAGGACCGGCTGGTGAGCTTGTAGGGTCGGTCCTGGCCGGCAAGAGGGCTGTGTGTGGAGGGACAGAATGCAGGAGGGGCCTGAGGAATGGAGAGGTGCATGACCTGTCGTTGGCGATGATGAGGAAGGATGTGGTGAGGGTTGGAAGAGTTGGGGTGACGAATGGTGCGGGGCCGCCTGGTGGACAGGGGAAGTTGAAGTCAGATGGCCTGGCGTGGTGAAGGTCTAGGGGAGCCCCGGGAAGGAATCCCTGGCAGGGAGTGGTTAGGGACTGGTGGGGTGATAGGGTCCCTAAGGTGGGTAGGCGTTTTCATTTGAAAATGATAGCGCATCCTTTGGGGATGGACAGGTGGATTGGATGGCGGTGGTAAAAGAGAAAAGAAGAAAGGAGGGAGGCCAGGAAGGGCAAGAGTAAGAGCACCAATGTCGAGGCTCAGAGCATTTCACAGCGGCTGAAGTTTTGGAAAGAGGATTTTTTTTTTTTAAATTACCCAGATCTTTCCTGGTTTCAAGGTATCACCATTTTGATAAAAGTTAGGTTGCATGTACCTCTGTGAGAAGTGGCATCTGGATTTTGTTCTTTTAAGGTCAAAGAAAACAACTACCGGGGACATGGTGATAGTGTGGATCAGCTTTGTTGGCATCCAAGCAACCCTGACCTCTTTGTCACTGCCTCTGGAGATAAAACCATTCGCATCTGGGACGTGAGGACTACAAAATGCATTGCCACTGTGAACACCAAAGGTAACTTCAGACAGAGGGGCTTTCGGAAGAAAAGCTAGAGTAACTTCCAGCAGCCGTTTACTGTGCTCTTTGTAGCTGGTGCGCTGCGTCATGGGTCACCCGGATGGGCTATGTATGTCTGCCAGGAGGAGACAAGGAAGAGTAGAATTCGAGCACTTTCCTGGCCGGCTGTGGTAATCATTGGTTAGGGTGAGTAGGCAGCCAGTGGACGCAGTTACAGAGAGGATATGTGCAGAGGCATAGAGAATTTGGGAGATTGTGGAAGGCCAGGATGCTGGCGCTCTGCTGATCTCAGTGGTTTGGGAGAAACAACTGGGAAGTCATGCCTTACATTTAAAGGCTGTGTTCCTGTCATACGGTACCCTGCAATCTTGACTCTATCATAAGTGACCCTATGAAGTCATTGAAGAGTTTGTTTTTTTTTTTTTTTAAGAAGCATTTTTTGCTGTTTTTAGATTTTGTGTGTGCACCACATGCGTGTAGGTGCCAGAAGAAGGCATCTTGTCTCCTGTAAATGTAGTAACCGGCAGTTGTGAATTGTGGGTGCTGGGAATTGAAATTGGGTCCCCCAGAAAAACAAAACAAAGCAACAAGTGCTCTTAACGGATGAGTCATCTATCTCTCTAGCCCCACAGCAATTTTTTATTTTTTATTTTTAAAGACAGAGTTTCTCTGTTTAGCCCTGGCTGTCCTGGAACTCACTCTGTACACCAGCCTGGCCTCGAACTCAGTGATCCACCCGCCTCTGCCTCCTAAGTTTTGTGTGTGTGTGTGTGTGTGTGTGTGTGTGTGTGTGTGTGTGTGTTTGTGTGCGCGCCACCACCAAGCTCCCACAACAGAGTTCTTGACACATTCTGATTTTAAACTGCACTATAGACAGTAAAATGTGGGGGGCGAAAATGGCATCTTTGATTCAATGAAGTTGAAAACTTTTGCGTTCAGTGTGGACACTGATGGACTTTGATGATGAGACCGGTATTGGAGTGGTGCTTTTGACAAGCGTTTAGACTCACGGCTACCGCTTGGTCAGCAGCACCCCCTCCCACTGACTTGGTGATGCATGTGGGCTGAAGATAGCTCTGATCTTCTTTCTAGGATAGCAGAGCAAGCTTCTGGAGGATGATGGGCAAAGGTGATCTTGCTGATGGGTTGTATCTGGGTCCTCAGGGGAGAACATTAATATCTGCTGGAGTCCCGATGGACAGACCATTGCTGTGGGCAACAAGGACGATGTTGTGACCTTTATCGATGCCAAGACACACCGTTCCAAAGCAGAAGAGCAGTTCAAGTTTGAGGTCAACGAAATCTCCTGGAATAATGATAATAACATGTTCTTCCTGACCAATGGCAACGGCTGTATCAACATTCTCAGGTGAGGGGTTCTGGCCCGGGGGACTGTCATACCTGTGCACTGCATACTGCATCATGTGCAGAGGTGAGTTCGGTGTGAAGCTATCCCCACATGCTTGAAACATGAAGAGTATTAGAAAATCCTTCTTTCTCTTAGGTATATTTGAGCCAGGTATTCTGGATTTTATTGAGTGCTTACTGATACCGATTGTATCTTCCTATTTGACTGACAAGGAACTGAGGTTTGTAAAGGTTCAATTAATTATCAGATAGCCAGCCAGGGGCTCATGCACCTCGAATTGTCGCTGATTTGCTCCCTTAAAATATCAGCTTAAATATCATTTTCCTTGTAGCAAAGTTACCTTCATCCTCCTGTCCTCTTTCTCTCCAAATTTAGAGAGTTTCAGTGTATCTTATACACTTTCTATAGGAAGCATTTTTAATGATGTATTATAATGCGTACTTTATCTTTCTCATTATATTAGCAATTTCATGGTAGAAAGGGTTGTGTTTGTCTTTTTTCCATTGAATTGCTAATGTCTAACCTAGTGCTGGTCCCTGTCCTGTCTGTGTCTGTTCCCTCCCCTCCCCCCAAACCCTAAGGCCCCCAAGACAGCCCTGGCTGTCCTAGACTTATCTGGATTTATAGACCAGGCTGGCCTCACCCCGAGTGCTGGGATTACAAGCGTTTGCCACCACGCCTGGCTCCTAGTGCTGGTCTTAAAGGTGGAATGTCAGTAGATAACTTGTACTGTAAGCAAATGAAAACATGGAACTAAAATTCAGGGCCGTAAGAGTCTGTGCTTATTACTGTGAGTCTGTGCCAGAGAGTGATGCAAGGCAGGGAGAGGGCTGTAGGTTCTGTGGTGCAGAGGCTGATATTTGCTGTAAATGGCAAATTAATCAAAATAAAACAAAAATCAAATTGGCTATGGACATTGAAGGAGTTTATATATTTATAAACTTGTAGATACTTTTCTCACTCTCTCTCTCTCTCTCTCTCTCTCTCTCTCTCTCTCTCTCTCTCTCTGTGTGTGTGTGTGTGTGTGTGTGCGCGCGCGCGTGTGTGTTTCTTATATTGGCTAATTTGGCTAGGTCTTGTTTCTGTGTTTGCTCTTGTTTCTTGTAGCTGTGCCACTCTTTCTTTCCTTTGCCCCAGAGTTGTGTTTTCAGGAAGTCTGAAATTTTCTGTCAGGCCCAGTGACCTCATTGATTATCTTGGTGTTAAATGGTATAGGCTCACATACCTAGGCCTGTGTTGTACTCTTTTAGTGGCTTGAACAAATCTTTTCTTTGGGAAGTTTTTGTTACTGCTTTCTAGTGCCACGGCGCTCTTCTGCACACTGATGACTACGCGTCTCGTTCCTCAGCTACCCAGAACTGAAGCCCGTGCAGTCCATCAATGCCCATCCTTCTAACTGCATCTGTATCAAGTTTGACCCCATGGGGAAGTACTTTGCCACAGGAAGTGCAGATGCTTTGGTCAGTCTCTGGGATGTCGATGAGTTAGTGTGTGTGCGGTGTTTTTCTAGGTAAGTAACTCTCACAGACTTTTCCTCTTGGGGAAATCAATCGTCCTCCCTCTTTTGGGGGTAATTCTGATGTTTCTGCCCATCCTCTCATAGACTGGATTGGCCTGTGAGGACCCTCAGTTTTAGCCATGATGGGAAAATGCTGGCGTCAGCCTCGGAGGATCATTTCATTGACATAGCTGAAGTAGAGACAGGTAACTTAATTTGAATCCTTTGTGTGTGATACCATGCCTCAGGCTTTTTCTTGCCCTGTTTTAGCTCTGTACACTGCTTCACTGCTTGCTTCTTCGTCAGCATTATCTGAAACAGATTTGTTTTGTTGAGAGAAGTTGTTAATATCTGCCAGTTTCATGTAATGATGGGATGAAAGGCCAGGAACAAAGCACCAGGTTTGAAGGGAAGTGGTGTAGGAAAATACTTTGCATTTGTGGTATTCTATTGTTTAAAAATACATTTTTTTAAAAAGTGGGGTTATTTTTATTTTTGGTTTTGTTTTGAGACAGGGTCTCACTTTGTATCTCTGACTGCCCTGGAACTCCTGATGTATATGAGGGTGGCTTGATTTTACGAGATCTGTCTGTCCCTGCTTCCTGAGTACTGAGATTAAAGTGGGACACCGTCATGCCTGGCTAAAAAGTTTTTTAAATAAGAGACAAGGAGCAGGCATTTGTGGGTATCCCTTTCCAATCTCTGCTATCCTCCTTCTGACTACTTCTGTCAGTTTTCTATGTTTTCCAGTTTTGCTTCTAATTTGCAGTCATTTGTAAATACATGGTTTTAATGTAAGATCTAGGACCTCAGTAGGACGTAGTGGCACATGCCTTTAATCCCAGCGCTCAGGAAGCAGAGGCAGGTGGATGGTTGTGAATTTGAGGCCAACCTGGTCTACAAAGAGAGTCTAGGATAGTCAAGGCTTTACAGAGAAACCCTGTCTCAAAAAAGAAAGAAAGAAAGAAAGAAAGAAAAAAAAGAAAAAAGAAAAGAAAAAGAAAGAAAGAAAGAAAAAAAATAGCACCCCCAAATGAGGGAAAACATGGAATATTTATCTTTCTGATGAATTTTGCTTAATTATCAGCAAGTTGTGATACTGTTTATCTTGGTTTCTTTTTCTGTAGCTGTGATAAAAATGCCCCTACGAAAGCATCTTCATGGAGAAAGGGCCTTTTTGACTCACAGTTAGGTTGCAGCCCATCATGACAGAGCTGAGCAGAGAGCCATGGCTCCTCTCCCCTTCTCCTGTCAGTCAGTCCAGGGACCAGCCCCTGAAACTCACATTCAGGTGGGCCCTACCACCTCAAGGGACTCAGTTAAGAAAGCCCACACAGGCATGCCTAATCTAGACAAAAGTCCACCGAGATGCACGCCCTTCGCAGATTGCTGACATCCAAACTGACCAGCACAGTGTTAATTGAGCCATCTGTAGTATGTAGAATACTGAGAGGGTAGCGGACCTGTGTTGCCTTGTTAAAGGGCTGCCTGTTAATCTCTGGTGAGCACTGCCAGCCATTTAGCCACACAGGGAGGGCCTTTAGGGCAGGCTTCTTAAACTCTCTCCACGCGTGACTCAGAGGGGCCAGGCACAAAGCTCCCTGAGAATTCTCCTGCGGCCTTGGGTGCATAGGTATGTAGAGCAGGTATACACATTAGCCAGTGATAGCCAGTGTCTGGGGTTGAGCTCAGGCCCCCAGGTTTGCTTGGCAGTGCTTTACCCAGTGAGCTACTTTACCAGCCTCACTTTTTCTTTTTAGGTCCATAATTGAGAGATAAATATTGCTTATTTTTTGTACATTTCTTTTCTGTCTTTATTTTTCTGTCTATGCATTTTTTATTGGAATAAATAACATTAGATATAATTTCTTAATATTTTTGATAGTTAAGTTTGAAGCAAGGTAAGAATGAGTTTTGATTTTATTCTTGATAATGTAGAACTTTTTTTGTTTTGTTTTTGGGGTTTTTGAGACAGGGTCTCTCTGTGTAGCCTTGGCTTTCTTGAGCTCACTTTGTAGACCAGGCTGTCCTCAAACTCACAGCGATCCACCTGCCTCTGCCTTCCAAGTACTGGGATTAAAGGCGTGTACCGCCACACCTGGCTTGATAATGTAGAACTTAATTTTAATTGTTATTTCAGTTTTCAGACATACCATGCAACTTGCAGCAGTCTGTTTGAACTGGTTGCCTAGGATGGTAATGTCAGTCTCACGCAGTCAACACTGTGTGTCACTTACTGATTAGGCTTTATAGTAAATTATCCGGGTACTTACCCTAGGAAGTGTTATTATTGCTGTGACAAAAACACCATGACCAAAGTGAGTTGGGCAGGAAAGGGTTTATTTGGCTTACTCTTCCTTATTACTTTTCATCATCAAAGGAAGTCAGGACAGGAACTCAAGCAAGGCAGGAACCTGGAGGCAGGAGCTGACACAGAGGCCATGGAGGGTGCTGCTTACTGACTTACTCTATAAGAAAGCAGCCTGATTTCTTACAAAACCAGCACCACCAGCCAGGGATGGCACCACCTGCACTAGGTGCCATCAATTACCAATTAAGAAAATGTCCTACAGTTCTAAGCCTGATGGCGCCTCCTCCTCTCTAGTGACTTTAGCTTGTGTCAAGCTGACAAACTGGCTAGCACAGGACTCAGTTCATAAAGCTCCATGGTTCCCTGGGAAACATTTCAGGCTTTTTCGTGATTGCTTTGGTTTTCTTGAGTTGTGTGGTTTTTTATTTTTTTAAAGACTTTATGTGTATGAGTGCTCTATCTGCATGTACACCTGCCTCCCAGAAGAGGGCATTAGAGGGTATAGATGGTTGTGAGCTACCATGTGGTTGCTGGGAATTGAACTCAGGACCTCTGGAAGAATAGACAGTGCTCTTAACCGCTTAGCCCTCTCTCCAGCCCAAGTTGTGTGAGTTTTTTATTTTAAACAAACCCATAACAAATTATGGATACAGAGTAAACACCTAAAGGAAAGTGAGAGTTGTATAGTAGTGATGCCAGCGATCACTGGGCATGTCCACATAGCTTAGTTCAGATGGGCTGTAGATAACTGTCCTTGACGTAGGTTGCTTTAAACACTATATAGATAACAAAAATATAGATTAATATAGATTTACACATAAGCATATATGTGCATACATTCTAGTAGTATATGATAGACCACGTAGTTGACCTGGTAGATACATACCATTCAACATATCTAGCTTTTTTTTTTTTTGAGACAGGCTTTCTCTGTGTAGCCTTGGCTGTCATAAACTTGCTTTGTAGACCAGGCTGGCCTCGAACTCACAGAGATCCACCTGCTTCTGCCTCCCTGGGTGCTGGGATTACAGGTGTGTGCTGCCACTCCTGGCTGTATAGCCAGCAACTTTATATTGATATCACACTATAAGTCTTTTGTAAAAAAAACTATTTGGTGTGTATGACTGTTTTGCCTCGTGTGTGTCTGTGCATCATGTGCGTGCCTTTTGTTCATAGAGGCCAGAAGAGGGAGTTGGAGCCCTAGGTGTTAGATCTTTTTGGGCTAGAGTTAAATAGGTGGCTGCGAGCTGCCATGTAGGTGTTGGGAATAGAACCTGGGTCCTTTAGAAGAACAGCTAGTGCTCTTAGCTGCTAAGCCATCTTTCTTCCGCTCCCACATTGTATGCCTTAACTCTTAAGGAGAAAAATTACAGCAGAACTGAAAGAAATCATGTATATTTTTATCAAGTTAAAAAAGCAGACTTAGCCAGGCGTGGTGGCGCATGCCTTTAATCCCAGCACTTGGGAGGCAGAAGCAGGCAGATCACTGAGTTGGAGGCTAGCCTAGTCTAGAAAGTGAGTCTAGGACAGCCAAGGCTACACAGAGAAACCCTGTTTCAAAAAAAACAAACAAAAAAGAAGAAGAAGGAGAAGAAGAAAAGAAAAGCCAACTTTGGGAAAAAATTATTTGTAAGGCTTTGTGGTGTAGGAGAAGGTAGGTTGGAGACAACCTGCTTTCATTTCCTGTGTGTGCTGTTTCATTAGGTGTCACTTTGTTACGATGTCACTCCTCCCTGTTCACAAAGTAGTTAAAAAAATTTTTCTGCCTTACAGGGCTGTTGCTGACATTCAGTAAAGGACAGGCTGTCTCTAAGGGCGCTTAGGAAATGACAGCTGTTAATTGCTTTTTCAGGGAATACAGAGTAGAGGTGCTGCAGTTAACCTGCCGTCACTTACTTGTGTGTGACATCTCTGTGCCAAGTACTTAACGACTGTACTGCTTACTAACATTCTTCATGTTGCTTTCTATAGGAGACAAGCTGTGGGAGGTACAGTGTGAGTCCCCGACTTTCACTGTGGCTTGGCACCCCAAGAGGCCTCTGCTGGCATTTGCCTGTGATGACAAAGATGGCAAATACGACAGCAGCCGGGAAGCTGGAACTGTGAAGCTGTTTGGGCTTCCCAACGACTCCTAAGAGGACCTGACAGAGGCCAGGCAGAGAACGGAAGTAACCTGACCTGTGCTCCACCACTTAGGGACACCCCCAGCTCCTCTTCCTGTTTTTTTGTTTTTGGTGTATTTTCTGTTAGCTGTTTCCATCTTTTTCCCTTGTTGCCAGCTAGCTACTGAGGACTTTGCAAGTATGGGTCGTGGCCCGTTTTAGGGTTCTCTAAAGGAACAGAGCTGGTAGAATGAATATACATATATGTATATGGGAGCAGCTTACAGGCCAACAGCAGCTGTCTCCTGATGGAAAGGCCAGGGATCCAGGAGATGTCCCCAGGGGTCTCAGCAGTGCTGATCTGGCCCTGGAGCCCTGAGGAATTCCTCGGGAGCTGCTGGTCTTCTGTTGGGATCCTGAAGAAGTAGGCATGTCTCAGCAGCACGGTAGATGAGGTTGGCAAGACTGAGGGCAAGTAAGCAGAAAACAAAAGTCCTTTTATGTGGGCTGCCACCAGAATGTGTGGCCCGGATTTAGCGTGCGTCTTCCCACCTCAAATGATGGAAGATCTCTTACCCGCATGCCCAGCTGGTTGGGTTTCAGTGGCTTCCAGATGTAGTCAAATTGACAGCCAAGATTTACCATTGCATGGTAGCACAGCATGTCCTCTGGGAGTGCCCTGCCTTCTGGATTTTAGATAAGTGGCAGAGTTTGTTGAACACGATACTTCTTAGTACCTATTTAGAGGGAAGGCAGGACAGGGATGGGATTTTTAAAAATAATTTTGAGAACTGGGCATTTAATAAAACTGGCTTTTGTTATGGGGTGTCTAAAGTTACTTTGTTACTAGTTTTATTCCAGGAATATACTGTAGTTTAAAATTTTTGTTTTTAAATGTGAAGTAGAGTTTACATTCCTGTTTAGCATTCTAACCAAGAACTCTGAAGTGCAGTGCTGCACTACTGAAGTATCTAAAGTCATTTGTTTACATGGATGGGTGTGTGTCTGGCCTCATTCTACCTAATTTTGTATATAACAAATTAAGACAAACATAGAGAAACATTGTATAACAGAAATAAATAAAACTTCAATTGAGACAAATACAAATTGCAAATTAAAGAGTCAGGGTTGAGGGAGTGTAAAAGAAATGTGTGAAGAGTGAGGACCTACATGGATGATTTAACTAAAATTAGGACTTTGAGCTTTGACAACAAACGGAAGGTGGCGGTAGTGTAGAGGAATGTTAATTCAGAACATGGCTGTTCTGGCAAGAGATAATATCGAAAGACTTTCTAGGTAGGTCTGTGTGATCCAGCTGGCAAGAGGTCACAAGCAAAGATCTAGGTAGGTCTGTGCAATCTGGCTGGAATACAAACAGAATGACTTTAATCCAGGAGACAGAGGCAAATAGATCTGAGTTCAAGGCCAGCCTGGTATAGAGCAAGTATCATCAGGTAAAGAAAAGCTTAGACATGCCTTTAATCTCACAGGAGGTAAAGTTTGTGGAAGGAAGCACCCATGTTTGAAAGGAATGTGTAATTGGCAGAAAATGTGACGAGTCAGAGGAGATTTGACAGAATAGGATGTGCCCAACTCTCACGAGAGAGGAAAGGTAGCTACTTAGGCAGTTTTACAGAGAGTTGGGGCAGTTTTTACCAAGACAGTAACAGAGATGGGTTGCAGAGAGAGCGAACTCAGGTGGAGCTGGAAGGAGCCTTCAGAAAATGAGAGGAAGAAAGATTAGAACAGATACTGAGTTTGAGACCAAACAGAAATTCTGGGCCAAGAGGGAAGCCAGATTAACTAAGTCATCTGGGAGAAGAGTTTGAGCCAGAACAGTGAGTTGAACCACCCAGCCCAGAGCTCAGAAAGAACAAGAAAGGGTGAGCTTGGTAAGCAGTAAGTTTCAGAGGTTGAAAACATTCTAGGCCTGGGTTAGAAGGAGGCAGTTAGCCTCCAAGATAAACACTTGAGACAGTAGAATAAAAGCTTTTTACATGGTAGTTTGCTAATTCTCTGTTTTTGACACAAGTTCTCATGTTGCCCAGGCTAGCCTGGGACTTGTTATGTAGCTCAAGTTGGCCTTGAACTCCATGTCTTCCTGCCTCAACTTCCTGAAGTCTTGTTTTATACTTTAAAACCACAAGGTGGCGTGAAGAAGCCATCGAGATTTGACAGAAGTGTCCCAGCAGGTTGTTTAGGGCAACATTGTTTGAGCTTTCTCCTGGCCATTCTGTGCTTGGCAGAGGGGCATGGCAAACAGTGCTTTAAGTACACCACGAACAAATCAATGAATCAGCATCTAGTAACTAGCCTTTTCTACCTTACTCTCCTTAAGGGGAAGCATTTGGCAGGGCAGGAGAGATGGCTGATTCCAAACTCGATGCCCTGGGTTCAGCATTCAGGCTCCATGTAGAAGGAGTGCCCCAGCTCTAGGACGTTGCCCTTTGGCCTCCATGTTGTAATTTCCGTGGAGTAATTAGACACTGCCGGAACATCATGTTGGTCATATTAGCAGCACTCAGTAAGTCCTTGCGTAGGACTTTTTTGCTGCTTTGAGACAAGGTTTTGCAGTGTGGAGTCTATGTTCAGTTTTACGCTCTTGGGAATTAGAGGGTAACTCACTGCTAGTCATCCCGTGACCACGCTCAGATGCAGGTGTGCTGGAAGGCCCCTGTAGACTTGACATTTGTGTCTGCACGTTGCCATCCGTGTTTCACAGGTAGGAAGCCTTGGCTCCAAAACCTCCACTGCTGTCCCAGGTTAGTGAGGTGAGCTGTGGATCTTGTTTTCTAGTTCTCGTGGTCGATACCCTAGCTCAGCTCCCCCCTTAGTGGCTCTCTTTGCACAGTGCTTTTTGTTGTTGTTGTTTATGGAGACAGGATTTTTCCTGTGTAGCCTTGGCTGTCCGGGAACTCCCTCTACACCTGGCTGGTTTCAAACTCAGAACTCCATCTGCCTCTGCCTCCCAAGTGCTGGGAATAAGGGTGTGTGCCACCTAACCTAAACCCATCTTTGCCTAGGAAGTTTTGGAAGTCAAGTCCAATTGGAAGAATGACAGCATGTGCCCTAGAGCTGATGCCTGTCATGGTTTGAGTACATTCTGTAGGACAGAGCTAGTGGGAGGCTGGAGGTTGAATAAGGACCGGATTTTATTTGGCAGGGTAAAACGGGGGTTTACTGTTCCCTGACCTATCATGCATTGGCCTGAAGGGGAAAAAAAGTAAAGGATAGGGAACTTTTAGCTGGGCATGGGGGCACACACCTTTAATTCTAGCACATAGGAGGCAGAGGTCAGCCTACTCTATACAGAGTCTCAGGCAAGCCAAGACTACAACACTGAGACCGTATGCAAGGCGAGGCTTGAGTACTGGCGGAGGGGTTAGAAGGCAGGCTTGGTCGAATGCTGGTATCCCCCAGGGCACAGAAGTAGATCAGAAGTAAAACAGGCGAAGCTCAGTGAGCGTCAGCCCTGCTCACAGGAGACAGCTGTGGCATATCAGAGGGGAGGCACGCTTGTGTGTGACCACGTGTCCTGATTAAAATATAGTGTGATGTGTGGATGGACTTAGTTTAAAGAGTGGTAGGGAAAGCCTGGAGAGATGGCTCAGCAGCTAAGAGCACTTGCTGCCCATGCAGAAGACCAAGGTTCTGTTCGAAGCACCCACATGGCTGCTTACATTATCTCTAGTTTCTACAAACACTGCATGCATGAGGTATACATACATAATGCAGGTAAAACACATAACACATAAAAATAACAGTGATAGATGTGTCCTTGAGTCTCTTAACTCGCTTGAAGGGCAAATTCCATCCCCAAAGGCTTAGTCCTAGAATGAACCATGGAATGTCAATCCTCTTACCATGGAATGTAAGCCCTCTCTTAAAGAGCAGGGAGCAGAGATGCCACACGCTGGAGCACACTGCACACTCTGGATACCTGTGTGCAGGTGAGCTGCTGCCTTCTCCTCCTTGACACTAGCACAGCCCACATGGCATCTCTTACTCTGAAGCTGCCAGTAGCGATGCACCGGAACCACTCTCTGATCATGAAGCTGTGGGCTGATGTGTGCCCTTCCCATGGGCTGTGAGGACAGTGAAGTGTCACACAGCACCTGGCACAGGGGTGATGCTTTATACATCCCTTCCCTGGAGTGAGGTGGGGCAGCTCCCAATGAGAGCACAAGGGCTGGCTGCAGAGACCTGTCATTGGTCCCACTTCCCACTCCCACAGCTGATTGAACCCCATTAATCACTGCAGGGGGAGATGCTATGGAGAAGACAGCCATTGCACCTGGGCACAGTAGGCAGCAGAGAAATGGACACTTTTTGCCTGCAGCTTGTTTGGGTCTGTGATGGTTTGTGGTGAACAAAGAGAGTGTTATTCAAAACTGCTGCACCCCTTTTAATTCTAGCCCTTTGGAAGCCGGGGCAGGTGAATCTCTGAGTTCAAGGCCAGCCTGGTCTACAGAGTGAGTTCCAGGACAGCCAGGGCTACACAGAGAAACCCTGTCTTGAAAGAACCCAAACCCAAGGCAAACCAAGCAAACCATGCATGCCAGTGAGTAGTGCAGGGAGGAGGGCAGAGCTCCAGGGGGCTGAGCACCTACGAAAGGGTGGGTGTGGAGGAGGAGGTCTCAATGCAGGTCCTGAGTGCTGTGGACTCACCTGTGGAGCAGAGGCCACATGAGGAAGGGGGCTGTAGCTGGCAGCACAGCAAGTTGTCCTTTGGTGGAGAAGCTGGTAAGGTGGGAGGGGGCGGGGCTGGAGGGAAAGGGGACAGGCCCTGGATGGTAGAGTGGCAGGTGATGGAGCAGGAGGAGAGGGATGACCTGGGCTCGTTCCTGGAAGGGTCTGGATAAACTACTTCTCCTTCATGACTTTTCTTTCTTTTGACACTTTTTTTTTTTTTTGAATTTTGTTGCGTAGTGCTGCAGTGCAGAGTCTCACACACACTGGGTGAGGGCTCTTCCACTGAGTCACATGGTTGCTTTTAAAATGCAGAATAACTGAGTAACTTTGAGTAGAGTTTGTTGGCCTTTAAAATGCCTGGCACCTTGCTGATGTTCGGTGAGGAGCCCTTTGCCATGCAGGTGTTATGCTGTACAGACGCAGTGTACACTGCTGCCTTCGGAAGGGCTTTCCCTGTGCTGTGGGCCCATCACCTGAGCAAAGGAGAGATGGAAAGCAGTCTAGTGTAGACCCTGATAAAGGTGATCTGGGGTGCAATGGGACTTGCAAGTGAACATTTAATGTTTCTTGACTCTCTTCACACAGCCTTAATACTGTATTAGTTACTTTTTATTACTGTAATAAAATACCATGACCAAAAGCAACTTATGGAAGAGTCTTATTTTGGTTGATGGTTCCACAGGAAGAGTCCATAACGGCTGTAGGGGAGGGATGGCAGAAGGCAGCCAGAGTGGGCAGCTGAGCCATCCCATCTTCAAAGCAACAGCCTGGACATGGGGCCAACCTAGAAACTCAAAACCTATCCCTGGTTACAGACTTCCTGCAGCAAGGCTGCACCTCCTAAATGTTCCATAACTTCCCAAATAGCACCATCAAGTGGGGACCGAGTTTTCAAACACATGAGCCTACGGGGGACATTTTCATTGAATCCACAGTATAGTGGAAACTGTTTAGTTAGTAATTAGCTAAACAGTTAATTGGTTTTTATGTTTGAAATTACTGCCAAATGGAGATATAATGCTTAGTTTTTCTACTTTTTGTGACATCGAGTCCTCAATCTGGGGCCTCAAACATGCTAAGGAAACACTCTAGAACTGAGCTACCCTCTCAACCCCAAGTTGTGAGTTTAAAGGCGTCCAATATCTTTGTGTTCTGTACATTAGGGAAAGAGTGTGAAGTGTCACTCAAATAGCAGCGTCATTTTAACAGTCAGACACTGCTGTGGTGCCTCCGAGAATGAATGGCGAGCTCATGCTTCCTCTAGCCCAGCTGTTAACGTCACTGGAGGGACACTGGGCAGGGGGTGGGGCCGATGGAGCAAAGAGAATACCCTGGGATGCCCTTGAGCACAGGAACGTAGGATGTGGTCTCAGCATCGCTCAGAGTGGGGGGGTTAGAGGAACAGTTTTTCTCCTGGCATGAGGTGCCACTGACGTTCATGTTGAAGGTGACGAGGCCCGTGATTCTGTCTGGAGCAGCTTTTTGCTGATGGTCTGCATCTCCACACCAGCAGCTGCAGCAGGCCTTTTGCTCAGCACCTAAACATCCTCACCATCTTCTGGGCTAACTGGAAAGTGTCTGGGGTCCTTCTGCTGGGTTTGTACAGGAAGGTTTGGCAGAAAGTTCAGAACCCTGCCAGGATCCAGAATCAGTACATTGGTTCGAAGCCCATGTTCCTTCCACTGAGTTATGAGCCTGAAGCTGGATCACGAATCCAGCTTTGAGTAGAGGAGACTTAACGGCGGCACAGATACAGCAGCTGGGGAACTGGAGGGCTTTTACTGTCTACACTGGATTCCTATGGTTCTGTGTGGGGGAGGTGCCATTGAACTCACTGTGTATCCAGAGGAAACTGAAGTCTGACTTGGTGAGCTCATTAAGTAGTAAGTCTCAGAGGCTGAAAACATTCTAGGCCTAAGTTATGGAGGCTAGAAGCTCCCAGGACTAGGCCAAGGCTAACAGAAGGAGGCAGTTAGCCTCCCAGACAGCACCTGAAGCAGGTGAATAAAGGTTCCTGTTACACTGAAGACAGCAGCTCTTTAGGGATTCCTCATGGCTTCAGCACCAGGTTAGGACTACAGAACACACAGTCTTGTGGATTGAACAGCTATCGATTCTTGGCCCTTGCATCAGGAGACAACCATTGTTGTACTATTTGGACCACAGCCTGTTAGCCAGTCTAAAAAAAAAAATCCCCTTTTAATATACAGATATTTATTCTATCAGTTCTGTTCTGTTAAAGAACTTTGACTAATACAGTCGCTTCATAAAAGAAGTCAGGGACTGGGGTGATGTCTCTTTGGGTAAAAGAAGTAATGATCTTATTCCATCCCAGAACCTATGGAAAAGCTAGATGTGGTGGTGGTGATGTATTTGTGCCAAGACAAGGAGAGACAAGAGGACCGGCCTGAAGCTCCCTGGCCAGTGTACAAAACAGCAGCAAAAACAACAGGAGACTTTGATGGGACATGCCCCTTGGGCTAGTGTCCAGATAAAAGTGAGTATATACCATTTGACTCTTTCTGCTTCTGGGTTAACTCATTATGATCATTTCTAGTTCAATCCATTTGTCTACAAATTTTGGGAATTCCTTGTTTTTAATAGCTGAGTAGTATTCCATAGTGTAAATGTACCAGAGTTTCTTTATCTATTCTTCTACTGAGGTACACTTAGGCTGTTTCCACGTTCTGGCTATTATGAATAAGGCCGCTATGAACATGGTTGAGCATATGTCCCTGTTGTATGGTGGAGCATTTTCTGGTCCCATGAAAGTCTTCACTTACCAGGAAAGTGGGACAGAGGGGAGGATATCCTGTTGGGACTCTAGCTGAGAGAAGCATGGGAGAATGGTGAAATAGAAGGATCCAGAGGGTCCTAGAACCCTACAAGAAGAACACTATGACAGGCAGATCTGAGCCCAGGGGTCCTGCTCAAACTATGGCACCAGCCAAGGACAATACGTGCAGTAAACTTCAAATCCCTACCCAGATCTAGCCAATGGACAGGACATTCTCTACAGTTGAGTGGAGAGTGGGGACTGACTTTCACATGAATTCTGGTGCACCATATTTGACCACGACCCCTGGATGGGAAGGCCTGATGGCACTCAGAGGAAGGATAGCAGGCTACCAAGAAGATACTTGATACCCTATGAGCATATACAGGGGGAAGAGGTCCCCCTCAGTCACAGTCATAGGGGAGGGGAGTAGGGGGAAAACGGGAGGGAGGGAGGAATGGGAGGATACAAGGGATGGGATAACAATTGAGATGTAATATGAATAAATTAATAAAATATTTAAAAAAAAAACAACAACAGGAGAGACTGTGTCTCAAAACAAGGTGGAAGCTGGCTGGGCATAGTGGTGCACGCCTTTCATCCCAACACTTGGGAGACAGAGGCAGAACTCTGTGAGTTCAAGGCCAGCCTAGTCTATGTCGTGAGTTCTAGGACAGCCAGAGCTATATAGTGAGACCTGGTCTGGGGAAAACAAAACTAAAACAAACAGGGAAAAAAAATCAATCAAACAAACAAAGAACAAAGTCTGGAAAAGTCCTTTGGCCTTCATATGTGTGCTGTGGTACGTGGGTGCCTGTACTGCACATGAACAATCACATGTGAAACAAATCTTTACAAGAGGAATCCAGGTTAGAGCTCTTGTGGTCAGGACACTAAGCTGGCCTCTCAGCGCACAGCCCTTAGATTTTGGGCTATGCTCTGGGCCAGCGAGAGCCTCATCCAGCAGTTTGGCCTTTGGTCTTCTCAGGTCTCAGCTGGCTAGCCCTCGGCAGGCACCCCCGCTCCAGGGGTCCACTTGAGTCAGGGGTTTTACTTACTGTCAACACTGGGATTCATATGTTCCATGTGGGGAAGTTGCCATGGCGTAACCAGTGTACAGTGCTTGTCACCGCCTGGAGCTGCTCATCCGGCAGTTTGTTTTGTGATTGTCTAACTAACCAGCCACATGGGGACCTTGTCTCGCACAATCATTGCTCTAGCTCCATGTCTGTCATGGGACCCAGCACTACCAGGGAAGTGTTCAAAGTGTTGAGTACAGAAATGTATGGGAAAGGAGCCACTATCTGAGTAGAATGCCACATAAATGTACAGACCTTAGCTAAACAGGAGAACTGGTGTTCAAATCTCACCCCAGGTCACTAGGGAATTCTAACACTAATTCCATTGTGAACCCTGCCTTCAACCTGTTATCTCAGCATACACAAGGAGGAACGCCTGTGTATGGAGGAGGAAGACTTCCTGGAGGAGGCATTGCAGCGTGTTAGCTAGGGGAAAGAGGTTTGAGTCAGAGGAGCCAACCTGGAAAGGCTCAGATAGTAGAGGCAGGTAGCTATGAGGTGGGCATTCCTTCACAGCCCTTGCATTGAGGAGAGTGCCCATCCAAGTACCTGGGCACTTTTACTTTTCCTGCTGTGGTCTAACCCACAGCTTTTTAAACTCTTGAGACCCTACGTGTAGTTGCACAGTTGAACTGGGGTTATTGTTAAGAATTTGGCTACATGAATTTTGGAGCAGGAAGAGTTGAGTGGGAGAGAGGGAGGCAGGTCACAGGAGGGACTGTGGGGGAGGGGAGATAACTACCATAAAGGCTTTGAAGAAAGTCATGTAGAAGCCTGCTGAAACTTCCTTGCATATATACATGCACATATATAGAAAGCGTTGGAATGGAAAGAGGACAGTACCACTTCCTAGACACCATAGCCTATCAGGTAAAAAGCCCAGTGCTAGAAATGGGTTACTTCTTTTGTATTGGTTGGTCAGCAGGGTCCCAGAGACCTCCCCCTTCCCCCCAAGTCATTACAGGTTAAATTGCAATTGCTTTGAGTTATTCTCCAGAACTTGATGATGACATCCTATTGCTGAAGAAAGCATATTCTTGAGTCATGGAACATGTAGAAGTCAAACTGGTACCCACCCAGAAGCCTTGTCAGGTTAAGTCAAGTCTGATTTCACGGCATTGGAAGGTGCTATGCACACTACCAGCTTACCTGCGTTATGACATATAATGCAGTGAGGGTGTGTGTGTGTGTGTGCCCCTGAGCAATTATGCCATGCCACAGATCTGGCATGAAGGAGGTTTATTAGGGAAGGGGTGAGGCGTGAGGGCCTGAGAGAGGGGAACAGTGGACGTGTAGATAGGCAGGCAGACAGATGGGAGCAGAGCCATGAGGGCGGAGAGAGGGGAGGGGGAGAATGCCTGGAACAGAAAGAGAGGGCTGGGGTAACAGGTGGTCCTTTTATACACAGCACACGCCTGGCATACCTGGCAGCAGGTGATTGCATAACCCGTTGCTAGGTCCCTGAGAGGAGGCTAGTGGGATCGCCTGTATGCTAACAACTGGGTTTACCAATCTTACCTGACGATGAATCCTGCCATCTATAAGAATAACTGGCTGGCTGGCACTGGTGTAACAGTGGAGTGGATGTTACGGAAGTAACCAACTGCCACTCTCTGATTGGATTTAGGACCTGCTGCACAAGGTGATATTCCTGCTTGGCACTATTGTTATCAAGGTAAAAACATCTGTGGTTAGCTCAAAAGCCCTAGGGAAGAACCTACTACTATTAGTTTGCTAACTGGACATAGTATTACACTGACCCCTTATTGAAATACCCATAGGTTAGTGCGTGCCTCGGCCTCCATCAGAGAAGCTCCTTTTAGCAGCACACGGTGATTGACAGACACCCGTCACTGATCAGCAGGCATGGATAAGAGAATGACTTCAGGACACATGGGAACCCACAGCAGTTGTGAGAGCCATGCGTGAGACTTGTGCAAGATGAAGCCAGAGAAAATTCCAGCACAAGAGTTGTTGCGTTGCAGGGTAGTTGATCCCATTGTGAAACCCAACACTGTGAACTGTAAAAACCTGTTTCTTGTGTGGTGTGGCTCAGCCCTCACACACACTTTTAATCCAAGTACTTTCTGCTTATTGTAAACATGTTTATGGTGTGGTTCAGCCCTAACACACCTTTAATCCAAGAACTTCCTGTTCATTATAAACAGGTGTTTATGGTGTGGCTCAGCCCTAACACACACCTTTAATCCAAAGGCTTTCTGTACACAGAATTAAATAAAGTTAACCCTAGGTCAAGAGGCAGAGCAAGAAGCCAGCTGACTGGGAGTAAACAAAAAGGAGGGGCAGCCAGGCGCGGGAGGCAGAGGCAGGTGGATGGATGTGAGTTCGAGGCCAGCCTAGTCTACAGGACGACTCCAGGATAGCCAAGGCTTACACGGAGAAACTCTGTCTCGAAAACAACAAAAAACAAACAACAAAACAAAACAAACAAAACAAAAGAAAGAAAGGAGGGGCATTGAGTTCAAGGGTATTTTAAGACAGTGTGGAGAAGGAAAAGGGGCTTTGGACTTTTGGCTTTTTCCTTCTGGGATGTGAGCTGAGTAGGAAGGTCAGCTGGGTGCTTTCTCTGCCTCTCTGAGCTAGCAGGCTTTCTCCCCAGCACCTGGATCCTGAGTCCTAAAATCAAATGATTGGGATTTTCTTCATTTTAACAACAGTGGTGGTCATCAGGTCCTACCCCTAGCTGAAGACTTATTAGCAGTTGATGGCTTCTGGGGGAGTCAGTTTTCTTCAAAGAAGTGGTCCTGAGAGTCACACATACTCGTACTGACAGTGCGGAGTGGACTCGGGTTAAGATGAAAACAGAAACAAAACACATGAAGTTGGTAGGAGTAGTAATGGAGAGGATGGGAGAGGAAAGAACTGTAGCACCTTAAATGCGTGTGTGAAATTATGAAAAAATGGCAATGATATAAAGTTTCAGAATGCACAATGGCCAAAAATTGAGTCAAAAATCAAATTCACAATCTGAGGGGTTTGGGGTAGGCTTCATTGAGTGTGTTTATTGCAGTGTTGAATCTGAACACACAACTCTGTGCTTGCTTTTGTTTTGTTTTGTTTTGTTTTTTTGAGATGGGGTTTCTCTGTGTAGCCCTGGCTGTCCTGGACTCACTTTTGTCGACCAGGCTGGCCTCGAACTCACAAAGATCCACCTGCCTCTGCCTGCTGGGATTAAAGGTGTGTGCTACCATGCCTGGCCAACTGTGTGCTTTTCGCTGTCTGCCATCATGATATAAAAAGCCGACGAATGGTCCCCAAACACCTCATCTGAGACTTGAGACTTCTGTCCATTATGAATCGCAGTATTGTCATGGTACATGCTAAGCTTTATGCTCTTAAACAAAATGCTTTAATTATGGAAAACAGATTTCAGTGTTTTCCAACATTTCTCAGCATGCAAGTATCAAATTAGTCTATTTCTGGATTATATTGTGTTAGGGCATTCGATTTTAAAAATTACTGTTGAGTTGTTGAGTTTCATTAAAAAAATGATTTAAACAAATTTGACTTTGAATTACACCAGTTTCCAACAACTTCTGGAACAGCCTAAATACACATCTGCCATTTTGTACTGAGTATGTGAAATGGTGTTCTCAGTATTGACCATTTTAAATCAAAATATCTATCAACTCTGAAAAACATGGAAAATATCTTACACTCTCAAATATTTTGCTAATATTTTATTATTTATACATGAACAAATATAGTGCAATGACATGAAAAATTTCCTTAGTTTTTAATAAATACAAACATATGTATACCAAAAGATTTTAAAAATAAATTTCTTAGCTGGGCATAGTGGCACACACCTGATATCCTAGCAGTTGGGAGGCAGAGGCAGTTGGATCTCTGAGTTTGAGGCCAGCCTGGCCTACAAAGCAAGTTCAGGATGGCCAAGGCTACACAAAGACACCCTGCCTGGAAAAACCAATAAGTAAGTAAGTAAGTAAATAAATAAAATTTTTAGTTGGGTGTTGTGAGTCATACCTCTAACCCCCCAAGTGTTTGGGAGGCAGCGGCAGACAGAGCTCTATGAGTTCAAGGCCAGTTAGAGCTACGTAATAAAATGTAAATAAAATCTCTAAATAGTCAAATTCATGTTTTATTTTTAGTAAGTGCCTGTTTTGTATTCTTATTTTATATACTTATATATAATTATGGTTCTAGAAGATTTTTGGCCAAAAGAGATCATAAAAGAAAACATATAAGAAGGTCCAATCCATCTTGCTCCTGGACTTCCTGTTCATCTGGGGACTTTGGCTCTCCCAGGCTCCTGTCTCACCATGTGGGACCAGAGGGAAAGAGGCCCAGAATGAGATTTGTGCTTTGGCGCCCTTTGATAAAGTCACCTGGATTCCAGAGCCTGTCTACACCGGAAGCCTATGCCTGTTGGCCCTCAGCACCCACAGGTGTGCAGTCCTGACTCTGCTTCTAAGCTATTTGGCCTTTTGGAGTTGGAAGCACCTGGACTGCACGCTTATGGATCTTTCCAAACTCCAACCTCCTCAAGTAGGGCCAGGAGTGTCCTCCAGCGCGCTGAGGCACTGAGGGGCTCTCACAGAGCATCGGAGGGCCTGAGGGTACAAAGGAGGGCCCTTCTTCCCTCACGCCCTCCGCTCCAGCCCGGCTTCTTTCTGGCTGAAGGGAGGAGGGGTGATGAAAAAGCACTTTGGGGCTGGCTGTGAAGGGGCCAACAGTTGAGCTAAGGGGGTCAGCTCCAGTGCCTTGCGGGTTTTTAAGTGGTTGGAAGTTCTGATTTAGAAAGACCACCTGGGGCAGTGTGGAGCCTTGCAGATCAGAAGGAAGAAATGCTGGAGGATGCTGTTTGGCAGCACAGCTCAGAAAAGCCGCCAACTCGGTTTAAACCCACGCTGTTAGGTCAGGGCCCCCGAGTTTTTAGCTCTTGTGATGGCTGGGCATTGCTCTAAGCAGAATACTGGGACTTAAAAGGAAATGTTTACTTGAGGGAGGGAGGGAGGGTGAGGAAGAGGGAGGGAGGGAAGGAGGGAGGGTGAGGAAGAGGGAGGGAGGGAGGGGACAGGAGATAGAATCATCCTCTTTAACTGCTTCCTCCGACTGGGCCCCCCACCTCCTAGTTTTCTCCATTGTCTGATCTCTCCATCAGCTAGAAACCAAGTTTCCAAGTTAGATCCCCGACGCGGCCCAGGAGACACTGCTGCTGGTGGTGAATATTCTAGGTACAAGGACACAGCTCCAGCCCGCAGATGGATTAAACAGATCGTCCATGTACAAAGGTCATATGGTCTCGACCTTCTTAACCTTTGCGAGCCTCAGTTCCCTCCCCTGTTAACAAGACATTACGGGATTCCAAAGAAAGTTGTAAGGATTCTGGGTGACTCTGAGCACAGTTCCTGCAAATAGCATTCTGTAGTAGGAGGCTGCTTGTTGTTGCTACCGCTAGGGAGGCTGTGGCTGAGTCTAGGGAGAAAGGCACCCAGGCTAGAGGCTGAAGGAGGGAGAGCAGGGGTTTTCAGGTTCGAAGCTCTGTGATCCTCCCTAAGTGGAGGGAAGATCTGTCGGCCGGTCCCTGTGTGGCCACTAGAGGGAAGCAGAGCTGCGGGCAGAAACCTACTCCAGGGCGCAGTGCCCCTGGCTGTGCTTTCAGCCTTCATTCCCTCCTGTGGATCAGGTCTGTGTATCTGCCTTGGACGGTTCCTCTTTGCTTCCGCTGTGCAAGGGCTGATGTTTTTGGAAAACACCCAGGGGTCCTTCGTGTTCCCGTCTGCCGCCTTACGCATGGGATCAGGGGTAGATGAAGCGTGCTGTTGTTATTTCTGAAGACACAGGCTGTCTTGAACGTTGTGCCTGCTCCTTGCAGCTCTGCCCGCCAGTTGCTTGCGGGGTCGGCTCCATATTGCACCCTCCCTGCTTCCCAGCTCTCTCCTGCACTCTTTGATCTTGTGTGTAGAGTATTAGAGTGAGCCTCAAATCCTTAATCCGTTTTGAAGGCTGGCCGGGCGCGACGTTTCTAGGGACCCACTAAACAACACTGGCTGGATCATTTCAGAGATGGGAGGATTTCCTTCCAAGGTCACGGGATGTGAGGAGGAGAAGGAAGACAATAGAAGCACCTTCATAGGTTTTGGAGCTGTACCTCACGGCAAGCCTTGTACATCGATTTATCCCGTTGCACCCATAAGAAGAAGTGTAGGCTGGGGAAATAGCTCAGCAGGTAAAGTGCTTGCCATGCGAACGCGAAAACTCCAGTTTGATCCCTGGAATACATGTAAAAAAAGCCCAGCTTGGTTGTAATTCAGCGCCCTGGAGGGCGAGAAGGGTCGGTCCTTGGGTTTACTGATCAGCCAGCTTAGCCAAATTTGCAAACTCTGGAAAAACAAAGTGAATAGCTTTTGAGGAACCATACAAGGTTGATCTCTAGACTTCGTATCACGAACACACATCCATAGATACCCTCACACAGAGAGTGTGCACCCCACCCCAAAGCTGTGAGTTCAAGGTGCCCTGAAAACACCATGTCCTGGTAGTTACATATCATCCCTTCCAGCTGCCCGTGGGATATTTTAATCCCAAAGAAAGTGGGGCTAGAGCAGGTGTATTAGTTAATTTTCTCGCTGCTGAAACCAAATGCCCGGGGGGGGGGGGGAAGAGCAGAACTTAGAGGTATCTTATTGGTTTATTTTTGGCTCGTAGCTTGAGGGTACAGTCCACGCCTGTGCAGGCATGGTGGCTAGAGTGTGCGGCATCTGGTCACAGTTAATGCACAGCAGAGGGGCCTGGGTGCCGGTGCTCCTGGGCCTTTCTCCCTTCTTAGTCAGTGTGTGATCCCAGCCCACATTAGTGGTACCCCTCACTCCAAGAGAGTGCTCCTTGATGATTCTAAATGCAGTCAGGCTGACAGTCAAGACTGTCAGGAAGCTATAGTAAAGTACACAGGGTCAAAGATGGTCCTGTCAGCCATTCTAACCGGCGCTCCTGACTCCAAAGTCCAAGCTCTTTCCTTTCTAAGTTATTGGGAGTAGTCCACTTCACATCTATCCAGAGTGAGTATATAGCCATTAACCATTTAGGAGGGAGAAAGCCAGAGCTCTGACAAAACACCCCCAGGAGCTCGGGATCCTACACCATGGCTGTTAGCTCGCAAGTTGATCTGCTAGCCTGCTAGCCAATCTGGTCTGTCTCTAGGTTGCTTAGTAACCTCTGACATCGTCACCGGCTGCCTGCCTCCCAGGTGTGTGCCAGAGGCACCTGACATAAAAGGACCATCTGGCCACCTGTCTCTCTTGCACTTTCTCTAAGGGGCACATCTTTCCCTCTTCTCTCTCTCCCCTACTGTCTCTCTGTCTCTGCCTCTCTCTATCCTCATGGCCCACTCAGGTCCTTAACTCCTCTTCACTTCCCTTTCCTCAAATAAATCTCTCCCTATCAGATCGTGTAGCGTGTCACTCTATTTTTAAACCCTAACAATGGCTGTCAGTTGAAAGCGCAGATTCAGTGTTGGACTGCCTGGATGAATCCTGGGTCATCCACCAGAGACCGTTCCCCTCCCCACCACCACTGCCCCGTGTGTGTGTGTGTGTGTGTGTGTGTGTGTGTGTGTGTGTGTGTGTATGTGTATGTGTGAAGAGGGTTAACAGAGACAGAAAGACCCACTTTTAATGTAGGTACCATCCTGTGGGCTGGGACCACACACTGACTAAAAAGAAGAAAGGGAGAAGAAAGCCAGGTGAATGCTAGTACATATCTCCGTCTGCTTCTCGTCGGTAGTAAACTATGACCAGCTGCCTCGTATTCCAGCCACCATGCCTGTGCAGCCCTCTCTGTGAGGACAGCCACACTTTGATTCTGAGTTAGCTTCTGCTAGAGGAAGGAGCCGGGTGCTTGATATACAAACAACCTCTCTTTAGACCCTGTGCTCAGGACTTGGAGTGTTGTCAGTCTGTCTAGCATTTCACATCTGTGTCAAATATGAGAATCAGTTTTTAATTATTTATTTTTATTTTATCTACATTAGTGTTCTGCCTCTGTGTGTGTGTGTGTGTGTGATCCCCTGGAACCAGAGTTACAGACAGTTGTGAGCTGCCATGTGGGTGCTGGGAGTTGAACCTGAGTCCTCTGAAAGAGCAGCCAGTGCTCTTACCACTGGGCCATCTCTCCAGCCTCTATGAGATCCAGTTTTAAGGAGGAAAGATGATTTTGGTTCATGGCTTCAGAGGGTTCTGTCCATGGTCACTCCGAGTCTATTTCTGGGCCTGAAGTGAGATGGAACAGCATGGCACAGGCTATGGGCTGAGTTAGTCACCTTCTGGTGATGAGGAACGGCCCCACAAATAAGTATAGCCTCCAAAAGCATGCCCCAGCGACCCCCTTCAGGCCAGGCTCAGACTCCTAAGGTTTCCACCATCTCCCACGATGGCACCAGCTGGGGACCCTATGGGGATATTTCTATAGCCGTAACAGGTGAGGCTGAACATGTGTGCTGACTGGTGTTCATGTAAGTCTGGTGTGCTGTGCTGGTTAATTTTTACCAACTTGACAGAAAGCTAAACATATGTGGAGAGAAGGAACGTCAGTTGAGGAAACGCTCTCATCAGGTTGGCCTGTAGGCAAGTCTGCGGGGTCACTTCCTGTCTAATGTTTGACAGTACCCAGCCCATTATGAGTGGTTCTGGGTTGTATGAGAAAGCAAGTTGAGCAAGCTATGGGGAGCAAGCCAGTAAGCAGTCCTCTACCATGGTGTCTGCTTCCTTCAGTCTGTCCTGTCAGGCTCCTGCTTTGAGCTCCTGTCTTGATTTCCCTTCATGATGGACTTGTAAGTTGTAAGCGGAAATAACCCTTTCCTCTCCAAGTTGCTTTTGGTCATGGTGTTTTGTCACAGAATAGAAAAGTAACTAAGACATGTGATTAAGACTGGGGGTAAGAACTCTTGGGCTGGTTTCCAGCATGACATGTTTGGGTCGAAGGAAGCAAAGGGTGGCCAGGCTGGAATTAAGTGTTCTCTTGGACCTAGTGTACTGCCAACTTCATGTAAGAACACTGAAACAAGTTGGTTTTTTATTCATCCAGTATGTTGAAGCCAGACACTGAGACATCAAGTCAGCCTTTGAGTTAGTCCTTGCCCTCAAGTGCTGTGGGTTTCATGGCGCGTTACTCAAGGAAACAAGTGACAATTAATTCTGATTAGAAGGAATCAAGTCAAGACTTCAGTAGAAAAGTAAGTCTCTGGTTCGTGTATGTTGGACAGACTTAGCAGAGGCGCAACCCAGCGTCTTAAAATGCATCCTCAGGAAACCATTGCTCTCTTTTCTCGGACTTTCCCTGTTTTGGTTTTACCCTTCGTTAAGCTGTCCATTGGTGCAGTCACAGGTGGCACACAGCTCCTGGATTCCATGGGAACAGTTCAGCCATCACAACAGAAGAATTGTACACGCTCTGCACTAGCTTACTCTGTTATCACGGAGCAGGAGTCCAGTGGATGCTGTCCTGGCCAGGCTCCTTGTGCCAACATGACACGCAAACTAGAGTTTCTCAATCGAGAAAATGCCTCCATAAGACCTGGATGTAAGGCATTTCCTTTTTCTTTCTTTCTTAAAGATTTGCTTATTTACGTGAGTGCTCTACTGGCACGTATGCCTGCACGCCAGAAGAGGGCATCAGATCCCCTCATTATAGATGGCTGTGAGCTACCATCTGTGAATTGAACTCAGGACCTCTGGAAGAGCAGCCAGTGCTCTTAACTGCTGAGCCATCTCTCCCATCCTATAAGGCATTTTCTTTATTAGTGATTGATGTGGGTGGATCCACCCCATGGTGGGTGATTCCATCCCTGGGCTGGTGGTCCTGGGTTCTATAAACAGACTGAGCAAGCCATAAGGGGCAAGCCAGGAAGCAGCACCCTTCCATGGCCTCTGCATCAGCTTCTGCTTCCAGGGTCCTGCCCCGTTTGAGTTCCTGTCCTGACTTCCTCTAGGGATTAACAGCAGTGCGGACGTGTAAACCAAATAAACGCTTTCCTTCCCAACTTGCTTTTGGTCATGGTGCTTCTTTACAGCAATAGAAACCCTCACTAAGACAAGTTAGAACTAGCATAGTGGGGTTCTGCTGTGGCAGACCTGACCATGTTTGGGAGGATTGTGAATGACTTTGGAACTCTGAGCCAGAAGAGCCGTTGAGTGTTCAGAGCACAGCGGGATGTCCTGTGGAAGCTTGGAAGATAAGCATGCTGAGAACAGTGCGGAAGATGGAGGCCTGGCTTGTGACGTTTCAGAGGGAAGTTTAAAGAGCCCATCAGGGCTGTTTGTTATTTTGAATTATGTCTCTGAGGTTCTGGTTAGTTGGGGCTGAAGAATCAGCTGTGATTAATTAGATGCCAGAACTACTAAATTGAAGTCTTTGTGTTACTGGGACACTTGATGCTGGTCAGCTGGAGCTAGAAATTAGTGGTGCTTCATAAGAGACCAGCAGCCAGGCAGTGGTGGTGCACGCCTTTAATCCCAGGACTCGGGAGGCAGAGGCAGGTGGATCGCTGTGAGTTCGAGGCCAGCCTGGTCTACAAAGTGACTCCAGGACAGTCAAGGCTACACAGAGAAACCCTGTCTCGAAAAACCAAAGAGAGAGAGAGAGAGAGAGAGAGAGAGAGAGAGAGAGAGAGAGGGAGAGAGAGACCTGCATCACTGAGGTGAAATCTGGGAAGTGTTTTCTGAGAGCACAGAGAAGCTTTGGTACTGTGTGAGAGTCACCCAGGTGGTACTGGTTTTGAAGGCATGAAGGGGTCGTGGAGAGCAGCCGAGGCGGGGCACTGTGAGAGGCCAGGAGAAGGCCAACGGTGAAGGTGCAGCCTCAGTGGCGGGTGAAGGTCCAGGAATGAAGAGACCATGCAAAGAATTTGAGCTTTGTCATCATGAAGTGGGCCTATGCTATTGGTGAATGTGCAGCCCAGTTGCAGCAAGGGACCCCGGAAGTTTTGGAGCATGAGATGACGACCAAGAACAGCAGCGGTAGAGTGGACCCAGTGCCAGACGACCTTGAGAAGATGCCTCCATAAGATCTGGCTGTAAGGAATTTTCTTAATTAGTGATTGAAGGGGGAGGGCCCAGCCCATTGTAGGTGGTTCCATTCCTGGGCTGGTGGTTCTGGGTTGTATAAGAAATCGTTTGCAGAAGACAAGCTGTGTGTGCTGTAGAGGGCGGAGCTCCTCCTTTGGAGGAGCCTAGAATATCATGTGTGGATCCCAGAGACATTAGACATTGAGCTATTGATACTGTTGGAGTCTGGTTTTGCTTGATTCGGATTGTGACTGTGTCCTGGTTCTTCCCTCTTGAAGAAGGTTTTTAATTTAATTTTGATTTTTATGTTTTTAATGTGAGAAGGGTATGGCTCAGTAATGATGTGTTTCTCTGTCTGGTTGACAAGGGGTCAACTAAGGATTGATGTGGGAGGACCCAGCCCATAGTGAGTGGTGCCATCCCTGGGCTGGTGGTCCTGGGTTCTATACGAAAGCAGGCTGGGGATGGAGAGATGGCTCAGAGGTTCTTAAGAGCACTGCCTGCTCTTCCAAGGGTCCCGAGTTCAATTCCCGAGTGCAACCAGATGGCAGCTCAGAACCATCTATAATGAGGCCTGGTGCCCTCTTCTGGTGTGCAGGTGTACATGCAGGCAAAATATCGAATAATAAATAAATAAATAAATAAAGCCAATAAGCAGCACCCTTCCATGGCCTCTGCATCAGTTCCTGCCTCTAGAATCCTGCTCTGTTCGAGTTCCTGTCCTCACTTCCTTAAATGATGAACGGGTTATGTGGAAGTGTAAACTGAATAAACCCTTTCCTTCCCAACTTGCTTTTTGGTCATGGTGTTTCATTATAGCAAGAGAAACCCTAAGCTAGAAGTTGCCGTTTATGGATTCGTTCACTATGGTCAGGGCAGTCCCCTCATCACCTCCCTCTCCACACAGGGCAGGGGTTCCAGGCCGTGCAATTTTGGTTCAGGATATTTGGGTTGAGTTTGAGGGGGCATATGTTAGGGCAAGAGCAATGTGGTTCACCCAGGGAAAATTAAGATCTACCACTGAAAGCGGAAACAGTAAATATTTTGGTTACCCATAGTTGTACGCCACAGCTACTATGATGGTTTGACTAGGCATGGTCCCCCATAGACTTGTGTTTGAAGGCTTGGCCCATAGGGAGTGGCACTACTAGCAGGTGTGGCCTTGATGGAGGAAGTGTGTGTCTGTGGGGGGAGGCTTTGAGGTCTCCTATGCTCAAGCTATGCCCAGTGTGGTAGATAGCCCCCATTTTCTGCCTGTAGATCAAAGCGTAGCACTCTCAGCTCCTTCTTCAGCACCATCTCTGCCTGTGTGCCATCGTGCTTCCTGCCATGATGATAATAGTCTAAACCTCTAAAACTATAAGCCAGCCCCAATTAAATATTTTCTTTTATAAGAGGTGCCTTGGTCGCGGTGTCTCTTCAAAGCAATAAAGCCCTAACCAAGATGGTTACTGAGGAACAGAGTAACGTAATAAAGCTTTCTAGATTGAGACTCGGCTCTGTCAGTTAGCAGCTGGGTCATTTCACCTGTCATCCTGAGTGTCAGTGTCCCAACTGGGAAATGAGAAAGATGGCACACATTGTCAGCTCAAGGTGGTGCTTCTGAAGCTTCCTAATGCTGCAGCCCTTTAATATAGTTTCTCATGTTGTGGGGGAACCCCAACCATAAAATTATTCGCGGCTACTTCATAACTGTAATTTGCCACTGTTATGAACCATAGTGTAAATATTTGATATGCAGGATATGTGATATGTTGCCCCCAAAGGGGTTACATCCCACAGGTTGAGAACAACTGCCTTAAGACAATGGGAGAACACATTGCAAAGGGGTCGTCTCTGGGAGGCATTATTGCGAATTTTTGTGGCATGAACCTTGACATCTCTGAGTCATAATCTCATCAGTAGCTACCAATAGACGTGGCATCTGGGCATCGTACACAGAACCCAGTTCAAACCCTAAGCTTCCCTGAGTGGTTCCATTTTTTGTTTGTTTGTTTTCTTTTCTTTTCCCCCCTCTGAAATGAAGATCACTGTTCCTACCTCACTGTGCTGACAGGGAGAAAGCGATGAGGTGATGTCTATCTAGGACCTATATGCATGTCCAATAGCCCATGCTGGGCACATTCTGGACTGTAACTAGTGATGGATGGATTTTAGCCCAGTCTCTACTCCCAAGCATGTCGGAAGTCCAGGCAGGTATCTCTCAGGACAGACTCACACTCTGGGAACAAAACCCAGTCCTTCTGGATAAAGGGTACACTTGCCCGGTGGCCATGGGCCATGGGGGCGTGGGTTTTGTGTAGGCTGAGCCTTCTCTCTTCTCTTTTCATGGGGTGGGCAGCCTTGCAGTCACATGCCACTCTTCAGTCCCCTCAGGCTCTGTTATCAGCTTGTCTTTCATTGCTACCACAAGGCGTTCAGCCAGACAGTCATCTGGAGTGTGCTAATTCTCCTCTGTTGCTGGCAGAGATCTGGGATCAGCTCCGCGCTGGGACAAGTTGTAAGTAAACATACATTACTCAGTGTGGCCCTTCTTCCTACCAGACTGTCTTAGAATTGGACAGCTTCAAACCAGGGAACCAGAGAGTGACTGGGCAAAAAAAAATCTGTGTTATCTAATTCTGACAATTAATTTTATCCAGAGAAAATTGACAATGCCTGCTTACCCTGCCAGGACCTTGTAGGAAACCTGACAACAAACACAAGGCCTGCAGAGCTGGCCTTCTGATCCTTAGTCTAAAATCCTGGCTATCACCTGGCGTTTTTTTGATCATTCAAGTCACTCCAACATCTTCTAATGTAAGCTCAGGATTTGTTTGTGCATTGTGAAAACAGAGTTGTTCTTTGTTCTTCAGGTCTTAGAAACTTTCCCTCCTCCCTCCTCCCTCCCTCCCTCCCTCCCTCCCTCCCTCCCTCTCCTCCTCTGTCCTTCACATCTTTTCCTCTCTCCCTCCTCAACACTTCCCTTCCTTTCTCCCTTCACCCACACCGTCCGCCCACTCATTTTCCTCATACAACCACCCATGTGTCCTTTCAGTTATCTGTTTATCTGTATTTCCTTCTGTCTACTTCTCCTTCTGCCTCTCTGTTAATACATGTATTTATTGCCTTGGCCAATTAGCCAGCTATCAATACAGCTCAAGCCCTGAGTCCTGGGCTGTGTAGATGAGTAGCCAGCCTTTCTCTTCAGGCTTTCATCTCCCATGGAGAAAACTGCGTCTCAGGATGGATACAGGGCTCTTTATACAAGAAAGGGAACCTGCCTCTTATTTCTGAGAAGGCTTCATTTAAAGACTGAGAGCACTCCCCTTGGGAATTCCCAGTGGTAATGACCAGGAAGAAACTTCTAGGTTGAGGGAACAATGGGCAAAGCCTGAGTGTCTGGTGGGCTTTGGGGGGAGGGGGAGACAACTGTAATGCCATTTGACAACTCTTTGGGGGAGTGACACATCTAGTTAATAGTTGAGAGACGTTGCAAAGGAGGGTCTTAAATACCAGAAATGCTGCCCTGTGGGTATCTGGAAACTACCGCAGGGCTCTCAGCGGGCTGGGGCATAGATCAGTGAGCATTTAGAAAGATGGCTCTTGGTGCTTGGATCTGAGAAGGGACTGGCAGTATTAAGAGTATTTAAAGCCTGATCTTGGGCTGGAGAGATGGCTCAGTGGTTAAGAGCACTGTGTGCTCTTCCAGAGGTCCTGAGTTCAATTCTCGGCAACCACGTGGTGGCTCACAACCATCTGTAATGTCATCTGATGCCCTCTTCTGGCATACAGGTGTACATGCAGGCAGAGCACTGTATACATAATAGATAATAATAGTAAATAAAATCTTTTTTTTTTTAAAGCCTGCTTTAAGAGCCCCAGGAGGATTGACATCATGACATCTTGGCAGTGGAGCTGGGGATTGGAGGTGGGATTTTAGAGACTGTGGCGGGAAAGTCAACAGGCCTTGAAAAGTGACTGATGGCAGTCCCCTTCGCTTAGAGACCACAGGAGGAAAAAAGGGTTTTGTAGCTGGGAACAGTTAACTTAGTTAGTTTTAGGTATTTGTGGAGACACTGAGGGGAGAGCCAGGAAGCAGTTAGTTTGAAAACCTGAACCTTCTGTAGGATGGGAGGAGGGCACAGGGACGATGGTGAGATGGAATGGAGCCGAGACTAGCACTGCACCCCGAGCAGCAGCTGGCGTGGGGGCTGGTGTCTAGGGTTTCTGGGTAGAGCTCTCAGGTCGGTCTGGAGAAGGAGTAGGATAAAACAGTGAGGACTTCGATGATTATATAATAGTTATATCTGTTATTGACATTAAAGGGAGCGGGGTGAAGTGTATTTGTATTTCTGTTATTCAGAATTCTCTAGAGGAATAAAACCACTTGGAATAAAACCACTTGGAATTTATATATATATATATATATATATATATATATATATATATATATATATATATATATAAAATATAAAATATGGATATTTTCTTAGCCTAGAAGCACTTCCACTAAAACTATATTGTTATACCTCTTATGTAGCAATTTCCTAAGAGTTGAAACACTCATCCTGAAGGGAGGCTTGTTGAGACTCAGGAAGGCAACTCAAAAGTCTTAGGAAGTCCATGAAACTTACTAGATCCACAAGGCTACTGCTCCTCAAGGTTATATAAGCAGTCAGCACTGCTGAGGAGAGGAGACTCTGACCTGTTGAGCTGTCTGCACACCATACAGAGAGCCCTAGAGATGCAGCTTTCATGACTATTGTCCATGCTTCAGTGGACTTTAGGTGATGCAGCTGCCTTTGAATCACCCATGTTCACGTGAGTAACCTCAATAAACTCAGTGCTTCACCAGGGTGGACACTGGTGTAGATACTACCTTGGTCTGATGTTACTTTCCTCTCTGAGGTGAGAAGATGTTTGTTCATGTCTTTCCATAAAAGTGTTACACAGCATAAATGGCACCTGAACAGGGGCAGACAGATGAAAACATGAGCTGGGGAGGAGTGGTTGCATGACTCCTGCAATGGGGATTGAGACATGCATCTGAGACATGCATCTGAGACATGCATCTGAGACACGCATCTGAGACATGCATCTGAGACATGCATCTGAGACACGCATCTGAGGTTAATCCAAGTGAGGGTGTCTGCAGGGGGAATCCGTGTGGTACGGGGTGTAGCACCTCCTTGCAGCGGCAGCTGCATGATCCTTGTGATGGATGAAAGGACATGCTGCTGAGTCTGAGATGTCTGCGAGTAAAGCACTTATATGGTGGAATGCCAGGGTGGCCATCTTCCTCTCCTTTGTATAAGGTGGCATGCCACTTTGATGAGTGGAGTCTACCTCTTGAGTATAGTGATGCCCTGCCAACATGTGCCAGAGATTTAGAATGTGCTACAATCTCCACAAGAAACATGCGGGAGACAGGACTGTAAGCGGGCTGAGCTATCAATTGCATAAACCCTGCTCTGGGTGGGCAGGCATGCCACCGAGGCTCAGCTGTCTTCCCAGAAAGAGCCTGCTGTTTATTTTTAATTTAATTTATTTTTGTTTGTTTGTTTGTTTTGTTTTTTTGAGACAGGGTTTCTCCATATAGCCTTGGCTGTCCCAGACTTGCATTGTAGACCAGGCTGGCCTCGAACGCACAGGGATCCACTTGCCTCTGCCTCCTGAGTGCTGGGATTAAAGGCGTGCGCCACTGCTGGCGAGCCTGCTGTTTAAAGAAGGGATTACAGTGGAAAATAGCCTGTGGTTGCTACCTGCCTCTGTGCTTACTTCTGATGGAAAAGAAAGTGAGGGGAAAAGGGGCGGAGCGACAGAGGGGTCTCCTGGAGACTTCTTATGACTTGGGGCCCTAAAGGCAAAGAGGACAGAACACAGCTCTGTCTATCTCAAAGAGCCCCTCCAAAAAGTTGGGACTGTGGGAGGATCCGCACAGTGGGCAGAAGAGAGCAAGCTGAAGGCCGTAGAAGATGCAGAGAAAGGGAGGAGCCACAATTCAATGTGCAGACGAAGGTCCTAAAAATGGCCTGATGGGAGGAGACCATGATAGCCACGGAGTGCTCTGGCTCGCCATAGCTTATTGGGAAGGACTTCAAATAAGCAGCAGAAGAGACTGTCAGAGCCTAGCTCATAAGGCTGAGGGATAAGGGGATAGATGAGATCACTGAGTTCTGGCAGTTCAGAAACCCCCTGAGATGATGGCCACACCTACTGAAGAAATATGAAGAAAACTAGTCTTCAATGGACTGGCTTGTAAGAGCCACTGGGGATGTGTGGTTGTCACCTGCTGAGGTCCCTGTGAATACCAGGGCCACGAAGACAGTAGAGGAAGGAAAGGTGTTAGTGTGAGCCGTAGGCGTGAGAATTGAAAAGGAGTCCAATCATCAGGGGCCTCAGCAGTATTTTAGGGCTTTAGCAGCACTGCCCAACACTGACAGAGCGGAGTGGCTTTGATCTGCATAAAGACGGGGTCCATAATGTGTAAGGACGACAAAGAGGGGATACAAGAAAAACAAAGCGGAGAGGTTGGTCTGTCTAACGTGTTCTAAGGCAGACGTGCATGTGAGGTGTGCGTGGAGCTGGGTTATCTCGAGAAAAAAATTCACCAGGAAGCTAAATGCCCTGCTACTGGGTTTCTAGAAGCCGCTAAATCTGGAGCAACAGTTTATATAAGAAAAGAATAAGCCAGTCCTAGGGATGGGCAACTATCCCTCCAGAGTGTGGTGTAAAGTATATGGGGGGTGGGGGGGGGAAAGAGGGATGGGGACGGATGGAGGTGGAGGTGGGGGGGGGGAGGGGGAGACTGTTCACCCAGCCTAGGGCCCCTGTAGCAGCAGGTGTGGCTGCCAGAACAAAGGAGCCAGCTCCAGCAGCAGGCGTGGCAGGCCAGAGTGCAGCCCTTGGGCCTGAGCCAGATCAAACAGCACAAGCTGGCCCTGCTGACGCCCTTAGAGGCAAAGAGGCGCACAGCAGCCCTGTGCAGCGGCAGCATCCAGGATGAGGAGGGCGGGCGGCTCAAAGAAAATGTCTGTAGATTATAGCCTAGGCGGGGTAGAGTCTCCCATGCGTGTCCCTATACCTAACACCGCTCTTTCTGGTGAGAGAACTGATCTAAGTGATGAGAAGTTTTCATGCGGTGCTGGGGCTCGCTAGTGTCTACCTTTTGCTATCCCCTTGGTTGAAGACTAACTGGTACTTGGAATGGAAGATCGTGGCCTTCAGAGATTCTGCCCACTCTCTCTTTAAAAATAAACAAAAAACCTTATTACATAATGGTAACCTTTGAGTGTCTTACAGATTTATACAAACATCTTTTTTTAAATAGACAGTTAAAAAAAAATCCAGTATAATTTTAACAAAAGGTTATTCCACATGTTTGGGGGTGGGTGGGGAAAGACACTCTCAAGAGCCTTAAGGCTGTCAAATTAAAAGTCCCAGTGCCAGAGATGGCTTGCCTCCATATGAGTTGTTGGTTAGAGAGGTCCCAGAAGCTCCCATAATGCTAAGACCATTGTCAGTGCTATTAATTCCATCTAGAACCATATAATAAGACGTTATCACTGCAAATATTGTACATACATTGCTTTCAAGACACAGAACTCAGAGTGGGAGCGAACTGAAGCTTTCTCCCTGCCATTGGCTTTCCTAATGCTAAGGTACTTTGTGGGGACTGGGCAATACTCCTCCTCAGCTGTGGGCCCTGTATGGAGCACTATCAAATGCCAAGCGAGCTGTGACTACACGTAGTGATGTACTGCAGTAGTGATATAGACAGTTTTGGCTACAGACAGCAGCTTTCTGATTGAATTTAAAGTCCTTTCCGTAGACTGTGAACTCATATCTGGTATTATAAGTCAGGGGGAAACCTGTGCCTGGGGAAGCAAGTCATAGGTCCCAGTGGGGGGAAACTACATCGTTTTATTAGATAGACAATATGTGCCTGTCAAACTGCCTTCTAAGAATCGATGCCTATGACTGTAGTTGGCTGTTGTCAGTTGGTCGTGGAAAAAACCTTTTTACAAGTGAAGATGGTGTGCCCTAGAGATGCACAATTGCTTCAGAAATACTTCCGAATAAATCTACGGAGGAGACGAAAGACCTCTCTACATTGAACCTTTTAAAACACTCAGGATATTAAAGAAGACACTAGAAGATGGAAAGGCCTCCACGCTCATACTTCAGAAGAATTAATATTGTGAAAATGGCTAACTTACCAAAAGCAATCTTCGCATCCAGTACAATCCTCATCAAAATCCCAATGCCTTTCCATATAGACACTGAAAAAAGTAGGCTAAAATTCATAAGCAAGCATAAAACATTCCAGATAGCAAGAGCAATCCTGAGCAAAGAGAAATGCTTGGAGGTGTTACCACAGCTGATTTCAAGTTAGACTATACTGTACTAATGGATAGACACAGAACCAGACACATAGATCAGTGGAATGGAAGGCCTACATATAAGCCACACAGTAACAACCATCTGAGTTTTGGTAAGAATAACCAAAAATAAACACTTTCCGACAGGGGACTCTATGGAAACTGGGCACCCACATGTAGAAGACTGTAGCTAGACCACCATCTGCACCAACAGTAACTCCAAGGAGATCAAAGGCCTTAGGGTTGAGATGTGAAATGGTTAGAGAAAAAGATATGGAAGCACTTTAGGTATAGTCAGCTCAGAAGCCGGTGCCACGGAGTCTACCCTGGCCATGGCTTGCTTTTATGGAACCATTACATGCAACGTTTTCAGACAGGACTGCACTATGTACTGGGGTCTCACAGCCTCATCCATCCACACCTGCCCTCCCTCAGCTTCCCAAGTGCCAAGATTACAGGTACTCATAACCATGGCTGCACTATTTTATATAAATATCTTGGTATTCCCCCGCCCCCCATAGCCATGCCTGCCACTATTTTGTATAAATGTTCTGGTATTCCCCTCCCCCAACCATAATACCTGTAAGTTTTACTCATGTGACCTGATCACAATTTCTTCCTAGTTCTTCCAGGTCCACATCCCCCTCGTGACTTCACCCACAAAAGAACTAAGTAAAAAGAGGAGAGAAGGAGGAGGAGGAGGAGAAGGAGGAGGAGAAAAATTCCACGAATTCTCAGTGTCCTGTCCCTTAAATAGTACTGAGTCTTTTCCTTCCCACACCTCCATCAGAAGCCATGAATTGTGGAGAGCTACACTTTAGCATCTCTTTCACATTCTTTTTTGTGTTTGTTTTTGTTTTTCTGAGACAGGTTTCTTTATGTAACAAGCCTTGGCTGTCCTGGACTCCCTTTGTAGACCAGGCTGGCCTGGAACTCACAGAGATCCACCTGCCTCTGCCTCCTGAGTGCTGGGATTAAAGGTGTGTGTTACCACACTTTTAAGAGTTTTGTTTGGAGCCGGGCAATGGTGGTGCATGCCTTTTCCCTAGCACTTGAGAGGCAGAGGCTGGTGGCTCTCTGTGGGTCTGAAGCCAGCCTGGTCTACAAGGTGAATCCAGAACAGTCAAGGCTACACAGAAAAATCCTGTCTCAGAAAACCAAAACCAAAACCAAAACAAACCAAAATCAAAACCAACCCAACCCAACCCAAACCCAACCCAATCCAACCAAACCAAACCAAAAAAACCAAAAACGAGTTTTGTTTGATGGCCTCTTGTCTAGGCTGTTACTTTTAAGGGGTTGGGGGTTGGGGGTTGGGGTGGGAGTAGGTATTGCCACAGAAGTTTTCCATGTCCCTCTCTCTCAACTATACATCTACAGTCATCAGAGTCACAGCAAAAATAACCTTCATGCTGTTCACAGTTAGTGGGAGCACAGGTCATGGGCCGCCACACGGTTTCTGACCATAGCACAGACCATGAACATGGCTCCGGCTGTAGTAGGACAAAGGACCAGACCACAGACATGAACATGGCCCCAGTGACAGCACGGCCTACTGACATTGATGTAGGTTCAGGTTGCGGCACAGACTGCAGACGTTGGGTGGCCTTGGGTGGTAACATAGACCACAGACATCAACACAGGCTCTGGATGCAGTCGGATCAAGAACCCAGACATGGCCCTTGGTGTCAGTATGGGCCTGGACATCACCATGGCCTCAGGGGGCAGCGCAGGCCACTAAGATCGGTATGACCTCTGGTGGCAGTGTGGCCCACAGACATTGACATGGATTTGGGTGGCAGCAGAGACTGTGGTCATCTACATGGCCTTTGTGGTAACTCAGACCACAGACAACAACACAGACCCCAGCTGCAGTAAGGCCTCAGACCCTGACATGACCCTTGGCCACAGCAAAGACCCAGAGGCCATCACCATGGCCTCAAGTGGTAACGCAGGCCACTGGCATCAATATGGCCTCTGAGGGCAGCATGGCCTCCTGACCAATGTGGCCTCAGGTTGCAGCACAGACATGGTGCTACATGGCCCTCGGTGGTAACATGAGCTGTAGACATCATCCTGGTCCCCAGCAGGACACCTCAGGGTAGGACACAGGAGGGTACCATGCACCTGCCCCTCTGTTTTTGTTTTTAAGCATTCCAAGGGATAAGGAGGAACATCTTATATATTCACTGACATGTTTCCATTTTTTTTTTTTGTGCTTTCTGCTCCGTTGTGTAGGTCTAGACTTCTATTTAAGTATGATTTGCTTTTACCTGAGGGACTTCTGTTAACATGATGCCTGTGCTGCTGTTACTTCTCTAGCTTGCCGTATCATGTGCCTTTTTTTCTCTGGCTGCCTGTAAGATGTTTGCTAGTTTGGGCAAAATTGGCTGTACTGTGTCATTTTATCATCTTTACAAAACTTTATGACTTGGGTTGTGTACATAGTAGACTGCCTGGTTCTTGTCCACAAATGAGGGGTGAGTGTGGGCATGTATTTTTTTTTTTTTAATAAAAGTCTCAGTATAGTTTTTGGCTTTAGAAGTTTGCTTTGGGTGTTTTTCATTTTTAGCTCAGTTAGATGCTTAACTTTTTGGATTTATGGATTATAGCTATCTTAATGGTTTTAATGTCCTCATTTGCTGATTTTAGCATCCGTGCCAATTCTCAGTTCCAGTTCACGGGATAGTCTCTTCATAGTAGTTTATTCTTACTCTTTGCATTTCTTGATACTCTTTGATTGGGTGCCAGCTGGTGAGAATTCTGTGACTGTTGGATATGTCCCTGTTAATCCCTTTCTGTAATAAAGTCAAGTTACTTGAAAACAGTTTGATCTCACTGGGTCCTGCTTTCGTGGCTTGCTGGGAAGGCTCATAACAGTGTTTTGTCTCTGGGTAATGACTCCATATGACTCAAGGAAGACCCTCAGAGGTATTTCATCTGATGTGCTCTGAAGTTTTAGCCTTCACTGGCTGGCTGGTGGCACCAAGTCCTGTTTCTACCTCCGTGTGAGTGCCAGGTAACAATTCCTTCAGCCCTTTTGGAGCCTGCCTCCACAGTCCTGTCTGTACCAGCTGATTGGGACTGCTTGTGTTCTCTAACGTGGGAATTCCAGCTGTCCTGGTCTAGCTTTGACTTCTGGTATCTGCTGACATCAGCTTCTTCTGGATAGTGACAAAGTTCATCTTCTTCATTTCATGTCTCTCAGAGACCACTGCCCTCTGTTGCCTGATGTTCAACATCTTAGAAACTATTGTTTCACTTGTTTTAATGACTTCTTTGATGTTCATTGACTCCTGTCTTTATGGGCTCTTGATGAACCGGCTTGCCTCCATCTTAGCTGGAAAATCATCTTGTAGTAAAGACAAACTAGGCTCATTCTTGTTTATGGTTAAACCTCTGTTTCTCAAGGATTGGGCTATGCCCCATATGTAACCTTCACAACAAATGGTTCTAAAATGCCTGTTCCAGGAAATGGCAACCATGTGCTTGTTTTAAAACATTCTAATGACCCTACGTTCATTTCAAAAGGTTGTTATGACTACCTTGTTATGACCACCTGTTGTCATGTCTACCTTGTTATGACCACTTTGCTATGTTATGCTTCTGTAACCCGGACTATTTTGCCCACTAAATGCGTCGTTTGTAAACCCCCTACCCTTGAGCTATAAAAACTTTATCTTCCCCACGTTCAATGCTGACCTCTTTAACCCTGCCTTAGTGGGAGGCAGCCTGTGTACATAAATAAAAAAGCTTATGTTAGTGTATATGCACACATGCCCACAAAATAAACAATGTAACAAAAAGCTGACTTTAATTAATTACTTACTTTAATTAGTTTGGCCACAATGACTAGGGTTGGTGGTCTTCCTCTTGGAATCTTTGGGACTAACACTGTGTGAACTGGCTCTCATTCCTGGGTCAGGGTAGCAGGTTCCACAAAGATGAGTGAATAATCCAGTGAAGAAAGAATTGTAGGCATCATTTTAGAGATGTAGAGTCGGATGAGGTAAAGTTTACTTATCAGTATGCATCAGGGTGTGGATTCAAAAATAGACCTATTGATCTGGTCTTTATATCTGAACATAGTTATGGTGAATGCCACCATATTTGTTTATTTATTTATTTATTTATTTTGTTTTTTTTGAGACAGGGTTTCTCTGTGTAGCCTTGGCTGTCCTGGACTCGCTTTGTAGACCAGGCTGGCTTCGAACTCACAGAGATCTGACTGCCTCTGCCTCCCGAGTGCTGGGATTAAAGGCATGCACCACCACAGCCCGGTCTGGTGAATGCCACTTTAAATAAAAGGAAACCTATCTCTCGTTAACACAAATTTTTGGTTGAGTCTCAAATTTGCCTTTTATTAACTTTGTGGTCTTGGATGAGGGTCCCCTCCCTTGCCTTCTCCTTTTCTTCCTCTCCCTCATCTTTGTTTTTCATGGAGCTTTACATGTTAACACCTATAATGAGGTGGGGTGCTGGTAACACCTAAATCACAGAGGTTCCTCATGGGTTAAAGGTGGGTGATGCTTGTAGCAGGGCTCTCTCCCAGAGCTCTGCGCGTGGGCAGAGGATCAGCATAAGAGTAGGACCAGTGGGGATTGTGGGAGCTGGGGGTGGCAGTGTTGGAGGTCACATATAAATTGCTATGGAAAGGAACAGAGTTCATCTGTAATTCTGTAATTCAGTTCTAACACGTGGGAACTTGAACTCTGGGTATAGATTGAGTTTTCAAAGACAGGACAAAAACCTCAGTTTGCTTTGTGGATTCTCCTGATTTTTTTTTTTTTTTAATGTCGGTATATAATTAAAACAGAAACTATGTGGGCCAAACAATGCAGTTCTTGACTGCAGGTGAAAGGTATTCTGGGCAACAGAGCTCCCTTGGGACAAGGCTGGCAGGAGACAAAACCGGCTTTCCCCAGGGAACTGCAGTACCATAGAGGAAAAGCCTTTCACACCGGGAGCATTGTTCCGGGACTGGATGCGGAGGGACAGGGCCTTCATTATCCTTGACCTTCTTCAGCTTTCATCTGCAGAGCAGCTTTCTTCTCTCTCTCTCTCTCTCTCTCTCTCTCTCTCTCTCTCTCTCTCTCTCTCTCTCTCTCTCTCTCTCTCTCATCTTTTGCTGAAAGGTTGAAATTGAAGCGGAAAAGCACTTTTGTGCCTCATGGAGGGAGTGCTTTCTTAGCCAAGACGGGCTTTCTCTAACATTTGGCTCAGTCCTGCAATGAGCAATAATCCCATTTCCTTGTAGCACTTTTGAGACTCAGATAGTTAAGAGTCTGAGAGTCCAACAACCTGGGATGAGGAGAGGCAAGCCAGGGAGCCAGATCTCCGGTGCCTGCCTCCCATGCAGCCACACAGTGCCCAGGTAGGGAAGCGGAAATGGGTCTTGAGGATACTTGAACCCCAAAGGTTCGTGTTAACTTTAGAGGATCCTGCGGTCAGCAAGGTGGGTGAGTCGATCAACCCTACTTCAGGGCAGAGCTGAGGTCCTGAGGGATGAGAAAAAGACTCACCCAAAGGCAGCATCCCGGAAGGCCAGGGAAGGCTAGCACTTTCAAGCCATCTGAAGATGACCACCTTAGGCTTGCACCCCACTACATGTCAGAGTGCTCCAAACTCTCAGCAGGTTCTCAACCGGTCAGCGATCCCAGTGTGGCAAAACACTGCTGATTTAAGTCGAGTCCTTCCCGGTTCCAAAGCTCCCGTCCTCAGGTCCCCTCACTGGCTCCTGCATAAGAGAATGCTTCTTAGAGTCAAACCCGCGCAAGGTCTTCCCAGAGCGCACGATGGCCCTATTGCTAGCTAGCTGATTCCCCCACCTGTAAAGTGGGATTCGTTTATTTGACACATACACTCTGGATCCCTGGCTTATGATTCAGCTATTGTTCCAGGCACTGAAGACGCTGCAGTGACTTACCATCTCTGCTCTCATTAACTTTTTTGGGGGAAGGTGTAAAGGCAGTAAGTAGGTAAAGAATATGCAAACCGTTGGCAAATGCTATGAAGAAGGATGGAGAGATGGAGAGGGGGGCAGGGTTTTCCCTGTGTGTGGCTGAGCTTCTCCCGCCCCTGCCCATCCCCCCCTCCTGTATATCATGGTCAGAGAGGCTGCTCTGATGGTCATTACCAGAGACCAGATGAAGGGAGGTGGCTGCATGGTTTCCAGGAGGAAGATCCAGCCAATGGGAAGAGTGACTCAGTTGGCAAGTAAAGATAATGGGCCATCCATGGTCCATCAAAAAGGCAGTGCTGATATTTGGCTAGGCACTACTCCAAGTGATCCATATGTCAATGTCCTATGATATATACTTATTAAAAATTAGGTATGGTATATGTTTTGCAGATATGGTCTCTCAAACCCGTGGCTGCTTTTTCCCCCCAAACTTAATATTTTTTTCATTAAATTTTTTAATCAAAAGAATTGTGCTTTAGTGCAATGATTTGTGTTAGTATCTGATTATATGGTCCTTCAAAACCCATATCCAAACAGGGCTTAATAATGAAAGTATCTCTTTCCTTATAAGAAACAATTCAACACACATCTATTTTAAACTACTGAGACACACACACTGTCTGGGCATTTCCATACTGCAGAGACTTAGAGAACGTTCCTGCTTTCATTTTACTTAAGCCTGTGGCGTTTGAAAATCCTTTTAACTGTGTTTTTCTGTAGAGCAGGATTTTTAATTTTGATCAAGCACAGCTTATCATTTTTTTTTCTCTCCTGAGCCATTCTTTTAGAGTTGTAATGAAGAAATCTTTGCCCTACCCTATAATCACAAATGTGGAGGGAAGGCCATTATTGAGAGATGAAAAAATGGAGGACGTTGTTGAAAGAGATTTTCACAAACTAGGTCCAGCAATCCCAAACCCTTGTCTCTATAGAAAAGCCTTGTCTCTAGCCAAACCCAGAGCACTGGGGCTCAGCAACCTGACACCCACTGCAGCACTGCAGCCCAGGGTCACTCTGCCTCCCCTGGGGTCTGAACATTAAGACCTGGACCACCCTTGGGTTGCATGGCTGGGGTTGCCTATCTGGAAATACACACACACACAGTGCTCACACTCACCTCCCAGGACTGAAGAGCAGCCAGAGTGGACTGCCCACATCCACACCACGGACTTACATGCCAGGAAACAGTACACAAAATTATCATAACTGGGCAAATACTTTTTCCGGAAGGACCCCTGCATGACCAGCCCACTGCCTCACGCTGCAAGCAGGGTTCTGGTTTTTCTTTGATTCTACTTTGGTCTCTCCCCTCCCCACCCCCCACCCCCCCCAAAAAAAACCCCAAAACCAAAACCCAAACAAACAAACAAACAAACAAACAAAAAAGCAAAAAAACCCTGAATGAATTCACTGCTGATCAGTGCCTTCCCTGCTATGGAGGTAGGCAGTTGTCCACAGTAAAGATTTTTTTCTACTTTTTACTGTCGAAGATTTTCTTTTTAAAGAGATCCCAAAAGAGGCAGGCAGATCTCTGTGAGTTCAAGGCCAGCCTGATCTACAAAATGAGTCCAGAACAGTCAGGCCTGTTACACAAAGAAACCTAAACCAAACCAAACCAAAACAAAACAAAAACAACAAAAAAATCCACCCCCCCCAAAAAAAAACCAGATATGAACTTCTTATAGTAAATAAAACATGTCTATAGACCCTTAGATATTACATACTAGTTTATAGTTTAATACATATTTGGCCATACTTGGGTCATTTTTGATGCATAAAATCAGATGTTTATGTAGTTCAAGTTCACGCTCTTTGCTCCTTACTAAATTATCAGCTATCAGTCAGGCCACAGGTATCTCTGCTACAGTTCATACCTTGGATTAGGTTTTTTATTTTTTTGGGGGGAGGAGGGTCAAGTCCTTGAATTTGCTAAATACTATCTGTTGTAGAGGAGAACACCGAGGCCCCAGGAAACACAGTGTGCTGCTGGGGGATGCCCTGCAGGCCTCCACATAGACTTACACACTGTAGAGCTCCGTGACGTCCTGGCATCCTGCTCTCTAAAACCAAGACCTCTGCACACATCATCTTGGAGCTGCACAGTCTATATATGTGTTTAACTATTCAAATGCTGCAACACATTGCAGTAGATGGTTGAGGAATGCACCCCTCCCAAAGGCCCTGTGTTAAAAGATTTGTCCTCTGGGTGGTATCAGCACTCCTTACTGGCTGGTCCCTTTGGTCACTATTTACCCTTCCCAGGGCTCTGATCACATTGACTGCTAAGCTGATGGTAGCTTGATAGCTGGAAAACAGGCAGTTAGAGCCTTAGCCTAAAGTAATAAATCATGTTGCTTTATTAGTCAATTCAGTAGCTGGTTAAAACTATTAGATACCAGACCTCTTATTTAAAAGTCCAACAGGCGTGCCTTACTCGCAGACCTCATGTTAAAGATAAACGGACTTCAGATACCTTTTCAGTCCTCTTCACATGCAGGGGACCAGGACTTAAGCTTGACTCCTAGAGCTGCTCCCGTCAGCTCTAGATACAATCTACCTTGTTACCTGACTCAGGAAAGGTCTGAGATACAACCCTTTACCATCCCTTCAGCTAAAAGACAGTGACTGCTCCCAGCAATTCCACCTGTGTCCCATGGTAAATAACTAGATAAGAATATAGAAGTTTAAGTAAAACAAAAAAGGTGTCTTAAGGTTGGTAAATGCAAGTTATGAATGTTAGAGGGTTTAAAAGATGATTGAAGGTATCTGAAACACGCTTTATGTTTCTTCCTGTTGCAATGCTATTGTTGTATGAACTGCTTAGAGCTTTGACACCAATCACAGGAACTCTGATTTATTAATCTAACTCTGTTTTTTTTTTAAACTTCCACTATAGGATCCATTATCATAATTCCAAGCTCAAGATTTTAAATTTCCTTTGGTTTGTCTTTAAGTACATACATAAAATGTTTCTCACTGTGCTAGATTTATACACATCCAGTCTTCTGAATGGAGGGACTCTTTCATAGTATGTAACATGCTGAAAATTAAGACCAAGAGATCTTTTGCCCTACTTCATGGAAGGCTCCTGCCTTCCCCAAGCTCACCACATAGAGTGTTTATGCTGTTAGCAAGTGATATTCATCTACTGCCTTTTCCACAATGTCTGTTTCACTGCAAATTGCAAACAATGGTGATGCTAACATGTCTAAAATGTGTCTCCCTTTGCAAGTATAAAAGGATTCTTGTAAGCTATAGGAAATCAACCTCTCAGGTCAAACGGAATCCAGATAAGTACTGCCAACCAACAGTCTAAGTTCCCCACCTATCTCAGAGGGTGGGACTCCTTCCCCTTGCTCGACTGCCATCTTTCGGCACCCAACCCAGGCTGATCGGTGAGTTCCCCACTCCTGTTCCTGGTCAGGGTAAATGCTTCTATGGGTCCGAGAGGCCAACGGGTACCTCTCTGGGACCTTTTGAGGCAGAGGTAACTCTAGTCACAGTCTTTACGACTACGGATGGCCCTTCTCACTGACCTTCAGTTAGGACCTTCTCTCTTGGGTGAGATCTCCCTCTAGCAGCATGGTTTCTCTCCCTCCCCTCTCACTCATGCTCAAAACCCTAGCACTAGGTGACTGTGTCTGCTTGGGCTGTGTCCTTGGGCTGGAACAGATCGCACCAATCTCATTGAGTCAAACCTTGCTCTTTGGGACGCCTTGATGGGTCACTGACTCCACTCTCCCCTTGGGAATAGTCTGTTTGCTGTCCCTCCAGGCTCCCGTATGGGATGCCTTCTGAAGAATTTCAAATCCCTACGCCCGCATTCAGGGCTGCTACGCTTACATGCCTCTGCAACCAAACGTGGACAGATCCAAAACGAGACCTTTTTAATTACTGCCAGCAACTGGGTAAATGGAAGGAGGTTCCCTATGTTCAAGCCTTTTCTCTGCTTGCTTTTCCCAAAAGCTTCGAGTGTACACCTAAGGGGAATTTTCTCCCTAACCTTCTTAACTTTGTCTTCTGCCCATATATATGATCCAGTATCCTGCCAGATTTCCCACATCCAAGACAGCACCAAAGCAGCTACCCACAGTGCTCCAGTCCAACCTAACAGATCGTGCCAGCTGGACCTGCATTGCCCCTCCTAGCCGCAGATATCCTCAGACCCTGGACAGCAAATACAACAGCCTGCTCTTCCCTGACTTGGCCAACATTTCAGCTTTGACCCCCTATAGCTGCTAAAGACAATTGCTTTCTTCATCCTTTATCCATTTATTATCAACAAAAGGCTGGAATGATATGCTTCAGACCCGGGACAAACAGCTCCAGGTTCTCCCAGCATGCTGCAGGGCATACCCTGCCCTCTACCCTGAACTTTCAAGGGCAAGGGATTTTTCCCTCCCCTTCACCATATAGTCCGGATATTTTATTGGTCTTGTCCCCCTTGCCCACCCACTCCCCCCTTGCATGGTGGCGAAGAGCTGCTTCCAATGAACCTACATGTGTATACTTTAACTTGCCTGCATGAGAAGCACTCCATCGTCCTCACTCCTGCCTTGCCACCCATTCCTAGTTCCTCATTTAGAAATTTTTATATTTTATTTATTTACTTTTAATTTATGTGCGTTGGTGTGAGGGTGTCAGATCTTGGAGTTACAGACGGTTGTGAGCTGCCATGTGGGTGCTGGGAATTGAACCCAGGTCCTTTGGAAGAGCAGGCAGTGCTCTTAACCACTGAGCCATCTCTCCAGCATCCCCTCCCCCATTTTTAAATTATAGGGAAAGGGAGGAATGTTAGTTCACAAGCTGATCTGCTAGCCTGCCTCTAGGTTGCTTAGCAACCTCTGAAATCATCACCTGGTGCTGCAGCCAGGGGCCCGGGACCTTGTCTCTCTCTCTTGCACTCACTCCTCTTTTACCTCTCTCTCTAAAGGGCGTCCCCTTTCCCTTTCTCTCTCTCTCTCCATCTCTTTTTACCCTCATGGCCCACTCAAGCCTTAACTCCTCTCTCCTCCCCTCCCTTCAAATAATTCTCTCCACATAATATCAGTTGTATGGCATCTCATTCTTAGTGATGACAAAGGGGCTGTGGGATGGATCCCAGCTTCTTCCTCTTCCACTTTGTTTCCTGGGTCAGGCTCCGTGAGGTTCTGCCTCAGCACGTGTCCCGAATCATGGAATCAATTGGTCATATACTGAAGTTCCTATACTGTGAGCCAAGTATGTGTTAGGCTTTTTGTTGTCATTTAAAGGAGAAAGGATTTATTTTGAAACATGATCTCAGAGTTTTCCGTCCCTTTGGGAGGAGCATGTAATGAAGGAGAATGACCTTATGCCTTATGCCTCTAGGAATATGAGAGAGAGAGAGAGAGAGAGAGAGAGAGAGAGAGAGAGAGAGAGAGAGAGAGAGAGAAATACACCCTGCAAATGTGTACTTACAGTGACCCACTTCCTCCAACCAGGCCAACCTCCCCTAGTTCTTTCCAACCTCCAGTTTCTCAATGCACTCACTTACTGATTAGATTTGAGCCCTCATTATCTTCTTGTCTCTGGAATGCCCCTCCCCCACATACCTGGAAGTGGGCATTATGAATTTCATAGAAGGCTCTCAGACTAATTAACAGTCAAGATTAAACACCACAATGAATGGGTGTGGGGTGCTCAGGTTATGACATCTGCCACCCCAGTGATTGCTAGGGTTGATTCTGCTGATTTGGCTAGTTACGTGGGCATCTGATTTTTTTCTCCGGGTTCCATGTTTGTCCCTCCAGAAACCCGGTGCTCAGACCAAGAGGAAGACCTTCCCTGAGGAGAGGAGGACTGGCTGTCAAGGGTATGCGAGTGGCTGTGCTGGCCTGCTAGAATCTCCAAGCGAGTTCCTAAGCATCGCAGGTAATTTTTTTTTCTTTTATTTGGGTTTTTTTTTTGAGACAGCATTTCTTTGTGTAGCCCTGCCTACAGACTGGGCTGGCCTGGAACTCACAGAGATCTGCCTGCTTGCTTCCTGAGTGCTAGAATTTAAAGGTGTGGGTCCTTACTACCTGGCTCACCACACTTAATTTTATGTCTAATGGTTTGTTACAGCAATAGTGATAACAGAAAATATAGCAAGAAGCACTGCGCGTGTTGCGTGCTGATGTTGGCAAAGGCCAACACAGTTTCTCCCCACTAAGGCTTCTCCTGATATAGCTACATAATTAAAGAGAATCCTGAAATCACAAGCAAATCCAGCTTTATAATACTGTCAGCACCCTTATTTCTTATACTTTGGCAGACTAGAAGTTTTAAAAATATTTGCATGCTAAAAATACTTGAAAGTTTTGCAGCCTAAAAACATTGACTCTGGGTTGCAGTGTGATGAAATATGTCACATCTGTCATCCATGGCTGATTTCTTTTATCCATCAACACATTCCCCTTGTACTCTGTGATTGACCCATATTATGTTTTGGATCTTAAATGTCCTTTCAATTCCCACATACTAAAGGCTTGGTTTCCAATCTTTGGTACTACTAGGAAGTGGTAGATTCTTTGGCAGATGGGTCCTGCTAAAAGGAATTTAGGTCATTGACATGTGCTTTTGAAGAGATACTGGGGTTCTGGTCTCTCCTCCTCTCTCTCTGATGAATGGATCGTTTTTGGTAAACCAGCCTCCCTTCCCATGTGTCTCCACCATGAACTCAAACCAACAGGGCTAAGTGAGTTGGACTGAAGCCTTCAAAACTGTGAGCTGAAATAAACCTTTCCTTCTCAACAGTTGACTATCATGGGAATTTCATCACAGTGGCGGGAAGCTGAGTAACACAACCGATAAGAAGTTAATGTTACAGACTTTATGGTAAAGGTACCACAACTAGGGCTGTTACTCTTCACCAGGTAGTTACATTTTGTTGGACCCCCATGGCCGAATCTGTCAGCCCTCTGAGGCCTGAGGACAGAACTAAGGCTGGCCTGGTTTTCAGCAATAGTCTCTGGTAGGTACTTCCGCATAAAAATGATTCATCATGGTCCATCCGGGCACATCCTGGCGTGAGCCCTGCCTACCAACAGTCAAGTAACATGAACTGATTGGTCCCACACCTTATACCCTGCCCACTCCCTATACGCTATATCTATACCTATATATCTATATCTATATATCTATATCTATATCTATCTATCTATCTATCTATCTATCTATCTATCTATCTATCTATAAAACCAGCCAAAATTGAGACCTTGCTCCGACAAGACTCCCGACTCAGTGTATTTTTCCTCTGGGTGTCTGGGTCACTCTCGCTCAGCCCCCAGGGAGAGGAAATGGCGTGCCCAAGTCCTCTCTCATTCCAGCCCTACCTGCCGGTATAAGAGACCCAACAACATTTCTCAGAGTCCCTGGGATGTGAATTGGGGCGTGTGACAGATGCTGAGGTCCAAGTGGGGTGTGGGCAATAGTGAATGTTCTTTCTTCCCCTTCCATAGACGGTAGGTCTTTACTTAGGTAGTATAGAAAATTCTGTGAGAGTGGGATTCAGGGTGAGTGGCTGGGGAGATGGGGAACAGTTCCCTGAGCTGCACTGACCAGTGTGGAGCAAGAAGCCAATTTTGTTTGTTTACAATGCTGAGTTTAAAAAAAATTATTAATTTATTCAGATTACAATTCAATTGTTATCCCATTACTTGTATGCTCCCATTTCTCCCTCCCTCCCACTTTCACCCTATTCCCCTCCCCTAGGTCTAAGACCAAGGGGGGGGGCCTCTTCCCCCACTATACGGTCATAGGCTATCAAGTCTCATCTTGGTAGCCTGCTTATTCTTTTTTGAGTGCTATCAGGCCTCCCCACCAAGAGGAGGTGGTCAAATATGGGGCACCAGAGTCAGTCCCTGTTCTTCACATAACTGTGGAGAATGCCCTGTCCATTGGGTAGATCAGAGTAGGGGTTCAATGTTTACTACTTGTATTGTCCTTAGTGCAATAGTTTGAGCAGAACCCCCTGGGCCCCAATTCACCCACCATGATATTCAGAAAAATGCAATTGGACCCATATTTGTCACCATGCACAAAACTCAAGTCCAAATGGATTAAAGACTTCAACATAAAACCAGAGATACTAAATCGGTTAGAAGAAAAAATGGGGAAGAGCCTGGAACACATTGGTACAGGAGACAACTTCCTGAACAGAACACCAACAGCCCAGGCCTTAAGGTCAACAATTAATAAATGGGACCTCATAAGGCTGAGAAGCTTCTGTAAGGCAGGAGACACTGTCATCAGAACAAAGCAACATCCTACAGACTGGGACGCTGAGATGCTGATGCATGCGTTGCAACATGCTCTGGTCCTTCTTGGCTAATACTAGACTAAGCAAATAAGATACAACTTTTACTAGAACAGGACTTTTTATTTGTTCTGTATTGGTTTCTTTGTTATTTATAGAAATATAAAGCATTCTTGTGTGTCTAGAAAGTTCCAGAACCAGTGGCTAACTTTAAGTTGGACTTTACAGAAGGGGAAACTTTGGGTCCCAAGAGAGATGATTTGTCTTGGCTACCAAGTGGAGGCAAGGCTAGACTCCCACTGTGCCGTCTGTAGCTGGGGTCTTTTCTTTTGGTAGGGGCTGCTGAATTTTCCCGTCTTCCTTCTTGGCACGCAAGCCTTGTCTTCACCTCTCAGCTCCAGGCCTGCCTAATTTGCATAATTTGTTTCCCAGCTCCCAGGGATTAGATTTGTGATGGTTATGTGACCCAGAACAGATCAAACCCCAGCCAGTGCCAGCATCTTTGCTGCAACTCCATGTTGAGTCAGCATGGGTCATCAGCTTCTGGGGTAATCCTAGCACATCTAAGAGTAGACATGAAGGCAACGGTGGGAGGCAGAGCTGAAGATGCCGGCAGATGCCGGTAGACCAAGGGACCTGGTGACGGTGTTTGTTTGAGTGCCTGGATCCAGCCATGCCCAAAGTCCGAGCCAGCACGTTTTCTCTTTGTTCTTTTGTTTTAGTTTGTTTTGTTGTTGTTGTTGTTGTTGCCAGTTTTGATTGTTTTTTCTCACACTTGAACCCGACCTATACATATTGCTGTCACTTTCTCATCAAGGTGCAGGAGTCGCCAATTTTTCTTTGATGTTTTCTGCTGGTAGTAGGGAGGCCCGGTCAACTTGTGATCAAGTGCTTCCAATCTTAAAGGCTTGTGACACCCTCAGGAATGTCCCATGCAGAGGTCCTACATTGCATTTAACCCCGCCAGTGTCCAGATACTCTTTGAAAAATCACGAGGGCTTACTGAGCACAGCATTCACCAAAGACTGAGTTGCTACTGAAGCCTTGCTGAAACGGAAAGAAATATCTCTACAAAGACCCATGCAGAGTGTGATGAACGAGCTCTGCGAAGCAGGACACACAGACAAGGTGATAACAGATATTTAGTGTCCCCAAGACTACAAGTAAACCAGCTGCTGTCACCAATGAGTGTAATAAAGGTTATCTGGGAGTTGGGGGACATTCATGGGCTGCTGGGTATAGGAGAGTGATGTGGCCTAGCCTTTTCAGAGCATAGCTTGTTGGTGACTACTCAAGTGCAGAAGACCCGTAACCTCCTGCTTAGAACGTCGATGAATCTGCAAAGGTGTAAGTGGATGCAAATGGAAAGGGAAGTGTTTGTAATAGCAAAACTACTGATCACAATGACCCAAGGAAAGGGAACTATCTCTATCAATCCCAGGACTTCCAAACCGTCAATCAATTCCAGTTGCTAAAAAGAATGAGGTCACCCACGATGCAGAGGGTGGGAAGGTGCTAAGGGTATATATAGGAAGCTATTAATGCTGAGATGAAAATAAAATATTTCCAAAGTTAAGATGAAGTTGGCAAGTAGGACTAGGGAGCTGGGGGACTTTAATTTTCCGCTAATTAATCTTCTTCCAGGCTGGAGAGACGGCTCACTGGCTAAGAGCAAGGGTTGCTCTTGCAGGCAAGTTTCACGGCCTATAAACTCAGGACTAGGGGAATCTGATGCCCTCTTTTGCACTCCGCAGCCACCTGTACTCATACATGCACATCACCCACCCCCATTAAAAAAATTAAAATATTTAAGTTTTTATTTTTTAAAAAATTGTATGAGCATACATTACCTTACATGTTCATTTGAAAACTAATATTAATAATACATGAAGTGAAAACATTCAAAAGGCTCAAGAGGGATGTGCCAGTTCTCTGTAACCAACTGATACAGAGTTAATTTATTCCTAGCCTGCACTTATTGCTTTTAGGAGGAGGAAGAGGAGAAGAAGGAGGAGGAAGAGGAGGAGGAGGAGGAGGAGGAGAATGAGTGATGAAGGCTGGAGGTCATGTCTCTGTCTTTTTCAGAGTCATTCTTTTTACACGGGCTGGCTGTCCTGAGGCGTCCTGAGCCCCACTGAAGTACTTGGAATGTCTTTGGGGTTACCCTATCCATGGCCCCCTGCTGTCGTTCTCCTAAGTCTAGAGCCTGAACCAGGGGAAGCGAGACAGTGAGGCACTCGATCCCCCAGGACTGGCCCCTTTCTGCCAGCTCCCTTGAGCCAGGCCTACCTGGCAGATACTCAAACACTCATTAGGCAAGACAGATCTGTAGGCAAATATTTATCCCTGTGCAGCTGTGGGCTGCAGGTGCAGGGTGAAGGCCTGTTTACCTAGTGTGCAGCCAAGCAGGCTCTGCCTGTTTGCTAAGTGCCCTTTCTGGCTCTGCTTAGATGCCCACTTGGGAGTAGGCTGGGGTAGAACAGGCTAGAAGCTGGGAGATGCTATCCTGGCAGGCAAGCCTTGCAAAAGCCTCAGTATCTAGTCCTGACTACTGATGCTGCTTACATGTGCTCCCTTCCTCTCCCTTGCAGCTGTCTCCTGTGTTGTCTGCTAAGGTGGGTCATTGTCCACCTCTTTCTGGGCTCTTTCTTGGGAGTCAGCTCCCTATGCACGCTCATCAGGGACTTCATGGCCCACCTCTACCCCAGAGTGGCTGGGGGATACTCTTAAAGCACTATTGTGACCCCAGTGATTACCACATGGTAACGATGGTTGGTAACATTGGGTTGTTCCCTGGGCTCCCTGCCAATACCAAGGGAGGATGCTCATGTCCTTCCATACATTTTAATTTTAATCTTATTATTTATTTATTTATTATTTATTTATTTATTTTTGTGGTGCTGGGGATCAAATCCAAGGCTTCCAGCAAAGATTCTACTCCCAGGCTACAGTCCTCCCAGGCTTCCTGTGCTTGGAGTCATCTCTAGAGGATGCACAGTGTCTAAGCCAGTGTAAACGCTGTGTAAAAGCCTGTCGTACTACATGGTTCAGAGAACAACACCAAGCACACACAGATCTCGACAAGCTCAGTACAGACAGTTTCTTTTCTGAACGGAGGGGACCCGCAGGTGTGGAGGGTGACCACACTTCTCTTTTATGATTGATTCATTTTTGTTTTATACGTATGCATGTTTTTGCCTGAATGTAAGTTTGTGTGCCACATGCATACCTGGTGCCCAAGAAGGGCCAGATGATGTGGTTCGGTGGCCTGAAGCTGGAGATACAGTCTGGCCAACTGCCCTGTGGGGGCTGGGCATCAAACAAACATGCTCTTACGTGCTGAGCCCTTTCTCCAGCCTCCACACTTATGTGGTTCATGTCCATCTTGGTGAGATAATTGATGGACAAGGATGGTGGTGGCGGCGGCGGTGGCTTTCGTACACTGTTCTTTCCCCACTGTTTCCCAGGGAGTGTAGTGCCTAGCAGATGTCTGCTTGGGGTCAGCCTGAGCGAAGCCATTAAAAAGGCTTTGATACTACAGCAGTGAGTGGGCTTTTCTCTAGCCGGAGGTGGGAAACTGTTGGGTAAGGAAATGCAGATAATATAAACAAGAAAATGCTAACTAGATGCTCCCAAGTGTACAACCTACATTCTGCAAGGCTCTGCCTCGTCTGCTCTCCTAGACACACCCCTTCCCTATCTCTCTCTCCCTTACCTCAGTCCATTGGCCTCTTGGCTACTTTTTAAAGATTAAAAATTAAAAAATAATTTTTCATACATATGGGTATTTTGCCTGCATACGTCTCTGTGCACCATTTGTGTGCACTGTCTACTCGGGAGGATGGAAGAGGGCATAGATTTCATGGAACTGGAGTTACTGACACTTATGAGCTGCCGTGCAGGTGCTGGGGATCAAACCAGGGTCCTCTGGAAGAACAGCCAAGGCTCTTAACCTCTGAGCCATCTCTCCATCTCCCCTCATTACTTCTTGAACAACCTGGGAACGCTCCAGCCTCAGGGCCTGCTGCAGTTGGAGGCTTTGTGCTGAAGACACTGTTAGTATGGTCCTTTGGAACACACTAGGTTATGAGTGTGTGTGTGTGTGTATGTGTGTGTGTGTGTGTGTAGGGTCCTCAGTAATAGAATGAGCAGCAACAACATATTTCTGTCCATAAGTGCTGTGCTTGAGTGCGTCTTCTGGAGTTTGTGGGCTGAAACTGTGCCCCTCTGCCCTCCGTGCAGTATCCTGGGATGGGGCATCTTGGAGAGGCTAGTTAGAAGGGCTCTGACTAGTTTAACGCTGCTGCCTCAGGAATGGGATCTTGATAAAAGGGTGAATTTAGTCTCCTTTTTCTCTCTCCCAGGTCTTTCTCCCTCTCATCCCCCCCTACCCTCCCACATTCTCTTGTTCCTTACAACCTCCCATATGGTGGGGGTGGTGTTTTGGAAAACACCTGGTCTCTAGAAATAAAAGAATTAACCCCTCCCCCTCTCATAAATAACCTAACCTATAGCATTCTGTTATTGTAGCTCAAAATGGGTTAAGTCTATGTCCTGTCCATGCTGTTTTGTTCTAGCAGCCTAAACAGACAAGATAGGGCTTTCCAACTCACTGCTTTATAGCTTAGAATACTTTCCCTTGAACGCCATAGTGAATCTCCTTCCTTGTTTGTATCTTAGCCTCCAGCGTGGCCTGATGGTGTGGGGGTGGGGCAGGGTGGGGCGTAGAGGGTGGTGGTGGTGGTGGGGAGCCCTTCCTTATAGCACAGACAAAGGAGCTTCATTGCCCTCCCTGTCCCCATCCTGCTTATTTATCTTTCTAACAGATGAATCTGCTTATTTGCTTATTGTCTGTCTTGCCCCAGGGCCAGGAAAGTAGGAGTGCCATCCACATGTGTCCTGCTGTGAGCCCCCAGCACCAAGCCTTAGACCGAGAGAACGCCTGCTGAATGAATGAATGAATGAATGAATGAATGAACGTGGACTAGTAAGCTACACCACTCACATTCTGGAATGAGCCAACCCTGGCTTGCATGGCCCAGGGTGGCCCTGTTTGCAGGCCCCTCACTTAACCCGCTCTGCTCTGCATGTCAGCAGGAAGGGGATTCTGACAAGCCTTAGGAAGTGATGAGTGATGGCACTAGAGCTTCACCACCACACAGAGCTGGGACGAGATGCCTGCAGGCTCATGGCTACAGCAAAATCAAATGTGAAAATTTGATGTGTGGGAATTGCAACCGTGTGGAGAGGGCCTAGGTTTTGCAACAGTGACTCCCTGGGTTCAACTCCTAGCTCAGCTGTTCTCTGTGTGACCAGAGACTTTGGCTAACCCTTGAACAGGGACAGGATAGAGGACATTTCAACAGGGCCATTTCCTGGACTACAGCATTTGCTCTGTGTCCTTTTAGGGACCCGGGTAAAGTTAATCAGTTGATCATTTCTGGATACAGTAACATAACAGTATTTCCCATGCACTGATCATACTGGGTGCCTGGCTAAGCCTGAGCTGTAGCTGCCCTACTTCTTACAGGGTCCTCGGCAACCCCATTGTGTGTTGCTTTGCAAACCATGCCACATAACTCAGAGCAACAGAAGGTCTGGGATCGGAAGCCACACTGTTATTCCTGAGAGCTTCTGGCTTTTTGTGCTGGGGTAGAATTTTGTTTCTTTTAAAAGGATTTTTAATTAATTTACTGTTTTAGACAAGGTCTTACTAAGTAGCCCAGGCTGGCTTTGAACTCATGATCTTTCTGCCTCAGCCTCCAGAGTGCTGGAGTTACAGGTGTGTGCTACTACACCTCGGTTTACTCCTGTTTTATAGGTTATGGTAAAAGGCCCCAGGGAGACAAGAGATTTATTTGCCTTGGGCAAAGATGGGACCCAGATCTATCAGTTTCTATCCTGTGCTCTCCATTGGCCCATCTTTGCTCTTTGGGGCAACAGCCAAGTGTCTCATTTCTCCTGGACTGTGGACAGTAAGTGACTCAAGAGGGGTGGTGATGCAGGCGTCTGCTCCATCACCAGCTTTCAGGCTTGAGGATGGGGTGGGGTGGGGGTAGGGTGCTGGTGAACAGAGGCAACCTATTCTAGTCTACAACCGGCCTTCTCTTTCCCTTCTGCTGTATCTCTTTCTCCCCTTCCCCTTTCTTGCCTCCCAGAGAGCTCTGCACTAATTAATCAGCAGACATTAGCTACTCCAGCTGGGACCAAGTGGGGTAGACTCATTAGTACAGAATGACATTAATATAACATTGTTTGAGACAAATGCAGTGATTCAGGGCAGGCGCCGATGGAGGGCTGCCTGCAGAACTGGCAACGGGCAAAGAGACAGTTCTAAGAGGCAGAGGAAACCATGTGGATATGGAAAGGAAGATCCTGTTCTCCAAGATGACTGGACAAAAAAGAAGTCCAGATCAGCTGTAGCTTAGGCAAGGACTTCATCCTCCTGTGCTAACTGGTATTGGCTGGTTTATTCCTCAGAAACTTTGGTGGGAATCCAGTAAGGCTCCTTATGTTAGAAAGTCTCTCTCCCTAGGCCAGCTTCTCACTAAGAACCTGTCTGATGTGGGACAGGTACTCCTATCGCTGACTGGTTGGCTCCTCTTGGGGCCACATGGAATAGCGTTATGGAAATGAATCCAGAAAATATGACTCCCTCCTAGGTCTCCTTGGATTGAGCAGGTTGGAATAGCATGTTAGCTATGCAGCAGCCTTTGGGCCTGGACGGTTTGGGCTACTGAGGACCATGGGGTGACATCCTTTGTGGAGCATGTGTCAGAGGAGAGAGAATGACTTTCCTCCCTCACTTCCTTTCATTCTTCATGTTTTACCCAGTAGAGCAAAACAAACAAACAAACAAACAAACAAACAAACAAAAAACCCTCTTGGTTTTAAAACATCATTCTTATTGTATATGTTTGCATGGTGTGTGTGTGTGTGTGTGTGTGTGTGTGTGTGTGTGTGTGTGTGTGTGTGTGTAGGGACCATGCATGCCACAGCGCAGGCATGGCAGTGAGAGGACAACTTTTCTCTCCTCCTACCCTTACATGGGTTCCAGAGATTTATCAGGTTGCCAAGCTTGAGCAGCAAGTTCCTTTGCCTGTGAGCCATCTTAATGGCTCTAAACATCAAGCCTCTTCGACAATAGACTCAAACTAGCCCCCCACCCCCTGCAGGGAGACTTAGAAATTGATTTCTGCTTGCTCTCTATGCTATTCATTTCTTCATCCACTCATTTACTCACCCCACACAGTAAGAAACTCCTGTGTGACAGCTGGACTAGACACTGAGGTTAAGAAGGAGAATGTGACGTTATGTTCCTGTGAGGAAGTCAGCATGGGAGAAGATAATTGCTAGACTATAGAATAAGGAGGATTGTAGGATTTTCTCAAGCTATCATTTCAAATGCATTGTCTCCTGGTCCCGGCAAACACCTGTACCGCTATCACCTTTATTTTTCTCCAGGAAATGTGGCTGATGTGCCTATTGTCTTAGACTCTGTGGAAAGGTGTCAGTCAGGATAAGCGAGTGTTACAGTTTCTATCATAAGTGTCATGTGTTGAAAACTTACAGCTTATAATACTATTGGGAGGTGGCGGTGGAACCTATAGGAGACAGGACCCAGTTGTAGGTCAGTAAGGGAGAAGGCCTTTGAAGGGTACACTGAATCCTAGTGGGCCCATCATCTACTCCAGGCGAGAAGCTTTGTTCTGCTAGGCGATCCTAGGAATGATGTAGCTGGCTCATATAGTCATTCTACTTTCGCTCTTTGAGGGGCGTCCACCCTAGATCCCCAATTCACATCAGCAGTGTCTAGGGGTTCCTTTTTCTCTGCACCCTCACCAGCATTTGTTGTCATTTGCTTTCTTAGCGATGCCTATTCCAACTCTCGGGTATTCATGAAGCCTTCATTTGCATTTCTCTGATGACCAAGGATGCTGAACACTTTTTCCCATATGCTCATTCGTCATTTGTACTTCATGTTCGGAATTGTCTGTTCACTTCATTGGCTCTTTTATGGATTGAGGGTTAGTTTTTTTTTTTTTTGGTATTTAGGCTTTTAAAAGTTCATTATATATCCCAGATATTAGTCATCTGTCAGACAGCTAGCTAGCAAGGAGTTTTCTTCCCATTCTCTCCTTCTCTCTCTATTAGTGTGTGTGTGTGTGTGTGTGTGTGTGTGTGTGTGTGTGTGTGTGTGTGTATGTGTGTGTGTGTGTGCATACGTGACACAGTAGGTAGTGACTAGAAAACAACTTTGTGGAGTTGGTCTCTTCAGTTTTTACATGGGCGCCAGGTATCAAGCCCAGGCTGCCAGGCTTCTGAAAGAGAATACCTTATTCCCCGAGGCATCTCTCCTCCCCTCAGCTGTCCCTTAATTCAACTGTTAAATTGCTGTGTAAAAGCCCTTTAATTTCATGTAATCCCATTTTTCAGCTCACAGCATTATGTCCTGAGCCACTGCACTCCTCTTCTGGAAGTCCTTCCCTATGCTCACACCTTGAGATGCTTCCCCTACATTTCCCTCTTACGGGTCTCAGTGGTTCAGGTCTCAGATGACTGACTTTGTTCCAGGTTGAGTTGGTCTCTGTAAATAATGATCAATAGGGACCTAGTTTCACTCTTCTACAATGGATGTCCAGCTTTTGCAGCACCATTTGCGGCAGAGGCTGTCTTTCCTTCAAAATATGGTCTCTATGCCTTCGTAAGGAAAGCCTCACATGACTGTAGCTGTGCATGTGTAGTTCTGGGTACACCACCCTATCCTGTAGATCCGCATGCCTGCTTTTGTTACTGTGGACCTGTGGTATAACTTGATGCCAGGCATGGTGATACTTAGAGCTTTGCTCTTTTTGACCAGGATTGCCTTGACTATCAGGGCTATTTTGTGCTGCTCTCTGGATTTTAGATTGTATTTTCTATTTCTGTGAAGAAAGGCATTGAATGGGCATGGCGATGGAATTTACACGGGGGTTGTACTCACTGAATCTCTTTCCCTTGTGTTATTGCTTGAACTATGACTTCAAGGACTGTACTGAAGGGTGAACACTCATGCTTATTTTATTTTTAGTGGAAGTTCTTTGACTCTGTGGTGGTTAGTATCACCTGCCAACTTGACAGATGTGGTGGTTTGGATAGGCATGGCCCCCTCAGATTCATGTGTTTGAAGGCTTGGCCCATAGAGAGGGGAGGCTTGGCCCATAAAGAGTGGTGGCTTGTCCCATTGAGAGTGGCACTATTAGGAGGTGTGGCCTTGTTGGAGGAAGTAGGTCATTGTGGAGGTGGGTTTTGAGGTCTCCCATGCTCAAGCTATGCCCAGTGAGCCACAGTCTCCTTCTGCTGCCTGCGCATCAAGATGTAGAAATCTCGGCTCCTTCTCTAGCACCATGTCTGCCTGCATGCTGCCATGTTTCCCACCATGATGATAATGGACTAAACCTCTGAAACTGTAATCCAGCCCCAATGTAATGTTTTCCATTATAAGAGTTGCCGTGGTCATGGTGTCTGTTCATGGCAATAAAACCCTAACTAAGACAATGAGGTCCGGACTCATTTAGGAGAAAAGCCTGTAGGCATGTCTCTGTAGAAGTTGAGTTGTGTATATTGGGGTAATTAAAGAGGGAAGACTCCCCTTCCATGTGGACACAGTCTGAGACTCAATAGAAAGGGGGATGTGGTCAGAGCCCCAGCTTTCATGTTTTTTTTTGCTTCCTGACTGGGTGTATGATGTGACCACCCATCTCACACTCTTGTTGGACTACACACTCAAATATGAGCCCAGGTTAACCCTTTCTTCCTAAGGTTGCTTTTATCAGGTATTTCGTCACAAGAGCAAGGAACCGATACAGAAGTCTGATGTGGGACCATTGCTGTGACAAACCTCACCTTGTGATTCTTAGGCCTTTGGAACTGGTTTGTGGTAGGAACGTGGAAGAGTTTACAACTCTGTGCTTAGAAAAGCCCTAGGGTGGTCTCTTTGTTAATAAACATACAGTGTGGCTTTTCTGAGTTCTTTTATGCACTTTAGGTGCCAATTATTTCTAGACTTTCTTGGACGGCCAGCTCCCAATAATGACACAGATCTTTCATTGATTATGAAAGCTTGACTTTAGCTTAGGCTTGTTTCCCAACTAGCTCTTAACTTAAATTGTGCTCTTTATACTAATTTATGTTCTGCCAGGTGGCCTATTACCTTTCCTCAGTCTCTCAGTGCTGGCACCTGTTCCTTTCTCCACAGATTCCTTTCCAGAGTTCCTATCTCTGCCTGGAAGTCCCATCTCCTTTTCCTGCCTTTGCTATTGGCTACTGGTCACTGCTATCAAACCAATCAGAAGGTGTTGGAGGGAGTGTTTACAAAACATGGTGCAGCCAAAGAATACAATACAAAGTCCCATCTGTAATCAGATCTCTCTGTCTACAGAAACCAGCGTCTGAATAATACAAAGAGAATCTTTATACAGTGCACAGAAAGATCACCCCAAATTCTCTCTTTGTCTTAAGAGGAGGCTCCAAAGCATTTTTAGTTGTCCTCACTCTCTTTTGGGCACCAAACACTCCCTGCCTGAGGCTGAGCCTCTGGGATGGCCTCTGGACTCTTTATTCCGCCTTCTAAAGTTGCCTTTCTTTCTTTGCTTACTGCAACCCAAAAGGCAGTTCTTCTCCAGCCAACCTGCTCCCCAGAGACTCTAGTGGTCCATGTGTGTGTGCCACCCACCACTGTCCTTTTGTGGGAAGCATTTAAAAATAGACTGTAACAATGTTGCTGTATACAACATACTGTAGCCACTGTAGCCACCATTATTGGCCAACACCTCCACAGTCCTGCTACCCACCCCATCCCCTGGTAAAAGTTTTTTTTATTTTTATTTTTAAGACAGGGTTTCTCTATGGAGCCATGGCTCTCCTGAAACTTGCTCTGTAGATCAGGCTGGCCACGGTAGGTCACCTGCCTCTGCCTCCTGAGTGCTGGGATTAAAGGTAAGCGCCTCCACACTGGGCTTTTACCGCAGATAAATTCTAAGATTTTACTCAGTTTCTGGCTTTTTTTTTTTTTTTTTTGCATTTTCAGATTCCACATATATGTGGGATATCATGTGGTGTTGTCTTTCTGTGCCTAGCTCATTTCTCTTAACATAAATCTAACTGGGCATTCTGAGTCTTAGTTTCTTCCTAGTGTTGAGACTTTGACTTTGCTCTGAAGTGGAAGCCACCGGAAGATGTGGGACCGAGTGGAAGGGATGTTTCACAGCTGTCTGCTGGAACTTCATGGGTGAGCAAAGACAGAAACTGGTTCTGTAACTTTGCAGATAAGGACGCACCCATTGGGGAGGCGCTGTGGAGAGTGCTGCGTGTGTTTTGAAGCCAGAGCTGAGCCCATGTGCTGTGGGTTGGGAGAGAAAAAGGAGGGCTCAAAGAGGATGACAGGGCTTTTGGCTTGAGCCGCTGGAAAAGATCTCAGGAAGGCCCAGTGTACGTGTCAGCGTTAAGTGATGCTCATGCTGTCCAGCAGGAGGGGACACGAAGGGGATAGCTGTGACCGTGCTCCTGGCTGGAGCTGGTCGTTAGGACAAAGGTCATCAAGAGCTGGGCACCAGGCCGAGGTCACCATGGAGGTGCATGGACAGACTTGTGACTCTACCACCAGCACTGGGGATTTCGAGAGTCTGGTGCGCTAAGCCTCCATAGGACACGGAGGATGGTTGGGTCTTCTAATGTGCTGTGGGAAGTGAGATGGTTATGGCCTTCAGATCAGGGAGCTGTGGGGCTTCTGAGGGACTGACATGGCAGATCTCTGTTACAAAGGCCCCCTGCAGGAGAGAGGGTTTGAAGCCACTCCTCACACTGAGCTCAAATCTGGTTGCTGGGGATTGCATCCAAGCCCCTCCCCGCTCCAACTCCACAGTGGCTCAGGTAACTAGGGACCGGGAAACTCAAAAGCACTATAATGGGTTTGTGAGGGGACTTGGCTGTACTATCCCTGGCACCCCATGAGGAGGCTTGGCCCAGGACAGTGGCTGGGGTGCAGGGACAGGAAGACAAAAAGGGAGGATGGGTTTGTGAGTGGCACTGATGGGGGTAGGTGGCAGATCGACGTGGGAAAGCAGGAAGATGGATCCCAGAGCCTTTGAAAGCTCTCCCGGGGTTGTGGGATGCAAGAAGAGGGTCCTCGTGTTTGTCTCGGGGGGAGTGCAGACTGTCCTCACCCCCATCCCCCGGCACCCTATGGCCAGTGTGCTTGTTAACAAGGAACACTCCTCAGAGGGAACATATGTGCTGTTATTTTTAGGTGATTAGCTCCACATTGTGGAGCATTTGACAGTCGTGGGCAAACAAAAGCCATTTGTCAACACGAGATGCTCCAGCCTTGTCCCCTTCAGCAGGCCAGTTGCTGCACTGTGAATTTCTGTTGCATCCGCAGTGAGGCTAATTAGCACCGTGGCTCCTGAACCACCACATCTGTGTCTGCCCAGGCTCCTGCGTGCAATGCCTTCAATGCCTTCTTCCAGAAGCGGGAGTCACAGGAGCATCTTTTTTTTTTTTTCCTGCCAATTTGGGGTTGGAGAAGCTGAGGCTGATGGAAGGAGAGTGAGTTCCTCATTGCTCCAGGATCCTTGGCTCTGAGGATCCTAAAGCCTGAGAGTGGTGAGGGGCTTCTCTGTTCTTTCTGAATCCTGCCCCCCTTCCATCCTGAGAAACTCAGAAATGTCCTACCTAGCAGCTTGGTGGGGAGAGGATTGCCATTCCTCACACTGGGATCCAATCTGGTTGCTGGGGATTGCATGCAAACCATTCCCCCATCCGTCTCCACAGTGACTCAGGTAACTAGGGACCCGGCAACTCACAGCACTATTATGGATCTGCTAAGGGAGTGAAAAAGAGTCACAGTCTTGGCCCAGCTCACAGGGGTGCCTTGGGCCCATGGTCCCACCCAGTGGTCTCCGGATGACCACATGCAGTTGGCCCTCCATATCTGCGGGTTCTACATGAGTGGGTTTTTACCAATCATGGGTTGAAAATTGAAAAGATTTTTGTGCTGAGCATGTACAGACTTTTCTTGTCACCGTCCCCTAAATAATAGAGCATAACTGTTACAGACCATTTCGTGAAGCCAGGGGTTACAAGTCATCTCGAGACAATTTACAGAGCGCAGAGAGATGTGTGTAAGCTACACACAAATGCCCATGCCATTATGCATATGAGACCTGACCACGCTCAGATTGGTCTCTCCTGAGAGACAGCAAGCAGTAATCCAGCCAGAGAGTGGTGCCTACTTGAACTAAACATCTCTCCCCGGGCCCCACCTCCCAATACTGCCATAGTGGAAATATAAGTTCAACCTGTGTTTTGAAGAAACCAGCCATGTTTGAACCATAGCATTGGCCTGGTGGCCAGAAGAGCGAAGAAGATTTGAAGCAGGAGGCATGATGGAAGTGTTAGCCTTCAGCGGGGAAGGAGGCCCATTTATGTAGGCCCCTAAGGTTAGAGGGATCCAGAGAGGAAATATCTGCCAAATCTACATTTCAGATCTTGCCAGTGCTGCCTTGGGCCTCCGAGATGAGGAAACCCCACCCTCCACCCCCAGGACCAGTAGGGGGGCCTTCTGCTTTTCCATTCGGCCTGTTGTTGCTGATTAGTCATGTTCAGCTTTAAAAAAAAAAATCATTTTCTAGACCAACTGTGTTTAACAATAGCCAGCTATTGAGTGGTCCTTGCAGGCACCCCTTTGCTCACATGCTTCAAGTGTAGCACACCAGTTAATGAGTTCTCCTTCACAAGTCTGCTCCTCCATCATCTGTGCCAGGGCCTATCCGTGCTGGGCTCCTCAGTGTCAGCTGGCAGCCGGCAGCTCAGCTCTACACTCATCCCAGGATCTGCCTTTCACTTGCTTTCCATAACACCTGTTGCAAGCTGGGTTGCTGGAAAGGATTCTGACAGCTCAGCGCGTGGGACATTAACATTAATTAAGAGCTAGTCTTAGATTAGCATTTGTGGAAGGGGAGCGACAGAAGCAAGATGGGGCAGAGGGAACATAAGCTGAGACAAGCAGTGGCAGCCTCAGCCTCGAGCCTGTAGCACTGTTCCCATTTAGGGCAAAAGGTCCTAGTCTTCGGACCCTGGTACTGATCAGTTATTGCGTTGAGCAGCCCCGAACAGCATGTGACCCTGGGTAAGGTGGCACCTTTCTGCTGAGGCTCTAGAAGTGTTGGCAGCCAAGGGCTGTCTGATTGTGGCACTTCCTGGACCCGGGAAGCAGGTTTAATTCCATAGGAGGACATATTTGGGGTGTCACAGTATTCATTGCACCACCTGTAGATTCACTCATCTCTGAAACTAGGTAAGCCAGGCGTGGTGGCACACACTTTTAATCCTGGCACTCAGGGAGGCAGAGGCAGGTGGATTGCTGTGAGTTCAAGGCCAACCTGGTCTACAAAGTGAGTCCAGGACAGCCAAGGCTACACAGAGAAACCCTGTCTTGATGACCGCCCCTGGCCCCAAAGGCAAAAACGATAGTATTTGGCTAAGTGAGGAGGGTCTCCACAGGGAATAGCTGTTACATATCAAATAGGCAGTTACTTGTGGGTATTTACAAGGGCTAGAACGTCAACTCAATCAGTTTTCTTTAAGGCTGTGGCTCCTGGTACGACAGCCATGCTCCGGTGGATAGCCCAACATTCAGGAGTATGTGGGTAGCAGATTGGAGTCAATGGGTAATTAAAAAAAAAAAGACGTCAGCAAGTCAGGGGCGTAGGAAGGTGGGAGTGGATCTGGAAGGAGTTAAGGGGAAGGGTGGTGGGATAAATATGACCCAAAGCTATTGTCTGAAATTACCAAAGGATTAATAAAAATATTTTAGCCACGAGGTGGTGGAGCATGCCTTTAATCCCAGCACTCAGGAGGCAGAGGCAGGTAGATCTCTGTGAGTTCGAGGCCAGCCAGTGGTCTTACAAAGTGAGTTCCAGGATAGCCAAGACTGTTAAACAAAGAAACCCTGTCTCAAAAAAAGGTTAACTGAAAACAATTTAAGGAATGAGAGGAAGTCATTTGTATATGTACTCAGGAAAATATCTTCAGGAATGGATGGATCCAGAAAGAGAGTGGTGTCACTCAGATTATTAGCATGTCACGAAGACCCCTCTCCCCCATCTCTTGTCTCTAAGTTTTCTGGGTTGGCCTCACTTCAGGCGGTCACCCTTTGTGAACTGGGGCCCACATCTAATGAGTGTAGTGTAACACTAGCAGAACAAGATAAAAACAAGACTGAAACAGGAACAATCAACCAACCCAAACTGGCTAAATCACATGGGAAGACACTCATTGAGCCAGACCTGGGTCATAGGCCTTCCCTGGACCCCAGTCTCTCTTGATAAGAAGATGAAGAGATTTCCTAAGAGGAGACTGAATACACACACACACACACACACACACACACACACACACAATCAAGGACAGAAAATCTAATCAAAGACAGCATCTTCCTGCATCAGTGGGATAACTTTGCCATCCTTCCAGAGGGTAGACAGACATCAGATTGGTCTGCCAGGGAAGGGTTAATGACCTAAGAGCCCCAGGCAAGCAGAGAGACTCCTTCTTGACTAGCTTACAGCATCTGAAGGCCCTTAGAGGATCTGGAAGTCAACATTCGATAAGAACCTCCATTAGAATTTATGACCTTGCGAATGCAGAAAATAGATCTGCAGATGGAATTTTCCACCCCAAAAGTTCCATTTTCGACTCTCTCAAAGCTCTCAACCTCCCCTACATCTCGAAGCATGGTCTCCACTGTGAGAGACAGCTGCCCTTCACTGACAGTCTGCTTCTGTTGAGGTCGGTCTCCCCACAATATGATCTGAATCCTGAGTGGGGCATATGCCAAGTTCAAGACTGTGGCTCACATGCCCACATGTATCGCAGATTTGTGTGGCTGCCAGGAGGCACGCTGCACAGTGTCCTGGCCACATTTCTGGGGTACATTCACAGGGCCCCAGCTTCTGGGTAAATGGAAGAAAAATATATTGGGGGTGGTGGACAGGTTTGTATGGATTCTGTGTGACCTTGGGGCTCAGCCTTCTGCTGTCACTGAGCACTGGCCCTCCATCAGCATGTTTACCTGAAACAGAGCAAATTCTGGCCAGGAAAATTAAGCGAGAGCACGTGTAAAAATCACCTGGCGGAAAGCCCGGCACACCGTTTGTTCGGGTATTAAACATGAGAATATTTTAAGCTGCGCTTCTTGGACAATCAGAGAGTCTGATTAGGTGGTGGTGGTTGCCCTGGAAACACAGGTTTCTCTGCAAGAAAAGGTCAGGAACCCCTAAGGTCTGGGTTTGTCTTTCTGCCTTTACCTGGGGCAGAGACCTGAGGGTTTTGATCTGAGGGGAAAGCCTTTCCTGGTTTCCCCGAAGGCCCTCCTTTTGGCCTATGAATTCTGGACCCCAGTTTCTTAAATAAAACTCTTGGCAGCAGATCCTTTGCTCAGTCAGCCCCGGGCAGACAATCCTGTCCTGGCTCTGAGAGACTAGGTGAGCTAGGAGGCCACACAGACCCCAGTTCGTTTTTTAAATCATTCATTCTCTCTGCTGGTCTTCTTGTATCCACTTAGTGCATAATTATTAGCATGTACTCTTGCCAGCCCCAGGGTTGGCTCTGGTGACTGTGTCTCTTTGGTTTTCTTCACGGTGTGTTAATTTCCGGTGAGAGGACAGGGAGGAGGCTGAGGTCTGGACCACACTGAACACTCGGTAGCAGCTGGTGCCCCAGCCTAGAAATGTGAGCCCCGCCCCCGTTTATGTGGATTAGGACCTCAGGGACAACGCTGGGAGGTGGGATCTTGAGGAGGTGTGGTCTGCTGGGAGAGCGTCACTGTCTCCTCCCCTCACTTCAGCTTCTAAATTTCTGTCGTGGCAGTGTGTGTGTCCCACTCTTAGGATGTGACTCAGCCAAGGAGGTCTCATTCTTGATCAATGAGCTGCCCAATTTTAGACTTTCCACCTCCAAACTTGGAGCTAAATAAACCCTCCCTTTACAAAATACCTAGCCTCAGGCATTTCATTATAACAGTAGAAAAAGTATTGACAGTAAAATCTGTGCCCAGTCTTGGCCAGCAACCAGCAGTGCGTGTCTGTCTGACCTTCAGATGTCTCTTTTGGCTGCCAGGATTTAAAAGTACCTATTTACATTGACTTGTGGTTTTATTTGGTCATATCTACTATGAAACTAATTGCAAAGCATTACTTTACATAACACTAAGGGGAAAAAAAAAGCCCTGAAAAGCTCTAATACACCATGGCTGTAGCCTAGCTCTCCCTGCCCCCTTTCAGAGGTGAAAATACTATTTAGTATTGGTGTAGTGCAATAGTCACCAACATCTGGTTGGAAAACAAGACGGAACTTCCTTATGAAGTGCCATATGATGAAGCAATTACTACTTTTGGGGGTATATGCCCCCCAAATTTAAAATGGGGCATGAAGAGATGCTTGTACAGCGTTCATGGTAGCTTTATTCACTGCAGTTAAAACATGAGGTGCTTTCAAGTGCCCACTCACAGATGCATGGGTCTGTACCTGCAGTAAAATATTATCCAGTCTTAAAAAAAGAAAATCTGACACAATCTACCACATGGGCAAAGCTTGGGGACAATATGCCTGGTAAGATAAGCCCAGTTGTTAGAAGGTTCTATACTCTGTTACAGAGACAGGAAACAGGTTGGCCATGGTCAAGGGTTGGGGGAGAGGGTGGCGATGCCTGGATGAGACCAAGAGATTGTGACTGCTGGAAAACTGCATGCTTAAGATGTGGGGTGGCTTTGTGCCGTGTGTATTCTAAGGGCATGAAACATGCCCAGCGATTTCACATTAAATCTCTGTTCTCTGGCTTCTCCGTAATTGTAAATTCCAGCAACTCAGAGTTTACATCTTTGTGCGACCACAGCAGGAAAGCAGTGGGGCTTTCCTCTTCAGCTATTTGAACTTGACTCGTTTATTGTAAGTAAATGATAACACTTTCAGGGTTCAACAGTCAAAACAAAACAAAACAAAAAGTAGCGCAGAATAAAAAAAATCTGACCCTTACACCTGCCACTCTTCTCGCCCCAACCCCACAAACAAATCCTTCTGTTAGCTTTTTGCATGTCTTCCCAGTGATTTTCATGCAGATGCAAACAAATATGACTGGCTTCCCTTTCATCTCTCTTTCATTTATAATAGGTTTTTGCCTCTGCTTTGATCACTTACCGATGTGTTTGTCAGTTCCTTCCAAAGCTGCAGACAGAAGCCGGCCCCTGCTGGGACCACATTCTCCTCCGTGAAGCCCTCATGCCACGGCACTTTCTCTTTTGTACACTACTGGGCTCTGGGAATATGACTTTACTCTACCAGGCTCTGCCAGGATCCACAGGCGCAGACAAGCAGCTTGACAGATGGGGTGGCATCAACAGAAGGATGTGTTTTGGGGCCTCTCTTCAGTCCAGAAACTTCAGGTGTTTTTGAGATTGTTGTCTGAGTGGATCAGGATACCAAGATGAACAAAATCCATAAACTTAATAATATTTTTAAAATATTTATTTTTATTTATGTATATGTGTGGGAAAGTGTGTGATCACGTTCTGTTATCACAGGGGCCAGAAAGAGGGTGTTGGATCCCTTGGGGTTGGACTTACAGGTGGTTTGTGAGTCGCCCAAGGTACGTGCTGGGAGCTGAACTTGACTAGTCTGCAGGAATATCAAGCATTATTAACTGCTGGACCATTTCTCCAGCCTTGACTGTCAATCTGACAGGAGTTAGGGTTCCCAAGAGGCTTGTCTTTTGGATGTGTTTGAGGGGGTTTTTGGAGAGGTTCAGGTGAGGAAGGAAGCTCACGCTGAATTTGAGTGGCACCATCCTGTAGGAGGGGACACGAAACTGAATAAAAGGAGAAAAAGGGGGGCTGAATAAAAGGCGCTGGGGAGCTGGTTCCACAGTAAAGAGCACCAGATGCTCTTTCAGAGGACCTTAGTTCAGTTCCCAGCATCTACATGGCGGCTCACAACTGTCTGTAACTCTGGTCCCAGGAGATCTAATGCCTTCTTCTGGCCTCTGTGGGTACCAGGCGCACACATGGTGCACAGACATATTTGAAAACAAAACACTCATGCATATAAAATAAGTAGATAATTTTTTTAAGGGAAAAAAGGAGAAAGCCAGCAGGGCACCAGCATCCACCTCTTGCTGCTTTCTGGCAGTGAATGCTATGTGACCAGCTGCTGCACGTTTTGTCACATGACTCCCCGCCGTGATGGACCTCGCCCTCAAACCATTGGCCTAAATGAACCCTCCCTTCTGTAAGTTGCTTTGTGTTAGCTATTGCGTCACAGCATCAAGGAAAGTGACGGATGCAGGGTAGAAAGAAAAGTGGAGCCAGCCAGACAATTGTAAGGGTGGAGGGTGACGGCGGGTGAGTTCATCAAGGATTTTAGCTTTTTATGCTTTGCTTGCAAGAGAGCAATAGTCTGGCCTCTACCTTTCAGGGTTACTGCGCAGATCACCATGGAGCCTGATGCACAGTGAGTGCTCAAGTGCACAGAACATTCTTTTGCTTTTTTTGATAGCATAAGGGCATCACCTACAGGGTAGGAACCGTACCGGGTTGATGCAATGCAGTGTAGAGCTTCCTTACGATGCTGGGCAGCAGCAGTGAGCTGCAGTTCCAGGCAGTTTCTGGGTGGTTGCTGTAAAGCCATGTACTCTGCAGTTAAAGTGATGCTGGCTGCTGACATCAGGTACATTGAGTGCATTAATGCAGGTTTTTTTTTTTTTTATTTTTATTTTACATTTCCACCTACACGGAAAACAGGGTGTACTCTTGACCTATGCTATTTTTTTAAAAAAATCTTTTAAAAAAAAAGAATGAATTGTTTAGTGTGTGTCTGTGTGTGTAGAAGTCAGAGGGCAACCAGTGGAAATCTGGATCAAACTCGGGTCATCAGGTTTGGTGGCAAGTGCCTTTACTTGCTGAACCACACTTCTGGTCCCCAAACCTTAGGTATTTTAAACATATGATGTATTTTTTTTTTTTAAGGACATAGCTCCGTTACAAGTGGATAAGAATGTATGTTATTTCCGCGGGGGTAGGGACACAGGGAGGACTGCATGGAGGTGGGTACCACGGTGGGTTTTAAAGCTCACAGGATGGGGAAGAGGGACGAGCACTGTCCAACAAGGAGGTCTCCTTTCTTGCCTGTGGGTATCAATCCTATTTTATTACATTATTTGTTTTGTGTGTATGCATGTCCACATGCACAAGTTAGCGCTCTCCTTTTGTGCTGTGAGTCCTGAGGATCAAACTCAGCTTGGCAGGCTTGGTGGCAAGTGCCTTAACCGGATGAGCCATCTCCCAGCCCTTCACCCTATTTTAAAGGGGGCAGAATCTCATTCAGATGTGTGATCTGCCCAAAGTCAAGCGTGCTGGAGTGCAGCCATGTTCTGCGCTCCACTCTCCCTGAGCCCAGAGAAGAGTGCTCCAGGTAAGTACTGTTGCTCTCCGGGAGTGTCCCTGTTTGTTACAGCTTGGTGCTTCTGAGCTTGCTCACTGTAGATAGACCATGAGGGCAGTGCCCTCTGAATGAAGGCAGAATTCTGTGATGCTCAAGGAGCAGCCAAGCAACATGCACAATTGAGCCCTGCTTTCTGTGTGTGAGCTTACTCTCACAAAGGTTCTTGGCATGACCACCAGCATCTTCAGACATGTATTTGGCTACCTCAGCTAACAGGAAGAGTGAGCCTCCTGTCCCCTCAAGTTTCAGCTAAAGTCCTAGGGAGAGTTTTCATCGGCCATATCTCAATCACATGACCATCCCTGAACCAGTCACTATGGTTAAGGAAATATGGTCTGCTTTGGGTTGGACCTGGCTCACACAATCATCCTGGAGCCAAAGGGCTAGGGGTATGTGTGAGAGGCAGCGACTCACCCCATGATGTTGGAGTCCTGGACCTAAAAGGGAAAGTAGCTAGCCAGTAAAATCAGTGGCTGTTCCTCATAAAAGCCCAGTGGACCCCATAGCCTGGTCTGTGATCAGTAGTCTGCTTTGGCCCCAGGGATAAGGGAGGCACAGGGTACCTGAACCCAGTGGTTAGGAAAATCTTTGTGGAGGAGGCACAAAAGAATTTTTGGCCTGGAGAACCAGCTCACATGGTGTGTGACTGCCTGGGCAGTGGGAGAGCGCTCGGGGAGCATATTTCTGTCTTCTCCCCACACTACCCTGATAGCTATGTGGAGTAGGGATGTGAGCAAAGGGTCAAACTGCCCCGATTCATGAGCCTCAGTCACGGACTCCATCCGATGAGGCTCTCGGGGGCTTGGCAGTAACTAAACAAGCAGGAGGAGGATTTTGTGAATTAGTTCCCACTCCTGAAGGGACAAAACCAGCCTAAGGGAAGGCAGAGAGGTGGGCCCAGTCCCCATGGCATCCACTGCCCCTTTGTGCAGAGAACCCTGTGTTTCCAGGGCAACTGCTGCATCCTGATTGGACACCTCACCTTGCCAGGGAATGCAACTTGAAACCTTCTGCTGTATAATTTATTTTGAGTGTTCTGTGCATGAAGTACTGTGTTGGCTGCCTTAGATCTTAGATCATGTGATCTCCTTTGTGCTTTCTGCATGAGGGGCCTGTTCCTTGCTCCCTCACTGCTGTGCTGAAAACCTGGCAAAAGCAAGTGAAGGAAGGAAGGAAAGAAGGACACATTTGTGGCTCACAGTCTGAGGGTGCAGTCTATCTTCACGGGGACTGCATGGTGGCAGGAGTGTTGGATGGCTCGCCATCCCTGTCATGTCTCTAGTCACGAAACAGAGAAAGAGGAGTTCTGCTGTTCCAGTTGCTTTCTCCTTTTTATTCAGTCTGGGACCTCAGGTCACAGAATGGTGCTGCTCACACTCAGGGTGGGTTTCCCCTCCTTGGTTAGCCAACACAGACACATAGAGCTTTTTGCTAGGTGATTGAGTCCTGCCAAGTTATCAAGATTGACCATTACGCTAGGTGTGGCACTTGGGAGGCAGAGGCAGGTGGATTTCTGTGAGTTTGAGGCCAGCTGTATCTTTATAATGAGACTTTGGAGAGAGAGAGAAGAGAAGAGGAGAGAAGAGAAGAGAAGAGAAGGGAAGGGGAAAGGGAGGGAGGGAGGGAGGGAGGGAGGGACACACATACACACACACACACACACACACACACACACAGAGAGAGAGAGAGAGAGAGAGAGAGAGAGAGAGAGAGAGAGAGAGAGAGAGAGAAGATTAACCATCACAAAGGGATATTGTCTTCATTTTACAGAAAGCTGGTAGTGCCCACTGACAAGACCAAAGTGGAAGGTTATGAACACAAGACTCTTCTACATTTGCTTGAGTTCCAAACAGGAGTCTTTCCAAGCTAGGTCCCTTCTGATACTGTTAGGTCATAGACCCAGTGGAAGCCCCATGTGCCCTCCAGAAGTAGCATAGGTATGTATGTGTGTGTGCACACGTGTGTGTTTGTGCATGCTGCTTGACAAGTGTTTTGATGTCACTCGGATGAGGCCAGACAGACACTCCATCCTAGGTTGCCTGGTCAGGCTTCTTATAGCCCTTCCCAGAGCTTGGTCCTTTCTTTCCCATTTGGGGCCCAGGTGGGGGCTCCCCAAGGTCTAATTGTCTCAGTGAGGATGTTGAGGTGCTCAGGAGAGCTGGAAGTAGGGGAGAGGGCATGGGACTCAAAGCCAAGGCTTCAAAGGAGGAGATAGGAGCAGGGAGGAACATATCCTGCTCCCCAACATGGTGACCTTGGTGGTTGAGGAAGGAAAATATAACTCTGAGTAACTCAACAGGAGCAGGCTGAAGCTGGCTTCCCTAGGAATCATGTTGTCGCTAGGTGGGAGCCACTCCGTGTGAGCGGGAGTCCCCATGGTCATCTTTGGATGCAGGCAAAGACTGAATTAGCCTCAGAGTTGTTTCTGATGGTGTTTCCAGGCTATGTCACATCTTAGGGTGAGGGGGTGGGGTTCTTGATTTCCATGCTATCTGGGCTATCTCTGGGAATCCTCCAAGTTAGGGTACAGTTTTGGGGCATTGTCTTGCTTCCTGTTATAGGACTGTGTTGCTTCCCCACGAAGTGATCTGTCTTCAGACCTCTTCTCTCACTTACCTGTCTTGTGGGTCATCAGTGTGCCAAGCTTCCTGCTTCCACCCTGAAGCTTTTAGTTAGTAGCTGTTGCCTGGATGTCTCCCAGGTGGAGACTGGCTGCTTCCAGGCATCTGGACGATCTAGTGTTGTCTTTCTTTCTCTTCCTTATTTCTGTTCCCTGACTATGGGCTCCCTAAACTTTTTTCTATTCATGCCCCATTTATACTGGAGAAATGTTTGCATGACCCTAAGAATATAGATATAGCCAGGCATGGTGGCACATGCCTATAATCCCAGCACTTGGGGAGGCAGAGGCAGGCAAGTCTCTGTGAGTTCGAGGCCAGCCTGGTCTAGGACAGCCAAGGCTACACAGAGAAACTGTCTCTTGAAAAAACCAAAACCAAACAAACAGACAAGACCCAAACCATAGATATATAAAGTGGGGATACAAATCAAACATCCACTGATAATGAATCCTAAACATACATAGCACAAAATGGCAGGAGCATATTTTCAGCCATTTTAGAAGTTGTTGAAAATTCTGTCATAATCCCAAGCCAAAAGTCAGTTTTAAAAATTAACATTCTAATACAACCCAGTCCAGATACAGATCAACTTGGTACTTCTACGCTGAGGAATGGTGATGGGAAATATTACAAACCTTGTTTTCCGTAGTTCTACACGTTTCCACAAGAGCAGGGAACTCTGTGCACACAATGAAAGCACTGAAGTCCATAACACACAGTAGTAGTCTGGAATCAGAGCTGATGTTTCAGGCAGGGTTTGTTGGTGTTGCTTGAAGCCACAGCATGTGTAGTTATGTGTGTTCAGAGCCAAAGCTGCCATGAAGACACGCAACACAACACAGAACACGCCACAACACGGTGAGCACTGCCCAAACTACCTTGGTTTCATGTTTGATTTTGAATTACAGTTTGGCCATCGAGTTGCCAGACTTTCTCAACCTCAGCATTCAATGCAATTGGAAGCTCCAGCTTAAGAAGCCAGGGTCCAGGTCACATGCCTTCCCTTCCTTCCAAAGGGGCTCAGAAGGGACACTTCCCAGCTCCAGCCTTGGTCACGCTGCCTGCCTGTCCCGTCTCTCTTCTGCCTAAAATTCCCAGTGGCTGCTCAGTATCTTTGCCAGAAGTTCACACCCCTTTTCCCTGGCACCGGGGGATCGTGGCTTGCTGCTGCGTTTACACACTCCAGTACCTACAATGTGCCAGGATCCCATTTAGAGCCTTTGCTCACGCGATGCCCTCTGCCTGGAGTGCCTTCCTCTCCTTTTCCTTCATTTCCTTGTGGTACTAGGGACTGAAGCCAGGGCCTCGGCATGCAAGAGATGTGCTTCATCACTGAGATACACCCCCAGCACCTGCTTTGGGTTTTACATCTCTGCTCACCAGAGAGTGAGTGAAACTCTTGACTCCTTTATGAAACAGCCCCTGAATGTGTCCCCCTTCATGTCCTACCTCTGGGCTCTGGTAACATCCTTCACAGTTCCATATTTATAGATTTATCTCTGTTCTCCAGCTGACTGTGAGGGCCTGGAGGGCCAGTGATGTTCATTCATGAGGTTCACAACACCCAGCTTGGAGCGAGGGATGTGCCTACGCTTAGCAGAGACTACAGGAAGAAATGGGATACCTGTCAATCAATCTCTCCAAGGCCTGCATCTGGGCCTTGTGATGCACTTGTTGGTTTCCTATTGCTATTGTAACAAGTGACCACAAACTCAGTGGTTGAAACAACACAAATCCATTCTCTAACCGTTCTGGATGCCAGCAGGCAGGCAGGCTCAGCCTCACTGCATGGAGATCAAGTGTGGACAAGGCTGTCGGACTCCCACTGGGCCCTGATGGAAGGGCCCCACTTGCTGGGGTTTCCCAGATCCTATTACTCACCCACTCCTCACTTTTCCCGGTCCTTGACCTTTTCTGTGTCCCTTAACATCAGAGATGCTGGGCTGAAATCTCACGAAACCTCTCTTCGTCAACAGCACCAGTGTTCCCACTGAGCTCAGTTGGACGATCTAGGGTAACTTCCCTATTTTAAGGTCAGACTCTTGGTGACTTTCATTTCATCTGCAGCCTTAGTTCCTACTTGGCAGGCATGGTGACACCTGATTCACATAGCCTCGGGATTAAGATGTAGCCTCCTCTGGAGAAGGAGATGTTGTTTTGCTTACCACAGCATGAAAGCTAGTGACCATGTGGGGGAGGATGACAGCCTCTGAAATGTCAAAAGTTAGGGAAATCAGGGTCAAAGGACAGTGGAGATGAGAAAGCAGTGTTGAAAAAGATTTACTAATTTTATGTGTGTAAGTGTTTTGCCTGCATGTATGTATGTGCACCACATGTGTGTGTGTGACCATGGGGCTGGAATTATAGATGTTATAGACAGTTGTGACCCACTGAGTGGGCGCTGGGGACCAAACTCTGGTCTTCTGCAAGAGCTGAGCCACCTCTCCAGCACTAAAAAAAATCAGGTTTAATGTAGGTAGGAGTGTTTGGTGTAGGGGGAGCCAGCTGGGACTTCCCATCATGGCAGTAAGCTTGAAAGGGACAGAAAGACAGCTCAGACTGGCTTGAGGTAGAGTCCCCAGTTGTTTACTGTTTAACATTCTGGAGTTTTCGGTTATTCATGCTGACTGAAGTCTGAAAACACTGAACAGAGAGAAACACTTTGAAGGTTTTAAGTTGCACACTCTTCTGAGTAGCGTGGTGCACCTGGCACCACCTTTCAGGTGTGAACAATCTCTTTCTTCTATGTGCTCTTTCTGTGCTCGTTGTCCACCTGTTAGGCATGTGGTACCCCGCCCCCCCATCAGACTGACTGGCAGTATCACAGGGCTTGTGTTCAAGTAAGCCTTGGTTTATTTAGCAATGGCTCCAGAGCACAGGAGTAGCAATGCCGGCAATTGTATTACAGTCTAGTATTGTAATTATTGCATTCTATTTTATTTTCATGTTGCTGTTCCCTTACTGTGCCTAGTTTATATGTTGGACTTTATCATAGGGATCTATGCATAGCAGAAATATTCTATATAGGATTACTACTACCTAAGATTTCCAACTCCCGCTGGGGTCTCGGAATGTATTCCCTGGAGACAAATGCAGACCTTGTTGAAAAGGAACCAATTGACGGGCACTTCTCCAGCCATGGCTTAGCCGAGGTGCAGGTGATGTTCCCATAGCTACCCTTCTATCTCACAGTTGTCTTTGTCTCGGATTGGCTTCCTCTTCAGGCCACCTGAGGTGGCCACACCACAGCAGCCACTCCTGCTTCTCAGTCTCAGCAGACCTCACTGAGCCTTGCTTCCTCTCCTGCCCTTCCTCCCTCCCTCTACCCACCCACCCCCACCTTCTCAAGCCACATGGTTCATTAGGCTCTGCATAATCCAAATCATGGGTGGACACAGGGTAAGGTGGACTCCTAGAGGAGATGCTGGTTGCTCTGCAGCAGTTGTTGTGACGGTCCCCACCCTGCCCCAGAGAACATGGACAGTATTTCTGGCTCTTCTGCCCTTTGCTGTGTGATACTGAGCCACTTATTGATGCCCCTAGGCCTTTCTGTAGAAGGAGGGGTGTGGCTGGATGCTCTTTAAGGGACCTTCCAGCTCCCACAACCTTTTCACTGGGAGGCTTTCTCCATCTGTCGAGTCCGTCTGTTTTTCGTGTGCTCGCAGACACTAGTAGTAACTGTCCTTAGAAAACACAGTGTGCTTTCTGCAGAGAAGGTTGTGGGGGAGAGCGATGTTTAGTCTGAAGCAGAGCTGCACGGGCTCCAAAGAGGGTTTGTGTTCCACAAGAAGTTAGCAAGGGGCCTGGAGGGATGCCTTGGCAGTTAAGAGTGCCTGCTCCTCCAGCAGAGAACTTGGGTTCGGTTCCCAGCACCCACATTATGGCTAACAACTGTCTGCGACTTCAGTTCTAGGAAACCTGATGCCCTTTTTTGGCCTTTGTGGGTACTGCACACGTGTGGTGTATAGACATTCATACAGGCAAAACACTTATACACATGAAATTAAAACATGTTTTCAAAAGGCTAGGAAGTGCTGTGGGGAGTAAGCATTGGATTCCTGGAGAATTTGCAGGCTAAGCAAGCCAATGGTCAGGGGCAAACATGTGATCCAGGTCTCTGGTCTGCTACGTGACTTCTGCCTTACCCTTTGCTTGCTGCCAAGGCTCAGTGTGGTCGAGGCTGAGACTGCATCTGAATCGGTGAGGGAGCAGTCCTGGTACGGCTGAGTTGATGACTCAGTGTGGATCAGGGGTGGGCACGGGCCATACATTGATCAGCAGTACCAGGACAGGTCTGTGGGCAATTCAGGTGACCCGTGAAAAGGGCTCTGGCCCTCGTGGGACATCTCAGACATTTACTATCATTTGACAGGCTACGCATTTTATTGTTCCTTGTCAGCCCTTGTGGACTAGAATATCAATTCTATGTTATTCGGTGACCTTGTTCCCTAGTCTTGTTGGAGTGACTGAATAATGCAGCTGTGCATGCAGCCAGGGGCAGCACGTACTGTGTACGTTGGAGTACTGCAGCCTTGCTGCTAGCAGAGCCATCTTTGGGGGCTCTTGGAGATCCTGGTGCCCAGGCTGCACACCATAGCAATTGAGCTGACATAGTGGGGGGTTCTGAAGTCAGGCATCACTGTAGTTCTTAGAAGATTTCCCAGGTCCATCCCTCTGTACTACGAAGCCTAAGAAACACTGTATCTGGCCAGGCACAGGTGGCCAGGCACGGGAAGACACACGTGGCAGGTTGCCCACACCCACGCAGAAGGCAGGAGCCGGGGCTGGAGGCGGAGCTGCGGTTGGCCCCAGCTTCTGGACGGTTGGATGGAGATTTTTTGTTCCAGATCTCTGTCATTTTCTCTGGACATCCCACTTATATGGAGGTGACCACTCTGCCATCGCAGAATGAGTTTTGGCTGCGAGTCAAGAAGAGCTCTTGTTTCCCAGCTAAACGATGGCAAATCAATTTGAGGTCTTGGCTGGAGCTGTTGATTAGGGCTGGCAGCCAGGCAGCCTGGGGCTGTCTGAGCCAAGTCAGAGCTCAGCTAGTCTGTGGGAGGAGGTAGCAGGCATGAGCTGAAGGCCGGTGTTGGGTCCAAGAACCCAGTGTTCTCTCCCAAGGCTTGTGTGTGTGTGTGTGTGTGTGTGTGTGTGTGTGTGTGTTATAATCTCAGTTTGTTTATAATTGCAGTATTGTTAGTTTTTATGCTTGTTTATTTGTTTGGGGCAGAGTTTTGCTACGTAGCCTATGCTGGCCTAGGAATTCACTATGTAACCTAAGCTGGCCTTGAACTCACAACCCTCCTGCTTCAGGTTGCTGAATGCTGGGATTACAAGCATGAGCCACCGCGCCTGAGAAAGATCTATAGTATTCATCGTCTTAGGTATCATTTACTGAGAAGCTGATGTGCCTGGGCCAGGCATTCTAATACATTTCCTGGCTAATTTGGTGTCACAAGCCTTATCCTTTTGTAATGCAACTCCTAAGAGGTGAAATGCATTACCCGGTGTTGAGTGGCTCCCAAATTCCAAACAAGGCTTCCTGGGAAGAAATCCAAATGTTGTCTCCTGGTGCTTGACTGTGTTGCTCTGCACACATAGAGTCTGAGCTCTCATGAGCTTGGCAGATGTGAGTCTAAAGGTAGGCCTAACGGGCTAAAGGTGAGCCTGACGACGGGAAGGGCTCCTGCGGAGGGTTTGCTGAAGGCTGAACGGCACAAGAGACTTTTACTGTATGAGTGGATAAACGAAGGCACACTTGCTGACTAAGCCTTGAAGAGAGAGCCATAAGGTAGGTTGAGGTACATATTGTGAAGTAGTAGGTGGCCCCCAACACGGCCGGGTCCCCAGCCATTTTTCTTTCTAAGATGCATGCTTTTCAGCATCTCCCACATCGAATCAGAGCAGGTGTCAGGGACTGACAAAATACCACAGAGGCAATGATCTGAAGGGTATGGCTTCTGGAGAAGTCTTAAAGACATTCTAGCTTTACCTGGCTCTCTTGGATGGTTCTTTCCCAAGGTGGCTAGTGGCCAGTGTTCGGGGGGGGGGGGAGCATTCAAGGGACTCCACAAAGAGGCTTCCCTGGTAAGGAAGCCTGACAACAGCCAGGACTGTCACCGCTGTGCCTTAGCTGTGTCAAGTGTATGCCATCTGGACACATCTGAATTGTAGCCCAGGCTGCCCTCTTTGCTGTTGTTTTGGTCCTTGAGACAAGGTCTATATAGCCCTGGTTGTTGGGCTAGAACTCGATATGCAGCAAGGCTGGCCCCAAACTCAGAGATACCCCCCACCACACCCCCCGCCTCTGCCTCCTGAGTGCTGGGATTAAAGACGTCCACCACCATTCCCAGTGACCCAGTCTGCCACTTTGATGGCCATTTAATGGCACACCCCTGTGTGGATTAGGGCTCCTGCTCCAGAATTCGTGGCCCCCAAGAAAGGCAAATGTTTAGTACTTGAAGCCACTAAGTTTCTTATGCAGCTACAGATAAAGAACTATATAATACATCGCTATGATTTTAAGACCCAAGAAGGCGCCTTGAAGGGGACAGTGATTTTTATCATCCTCTTGGCTTGTTTTGTACTGTTACATTGAAGAGACCTGGGGCAGATTTGGTGTCTTATTCAGCTTTCTGATTTGTTGTTTGGATGGCTGGAGATGGAGCTGCCTGATTTCTTTCCATTTCTTCTTTCTCCTGTTATTTTATTTTATTTTTCATCAGCAGTGTTGATAGAGTATCCACGGTAACATTTAGTCGCCATGACTGCTCACTTTAAAGTATGTGCCAGGACAGTGCCAGACTTACTGGCATTCTTTTATCTAATCCTTTCCATGACCTTCTATGACCTTGGTGGTTAGACACTATTACACACATGTGTCTTGAGTTCCACACCAGGCATCTACTTCTGCTGCAGAGCTATTTCCTCACAAAAAGTACCAGGAAGGCCATGAAACCTACAGGACTCACAAAGCCCTTCCCCAAGGTGATGCTGACAGCAAACAACTGCTGCAAGAGAGGCGACTGTTTTTCAGAGGTGGAATGTAGCTTTTGTGTGTTGTCTTTCCTGTGGAGGGGAGACTTTTTGCTGATGCAGCTGCTAAGGGTTGGCTACACTCATGTGTATAACCCCAACACACTCATTGGTCACCACGCTGGACTTGGATGGAGTCATTTTTGAGGGGGTGGGGTCTGCTGTTACCCTATCTGAGGTCAACAGACATTTTTTTTTCATGTGTTCCCTGGAAAAGTCACACAACTTTGAAGCTTCTCTTTCTCATGTATGAGGTCAGGGTAGCACTGAACCCACCAATTGCTCAATTGAGTGTTTAAAGCAATTGGCTCCTGTGGATGGCACATTGCAAGTGTTGGTGGAGGGGGCAGGACTCCCTTTTCCTCCCCAGCTTATTGTATTAACATGACCATTACAAAGACATGCCAAGTTTGTGAATGTATCCCTGAATACAGTGAATGTATCAGGGAACTGATACGACCAGGAGCTGAAGAGCCCTGGGCCTGGATCAAGATGGACGGATGGATGGATGCTTTGGATCTGCAGACTAAGATGGCGATGCCACCTCTCATGAAATCTATGAGCCTAAAGCACTTGTCAGCTCTATCCTTGGAGCTAGGGATGGCTTGCCTGAGCTCACACAATGAGGAAGGACCGGAGTCTGCATCTGTACCCAGGTCAGCATGCATGCAGAGGCTGCTGTGTGTGAGAGATGTCTCGAGCCAGAGGAGCCTAGCTGAGAAAATATTGTCTTCAGGCGGTATCAAATCATCTTTCAGATCAGGCAAGAAACCCCAATTAATTACAAGTGCTAAGTGAATGGTCTAGAAGCTGGGCTTTGCAGTCAATTAGTGAGATATTGAAGGAGGTTTCATTAACCCTTTGCCTCCTGGCAGTTTTTAGTTTAGGGAAAAGAAAGGAGCTTTCAAATTAGAGTGAGCTCCAGGACACTGTGAAAATGCAAGCACAAGAGCACCCCTGACCAAGAGATTGCTGAACGCACAGGAGAACAGGTTTGAATTTCATCCCCTTGCCCACTCCAGACTTTGAGATCTTCTGGTCCCGTGGTGAAGTCAGTGGCCAAAATCCTTTCCAGCAGGGGTACTAGACCATGCAAAATGCCATTTGGGCTCCCTGTGAGTAAGCCATCACGGAGCACAGATTACCCACTGGAGTCCGACCTAGGTGCCTCGAACCCAGAATGCGCAAACCCATGACCTTCCGCCAACTTGACCCCTGCCCCTGTGTTCCAGATCCTGGAGAGTTCTGTCATCAAGGCAGAGACACAGGCCCCGGTCTAGATGCCTCCCTCCTCTGTGCTGTGCACATGTTGTCCTGTGCACTCGCTTTCTGATGCATCATCCCTTTATCCTGCCTGCTTCATCGCACACCGTCACCACCGGCAACAATCGGGCTGCATCTTCTACCTTGACGTTGCACTATCTCCTTCCTGGGTTCTGGGTTTCTAGCCTCTTACTCTCAATCTGAAAAGGCATTTCTCTGTCTGCATCCCTGCTTAATACCCTCCAGCAGCTCCTGCCAGCCTGCAGGTAGAACCCACATTCTACTGCTTGGTACCTCATTTGCCCAGACTCTGCTTCTCACCAACAGCTCAGCCAGATCCTGCAGACATCTTTCACCCTTCCTTTCTCTTTTCCTACCTCCTGGATCCGACTGCTGTTGTCCCCAACTTCCCCTTTAGCTTTGCTCTTGGTACCAGGGTCAGGGGTGCCTTACTTCTCCACTCAACGGTCTCTTCCTCATTTCAGACTCATTTTAGTTGTTGCCTCCTCCAGGGAGCCTTCACCAAAGGCACGAGTTTCCTTGAGTAACTGGCTATCCTATGGTGAGCAATCGGCCTGTCTCTTCCTTTGCAAGGAGCATCCCAGCTGGACTGGGCTGGCTGGCTGGTATTCCTGGCACCTAGTACAGTGTCAAGCATGTAGCAGTTTGATTTAGCCAAGTGATTAAGATGCCTAGGAGAAAAACTTTACAATGGAAACCAGGAGGGTGGTGGTGTTTATCTGACGTGATGGTACAGGTGCACTGGGATCCGCTGTAAGGAGGGGAGAGAAGCATGGGGCATCTGGGCTGAGCTATCACGAAACCAGCTGGGTCTTGGGGGAGGGGGGCTGGCAGAGTCCACTGTGTGGTGGACTCCCAGGGAATTCTGAAATCCTCATTATCTTTCTTTCCTGTGTCATGGGCCTGAATGTGCCTTGCAGAACTCCTGGTGGAAACTCCCCAGCGGCAGCTGCTCCTCCATGAAGCACCTTCTTTACCTCCTGGGGCTCTGCCTGCGATGGTCTGAGACTTGGCACGTTCTGAGGAAGGGAGGCTTTAGGTTCAGTCCTGGTATTCTCACTTTGGGGCAATCCTCCCCCTCCCCCGCCTCCACCGTCAGTCTTGGAAGAACTTTGTAATTCCTTCTAGCTGAAAGCACGTGGCACATCTTTCTGCAATTAGGTGATATAACATTGTGGCTTCCATTTTGCCAGAAATCTTGCACATTTGGGTAGAACAAGATTCATGTTGTGAGCTGCCTCGTTGGAGGGGCCCAAGGGGAAAGGCATAATGGACGTTCTCCAGCCAGCATCTAGCAACTACATTCTTCCAGCGACTGTGGGAGCTTGGGAGGGATCCTTGCTCAGCGGAGCCTTCTGATGAGGGCCCCAGCCCAGGCTTGCACTTTGCTAGCATCCTCATGAAGACCTGAGAGCAGAGAATCCAGCTAACCTTGTGCTCAGACTCCTGATCCACAGACACAGGGAGAGATTGCAGTTGTGTGGGAGATGTGTGTAGGCACGGACCTTAACTAGAGTGTACAGTGCTCGTTGATGAGTGCCTGGTACTCAACGATAAGGGCGTGCGTGCAAAACTCCACTTACTCCTCACGACAGTGGAGGTTAGAATAATTATTGTCATCCCATTTCCCTTGTGAGCAGATGCTTAGAGGGGTTAAGTGTCTTGCTCAAGATCGCTCTGCAGAGGAGGCAGCGCCTGTCTGTATGCTCAGGGCTTTTTTTTTTTTTTGCAACACAAAGCTATAATGCTTTGTGCTCTGTGTGCATGGTGACAGACTCTGCTGTGGTCAAGAGACAGGCAGCCATCTCCGTGGCTTTGCAGAGGGGAGTGATGTTATATAGCTAGATCTCCAGAAGCTTGAGGATTGAGCCAAGGGTACAAGGAAGGGCAACGATAATTTATGCAAATGTGATGTAGCACTGATGGGGGGGCGCTGGGTGCTCTTGGACCACTGAGGTGGGTGTAGCTCTGACTTAGCAGGTGGTAATCATTGGAGTCAGACCACACAGGGCCACTCTGACCATCTGGATGCTGTTCCCCAGGCAGATACCATCCTATAGGCGAGCAGAAGGTGCCGGGCAGGGGATGACGTGCGGCTGCTTGCATTTTAGATAGACCTTCTAGCTGGGGCTGCGGTTGGCAGGGAAAAGGGTGAACGAGGGTGAAGAGGCAGACCCGTATGTGGGGACAGCCCTATGCACGACAACGGGAAATGCAGAGAAGCCAGAGCGAGGTGGGGCCTCACTTCGGGCTGGGTATGCGGTCTGACTGAAGGAAGTGAAGGGTGTCTGATCCTCAGCCCTCAACAAAGTGTGTCCGTGCCCAACAGGAACACTGGATGCTGTCCTCTCCGTGTGCCCTCAACTTTCTGCAAGCCTCCCAGGCTCAGCGGGGAGTAGATGCCCCCTCCGTGTTTGTAAACTGATAGACATTTGCTGGTCTGTTGTGTTCATGGTGTTCTCAGGGTGCCACACCCTGAAGAAGGGAGAAGGGTAGTCTGGGATGGGATTCGAGGGTCAGCCTGCGTCACCTCCCCCCGCCCCCCCCCGCCTTCCCCCTAAGAGTCTAGACTTGGCCTTGAGAGGCCGGCCCTAACGTTGGCCTCCATTGGATTCCTGAGGTCATTTCCACAGTGTCTTGGATGTGAAGCTTGGGGTATGACAGAGGATGTTTGGGGGGGTATCCTGAACTGTGTGGGTTGGCTGTCTCCTGTCACTGGTGGTGCTAACGGGACAGAAGCAGGCAGACAGGCAGAAGGCTGCTGTACAAGGTCTTTTCCTTTGTTGTCATGGTTGGTTTTATACATCTTAGCATTTGCATCATACAAAGTGGGGAGCACGGCCATGGCTTTTGGTCAGGTTCAAGGGAGTGTGGGGAGGTGGCCCTCCCCTCCCCCAGATACTGACACATTTAAAGGAAGCAGAGCAACAAGGACAGAGCACAGCTATGGGAAAGAGGTTCCCCTACATGAGCAGGATGGTCCATCTCACCTGGGTCTCAGTAGGACTCCCCTCCCCCATCCTGGGGCCAGCAGGAGCACCTCTGTTCTCTCCCCAGTGAAAAGGGTAGGGCAACAGGAAAGGGGACTAGAGCAGGGGACATTTGCTGGGAGGCATACCCTTAGACCTGGGAGACATTCCCCCCATGGGAGCCAGTCTGATCCCTAAGCCTCTGAATGTAAGCAAGGGCGGGCTAAACCTTAGAAAGATGGAAGGTGGTGTGTGCTGTGGTTGGACAACCCTGCTTGCTGCGTGTTGGGCGCTCCTTGAGCTGGAAATACCATGCCACCCTTACTCTAGCTACAAGTCTTGAGGATGGTCTGTTTGCCCACCCGGCTACCCCATGTGCAAGGGGTCTCTGGGCTGCAATATTCTGCCTCTTTCCTGCTCTCTCATTTTTTCCCTCCCTCTCTCATATAGCTGGGGTTGCCTATAGACCTTACTTCCATTGAAGGAAGCACTCACCAAGCCTCACTGCTAAGGATTCACTTTCCGGCGCTTTGGAGCTGGAATGGAGGACAGGCCCTTGGAAGTCCCATGTGAGAAGCTCCCTTTCTCCTCTCTGGTGGTGGTTTCCAGGTGCAGGAGCACGGTAGCTTTTCCCAAGAGTGCACATGCCCGTGTCAGCAGTGCACCTCATTTTTCTCCAGCCATCTACCATGCTGTGTGTGTGTGTATGTGTGTGTGTGTGTGTGTGTGTGTGTGTGTGTGTAGCCTCTTCTCAGTATGTCGCATGCGTATGACGTTTCTGCATGATATATATTCATCTGCTCATTCTGTGGGCCACACACAACCCTCCCGCCCCAGGCACATCAGGTGAATGAGCATCCCTTCCCCTGCTCAAACACCCAAGATTTTGTCCTCCCACAAATGTGCTGTGCACAGCATCCTTTAAGGGTCACCCATTGTTTTCTTCCCAGAAACATCAATCATTATATTCTTCTAGGCTTTGTGTGGGTGGAAGCAGGTATGTACCAAGTAGAAATTCTCTTGCTCCCCACCTCCAAAAGACCTCAAAATCTGCTGCCTGGGAGTGAAAGGGAGACTTAGATCTAGACTAAGCCGGCCCAGCCTGGAGGTGCCAAGTGGGGCTGAAAAGCCCCGAGCCCACTCTGGGTACCCAGAGGGGCTGTAGAGACCACCAAGGACACCTGTTGAAGGGTCTGGAGTCTCTCAGGCCCAGTGGGTTCTTGCATGGCTGGGGTGCCTTGCTTGTTTGCAGCTCCCTGGGTCTTGCTTTCTGGTGCTCTTGCCCTACTGTCACCTTTGAGGTCTAAGGGTCCCTGTCAAGTCTTATCATGGGTATCCATGCCTGTCTTCAAGTGGGAGTCACACTCAGGGTCTAGGGAGGCCTGGGGCCCCTGGATTGGTCCCTGCCTGTCTCTGGCCCAGGACCCTGAGGCTCTTGAGAATGACCATCCTGCCCAGGATAAAAAACAGAAACAAGCAGACAACAGGGGTGCAAGATGGCTCCCCACCACAGACATAGACACAAACACAGGCCCCCTGTGAGATGACAGGGGCCCAAGAAGGTTGGGGGGGGGGTCAGGGTCGGGGGAAGGGAAAGTCCCGGAAGCTGGAGCTGCCAAGGCCCTGCTCCTCAGAGAAGGGGCAGACCAGGGGACTTTTCTGGTTCCCTAAACATATGGATTGTTCAGTCTCATCTTTAAAGTATTGCGGTCTAACTGATATGGCTTTAACTATTGGAAACAGACCAGGAAGACACGTGTCTTCTCTGAAATAAAAGTGTAAGTCCACTAAAATGGAAAACCTGCAGAATGCAAACTGGGGCCAGTGGGACAGGGACTCTGGGGGTGGGCAAGTCGCCCCCTCCCAGGCCCCTGCTTTTGGGATAGGCCCTGGTGGGGGCCCAGCATGGCTTCCTGGGGCACTGCCTGGGTCTGTCCCAGTAGCATTCTGAGGACCTCAGGTAGGAAACCCCCAAGGGTGGGAGGACTCTAGGCCAAGGGTAAGGTCTCCTGTCAGATGTGGCCATCTGTGACTAATGATCTCAGGGCTGGGAGGTGGCATCTTGTTCTGGTTCTTGCTCTCTAAGCACATACCTTTGCACACACAACTGCCTGCTTTAGACCCATCCACACCACACACACCAGTCTTGGCCTATCTGACAGTTCTCTCAAACACACGCTTTCTGCATCTAACATGTAACTGTCACTCTTGACACACATGCCATTTCGGAAATACATGCATATACGAGCTAACACATGCAATCTCTAAACGCATGAGATGGCTAGCACACACCGAGCACATGTCTGAAACTCAGGCACGCCACATCCCACAAACATGTAGACACAGAGTACATCATAGAAAGGACCCTCTAACACAGAGGTGTGATGACTAACACACATGCAATCTCAAGACACAGCACGCTCTAACCCTACGTAGTGCATCATGGGTCTGCCATACAGTATCAGGTGTGTGAGGGCACACACGTTCATCCCTCATTTGCACCTCCCCCTCTGTGCCTGCTATACAAGTCACAGAGCAGGAAACCTTGACAGGGAAGGGTGTGAGGACAGATGCCAGTCCTACACATCCCAGAGGAGAGCTGATTCTTGGGCAGTTGGGTGAATGGGCAGTCTTTTGTCAGGCGGGAATTGGCTCCTCCCCAGCTCTTTGGGGCTTGGCCTAGAAGGGTCCTCCTGGGGACAATGGGGACTTGGAAGCACAAGGACAGGACGTTGAAGGGAAGAAGGGCGGATAGGAATGGGGGCAGTTTGGCTGTACCAATGAGGGGGTCCCATGGCACAGGCCATCACTGCCCGATGGCTCCAAGTATTTTCTGGGGGCCTGGGCAGCCCCTTGGCTGGGCACACTAGGGCCTAGCCTGGCAGTGGGGTCCCAGGACCTAAGTCAGATGAGGGAGAATAAGGGATTGCCCTGCCCTGGGCTCCTCCACAGATGTGCTAAAGTCCAAAGAGGATCCATTTGGAGGAAACAGCTTGGCAGGGGCCATGCTTCTCTTTAGGCTGGGTGCGGGGAGGGGTGTGTGCTCCTGGTAAATGGCACCAGGAAGTGGGAAGAGGACAGCCCAAGCCTCCTGCCCAGACTCTAACCTGGCCGGACCCAGCTAGAGCCTCTCAGGGCTACACTGCCCAGGACAGGCTTACTCTGAACAGCCTTCCTCGGAGCCAGACCACTCAGTGCCTCTGCCCTGACCTGGACTCCCACTGGGGGTTCAGAGGCCAATGGTCAGCATGCTGGGCAGGGCTGGAATGTGTCATTGCTTTGGCTGGCTGGGGACAGTGGTCCTCCTGGCAGTGGGGAGCATGAAGGAATGTATGGGGGTCAGCACACTAACATAGACCAGGGGCTTCTGGAGGGGCACTCAGGGCCTTTGGCTCTGGGTTCGGTGCTCCCCGCTGGAGTAAAGCTACTTGGGAGTGAAACAGGACTAGAAACTGTGGGATGAAGGGAGTGTAAAGGAGTGCAGAGGGGAGGAGTCCCTGGCTAGAGAAAGGGGGCGGAGGCCAACTGAGGTTTTCCCCTTTGGAACTGAGACTTAACTGAGTAAAAAGAAAAGAAAAGAAAAGAAAAAGAAAGAAAAGAAAAGACTAACAACAACAACAACAACAAAAAGGTCGTAACGTGGATGGGGCGGGCAGAGGATGGGTTACTTCTTGAACATGTCCTGTAGCGGCCCCGGCAGATATTTGAGCACTGTGTCCAGGATGCTCTCCTCTTCCTCCTCCTCCTCATCCCCACAGCCTGCGGGGATGGCCTTCTTGGGTCGGGTCAGGCTTCCCTCGCAGGGCTGTTCCATGGCTGCCTTCTCCTCTGCTTCCTTCTCTTCTTTCTTCTTCAGCCCATACTGGGGAAGAGAGGGACAGAGAGGGACAGAGAGAGAGGGACATGAGGCCAAGTCAGGGATGGGAGAGGGTTGGCCGTGTGTCTCATCAACGCGTTTAAAGCTCCCAGGAGCTATCTGACAGCTCCCTGGAGAACTGAGCCCAGCCCTTCATGACACAATTTCTGTTAAAATCCGCATGTACCCATCATATCCCTTGGTCCTTTAGAAACCCTCAAAGTTCTGAATATTGAATGTCTCCCTAGGTTTTGAGGCACTTTTGTGTGTGTGTGTGTGTGTGTGTGTGTGTGTGTGTGTGTGTGTGTGTGTGTGTGTGTCACAGCCAGCTGACTGATGGAAGGTTACTTGTGCTTTGCAGCATGGTGCTACCAGACACTAAATGAACAGCATAGGGCGGTGCTTGGCATAGGGCGGTGCTCTGCACCTGGCGTTGCCTTTTCCGTGTGTGTATTTAGTTCCTATACAGTCTTTGAAGGCGTGTTCCCAAGACTCATTTTTTTCTCATGAGAGTGAGGCTTGGGGGAGAATCGGGTCTAAGATGAGATCTGGGGTACAGGGGAGTCAGAGGTGGGTCTTGCAGGGGATGCTGACCTTGTCTCGGATCTGCTGCCGGACCTTCTCTCGCTCGGCTTCCATGCGGGCATGTTTGGCCTTGCGCTCTTCCTCCTGCTGCCGCAGGGCCTCCTGTCGCTCCTCCTCCTTCTTCTGTGCATCAGGGTCCTTCTCCTCCTCTCCCCCCAGCATCTTCCCCATGTCCTTGGTGGCCCCTACAGGGATGTAGGAGGGTCAGGGGAGGAAGAGGGTGTGGTCAGTTGAGGGGGGGGAAGGCAGGTGGGTTGAGGTTTGCTTTCTCCTGGGTCAAGGGTACATGGGAAAGATGATAGGGCTCACCTCCGAGGGCTTGCTTCATGACAAAGTCCATCCTGCAGGCTTTGGTTAGTGCTCCCTAGCCCGTAGCTGAATTTGCATTCAGCACTCCTGCTGGCCTGCCTTTGGGAGATGAGCCCACCTGCAAAAAAAGATGAGGAAGGGTCAGATGGAAAGCTATCTTTCTCAGGCAGGGTGGGAGAGACTGGCACATGGCAGCCTTGTTCTGACAGGGGATCACCACCTAAGGATTAGGCTCGATGCCCTGTAGTTACTGAGAATATAGTATGGGCCAGGCATGGATCTGCAATTAAACAACTTCTGGTTCCTATTTTATGTTTTTTTTTTAAAAATAGCATTTATTTATTTTATTTTTGTATATAAGTGTTTTGCCTGCATGTAGTTATGTGCACCATGTGTGTTCAGTGCCTGTGGAAGCCAGAAGAGAGCGTCAGATCTCCTGGCACTGGAGTTACAGATGGGTGTGAGCCGCCATGTGGGTGCTGGGAATAGAACCTGGGTCCTCTGCAAAAGCAGTGTACATTCTGAACCTCTGAGCATCTCTCCAGCCTTGGTTCCTATTTTATAGCCTTCATTTTGAACATCATTCTTCTAATTTGATTGAAGCCAGGAGGATTGCAATGAGACTGGAATTTGGGCTTGAAAGAGTTGTGTTTTAATGATAACGTCCTTCGTTTTTTGTCACGTGATGAGCAGCAAGTGACATTCCTTCTTTATGTTTTCAGTTTCCTCTTTCCTGAAATGGAAGAGGCAAGGCCAGGGCTACTGTGGAGAGCAGACAGGAGCCAGCCTGGGCCATTAGCTGAACTCACCAAGCAAATGAGCATATGCTCATGGCTTCAGAAAATCAGGGGTGCATGAAAAAAAAAAAAAGGTATAGCTAGCATGAGTAGGAACCTAGCCAGACTTTGGAAATTAGACAAATGAAAAAATAACTTATTTGTTATTGTAGCATATATATGTTTTGTGTTTCATAGCTTAATGTTTATTTTTATTTTGAATTACACATGAGGGCATTGGGAATATTATCATCTTAGAGCTTATGGCCTTCACAAAGTGAGGGCCTTTCTTGCAGGCATTCTGCTAATCTTAGCTTTTCTATCCTCCTCCCTAAATTACTGGTCTTCAGTTTTTATTATTTTTTTATTGTTTTTTTTGTCTCAGAAGATTTTCTCCAAATAAAGTCATAATTGGAATGCAGTATGGATAACATAACCCTGTGGTGGTGGAGGCACCACAGACTTGAGTGCAGGATGCTCCTTCACACCAGAGGCTTCACACCAGAGGCTTCACACTAGAGGCTTCACATCTCTGAGAATAGACCCCAGGGCTCTAATTTAATTGTTTGTACTGAGTCTTTAAGAATGTTTTAAAATGTTTCCTTTAGTGCATACATGGTCTGTGTATCCCACGTGTGCCTAGGGTGTCAAAGCCCCTGGCATGGGAGTTACACATGGCTGTGGGTGCTGGAAATTGAACCTGGGTCCTCTGGTATGATAGCAAGAGCTCTTAACCTCTGAACCTTCTCTCCAGCCCTTCGTCATACTGATTCTTCAACAGACAAGGCTGCTGCCAATCTCCCTGTTCTGTGTGGCTGCTTCTGTGAACTGTCCCAAATGTGGTGTGGGTTGGAGGTTAAGTGGGACAAGGCCCATCCAGCCCCAGGGCCTTTTTAAAAAAAATCTCTTATAGACTTAAAGTCTCTATTACTTTCTAGGAAAAAAAGAGGGTTCTGGAAAATGATGACAGAGAATTCTGCCAGGCTGATGATTGCAACTGAGTCTAGTTCAAGGTCATAGGCTATTCGCTGATGAATTCTCCTCATTTCTTTCCAAATGAGAAAGTCATTAGCAGACTGTGAGTCCTTCATAATGAGGGATCCAAGGATGTATCTACAGGGTTAGATCACTTAATGGGATCGTTTGGTGGAGAAAAATCATAACATAGTAGATGAAAATTTTCCCATTGGGTTTGGTACTAGGCATAACTGGTTTATAGATTCTAGACTGGAGCTGAGTCTGGGGATGCTTTAGCTTGTTCCAAATAGGGCAGTGCTAAGGTGATCTTTGTACCGTGTTTTAAATGAAAAGAAAATACAGGACAAGTGTCTGGAGGTGTAGGGGGAACTTATACATATTTACGGGACTTCGTGAAGCCCACAAGGAACACAGGCTTTCCAGCAAAGGCAAGAGGACCCACCCTGACCTAGAATCTGAGTGTGAAGGTTGTTCAGCTCTGTCGAGATGTTTCCCATTGATTTTAGACCTTGAGAGAAGACTTAATTTCTAAGAACAGGAAATGAAACAGTGAACAAATTGAGTGATTTCAGGAACTCTCGAGTTTCTACTCAGTGTTTACACAGAGCTCAAAGAATCACCAGGTGGTAGTGGAAGACGTAGGTCTCTAATTTGAGATGATTCAAATGGGAAAGCAGGACACCTGGGCTGAAGCTCAGCTCCATCCCTGACTCGGGAAAGTCTCCTGTGGGATCTGATGCTGTTCCACATCCTTCCCCAGGGCAAGCAACGCTTCCATGACCTGCGCACCACACCCTTGGCCCCTCCCTCTTTCGTTCTGTAACTCAGACTCTGGCCTCAGCCCCTGCTTTGCTGATCAACAACACCTAGACGTCTTATCTGGACTCCAGATCCCCATAGCAAGGATTAATTGAGCACCTACTATGTGTTAGTCAGCATCTTAGACACTGAAGATGTGTCGCCATCGATCAGCCACCACCCAGATGCTTTCTCGTTCACGCCTTCATCCAGCAATGGTCATGACTGCTGCCCTCCTCCCTAATCTTCAGAACACATATACTCAAGGACTGAATCTTCTCAATGCCTACATCTCTATCGCTCCAGGTGGGTCTTAAGTCATTCTTGGGCCGACTCCAAAATCCTGTCATCTAATCTTAGCATGGCCCTCTTAGCTGAGAGACAGTCTCTTTGCTTGTATGGTTGAGATAATCTTAAGTGACTTCTGAGGCCCAAGCTGTTCCTCAGTCCTGCAAGTTACCATAAGACTAGACACTCCTCCCTATATTAAGGTTGGACAAGGCAACCCAGTAAGAAAAAAGGGCCCAAAAAGCAAGCAAAAGAGTTAGAGAAAGCCTCCCACTCCCATTGTTAGGAGTCCTACAAGAACACCAACCGGGCTACTCAGCCATAGCATATATGCAGAGACCATACAGGCTCTGATTATCGGTTCAGTCTTTGTGAGTCCCTATGAGCCCTGCCTAGTCGATTCTGTGGGTCATTTCCTTGTGGTGTCCTCAGCCCCTCTGACTCCTACAGTTCTTCCTCCCTCTTCTCCCACAAGATTCCCCGAACTCCCCCTAATGCTTGGTTGTGTCACCCCTGCCTCTTAACAGGAGACTTCCCTCCAGGCCAGGCATGCTGTTGAAAGGGTCTTTTCTTCCAGTGAGGCAGCTTTTTGAAACTGGGTCTTCCCTATAAAAGGAGGGCTACACAGCCAGTCTGAAGGTTAGAAATCATCTGTGGGCTGTGTTTGTCATGTGACAGGTGCTCAGTAAATGAAAGCTATTATTAAAGTGATTAACGATGGCTATTGCATACACCTGCAACTTCCCCTCTCCTAGCGCCAGGGAACTCCTCCCAGGTGAAGCTGATCTAGATATTTCTCTCTGTACCTCTTCCTTTATCTATTCATCATCACCCCTTTCTGACACCTTGAGTGCCCTTTCACAGTCTCTTAGGTCTACTCCCTTTTCCAACCCTTTCCTTGAACTTGAACTTTGACCCTCTGCCCTTTGGTGCAGCTCCCCACACTGTTTCCTCATCTTCTGGTAAAGCCTTACTACTCCTGAGGTGTGCTGTCTTAGCGCACAACCAGGAAGCTATCATGATCAGGGGAACTAGGAGACCTCTGCTTAGCCGGGAGTGTGCACAGCCCTCCTCCCTCTCTCTTTTTGTAGCATTTGATGCTGATCATTCCCCTCCCCCTAATTCCAGCCCTCTCAGATCTGAATTCCATGACCCAGCACTCTTGTGGTTTCCAGCCTCCTCAAACAGGTCTTCTCCCCCCCCCCCCACTTCTTTGCTAATTCCTTCTCCAGGCAAACTCTCATCCCCTTTCCTCCATTCCTCCCATGGAAACCTCCCATCTGTGCCTACTGATTTTGGATCCTTAGTTAGCCACATATATGCACGTCTTTCTCTCCACAGCCTGCACATTTTTAACCCTCTGCTGTGTGTCTTTGTACACACACGTTTCCAATTCAGTCCCTGGGAGATTAATCCCATCCTTGCTGGGCTCTCCTCATCTTGCCCTCCAGGATGCCTTGCTACAATCGCCTCAACCAAACACATCGAGTCAGTATCTCTCACCAGAACACACTCACTCACTCACTTACTCATCCCGTTCTCTTTGAGTACCTACTGTCTAACAGGCGCCATGGAAGACAAGAAGGGTATTCTCCAACACTGGCGCTCACAGCCTTCACTTAACTGGGGAGGGTGGAAACTGCACAGCAGAACACGCAAGGACTTGGTGAGTATGATTGGGATAGAGGCACAGGGAAGAATTCTGGACCCTGTTCTCTCACCTCCTCCCTCCTACTGCTTTACTGCCTTGGCTCATGGCTCAGCCTCTCCTCTAGCTCTTACCTGTATTGCACATGACCCTCAGATCAGTCTTCCTAAAAGGCAGATTTGCTCACACAAACTTACAGCCCTGCACTGGCTTCCCGTGGCCGTGTGAAGCCTACCACACAGTCTGTGCTCCAGCCGTCAAACCCTGCAGTCTAGCACCCGTCACGGTGTCTTAACCAGACCCCCCACAGTGTTATTTCCATCTGCACCTGAGGCAGGGTGATTTGGGCACACTACTCCCACAGCTTGAGCACTGCTTAGCCTCATTCCTGCTGGCTCAGATCTTGGTACTACTACTTATTAAATGATCTTAAGTACTTAATGTTTCCTCATGTGTAAAATAGAGACAGTTGACGCCCGTGCGCAAGGCCTGCTGCGAGCACTGAGGTTATGCAAACCAAGTGTCTAAGCCAGTGTCTGGCACGCAGTAAGCATCCTCACTGTCACCATAACCATCCACAAACAGCAGCAGCATTAACTTTCTGAAACCCTTTGCCAACGCTGCTCTCTCCATGCAGTTCCAGTTCCCCTTGACAAGATAGGATGGCTTCTTGCTTCTGTGAGAGCTAAGGCACTTCTAGGACAGTTATGCTGCCTCTTACTCATGCTCTAGCTATCTGGGTAACGTTCTTTTGTCATCATAGGAGCGTCTCTGTTGCCTGTGTGTAATTTATTTCACCTATCTGGAGAATCCCTACAGGATATCCTCAGCATGTTTGCTCAGTGGAATTTAATGTTGTGTGCACGGGCTCAAAGTATGAGCGTGCATGTCTGACTCTGAACCTCTTAGACACCCACCAGGTTGTGTGTGTGTGTGTGTGTGTGTGTGTGTGTGTGTGTGTGTGTGTACCTGATGTGCCTGTAGCCACCATACCGGTGGTACTGCAAGAGATCCCTACGGATTGTGTGCAGTTGAGGATTTGGACCTCACCGCCAGGAGGCGCTCTTCAGCGGTGCTGCGGTAAGCCGCCGTCTGTTTCCTCGCGGGAAGGGTGCGGATGGGGGTGGAGGCTGTTGCTGCTTGTGGAGTGTTGGATTGGGGGAAAAGGGGGGGGGGGCTGGGGCAGGGTAGGTAGGCTGATGCAAATGTCTCCATGTTGCCTGTCACTGGCCCTTACCTTCCTTCCAGACCACCCCCTCCACCCCTGCTGTCAGTCCCAGGCAAAAAGGCTGCCAAGGCACCTGTTCCGTCGAGTCTCGGGGACCCGGCCCCTCCTTCTGACACGCACACCCGAACACCTGCAGTATTTGTCTTTGCGGCTGTTTTTCTGATATTTATGATTCAAGTACGGGCTACAATCACAACTCAATTCAACACTCAGTTGCTTTTTGCAAGAGGCTCCACGCTAATGGCGGTGGCCGAGACAGAGGACGTCTCCCCTACTTCCCCATCCTACGTCTTGCCTCTGGAAGCAAGAAGTCCTGGGGGAGGGGAGGGACGAGAAAGGGAAGCTGAGGATGAGCAAGAGTGAGAGGAATAGCTCGTCTGGGTTGCAAAAGTGGCGAGGGCTTCCCTCCACAGAAGAGAGGGCAGCCTCCCAGGCGCTGCTCCCCGGGCCCTCATGGAGACCAGCACTCCGGACAGCTCTGCCTGAGCTCTCATTCGGCCACTGTATGACCCCTTCCCCCATCACACATTCGCAGTTCTGAGCCCCAGCTTTGAACTTTGCTGGGGAGGGGGCGATCTGAGACGGGGGAGCAGCCTGTTACCCCCCATGGGCTATGCTGCCCCAACATCACTCCTGCGGGAAGAGGACAAATAGTCCCTCTGCCCTATTCCCCGACACCGACGTGGGCACTCCTCCCTTCACTTGGCCTCCGCCACCCTCAGATTCCCTCCGGAACTGAACTCTACCTCTCGGGGCGACTCTCTGCTCTTGGAGCAGAGGGCTTGGGAGGGATTCAGAGGTAGCCACACCCCAAAGCAGCCGAGGACCACGTCCCCCACCCTAGTCTTGCGGGCTCGAAGTTGTTCTCCAGGTTCACACTTGAGTCTCCACTCTCGGGGCGGTCCAGTCTCCCCATTCTCACTGTTCTCCACTCTGGGTGCAAGCCCGCCCGCCCACAGAAATGCCTGCCGCAGCACCTACCCTCCCTCTGGCCTCCGCGGGGAGCTGTCCCTTCAGCACCACGGCGAGAGGGCAGGGGCTCCAGTCCCCAGGGCAGCGCCCCGCGGTCTCAAGGAGCCCCTCAAAGCCTCACTGCCGGGCTTCCCGCCCCCCGCTGTTACTAGCCCAGTGCATCTCCTTACTGCCCCCAGCCCAGCTCCGCCTCCCCGGCCCCCAGCCAGCACCGACCTGGTGGTCCCGGCAACCGTCTAAGCCACTGCAGGGCTCAGGCTGACTCCAGCAGGCGGTGCAGTGTGCTCAGCCTGCTCGCGTTGCTTCCTAGTGTAACTCCGCCAGGCGAGCCGGGGCCGTGGCGGCTGCTGCGGGCGGATGCCGAAGGCGCCCTCCAATCACGCCCCTCAGCCAGGCCCTGATGCCGTACTGCTTCTCTTCCAGAAGGGAAATTCAAAACCTCTCTCTCTCTCTCTCTCTCTCTCTCTCTCTCTCTCTCTCTCTCTCTCTCTCTCTCTCTCTCTCCTCTCCTCTCCTCTCCTCTCCTCTCCCTCCCTCCTTCCCCCTCTCTCTTTTCCTCTCCCTTTCTCCCCCTCCTTTCCCTCTAGCTGCCTCCCCCTCCTTCTCCTTTCCTTCTTCTCTCCTTTTCCCCTCTTTTATTCTCCCTGCTTTCCCATTTCCTCCTTTCTCTGTTCCCTTCCTTGTCTACCGTGATTCCTTTCCCATATAGCCCCACCGACCTGCCCTGCCTTCAGCTAGGCTTCTTTCCAAACTCCTGTGTCCGAGCCAGCAGCTTTAGAGGGGCGATAGGGACAGGAGTGGAAGAAGGATTCATAAAGCAGAAACAAAGGAATTACCTCTGCAAAAAAGCTCTCTTTGGCTCCTCTGGGCACACTACGATAGATAGATAGACTCCTCTTGGGGTACCCACTTCCCTAAAGGAACCCCTGCTTCAGCTACCCCCTTTCTCTGCTTGTGTCTTGCCTGTGAACAGCTCTGGACTGGGCAGTCCACTGTCAGACCATTTCTGCAGTCCCTGACCATAGTGTCTTGCTATCTGCTCTCTCCAGAACCACTGGTGCACAGAAAGAGGAGGGTCCTCCCCGAGGGTGAGGGACTCTCTGCTTTGGACCCAGAAGCAAAAGACTGCTGCAAAATTGCAGGGGGAACCTTAGGTGAGCCGCTCCTTGTCCTCCGTAGATCTTTTATCCTTTGAGGAAGCCATAGTTTTCAGGTAATGTTATTCTAGAAGGCACTTCGTTCTCTCCCAAGCCCAAGGAAGAGAAGGGACTCAGTGATGAGAGGGGAGCATTTACTCCATGCTCGGCCTTGCCTCCTCCCCTCTCACACTTGCTTCCATTCTCTTGTTCTCTCCTAAGGAGACTTTCCATTCTACCTGCCATCGATTGGCTCTCAGCCTCTTCCTTTAATCTGGCTCAAGGTGTAGGGAAATGGCTCCAGGGAGGAGGGCCTTGCACCAGGCCTTTGGAAGCTGCGCATCCATCAGAGAGAGCTATGTCAGAGTGGAGATGGCTTCTGATTCTGAGAGGGGATGGCTTTTCTCCCAGGAGGGAAAGCTGCGGGAGGACAGTATCCAGAAGAGGATGGAAGGGGTTCACAGCAGATGCCTGGAAGTGGGGGAGCCTTAAGTCAGAAGACATTGATGTACACACCCCACCAGCTCTCCTGCAGAGTTACCCTTGTGAAGCTCACCTGTTCTCCCCGTTCAGACTGGGGGCTTTGTATAAAGGCAGAGTTCTCTATTAGCTCTGTTGGGGCATCAGCATAGCATAGCATAGCTCATTATTTCCCTGTCATTTCCTAAGGTGACCTAGTTGTATGTGTATGCATGTGTGTGTGTCTGTGTGTGTGTGTGTGTGTGTGTGTGTGCCCACTCCTGTTTGATTAGAGTGACTTAGACTTGCTACTAACGCCTGAGGGGAAATTCTAAGCCAAGAGATCTGACATTTTGTCATTTCAGGAGGCACAATCCCCACCCCCTCCAGTTTAGGGGTTCTTCAGCAGCATGTCCTGTGAACAGGGCCTTGTGCCAGCAGCACTCTGGCTACAGCTGGGGCTTTGCCTTTGACATGGACAGTGATCAAGCTGGGATCAAAATCCAACTTAAGCTTCATAAAAAGACCTAGCTGAGTCCTAGGTGCTGCACTTCAAGATGGACCTCAGTCCTGGGTGCTGCACTTTAAGATGGACCCTGGCCCTGAGTGCTGCACTTTAAAATGGACCCCGGTTCTAGGTGCTGCACTTTAAGGTGGACCCTGGCCCTGGGTGCTGCACTTTAAGATGGACCCCGGTTCTAGGTGCTGCACTTTAAGGTGGACCCTGGCCCTGGGTGCTGCACTTTAAGATGGACCCCGGTTCTAGGTGCTGCACTTTAAGGTGGACCCTGGCCCTGGGTGCTGCACTTTAAGATGGACCCCGGTTCTAGGTGCTGCACTTTAAGGTGGACCCTGGCCCTGGGTACTGCACTTTAAGATGGACCCCGGTTCTAGGTGCTGCACTTTAAGGTGGACCCTGGTCCCGGGTGCTGCACTTTAAGATGGACCCTGGCCCTGGGTGCTGCACTTTAAGATGGACCCTGGCCTTGGGTGCTGCACTTTAAGATGGACCCTGGCCCTGGGTGCTGCACTTTAAGATGGACCCCGGTCCTGGGTGCTGCACTTTAAGATGGACCCCGGTCCTGGGTGCTGCACTTTAAGATGGACTTTGGTAAACGCCTGGATATCACTCTTGGGAAGAAGCTAGTCTGGGGATGGAGAGGTTGAAAGGTTTAAGAATGCTTTATTGAAATTGACTCATGTTAACAGCTGGCACCGTGGATGCTAAGGGTATGCTTGCTGAGTGGATAAATAATCATTGCAAAAAAAGACCAGAGTTAGTTTTTTTTTTTAAAAGTTGATTAAAAATAAAAATCATTGCCCTAAGGAGATGACCTTAGGGAAATGGGGATGGTAAAGAGAGGCAGACTGAAGCTCTATGCGGAAGACCCAGATCTCAGTTGGTGCTGCCAGGCCATGCCTGCACTTCCAGGCCATTAGCTGCAGTTGGATAAGAGGACCATCCAGGCACAGTTACATTTGAATCCAAGCCTTTTGTGAATCTATTAAAAAATTCTCATTATCTGACACGAGTTGAGCCTAGTTGCAGAAATCTTACTGATGAACAGAAGTTCGGCTCAATCAGGCTTTGATAGCTTTGTCCTGTTGATCAATTAGGGGTAAGGCACAGAGCTACTGGTCACATCCCATGGTCCAAAAGAGGTGTGGGAGAGAGGTCCTTTCTCCCTATTCAAGGTGAACAGCCCAGACATGGTTCCAAGATCCTGTTATTACTTAAGAAAAGTGGCTGACTGTTCCAGATATCCCCTAATGATCTACGTTCCCAAAGGGCCGGAGGTGCCAACTTTGGGGTTTTTACATAAATCGCACCTTCTCATTTAATTTCAACAAGATGCAGACATTGAAGCCCAGGGGAAGAAAGTGAGTCTTGAGTAGAGCCAGGATCCCGGCTGCTCTGGGCTTGGGTTCCACGGGCCTTATATCACGCTGGGCTGCTTATCTTCTGACACGTTTCAACATTCCACTGCCTATGCAAGTGGAACTCTTTCAGCACACACATATATCACTGGTATTTATAATCATATATTTACTTTCAGAGCAGAGCGCTCATGTCATGCAGACTCCTGTGTTTCTTACTCCGCCTCCCCCAGCCCCCCCCCCACCTCTCTCTAACCCAGTTCACCGTGAGCGAGTGTGAGCACGGAAGGTACAAGTAGGCAGCCTCTGGTCCTCACAGAGGGGCTGCAAGCCGGGAGAGGAAGCCAAGTTTGGAAAGATTCATGAAATAGTCTGGCTGTGCCTTAGATGTTCATTAGGAAGCCAAGTAGGAAAGCTGCTGCTAGGACTTCCACAGGACTGAGGAGCAGTGCATGAGGAATGACAGCTGTCAGAAACTGCAAATGTGCCCATCAGTGAGAACGGCTTCTGGAGAGTGCCTGTCCAAAGGTCAGCTCACTTCTCCACTGTCATCACCTCACCCCAGCGAGCACTCTAGCGATCACTCTGGATGCCATGTGTGCAGGAGCAGAGGAAGTGACAGACCTGCTCTGAACTGCAGCTTTGCTGGCTGTATCTCACCTTGGCTGGTATAGATTGGGCTCAGGGAGACCTGAGCTGCCCACATCCTGTGGTTCTAGCTTGAGCCTGCGGGGGCAGTATTGGCCTTGGTTTGGGAGAGTAGCCTGGTGCTACTCAGAGAAAGGTTCTAAGTCATTTTGCTCCTCCGGTGACTATGGAAGGTTCTGGTGTAAGGCGAGGGTGCACATACAATTGTGTAGGCTGTATTGTGTAAACAGGGGGGCCCAATTTACATGGATTGTGCCAGGCTCCAAGGTTCTAAGGATGTGCCTCTGTTTCTGGTTACTAATGTTGCTGTCTACTAGAGATGACCCGGGTGCTAGGATGGTGGCTCTGGATTACTTTCAGCAGGTGTAGTTGTGAACCACAGCGGGCGTGGGCACACACATTGCTGTCATTGTGTGGGGGAGTGGAAGTACACATGTGCATACGTGTAGACGTGTACATGTACAGCCAGAAATGTGACCACTGTGAAAACTCTGTAACTGGAGGTGATGAGCTCTCCTTTCCACTTCCTCCCTGCCGTAAAGGCCACTGGAAAGCCTCTGCCCACGTGGGAAGGAGAAAGACTCCCAGAACCCTACAGTCTTCACTTTAGTTTTTCAGAAAGTTCCCAGATTTTACATCTGCACCCTGACTCACTGGTAACACATGGGTGTGTCTGTGGAAATTCTCTAGGGATCCTTTCTCATCCCCAGAGCCTTGTCTCCAATTCAGCACCCCTCCCCTCCCCCCACCCCTCACTCCCCCGCTGCCATCCGCCCACCAGTTCCTCATAGGTCCTGCATTGCCCTTTATCTGTGCCCATCTTCCCATCCAGGCACCCATTAGCATGTCAAAGCAGCCTGTTCCAGCCCACACAGTGTACCCTGGGGCATCCCTACACCGTAGCTCCCTCTTATCTAGAGCTTTCCAGAAACCTTGCATTTTCATGTCTGCTTGCCAGTATGCAGTACCCTTGCCATCCACTGAAAGGGGGGTGCTCGGGTGGTGAGTCTCCTTTCTCTTGACTCAGGTGGTTTTTTTTTTTTTTCAGTCTCCCTGTTGTGACTTCTGTTCCTTTACTTCTGCCCCCAGCCCTTCCAACGCTTCTGGACATGGTCAGATGTCCCTGCCCTCTTTTGACTTCAGACGAGCACATTCTATCAGCCCCTGGTTTCCAGACCTAACTCTTTGCCTTGCTTTTGCACAGTGCGAGCAGTATTAAATCCTGCTACCTGTGCCTTTGGAGGATCCCCCTCTTGACGGTCCTCCATTTTGTAAGTTCTTGGTCTCTTCCCCTTCCTGCAAAAACCAAACCAAACCAAACCAAACCAAACCAAACCAAACTAAACCAAACCCTGCTCAAGCCAGCCCTTACACCATGGAAGCCCCTCTTTCAGCACATGGAAACAGCACATGAAAGCAGAAGTCCTTGCGTAGCTTTAAATCTCAGGACTCTAGGTCCCTTGCTGCTGTGCATCTATCCTGCTCCTTCTGAGGCGAGGTGGAACATGGGATATGTTTTGAAATACTCTGCAGATTCTTGGGCCTTATCCCATATGGAGCAAAGTGGTATCTGGCCTGCGGGGCCCAGGGATTGCATCTTCTACCGGCTCCCCAAGGAGTTTCTGACCCAGGTACTGGCTGGAAAACCCTGGTCTTGAGCCTGTAGAATCTGAGAATGCTGTGATTCCTTCCATACCCGATCTTATGCTAAAAATGAATCGTGGAGTCACGGAATATTTTAGGATTAACAGAGGCTCCACACACTCTCTCAACGTCACCATCTTCAATTCTACAAATCTGTGTCTAGGGGTTGGAGTTGGAGGGTTCTCCATCTGGGAAGAACGTTTGCTTTCCAGGCTCCTTGCTCCATTTTCCACGGAAAGCCCCTCCCCCTATCCCTTGAAGGGCTGCTGTCACATGCCTCTTGCATTTGTAAGGCCCCATATTCTCTCTACTGGTGCAAAGGCAACTGGCAAGGCCTTGTGCACACGGTGGCTGAGCAGAGAATGACACGTGTGTCCAGTGAGGAACAATGTATGCCGGCCCACAGACAGTTCTTGCTTACTGATAAAATGAACTGGCAAGGACGTTATTGCTGTTTTATTAAAGCAAGAGAGATGGAGGATCACGGACAGATGATAGTAAGCTCCTAGGCCTCTGGTCAGGAGGTGAAAGAATGTGCTGAGGAGCCCTAGGATGCTGTTTTTTGAGACTGATGGCGAGGAGGAGTACATGTGTTTAGGAGACAGGACGACAGAAGGCAGTCAAACATGCACCAAAAGTTAATACCACTCAGCGGTGGGATACTTGCCTAGTGCACACATGGCCCTGAGTTCAATCTGGAGAGCCCCATGAGAAGGAGGAAAGCACCAGTGACAAAGCCGATAGTTTTCTGTACTTGGGCACTTGGGGAAATGGGGCCAGAAAGGGGAAGAGCCTTTCTCAAAGTCCCACAGCAAGTTCACGCCTTCTAATTCCTAGGTAACTGTTTCTTTGTTGGTGTAAGTGAGCACCGCGCCACAGCTTTCTTAATGACTCCCTTCATACTAGGTGCTATTTTAGGGACAGTACAGATGCCAGCTCTTTAAGCCATGCAACTGGTCCTTTGTGGTAGTTTTCATTTTTGTGTTCATTTAGCAGACATCGGCGGAGAGCCTATGGCCTTCCCGAATTGCTCTCCCCCCTCAGCTTCGCACCAGGACACACATACACACACGCTCTGAGTCACACTTCTAAGGTCCTTTCGGCTCCCAGACTCTTTGACATGAGCGGGGGAGAGACACAAACAGTCCACGCTATTACAACACTTGAAGTGCTGTCCTAGCGGGTAGGGAGCGGGTGGGAGAAGGAGACACACACAGCTTGCTAACCAGATGGAAGCGAAAGCTCCCGGGCAGGGAAGAGACACCGGCTAGGATGCTTCTCCAAAGAGGAGACTGCACGTTCTGCCGCGGAGAGGTGTGGGTGGAGTCTCAGTTGCCCTCTTGCTTTTTTACCTAAGTGAAGAGTACTGGGGCTCAGTTTCCTCACCAGTACAAAGGGAGGGCCATCTGTACCCCCCACGGTAGTGGGAAGGAAGGCTTGGGTGGAACTCTGCTTTAAAGAGTGACTCCCCGGGGGGCACCAGCCTCTTCCAGCCCCCTGGCAGCACAAGCAGCTGTCTTCTGGAGTCAGGGACAGTGTGGCCTTTAGACCCAGCCTACTTTTATGACCTTCTTGGCCAGGGATTCTGCCTGTTAATCCTCTAGAGTCTAAGTTGGGATGAGAAAGGAAAGAACGAAATGCTAAGTTAAGTAGGGTGACCCTTCTCCTTCTCCTTCCCCTTTGCTGGCCTCTTCTCCAAACACTGGAGACCAAGAGCGGAACTCCCTAGTGGGAGTCACCTGAAGGACGTGTAGTGGGGCACAGACATAGGCTCTACAACGGGAGGAATTTTCCCTGCACAAATTCAGAAATGGCTGTTTCTATTTCTCCTCAACCTCCAGCTGTTTCTTTCTGGTAAGAAAACAAGACAAAACAAAGCACAACAACAACAACAACAACAACAACAACAACAACAACAACAACACTTTTATTTGGCAAGTGAAAGGTCTTAGGAAGACATAGCCAGAAAAAAAGCTTAAAGGTACTACAACAGAGGGAGTTCTGTCACCAGGCGTCTGAGAGGGATAGGAGGTTTACAGTCTCCCCAACTGACCCGATGGCTACTGCTGTACTTCGGCACCATCAGTCCCTTTACCTCCCCTTTATCCCTAGTTAGCGATATCTGGGCACAGAGAGGTTGAATATTGTGTTCAGGGAAACACAGCTAAGAAACAGCAGCGACAGCACGTGAAGTTGGATTGCTATTATACATAGTTGGTCATAGTGCCAGCGAGGAGCTGGGTAGTTTTCAGAAGGCCAGGGTGGGTGTATAGCCTCAAGACAGCTGAGTCTAGGGTTTGAGTGACTCTGATGGGACATCCTGGGGACCTTGTCATGGACTGTCCCTTACAGGGGCTGGATATTTCCGGTCTGAAGTTGGTCAAGTGGTGGGAGCTATGCGTCAAGGTTCCAGGCCGCTGCCTCAAAGGCTTAAATGAGCAGTGCCCATTTTTCTATCAGGCTTCCACTGGCTTCCACTCAGCCCCAACCTCTTACCTCTGCTCTTGCCTGTTAATTTTCTTTCTAGCTGGCTTTCAGATCTGTGGGAGAGCGGTGCTCGTAGAATATACATATGACTGCACCCCGTAAAGCACATGGTGGCCACAGCTTCTTTTACCACCCAGCACCCACTCCTCCCTCGTGTGCTATCAGCTTCGGAGGAGCCATCTGTATAGCGGTCCCTCAGTATCCATGGGGGAATCAGTTCCAGGACCCCCGTGGATACCAACGTCTTGGATGCTCGAGTCTCATGTATAAAACCGGGTAGTGTTTATATAACCTACTGCATGCTCGGCAGGCCGGATGACCATATATGTTGATTTGTTTGGCTTGGGCTGTGTAATCTGGATGAAACATAAGAGGCCCTCCATACTGATTCAGGTTCAACTGAGCTAAAATTCAAAATCTTTGGAAAATATATTCCCTCTGTGCTGAAGATATATGGACTTTTCTTTTTTTCTTTTTCTTTTCTTTTTTTTGGTTTTTCGAGACAGGGTTTCTCTGTGGAGCTTTGGCTGTCCTGGACTCACTTTGTAGACCAGGCTGGCCTCGAACTCACAGTGATCCACCTGCCTCTGCCTCCCGAGTGCTGGGATTAAAGGCGTGCGCCACCATGCCCGGCTGGACTTTTCTTTTACATTACACCTCAAGCGATACAGGACAGTGTTTATATCATGTTAGGCATTGTCAATTATCTAGAAATTTTTCCTGGTTTTGTTTGTTTTAAAGACAGGGTCTCCTGTAGCCTAGGATGGCCTGGAACTCTGTATAGAGTAAAAAATGACCTTGAATCCCTTTTCCTCCTGCCTCTTCATCTGTGTGCTGGGGTTATTCCTATGCACCCCTGTGCCTGGCTTACAGATGACCTACATCTTTGGGCCTCCATGTCTTTGGGACATCCTGGAACCAATCCCCTGTGGGTACCAAGGGGTGACTCCATGAGCGTGTGTGAAATGCCAGCATCTTTTCTGGGTATGGGAAACACCTGGGAAAACGTATACAAGTTTCTGACTCTTTAGTAGGAGAATTTAGGCACAGGGTCAGGGTGACTCCTGAAGGTGATAGGGCCATGGCAGAGTGAGACAAGGTGCAGCTGCCTGCTTTGTGTCTTTGGGCCCAGAGTCTTCACATCAGGGCAGGTTCCCCAGGAAGAATTTGCTTGGTAAACGAATGGGGACCATCCCCAGACACCCAGAACTGGCCCTGGGCCTTCCTCCATGATGTCACCAGGACTCTTCCAGAACTCTTTGTTGGTGATTTATTCTCCATTTGCAGACTCCATCTCCTCTTGGGGTGGGGGTGGGGGTGGGGCCATGGTTACATAAGTAACATCTTTTGTGTGAGCAGTACTCACCTCTTCTGATGGGAGCCGAACAAAGCGATGTTCTCTTTGACTCCCCAGTGCTGCTCATTCCTGCCTCAGCCCAGCGGCGGGACAGCCTGCTGCCCCCGGTGACTTTGATCAAGGCTCCCCCTGTCTTGGTTTTGCAGTCTTCACTCTCCCGCTCCCTCCACAGGCCTGTTGTCATCCCTTTGATCAGCTCGGTGACTTTCCACTGTGCCTCATCTGGCTCCATTAGGATGGCGAAGCTTCCTCTGGCTCCTGTCACTCTCAAGCTCAGAAGCCACCTCTGACTCACTGTTGCCTGGAGCATGGAGTCTGAACCCACAAGCCTTTGATAGACTGCAGCCCCCTTCCTCAACCTGTACCTCATGGCTCTGCTCCTCAGCACTACTCCCTTCGCTGTTTGTTTCCCTTCTTTACTTGCTCATCCTCTTGTTTGCTCCACTGGATGTAAGGAGCCAGAGGACATGGAACGTGTCTCTGTCTGTAAGCCTGAGACCCAAGCCGCTCTTTTGGCTGATGGTCAAGTGACTGTTTCCAGAATGCCTGGAGCACACGCGTGGTTTCATGCCTCTCTCTTGGGGTTGCAATGGCTTGTTGTGGCCCGTGGCCCTGAAATTTCCAGCTCAGGGACGGGACTTGTAGACCCAGGCCCTGAGTGAATAGAACATTCTGGAACCCTTGTTGTCATCCTTCACTGCCCCAGCTGGAAGCTGCACACATAACCTCTTCTGACTCCTTCGTGTCTGAGCCCACAGTGGTGTTCTGTCCTTGGGGTGTTTTGGGTGTCTTTTGTTGTGGGGACAACATAGTTTTGACCGGTCCATGTGGAGTCTTTTTGGAGTACCTCAGTTTGTTATGGTCTGGGTGGAGCTGATTTCGTGCCTCACTTCTGTGGGTGGGCGTCCGACTCAGAACCGGCTTAATTAGAGTGCTAGGTGCCCACCTGGCCTCAGAGGTGGCCCCCTTGTGTGGCAACTGACACTAAGCCAGTAAGAATCAGCTTTGGGGTTAGCTGTGGGGTCTGGGCACTTTTGCCAACTTTCAGAAGAGCCCACCCTAGGGCAATGCCAACACAGAGAAGCCCAGAGGTTTGAGAAGGGCAAACAGGTGAGTCCCTGTTGAGCTGATGGCACTGTGAGGTCCCACATCCCTTTCAGCCTCCTCTGCTCATGTGATCAGGGACGACAGCCACTACTGACTACCTTTCTGCTCACACTGTAGCACGGTGGCAGTTTCTGCCCACTGAAGCCCTTTTGGGCTCTACCTTTGGGGTTGGGGATTTTCATCCTCAGAATGGGCTGCTATGTAACGCTTTTGCATTTAAAGGAGGAGCCAGGCACAAGCTGCCACACAGTCTACTGGAGCTTGGCTCTCCACTCACAGAGCTCAAGGTCAAGAAGGATGCAATTTCCATCTCAAAGCTGGGTCTGAGTCCCAACTTTGCATCCATGGATCCCATGGCCATATGGAAAACAGCCAGCCACGGACTTTTGTCTGTGGTCCACCCACCTCCCAGCAACCCCTGAGTGTTTTATCTTTGCTGAGTGGGTGCCATTGCCCCTGGAGATTTATCTGAGTTTAGTTTGTCAATTGCAGATAGACATCCCCCCACCACAGCAGTGTTTGAGGTGGGCCGGATTAGAAAAGGGGGGGGGGGAGAATTTTCCCTAGGATCCTCCCCAGTGGCAGCGAGGCTTCTTAGATCAGGGATCACTTCAGCTCCGGCCTTTATCTCTTCAAGCATCTTGCTGGGACTTTGACCTCTTTTTGTTTTTGATATAGTTGAAAGAATTCTTCTTCTTGGCTGTATAGTCTTTTCCAAGGTGACTTTGGAAAAGTATTTTTGGGTTGTGTCACTTTGAGGTGTCTCTGCCTTAAGTGGATCGCTTGGTCCCCCAAGGCATCAGTTTAAAAACCTTTCCCCGAAGGCAGCGTTCACATCCCAGTAGCCTCTGACTCAGTCCTAGCTTTCTTTTATTCCCACCATCATGGTTGGGTGTGCAAGGCAAAAAGCGGGAAGAACAGGGCTGCACAGGGGACTCACGGTGGTTCCAGCAGCTCATGAAGACGCCGTCTTAGTAGGTGGCTTTTGGAGGCATGGTGGTTAGAGGGAGGGAGTCAGGATGTCACCAAGGTTTCCATGCCAAGCAATGACCTTGCAGGACACTTCCCATATGTATTCCCAGTTCTTCTCTTCCCACTCTGCTTTGGTGCGAGGAGGCTGGTCCACGTGGTCACACCCGAGGGGGTGTGAACTCTAGTTGTGTTTTATCAAAAAAAAAGTATCGGCAGGGATTAGAGGCAAGGAAGAGAGTGAGGTTAGAGTGTTCCTTGGCTGAAATGTCAACTCCTGCTGAGTGCCTGTTTATTTGTACCAGCAAGTCCACCATGACTGCATGGCTGAATTAACTTGTCCTCAGTTCCAAATTCTCTTGATTTCTTTTCTCTGGTCAGTTTCTTTAGCAAGTGACTGCTTTTGGAAACCCAAAGGCTTCCACTCTAAAACTCTACACAGACTCTACCACTTCTGGGGAAACTGAAGCCCACAGCTCTTGGTGGGGGGGTCATATCCTGGCCTCACTAGTGAAGAAGACTACTACCCAACTCCCCTCCGCTCGCGTTGGCTGGACTCCGGGCAGAGCAGGCCTCACATAGTCACCATTTCCTTTCTCTGGCATGGCTGCCGCCTTTTGTAAATAAGGAAACTGAGGACCTGGCGTCTCCCCATCACGGCTCACCCCAGGACACCCCCCCCTCCTGCATGCAGCAGCCCACACAGCATCCTGTAAATAACTGAGTGTTCCCAACACCTCTCCCTCTTCTCCTTGGAAACCTGTTCTGTCTTTGGACTTGGGTTGTCAGATCTCCCTGCTTGGTTCTGGGTAGAGCACCACAGGAGGCAGGGGCTCAGGCTGTGGAACCGGCTCAGGCAGGCCTCTCCCAGCTGGTTGACCTTTGTCACATCACTGCATCTCTCAGAGCTTTAGTTTCCTAGTTTGAAAAGCAGGGATATAATGTCTATGGTGAAGATTAAATGAAGACCGTCCTACTCAGTGCTTGGATGAGTGTGAGGCACACAGTAGGGGATCACTGGAAACAAGTCTTACATACACTGTCATGTGCAGCAAGCTTGTGGGATAAATGCTACAGTTAGGCACATTTTTCAGATGAGGAAAAAAAAATAGGGAGAGGGCAGGAAACTGGCCAAGGCCATACTGCTGGAAGGTGCCAGGAAGATTTGCATCCAGGCCTTCTGTCCTTTTGAATGGAGATGGTTGTGTGCAAGATGTCCCAGGAGACTGCCCAGGACTGCCTATACTGCCTAGTCTCTGTGGTTGAGCTATGGTTTGAGAATGCTTTGTCAAAGTTCCTGAAAAGGAAATGCAATCCCCGACTGCAGCCCTGTTTGGTAGGTGCTCAAGTAGTGGGTGGAGCACACGCACGTGCTGGGTGAATGCCTTCCTCCTGTGCCTGAGTCTTCTCTCCCTCAGGCTTGATTAGTCACTGCCAGAGAATGTTATTGCAGGGTGCTTAGTCTCTTTCTCATGGGCTCACTCGCCCTTACACCTTCAGCTTCAAGTGGAAGTGGCACAAGGCTGTCACTACAAACAGAGCAAATCTTAGTACCATACCCTAGGGCATCTTCGCCAGGGCAGCTCTCTATTATTTACACATCACCCACTCCAACGGTTTCACTCATGGCAACAGAAACAATGGGCTAAGGCACATTGCTGTGGTGGGCACTAGCTGTCTCACTTGACCCTTCGGAGTTTCTTCTTGAGCGTCCTAACTTTTGGAAGCTGTCCCCGAGTCCCTGCATGGCATGCTGTCTCAACAGAGAGGAATCCCCTTCCCCTTAAGTTTTAGGCGTTGCCATGGAACCCAGGCGTTTAATTTCAATTTGATTTAGGGCTAGGCATGTGGCTGAGGAGCTAGTAAGACACAGTCCTGGGACTTACTCAGGCATATTTGAAAACTTCTCTTATTTGCGATTGCTGAGCTGCGAGAGTGAGACGGAGAGCTGCAGAGTCATGGTGTGGCGGGAAAAGCCTGCCCAAGAGGAAGGCCAGGCTAGCGGTGAGCAGAGCTGGCAGCAAGCAAACCTGGGCACATGGGGCAAGCTGCTCCGTGAAGCTGCTCTGAAGTCTCGGTCACTCCTTAAATTTATCCATCACTTGAAGCAATAATACCCCTCTCTGTTGAAGCCATGTTAGCTCCTTTCTCTACCATCTGCATCTAAAACAGAATTGGTTGGCATTATGCTCTGTGTGCCGTTGTTTGCTATTTTACTTAAGCCAATGAGGCAGCTAATGTGTCTGTTATGTAGAAAAGGGAACAAGGGCTAAGAGGCATGGGTCACATTGGCTGAGGGGTGTGTGGAGGGCTGGGATTAGACCCCAGGCATTCTGACTCTAGGCTCTAGACATGCTGCCACTCTACCTTGTGGCAGCAGGGCCTTCTGCCCCCTCTTCCGTACTGAGAATGACCTCCCACTTAACACTACGGCAGCAGGTTGGTTTATTCACTCCTTGGTACTGGCGATGAAACTGCAGTTTGGCCATGTGCTGCCTGCTCTCCAGCTCCCATCCAGCTCCTCTCCTCCCTTTCTTCTCTCCCTACTTCCTCAGGGAAGGAGCCTTTGCTGGCCACACCTTCAGACCAAACTGTCTCCTACAAGCTATTATTACAGATTAATGTTCTCTCTCTTTCCCTCTCTCCCTCCCTCCCTCCCTCCCTCCCTCCCTCCCTCCCTCCCTCCCTCTCCCTCTCTCCTTCCTCTTACCTTCCCCCTCCTTTGATTTGGTTTGGTTTTTCAAGACAGGGTTTCTTTGTGTAGCTCTGGATGTCCTGGAACTCACACTGTAGACCAAGCTGACCTTGAACTCATAGAGATTGCCTGCCTCTACCTCCTGAGTGCTGGTATTGAAGGTGTGCTCCATCACTGCCTGGCCCCTAATGTTTTTCTTAGCTTGACTGAACCTCAGTAATTATCTGGTCCAGGTTTAGCTCTTGTGTGTGGGAGCGCAGCGGGCCAGTGATGACCTTGGTCTGGCCCTTGTTGCAGCCTCTAGGCTCTGGTCCAGTACCTGGCCTGGGGTGACTGTTTGCACCTCCTTGCCCTCAGCATACCTGTATTGCATACCTGTCTAAAAGTGTGCTGGGTTGTTTTGACTCGACAGAATACCTTTCTGCCTGGTTGAAGTTGGCACAGCAGGCAAAGGGACTTGCCACAAAAGCCTGGAGCCTGAATACAATCCTCAGAGCAGATGTAAAAGTGGAGGAAAAGAACAAGCTCCAGCAAGTTGTCCCGTGGCTATACATGCATGCTTTGGCACATGTGCCCTCCTATCATACACACACACACACACACACACACACACACACACACACACACACACACACACACACGCATGCCCGCACATGTGTTAAATAAGTAAATAAACATACACAACTAAAACAGTTCCTCCTTGCTTGCCTATGCTATGCTTCCTTGGCCACAGCACCCCTTTTTTCGCCTCTGTGTTTGTGGGCCGGATACTGTGGAGAGTGGCCAGTTTTTCTGAGACTCTTTCTCTGGTGGTATTGATAGTAACAGCGTCACAAAGAACGTACCAGCAGTGTTACACCACTTAATCCTATGGCAGCTGTCCTATGCACTTCCATGACCCACTGCACTCCGGGAAAGCTGAGTGCTTGTTTCATCAGTTTGAGTTGGAGTCTAATGTGATCAAGAGTCCTTGTTTTCAGGTGAGTTTTGGAGGGAATACAATATTGACTTAGCTGCTGGAGGCCTGGATGTCCTCTGCTGAGAAAGAGGCCTTTATGGGACCAATCAAAGGAACAAGGACCTGTGAAGAGCCTCAGGTCAAGGCTGGGGGTGGGCGTGAGCTCAGGGATGCTAGAGAAAGAAAACAGGCCTTAAAGTGTTTCTGTCTGGGGCCCAGCACCTCCTGTGTGCCCTGGGTCTAGGCACCTCACCTCTCTGAGTACGCTATGCAGAACTGATGCCAGGCCTGAACTAACACCAGAGTTTGTCTATACCAAGTCTTAGGCACCGTGCATGAGTGCAGGCTGCAGGCCAGACATGCTGAAGACTCTCCACACTGTATGCACTCAGGTGGCAATCGTGGCAGCCCCAAGGGATGGTGCCACGTGTCAGGGCCTGGCACTTGGGGTGAGGAGCACCGTGTCACCGAGACAGACACTGGGGTAGCACCTCCATGGTTTCTGCCATGTCCACACGGCACCTATGCTGTTCACTTAATATTCCTCTCTAATGCACTCACTTACAAAAATAAAACCCTTCATTGCATTTATTTTACAAAGAACCCTCAGAGGGCCACTTTAAACCAGCAAGCCTGCGCTGCTTCTGTGCACAGGATGAACAGTTTCAATAAGAGAGATGAGAAAGATGCCGTGGGAACACTGAGTGAGCTCCAGGCTGTTGAGGACCTGAACCTCAGGATGGGCCTTGACGCGGAGGCTCGCCTTACAGCCGGTGAAATGAGAGAGGCGCGTTAAGCGAGTGTTGGGTCCTCACATACAGGTGTGCACTGAAAGAGCCAGGCAGAAAGGTTTCCTCTGTGGGTCTTATCTCACAGCCCAAAGAGAAGGCTGTGCTCACCGCTCCGATTCTCAGTTTTCCCAAGTCCTAGCAATTGGAAATTATGGGTGTGATTCCTATTTCCGAAGAGTTGCTATCGGGCGTCCTGTGTGTGGAAGGGTCAGTCAGGTGCCGACCTGGCACCGAGAGTGGAAACACCGGTCCTGCCTTTTGATCCTGATCAGGTTGAGAAAGCTCTTTGCATAAATCTCCTGCCACCCAGAGAACCTGGCAGCCACTGGTTCAAGTCCTCCAGGGTCTGGTCTCCTCTCAGTGCCCCTCTGTTGACTCTTTTCTAAAATGGAGCAGTACCAGCCCCCCTCTCCAGGTTGCTATAGAGCCAACACTTGTCGCAAAGAAAGCTTTACACACACATGAAGGCCGGTCTCTAGTCTCCGCAACTCCCTGACAGTGGACAGGTTCCATGTGCCCCTGGATCAGCCAGCTTGCCTCCCAGGAAATATGAGCCCACATGGAAGGACCTGGGTTCCTGACAGAGGAAGTAACTGCCGTCTAGGGGGATATTGCAGTTTCCAGCCAAGGCAGCTGCTGTTTTTAGCTGGAGTCACTCCGCAGCTTCATCCCCCCGCCCCCCGCGCCCCACACACCTCGAAAAGAGAAACACGATGCAGAAATAGCCTGTCCCAGGGGCTGCCCAAGACAAGGGCTTATTTTGACTTAGGATGCTGCCGAAGCTGTGGCAGCCCTGTCAAAATACATCTGCCTCTTCTTACGCTGCCCACGGATCCTGAGACGCTGCCAGGGCCACTGTGCGGCTGCCAGACTTTCACATCTGGAACTTGACTCCTGGGAGCTGAGGACAACTGGCTTTGGTTCCAATGGCAACCGCCTCCTGAGCATCTGGAGGCACGAAGGGGCCCGTCTCGGTATTAAGGTGTATTCACTGGGGTGGCCCCATGGCTGGAACATCTAAGCCTTTCCTCTGTGGCCGTACAGAGGGGGCTGCAGTGGGACAATGAACACCTTTTCCGTGGGAGGGTAAGCCGGGATCCAGGAAGGATCTGTTTGCTGTAACGGAGTCCTCCTCCAGCTTGGTGCTGCTTTCCAGCCAAGCCCCTATGTACCCCGAAGCTGCATTAGTTCTCTCTCTACCAGCCATTTTCCCTGTGATTGTTTCTCTGTATTCCTGTACCCAGGGCCCACGCACTTGCCCCAGGTAGGGCTGCTCCCTAGTGCAAGTTCACCAAGACCCTGACTGTCTTCCTGATGACTCAGCTTGTCCCCAAATTCTAAGATGCAGGGCCGAGTGGATGACACTCAGCAACGATGAGCAACACTCGGGTGCTTCAGTGAGGGAGCTGCCACTCACACCCCTGGAGGACGCTCCCTGCTTCAGCACGTCTGGGGCTATAGAAGAGAGTGGGACAGCTATCTGGTACAGGAAGGTGCTCTGCACTCACCCCGCTCCCAGAAATGTCACCTCCGGATTCCTGAATGTGTGTGGCTTCATCTATGTCTCTTCTTCTGCCTGTTTCTCACCTACCATGTCTTCTGCGTTCTTCCTGCCCCGTGTGTCACCCTGGAGCCTCCTAGCCGGCGTCTTCCAGCCGCTGCCTGGCTCCTCTGGTCTCCTGCATTCCTGTCTCATTTTTGTCCTCTGCTCAAGCAGCCTCCGCGAGGTCAGCCCTGACATTGCTTGAAAAAGTCAGTGAGTGGGGCTGGAGAGATGGCTCAGTGGTTAAGAGTGCCACCTGCTCTTCCAAAGGTCCTGAGTTCAATTCCTCAGCAACCACACTGTGGTTCACAACCATCTGTAATGTGATCTGATGCCCTCTTCTGGCATACAGGTGTACATGCAGACAGAACATTGTGTACATAATAAATAAATAAACAAATAAATATTTAAAAGAAAAGAAAAGAAAAAGTCAGCGGGCAACTTGCCCCCTTTTAAGTGGCATTTCCAGGGAGTTAAGTGGGGATGGCAGTGTCTATGCAGCTAAGGGCCTGTGGTCAAGGGAATGCAGGTTACTGGGATTAGAGGACCTCCCAGGGCCATTCGTATGCCACGAGCTCTGTGATTTTTAGAGAAGGTACACAGTGCGATGTTTCCAGAGCGTGCTTGCTTGCTCACAATCTCTCCGATAGAGAGCATGGAGATCGGAGGGCATCCTTAGGAAATGCTGGTGTGTTGGTGAGAGCTGACACTCCCGGCTTTGGCGGCTGAGGCCCTGCTCAGGGTGACTCTCATCTACTTATTTAATAACTGCTCTGGCCAATCTTCTGACATGCAAAAAAAAAAAAAAAAAAAAAAAAAAAAAACCCAAAACAAAACAAAACAAAACAAAAAAACAAAACAAAACAAAAAAACCTTCAGGAAAGGAAAAAAAATGGAAATAAAAAGAAAACAAAAGAAAAAGGAAGACCAAGCCAAAACAAATCAAAGCCACACACTTCTGGATGCTCTCTGGGCCTCCCGTGGCTTTCCTGCCTGCCTGCTGCCCACTCACCTCCTGCCAGGCCCACTCATCTAACCTGCACAGTGCAAACGCTAGCATGTCTGGCCCTGCTGCTCAGCCCTCTAACAGTGGCAGAGCGTAAGGGAGGCAGGTACCAAGGAGGAAGACCCCTGCTTTCCTCTTGCTCTAAGACCCTAAATTTGGTTGGTGTAATCCACCAGGTCTGATAGATGACAAAGGAATCTTTGGATATACTCTAATTTGAAAACAAAAAAAAGTTCATTTGTGAACCTCAGTATTTTAATCAGCCCTATGAGCAGATGCCCGTCATATTACACCATTGCTGTGTCCTGATAAGTGGCAGGACCCTGTATGAGGGCTGTACATTTGCATGTGGCTCATTTGGTGCCCTGCCCGCCCCCAGCCCATTCAGTAGTAAACAGATGGAGTGAAGAAAGATGGCACGAGAAACCTTCCTGCACTTTCCCCTGCAGAGATGAGAAACCGCATGCTTCCTGCACGTTCCCCTGCAGAGATGAGAAACCGCATGCTTCCTGCACGTTCCCCTGCAGAGATAAGAAACCGCATGCTTCCTGCACTTTCCCCTGCAGAGATGAGAAACCGCATGCTTCCTGCACTTTCCCCTGCAGAGATGAGAAACCGCATGCTTCCTGCACTTTCCCCTGCAGAGATGAGAAACCGCATGCTTCCTGCATTTTCCCCTGCAGAGATGAGAAACCGCATGCTTCCTGCACTTTCCCCTGCAGAGATGAGAAACCGCATGCTTCCTGCACTTTCCCCTGCAGAGATGAGAAACCGCATGCTTCCTGCACTTTCCCCTGCAGAGATGAGAAACCGCATGCTTCCTGCACTTTCCCCTGAAGAGATGAGAAACCGCATGCTTCCTGCACTTTCCCCTGCAGAGATGAGAAACCGCATGCTTCCTGCATTTTCCCCTGCAGAGATGAGAAACCGCATGCTTCCTGCACTTTCCCCTGCAGAGATGAGAAACCGCATGCTTCCTGCACTTTCCCCTGCAGAGATGAGAAACCGCATGCTTCCTGCACTTTCCCCTGCAGAGATGAGAAACCGCATGCTTCCTGCATTTTCCCCTGAAGAGATGGTTCCACAGGCAGCCGAGGAGCGGCTGCTGCCAGAGGGCTCACCGCATTGGTTATGGCCAAGTGAGAGCTCCAAGGGTGACAGGGCCTTGGAGAGCTGAGGACCGGTCCAAAGTAACCACACTGAGGCCACCTTTGGATGAAACCAGCTCCCTGGCTCTTTTCCTGTAAAGACCTTGACCACATGCACTGACAGTCCTTTCTCTTAGCTGTAGACCTCTGCTTAAAAGCCTACACCATTGTAAAACCATCACAATTAGGGTGTGAGGTCTAGTCTCTGAGGCCCTACATGTGACTTGAGTCCCCATGTGACCTGAGTCCCCCATGCTCTGCCCTTGTGCTCTCCACTCGAGCCACTTGGACTCCTTGTCCTCCTCGAACTGCCAGGCTTGTTCCTGCCCCAGGACCTTTGTGTTTTTTTTTTTTTCTTTGCACAAGGCTCTACTTTCCTACGTCTTTCCGTACTGTAAGGGTATCTCTGTGGGGAGAGGAGGCTCAGGCCCTACATATTCTGCCTTCTGATGCACCCAGGGCTCATGCTGCTCTGTGGTGGCTTACTCTCACCCTCTTTGCCTACTCTTTCAGTCACCACAAGCTTCGGTCATGGCGGCACACCTCATGCTCCCTCTGTCACCTGCTCTCTAGCCTCTATGTTCCTCCCGCTTCCCCTTCTGCCCCTTCCTGTCACCCGGCTTGCACGCGCATCTCCACACAACTCAGCCTGGCACCACTGGATCCAGAGCACCTTCCCCCGACTCCCCACCCCCCACCAAGACAGGGTTCCTCTGTGTAGCCTTGGCTGTCCTGGACTCACTTTGTAGACCAGGCTGGCCTTGAACTCACAGCGATCTGCCTGCTTCTGCCTCCCAAGTGCTGGGATTAAAGGCGCGCGCAGCCACCGCCTGGCTTCCAGGGCGCCGTTTGACCCTGTTTTATATACTGGCCCTGCTAGTAGCTGTCTGGGTCCCTCATTGTGTCCCTGCATGGATCCTTCCTTCCCCTATCCTGTTTTCCTTCCTCCTTCCCCTTCACTGTTCTTGGGCACCCTGTCCCATCTTAGGGGATCTTCCTGGAACCTGGTGGATGAGGTAGCACCCCTGTCTCCTGGGGCCACCTGTTTTTCTCATCACCCTTTACCATCACGGTGTCCACTGCCAGCCTCAGGGTTGTTTGAAGACAGGACTACCTGAATGTTCAGCTAGCCTTAGAACCAGGCTCAGGGCACACCACAGAGCGAGCACCACAGGGCTTTACTGAAAGGATGGCAACAGGCCACCGCTCGATATGTATAAGCTGTGTATGTACAGGTGGTGTCAGCGGCTGGGAGGTATGTCTCCTTAAGTGGGGATTTGAGGAGAGGGCTGGGGTCCAGCCGGAGCAACTGGAACCCTCCCTTCCCTAATGGGGTCTGGGGGAAGCACTAAAGTATTGGTCCCAAAAAATGGGGTCCTGCTTGTTCTCTGTGGGCTCAAAGCCTTCCCTGGGTGGTAGGGCTATGAACTGCACAGGGCCTCCTGTCCTCTTGAGTCCCAGCTGGTCTGGGAAGCCCATTAGAAGCTTCCTAGGGTTTTATGTAGAACAGTTTTGTTCCTTTGGTATGCCTGTCACACCAGCACAGAGCAGTCCTACACATGGTGTCCTGTGTACTTTGGTTCAAATCACGGCCCTTGACTCTGATGCCTGCTCTGAGCTTATCTGGCTGTAGCAAGGGTGTTTTTAGATAAACGAGTCAGGCAGCTCAGAGAAGGGTCTAGTTCCACTCCCTGGGCGATGCTGACAGCCCTGGAGTTTGGGGGTGCAATGTGGGATGGGCGCACACTTCTCATATTGCCTTAGACACAGGAGGGATTGGAGGGGGGGACATTTGCAAGTATTTTCCAGGCATGAATACCACTCACACTCCCCCACACAGCTCCTCAACTCAACCTGCGTTCTGTTGCCAAAAGAACCTTCCTGAAATACTGTGCACATCATACTGCGCTGTCATCCCCTGCTCAGACTTTCTGCAGTGGCCTTGCATCACCTGTGACCTCACCTCACCAGGAGCCCACTGCAGTTCCTCACTCTTCCTGTCCACCCTAAAGCTCCATACTGGAGTCTGTATCTTAGCAGCATCCTCAAGTATAAGAAACAACCTGGTTGTGTTATGTGTGAGGAAGAGGAGGTTGCTTGGCACCCAAGGCTGTCCTGCTGGACTCTAGTTGCTTCTGCAGATCTGTGGGGGCCTCTGAGTGCCCAGGCCTTGCTGCTACACAAGGGCCACCAGATACAAGATGCAGAACCATATCTACACATGGCCACAGCAGAAGGGCCACCCTACAGGCATGGGGTGTGAGCATTGAGGGGGCGGGGCTCAGAAGTGAAGGCTCTCCCAGCAGTTGGTACAAAGGAGCGACACAGGCCTGAGCTCAGTCTCCACTCCTTAGCCACTAGCTGGGAGGACTTGGGCAGCTTCTTTGTTTTCTGTGTCTGGGACTGTGATCTCAGGTTTGCTGTGAGTATAAAATGGAATGACAGTATACAACAGGAGTTTAATAATTGGACCATATCTTAAAAACTTCCTTTCTCAATGGACCTGGAGAATTCCCTTGAGAACATGAATTCTCTATGTTTTCACTTTGCAGATGAGGAACTCGGGCCTCAGAGCAGGGAAGCAGTTCACTTGAGGCCATCCCTCCTGACTCTTCACCCAGCCCTCCTGCATCTTTCCCACCATGGAGCTGAAGGCGTGTCCCAGAGCCTCCAGGAAGCACAGTGGACGCAGGGCTGATGTGCCATGCTTGTCCTGTGGGACTGCAGACAGCATGGTGAATGGCTGGTGCCCGGTGCGTGCCTTCTCTGGAGAGGAAGTGGTCAGGTGTTGTGGGGGAGGGCTGAGTGTCTGCTCAGAAGTGGACCGTTTCGAGACAAGCCTTAAAATGAGGGAAGGAAAAGTCCATGGGATCTGGGTGGCTAGCAATTGATCATCCCCCAAGTCCTGGTCTCCACTGATTCCTGAGTGGGCAAGGGGAGGTGAGTCAATGGCCACTCTCCTTGGTAGACTGCTGGAGATGAAGCCAGAGGGGCTGGAAGCAGGGGACACCCCTTCAAAGCGCTGGAAGGAGACTCTGGCCTTAGGAGGCAGAGGGGAGAGTGGGCTCAGTGGCTGCTGGCTGACAGCTGTGCCAGCACAGGCACCGCACTCATCCAGCTGCCTTGCTAATCCCCTTCTCGTCCTCTGTGCCTGGCAGAGTGCCAGCCCTGGGACCAGCACCAATGACAGATAATGTATAAGCAAACAAAAGGCAAGATCATTTTGGACAGACATAGATGCCCTGAAAAAAAAAAAAACAACCTCATAGAGAGGCACTAGGGGAAGGAAAAGAGGAAAGCTGTCATTCTAGGTGAGCTGCCCCCAGGGGTGGGAGGCGGGGGTAAAACTTTTACAAGATGGAACCCTCTTAGGAAAGGCTACTCCTCCTATGGGATCCTGTTCAAGGAAACATTTTGGTGACCACATACATTTGCATTTTGGAGAACACTCCTGATCTAAACTATAACATGGCTGAACTTGGGGAGGAGAGCACAGTGCAAGACTCAGAGAGAAAAGGGTATGTCTGAGGTCTCACAGCTGGGCAGGAGGGGAGCTTGGGGACAGGTATCTCATGAGTCTGTGCTTCTAACTAGTGTGACAGTTTGGTCTAGGACACCTCCTGTCCTGGCCCCCATGCCTAGAGACCTATGGCTGCCCCCCCCTTTATATCTGAGGGCTCCTTCTGAGGCCTTGTACAGTTTGGACATTTTGTGTCCCTGCTGCTGAGGGGTTTTGATCCTCCTGAGGTTGCCCTGTGGAGGAGGCCTCAGGGTTTCTAGAGTCTATGGATCAGAGACAAGAGTTCTTGCAGCAACAACAGTGTGGGTACTGGGTGTTTGCAGGGGGGAACACTCAGAGTGGCAGGTACCTCTGTAGGTTCCATCAGCAGCTTCCTTGAGTGGGCTCTCCTGGGCTCTCCCCTAGGTGGGCTGCTGCTCCCTGAGTGGGCCTTTGTGCCCAGTTGAGTGTTGTTCCCTTCCTGTGAGAAGGCATGCTAACCAGGTGTGGGCCTACTGGGAGGCTTACTGCAGGTGCCTTCTGTGCAGCTGAGGGCTCAGATCATGCGTCACAGTGCCCACACCCATGTCTGAGTCTGCAGATTTGGGGCATATGTGCACCTGGGTGGGAGGCAGGATAGTGTGGGCTGACAAGCCACCTGAGGGACCACATGGTGGATGGAGCCTTGGGCAGCCTTGCCTTGGGCTTACCCTCACCTCAAGGTGTTTGCTTCGTGACTTGGAGCACAGAGAGCCAGTGTTCCCCTTGTGTGCATCCTCCAACAGTCCTGCACGGCTCCCCTAGACAGCTGTCGGTTTGAATGTCAACATCAGCATTTGCCGTGCTGGAGGCTACTGAGTTTCCCACATCCCTAGGTGCTGATGTCCTGTGAGATGAGGACAGTTAGACTGTGTGTGTCTGGGAGGTGGCACTGATGTGCCTGAGGACAGACTCCCTGGGCTAAGTGTGCTGTAGAAAGAAACCCTGTCAAGTCGCGTGCAAGGATGCTCGCTCCCTATGTATGTATAAACATGGATGGTGCTTGGCGTTCTTACAAGGCGGTCTCAGCACATCCTAGCCATGCTTGCCCTTGTGCAGAGCAGGTGGGACCCTCGTGGACCGGTTGTGGACCTCAGGATAAGTGCATGATTCTGCATGGCGAGACATGGCTTGGGGGGCTTTCCTGGCTTGCCTCTACCCTGATACGTCACCATCATCTTTCAGATTAGAGGGATGTTTTCTATTCAAGATGAACGGGAAACACAGACTCTTTGAAGCTATCGTGGGCTCTAAGAACTCAGTCACAAATTGGGATCCCAGACTCAAGTCTTTCTCCAGCGGGGTCCACCTGGTGGACAAGTTGGATATTTCACCCTTGCTTTGTTTTCCTTCTTAAATAAATACCCAAGGAGAGGGTGAAGATTTGGAAATGTTTAACCAAGCTAGGCACTGCACTGGGCTTGTGGCTCATGGGACCTGTGTCTTGTGCAGTCAGGCAGCGATCTCATTTTCATAGGCAGTGTTCTCAGCCCACCTGGGGCTGTGTGCCTTTCAAGCCAGGGTTTAAATCTTGGCCTTCTGACTCCAAGTTAAAGTAACGGCACCCATGGTTCAGGTGGATTGGTATGGAAACCAAAATGGGCGATTCACACTGGCTGAGGCTGTGAAGGGCTTAGAGACCCCCTGAATCTGCTCTCAGTCTCTGAGGTGGCCAGCGAGACCTGTTGTGGCATCTTGGGACTCCAAAGAACACAGGTGGAAACCCAGGTGGCCACAGTGACCAACTCCACAAGGAAAGCCCAGATCTGAGGCCTGGGTGGGCGGGCAGTCCAGGGAAGGGACAAAAAGGGAAAAATATGAGAATAAAATGGCTGGATACGATTGTCCTTGCAAAGGGACTGGAGGATGCAATACTGCTGGCTCCACACAGCCCGTAGGGCAGAGGCCCCCTCGGGTGCTGTTGCACCCCTGGCTGTTGCAACAAAACTCACAGTCCACAGTTATGTCCACAGTTCCCATTTCTTAGAGAACACATCTGTTATTTCTTGATAAACATGGCAAGCAACACAGGACTCCACCATCTGGAATAATTTTTGAAGTATATAAAGATTTAAAAATACATATACAGATTGTTTTTTAAACAGCCTCGTGGTGCTGACTTGTAATCTTGCTTACTTACTTTTTTCCTGTTTTTATTGATCTTCCCAGGTAGACTGTGAACTACGTGGGAGTAAGGACCTCATCTGTTCAGCGTAGCATATCAGTCCCTGGCCCAGTGGCTAGTCCTTGATGGACACTTACAAGGTCTGTACAACTATAATCCAGGCCCTTGGGAGGGAGACAGAGTGATCTGGAGTTTAAGGCAACATAATGAGACCCTGTCTCAGAAAACACTGGTGAAGGACCAGGCAGGCCAACAGAAAACATCTTCCTTTTGCAGCTAAGAGAGAGGTCGAGAGGCTCCCATGGTCAAGCCATTGCTGAATAGCCAGGGTCTCATTTGGACCCAGCTGCCAACTTTGTTAGTGGTGGGGGAACAAGAGCCTGAATAAACGCATTTATTAAGCCCTAATCTCCCTTTCAGATGTCAGGCTCTGCTTCTCTCAGTCTAAAAGCCACCAGCCTGTCTACAGAACAGGACCCAGAGACAGGGAGGTCTCCCTAGGGCTGGAGGGCTAATCAGCAATTAGTGTGCAGAACCCTTTCCAGACAAATGCTAAGTATTATCAGTATTTAAATTTGGTTTCATCTTCCCTGCAACCTCACAAGAGGGAACAGATGGTCCTGGCTTCAGGTGGAGAGAGGGAGGGTGGGACCAAGTGGGAAGTTAGCAAGGCTCCAGATTTCGAATTTTCCAATTACCTCCATTGAGCCGTGGGTGGTGGGAGGTCTTTCCAGCCGCAGCCTAGCCAAGATGCAGGGCTACAAACCCCGTTAGACACATGACCTTGAGCTGGGCACTTGCCTCTCATACCTCCAACTGGGGCACCGCCTCAAAGGGGAGGATGCCCAATGGGCCTCGGTTCTTCCTATGTCCTTTAGGAGACCCAAGCCAGGGGCTGGCTTCCTCTGGAGAGGGTTCCTAAGGCTAGAGAACACTTGGGCTATGGAATTACATAGGTGGATCTGAACCCAAGCTTTCGTCCTACTACCTGTGTGATTGCCTCCACTTTGGACCTTGTATTCCTTATGTGTACACTGTCTGTGTAAGTGCCATTAACTCTGCCTGCCTTGCTCAGGGAGGGAGACCAGATGGGGCAATGGCTTTGTCACATATAAAGGCCAGTGCTGTAGGGGAACAATGATTCCTGTCTCCTTCCTGTTCTCAGCAAAAGTCTCCTGTCTATAGGCTGGGCAGGGGAGTTGGGAGTGTGGGCAAATCACACAGATAACCCATCCAGGCTTCCTCCTAGGATGATTTGCAGTTAGGTGGACAAGCACTTGGTGTTAAAGGGACCATTTTGCCACCTCTGGGACAGAGCTTTGCCTGGGACACTGGAACAATCTAGAAGAGGGCCAGTGAGGCTAGAGGGAGCCGGCTTCTTGGACACTAACCATGGGTTCAGGCTACACCTGAACTTTCACATGACTCCACACTTTCTTTCAGTTGCTTTAGGAGACCACTTGCATTTGAAGTTTTTCTGTCTGAGTCACCGACAGTAAATGACTTGTGTTAATGAGACCTTTGATTTCAACAATGCAGGGTTTGTGTGTGTGTGTGGACTCAGATGTTAGCTGCTGTGAAGACTGCATGCATAGTTGGGTTAAATGTGATAGTATTTTGGGTAATTTCTGTGTCGTGTCTGTGTTCCCACGTGGCATTGGCTGTGGTTTTCTTATAATGCCCTTGTCTGGCTTGAGGACTAAGCTCATGCTGGCTTCCTGAAATGAGTTGCGAGGGTTCTCTGCTGTTTTTTTAAAAAAAGATTCCGAGTGGAATTCATATTATTTCTTCCTTGAATGTTTGATGGAATTTACTGGTGAATCACGATTCAGATTTTTGATGCTATAAATTACTTTTAGAAAAAAAAAAAAAAGGAGCTGTTTTGCCCACTATTTCTGTCTTATGTGTTGATTGAACTGTTTCCCAACATTTCCCCTGGTTTCTTGTTTTGGGCTGTACCAGGCTCCAGTAAATGTAATATGATCTAAATTTACGTGTTGCGATTTTTCAGTTTTTACTTTCCAAAAGATGCAACAAATTGCTTGCAATCTGCTTAAAAGAAATGAAAGGAACATGGTTGACTTTGATCCTATGCTGATATGGGCAGCTTTCTCTCTTACCTTGCTGTCCCAGACTGGCCCCTGCTTCTGCCTCCTGGCTTTTGCCTGTACTGCTATCTTTCGCTCAGATATCTTCCCCAGAGCCTGGCATGGTTTGCTCCATTGGAGTGACACTTCTGAAGGACCTTTCTATTCCTCCCAGGCTGGGCTAGATGGCCCCCTTGGCAACTCTGTCCCGTGTACTTGATCTACGAAGACACCAGCCACATCACAGTCATGAATCACTTAACATTGGAGCCACAGTTTGAGAAATGGGTCATTGTGTGAATGTTACAGAGCTCTTAGAGAAACCTAGGTGGGGCATGTCAGTCATTTGACTGGCCTAAAGACACAGAAACATGAGATGGGTGGCACACAGAGAGGCACAGATTGGCATAGCGGGGCCTGGTAAACTTCTTGTTGATTGCTATTCATGATGGTGGTCATCACATGTACATCTGGGTGGCTCATGCTGTGCTTCATGTACTTGGTGACAACACCTCATTTTGTATTTGAGGACTCTGAGACTCAGAGAGACATAATGACTCACCAAGCTCTACAAATGGCAGAGCTAATAATGTCAAAGGCTATACCTCTTGGTTCCAAACCCAGGGGTTATTCTGAGTTTCTGTTCCATGCCAAGATGGTAGTGGCCTGGGGATGGCTTAGGGTTCACTTATAAGTATAATCTTACATATGCAGCAGAGAGGGTGCTCTGGAGAGGAAGGACAGCATTTCTCCATCTGTGGGCTGAAGCCATGCGCCTGTAGAAGCTTCACTTTCAAGTAAGACTGGCTCCCTGGTTATCAGGAAAGGAGATGTGGGATGGCGCGGGGCAGGCAGCAACAGCTGACAGCAGCATCCCTGTTTCCTAGGGGTCTGCCTATGGTAGAAAGAGAGTCCCCTCCAGTCTGGGAACTTGGGTCAACTACTCTCTGTCCAGTCTCTGAAGTTCACCCCAGATTTTTGTTGCCAAACTTCCAGACCACACACAGCAAAACAAGACCCTTATAAGGAGCACAGGCTGGCCTCTGGAGTTTCCTGAGCCTTTGATCTATTACAGAATGTTCTTTCTCATTTCTGCCTACATTATCTTCAGGGCTCAGCTTGGACATCCCAAGGAGAAGCCTTTCAGATTCTCCATGTTGTGAAGGGAGATTGTTGTATACTCCTCCTGCTCATTTTTTAATCCAGATGTGTTGTCCTGGAGCAGCTCTTTCTTCTTCTTCTTCTTCTTCTTCTTCTTCTTCTTCTTCTTCTTCTTCTTCTTCTTCTTCTTCCTCTTCCTCCTCCTCCTCTTCTTCTTTCTCTTCCTCTCCATTTTCTTGTTTTTGTTCTTCTTGTTCTTCTTTCTTCTACATAGGCCTGGCTGGTCTGGAGCTCATAATGTAGATCAGGCTGGCCTCGAACTCACAGAGATCCACCTGCCTCTGTCATGTGAGTGCTGAGATTAGAGGCGTGCACCACCACATCCTGTGTGCTGTGACTACTGACCACAGGTTTTTGGAAATTAGGGCTTGGCCTTCTTCCCTTCTCCATCATGACAGCCAGCGATTTTCCTCTGCAAAGCGAGGGCAGCAGTTCCTCATCAGAGGCTACACATTGGAGATTCTGCAATACACGAGGTTCCCAAAGCCGCCTAAACTCTATAGGTGGCTTCAATGTGGAGGAATCAAGGTTTCTGGGCTAAAGGTGGAGAGTGGGAACCAATCACACCCAGGTCTTCTCGGTGAGCTTTTCCTCCTTTTACTTTGGGCCACAAAGAGTTCAGGTCCCCTTGTTTTCCACATACTCGCCATCACCCTGACTCTGACGTCAAGCCTGTTGGGTTCATATTGGTTCCTCTAGAGCGAGGTCTCTTTAAGCCCGAGGGCTGACAATCTCCCTCCTACCTTGCGTGCCCCAGCTCTGCACATGACTGACAGCTCAGGAGTCTGAGCATGATGAGTACAGACTAAAGAATAGCCCCTTCAGGGTTAGCAAAGCCTAGACTTTCATCTGCACACACCGTCAGCACAGCTTGCAGAGGAAACCCAGATTCGGCACCACATGGACCTATCCTGGCATGGAGGGCTACAGACAAGCGTGGTTAGTTTTTCTGTCTCAGCCCTCAGCTTCCTTTCTTCCAGCATTTAATTTCCTGTGTTGTTGAGAGAACCCACGTCTGTCATACCACAGTGCTCAGAGAGCTCCCACCTCTGGCCAGACCTTCTCTATTCCTCACTGTCCTGGCCCAAGGCCAGGCATGGAGGAAATGGGGCCTTGCAGTGCCTCCTGCCTTCAGACACTGATCATGCTCAGAATCCGGAAGCTTTTTGGTGCTCAGGACACATTTGCTGAACAAGTGAATGAATTCCAGATGGTGGGTACAAATATGCACAAGAGACACGGAGGGCAGATCAAGCAGAGCGAGGAGGGAGGGTTGAATCTTTCTAGAACAAAGCATCAGGAGGAGGGTAAGATGCTGGTGCATAAACTATGCCCCCAGCTTGGAATGTCCTTTCTTGTTCTATGTCAAACTTGTTTATTTGTTAAATTCTGATCTAAATGTCACCTCCTGGTGAGCCTTGTTTAGCCCTCTAGACAGAGTCAGTTGCTTCTCTCTCAGTGCCTTTTTGGGCTTCCACGTCCACATCATCACTAGGCCCTTTGAGCTTTGCTCCACGGTTTTCAGTTTGCCCATGTGGCCTCCAGTTAGACTGTGAGCTCTTTGAAGGCAGAGGCCACGTCCCACCTCTCAGGATTTCCATGGTCTAGACTGGATGGCTATCAAGTGAGTCAATTAATTATCTTTCCTCACAGCAAGGCTTGTTGAATGGCAAGTGATCTAGTCAGAGTCATAACACACAAGTCAGATATGCCTGGGTCCCCCGCCTCCCACCTAGCCTAGAGCCCAGTGGGTAGGTGGTTCACTTGGCTTCATCCATGACAACAAGGAGGCACAACGGTTGACCCTGGAAATGGAGCTTGCAGGGATCACCAGATGACTAGGCTTTGGGAGCCAAGAAGCACACCTGGGTTCCAGTACTCTCTGCAGCTAACTGCCCTTGGAGTAAGTCCCGCTTTCTCTCTAAGCTTCCATTTGTGACCGGAGCAGTGGGAGGGAAGGGACTGAGTTGCAGAGAAAGCCAATGTTCTTCCCACTTTTAGAATTCAATTTCCTGGGATTCTTGGAGACTGACAGACACACATAAGTACTCATGTATGCACACGCCTATCCCGATGCACACAGGAGCAAACATATACAGAGGCATATAGCACATAAGTGTGGGAGAGTCACAGGGCCATGGGCTGGCTTTCAGACATGCATGCGCATGTGCGCGGACACACACACACACACATACACACACACGCACACGCACACGCACACACACACATACACACACACACACACACACACACACACACACACACACACACACGCATGTGCCCAAATACCATATTTTGCACAGAGCGTAGAGACACATTCAGGTTGCACCAGGAACACATACGTGCCCTAGATTCTCAGGTGGGACTCGGAAGGCTGTGCTCACACAGTCTTGCTGAACCCACAAATGTGGACCCCATGCACACCTGTACAGAACAGTCTTCTGGAGGACCCCAAGGCCCCTCCCACTAGTGGGGATGAGGTCATTAAAGCAGATCCACACGCTCTCCTCTGGCAGGGTGGTTGTCCCCATCCCTCCCCCACAGCTTTTGGGCAGGTGAGGGAAATACAGCTGTGAGCTCTGAGCAGCGAGGCCCACAGGGCTGCAGACGAGGATGAGGTTACTGCGGAGGGATGCCACTTTTTAAAAATAACCTCTTGCTGTCTCCAGGAGAGCTCTGGGGAATGAGGACTCCAAAGACAAGATTGGCCTGTTCCCAGGTCTGCCCGTAGAGCCCTATGCAAGGGGCTCTTTGGGACACTGCCAGACTTCCTATTGCTGCCCTGGAGCCCATGGCAGAAGAAGAAACGAGAGAGGCTGCGGTAGGAGTGAGAATTGGGCTGCTGCACGTGGAACCTGCCTTCCTAGAGGAAGGCTGCCTCGTACAGGACCTAATAAACATGGTGTGTGTGTGTGTGTGTGTGTGTGTGTGTGTGTGTGTGTGTGTGTGTGTAGTGTAGTGTAGTGCGCCATGGTGATTTATACCCGAGGCTGGCTATGCTTCATGTTTGTGAGCATCAGTGTTACTCAGGAAAGTGGAGGCTGCCATGTCTCTTTTCATCATGACTGTGAGAGTGAAACAAGTCATGGTCCCACCGGTCTCTTCTGTTTGGATGGGCCTGCTAAAGTGCCCACTTTCCTCCTTTTCATTCTTTTCCTCCTTGCTGTCCTTTCTAGCATCCTTTGTGCACTTTGTCTATCATTCCTTCCAGCTCAGCTTGTCTTTCTACTGAATAACTAGGCATGTCTTCCTTTCATCTTCAGAATCTCAGAGAGCTCAGTGGGACATCAGGCAAGGAGGGTGGGTGGTGAGGGGGACACCAGAGCAGTGACCAGATGCTGTTAAAGGCAAAGAACACTGACATCTGGACGAATGGAGCAGAAACTGGGCTTAGTGGGGCTTTGGGTAGCAGGAGCTGGCAGCTGGTGTGTCCAGGGCTAGCCACCATGTTGTTGGCTTTTCTTCATGTCGCTGTGACGCTTGTGGTCACAAAGTCTCTTCAAGAACCTTGAGGAGACATTGTCACTGTGGTAAGGGTCTGAGGCTATTTTTTGTGAGAACTGTCGTGGTGGTGAGGGTCTGGGCTTTACCTCTGGGAGAGCACTGGGTAGGTACTCTCATGAAGGTGAGGGTCTGGGCTTGTTCTCAGGAGAGCCCTGGGTAGGCGCTATATGACAGTCCTCCACCCTGACTTCCACATCCTGTGGTCTTGGGCATGGGAGGCTCTCTCTTGGTTTCTTCCTCTGTCTTCTGAGCCCCATAGTGTCTATATTATATTATAGGGTTATATCTGGGAAAACTAGCAGTGGAAGACACTATAGGTGTGAGCAGATGGGGATGTGGGGTGAGGAGCTATTCCTAGGAGCGGTGTTGGGGAGAAGAAGTCCCTTGAAACCACAGGGAAATGGAGGCTAAGAGAGAGCAAGTGAGTGGTTTCAAAACCTCAGTGAGTTCAGAGGACAGGTGAAACCCTGGGCTCTCCAAATGCCCGCCCATCCTTTGGAGTTCAGAGAGACTTGGAGCTCAGGTCTGACTCTGGCCTTTTGTGTGGGCTCAGGAATGTCTTCTAGGAGGGGTGGGCAAGCTCCCACATATCCTCAGGACTGAATGCAGAATGTGGATTGCAACTCCAGAGCACTCACAGCCACTTGCTCCCTAACTGCTCAGAAACAGTTGCTGGCACCTCTGAACCTCAATTTCCTGCCACTCCCCCTACGTTGGAGAAGACAAGCCCCCCACCCCCACCCCCACCCCCATGCAGGAATATCATGCTAAGGCTGAGATGAGAGAAGCCTTGCATGACTTACAAAGGACCAGTGAGGGGCACAGTTTCCAGCTCTGGGACAGACCTGCCTCCACCTCTTGAGCTGACCTATGCCTGGCCTTGGCAGACTAGACTGTCCTGGGGCCTGTTGATGATGGAGGGGAGACAGGTCCAGGTCAGCATGTTTGTTGGGGTGGGAGGTACCCTTTGCCCAGACTTTACTCTCTCCCTGTCACAGAGTTGGGGTGGGGGTGGGGGTGCTCCCTGTGGTGATGGATCCCAGCATCTGTAAACACAAGGCTCAGACATCTGCAGGCTTGCTGGCCTGCCTAATCAAACACCAGACACCAGCTTTGAGATGCTCAGAGGCTGGTGTGACACACATGCCTGAGAGAAGGCAAATCCATCCCTTTGAAGAGGAAGAGGCCATAGGTTTATCTAGGTCAGTAAGGCTCAGAGAGGGGCATAATTCATCCGAAGGCACACAGCAAGAACAGTAACTAAGCTGGAACTATGATCTGAGGTTCAGAGACCTCCTTACTGGAAAAAGCTAAGGTCATTTGGCCCAACTTCCCACACTTCTAGGAACAAGGAAGGCACTCCCTCCTTTGGCATTCTGTAAATTTTTTTTTTTTAACAGTTAGGGCCCTTAGTTGTTACATGGCACTAAAAACCTGCTCCCGATCACTAGAGTGATTCTCACAAGATCAACACGTACAGCTCCACACGCTCTCCAAAAGAGCTTGCATGTGCTGTGTCTTTGTTTGACCAGACTGTAATTGTGTGGTCCCTTCCTAAAATACAAAGGCTTCCAGACCCTCCCCCACCGGCCACTGAAGACCTCACTTTCTCAGAATGCAGGGCCAGACTTAAAGAGGATAAGCCCTGAGGCTCCCAGAGGCTGCCTTGGTGAGACTGTTCGATAAATGTAATAACAATTAGGTATTTTTATCAGTGGAAACAAAATTGACTCAGAAATAAAAGGGGGGATTTTAAAGGCATTTTCAATTCCTGACTTTCACGGAAGGCAGTTAAGTTGGCAAGCAGATAAAAGCATCTAAGGGCTGGGGAGATATGCAGTACCGTGCAGGTCTCGGAGGTGTGTCTTTCTGTGCCAAACTGTCAGAATATTAGAGCTAAAACAGCTCCTCCTCTCTATGAACTCCTGCAGATCAGAACCAGAGACTTTTCTAATCCTATGCCTTCCGGAGCTGGCCAGCTCACGCTGGAGCAAAGACACAAAGACGCAGATGTGTGGATAGTTCTGGGTGGCTGGTATTTCAGTGTGCAAAAGATCAAATGCATCTCTCTGTCCATTCTGCCTTTGGCCTTCACACGTGTCTTGAGAGAACCTGGTATAATACCGTAGTGTCGGTGTCAACTACTGCAAACTCTGGGCCACTCTGGGCAGCTCAGGCCACCGTGGGAGTGCTGAATGAATTGCTTGCCTTGCAGTTTATGCCTTCATTCCCCCTTTTTGTTAGCAAGGGCACCTCCATTTCCTCCTGGGGAGTCTCTTTTTGCATTCTTTGGGGGTGCTGAGATCCAGTCTGGGGCTCCACTAGAGGGACATGGTTTGGCCAGTCAGTGTAATTCTTCTGCATATAGCTGCACTGAAACCCCACACTGCCTCTTACCTGCCTCCATGTAGTTTCTCTCTCAAGTGATTGCTCAGTGAGGACAGGACCAGGTGCTCCTTCTGTCTCTGAATCCTTAGAGCCCTATCTACACTGGCACAGGGAAGGGCTTCGGAAGACTTTGGTGGAGTGGCCCCCTTTATCCAGGCTTCTCTTTTACTAGTTTTAATTTCTTTCATCACCTATGACCTAAACACATTAAGCAGAAAATTCCAGAAATAGATATTTCACAAGTTTAAAATTGTATACCTTTCTGAGTAGGGGGATGGAATCTCAACCCATCCCATGTCTTCCCTCCAAAGATGTGCGTCATGCTTTTGTTCAGAGTGTCCATGCTATATATGAGGACTACTTTTTTTTATCACTTAGCAACCATTTTGGTTATCAGAGCATCTAGCACCGCATTCACTTTACTTCCTCCCATGCTGTAGGTACTGTGTCATCCAACATCACAAGAACAAGTGGGTTTGGGCTTTGGGACATATCCCCTAGAAATATAAAGGATGGCTGTACACTGAATTTCTGCTTGAGGGGTTGCTCATTGCTCTGGCCTAGCCACAAAGGTACCAAGGGCTGTGTATGCATGGTCATATGTATGTATTAAATTTGTTCACTTAAAACAACTTCCAGGGAGAGACCAGTCAATCAATTTCTACCTTCTTCAAGAAAGAGAAGGAAAGGGTTAGGTTCATCTCCCTTAGTATTTAGGAGCTGAAATGTCATCCCAGCTTCATTAGGCAGCCTTTGGAAGCCCACAGGTTTTCCAGAGGTGTGTGGAGATTTTCAAGCCATCTCTAACTCAACATCAACAAAACCAGACCCAGAGGTGGCTAGCCATAGAGCAACGGAGCTGGGGGGGTGTCCTCTTGTCCCATCTTCAACCTTGTCTTAGAGTAATCAGGCCAGAGGAAACAGCCCAGCTAATTGACAACAGACAAAATCAATAGCTTCTTCTTCCGCAGCCCAGGAGACCCCCAAAGACAGAAGCAATCGACCTGGCACGTTCTGGCTTTGCCAGCCTCATGAGGGAAGGATAGAAGAGGATGTGCTGAGGTGGGCGTGGGGCATCAGCTTGCTCTCTTCTTGTCTTTAGGATGGATGATATCCCAGACGGGTGAATTTGAGGAGTCCCTCAGTGCCTCACTTGCCAGCTCGGAGGCTTATGTATGCCACGGAACCCCTTGAATGCTCAGTTTCCTCTGTGTATCTGAGTGAACATGCTCGGGGGACTCCTCTGCTGAGTCTGATGTGTGGTCTGGACACAGTGATGGTGCTGGCTAAAAAGTCACTTCCTGTGCTCACTCTCTGCTCTTAAGGTCTCCTGCGCGGCTGCTCTCATTGCCAAGTTCTAAGTCAGTTACACCTGGAGGGGCCAGGCCCCTGCCTTCAAATCTCCCTGGTCCTGCCACCGTGACAAGCCCATTCTTGTTTCTGGGGTCTCAATTGTATAGTCCAGGCAACGAGAGTGCTGTGTAGTGTCCTTCTTTCCTAAGCTATGGCTCGCCTATTTCTGAATTTCTTCCCAAAGTAGCATAGTAATGGAGGGTACCTGGCAGCTAGGTAATATTGTCTTGTTTCTTTACTTGGAGTTAGAGTAATTTCACCTCGTGGCTTACCCCTTGCTGATCAAAGCTCCTACTGGCAGTTAAGTGCCTTTGATTAATAAAAAATGGGAGAAATGAATTAACCATGACTTCAATTCAGCGTGTTTGGGAAACACACTCTTTAAAAAGCCAAATCCGCCAGGGCCAGGAGGGGAGACACAGTGTCCTTTGGGGTAAGAGGATGGGACCTGGTTTGGCTGTCCATGGGAGAGTCTGGCTGTGGACAGAGGACCTGGGCAATAGCAGGCAGCCTGGGTGCTGCTGGTTGGACAGAAGGCTTGGTCCCTTTAAGGCTCCTCTCCCCATCCTGAGCCCCAGGCCTGTGCGGAGGAGGACATGCATTATTGAAAGCGCATTTCAATACCTATTCTCTCCCCTCCTCCTGTGGGTGGCAATCACAGTTTACATAATCTGTCTCTCTGTCCTCCCAGGCAGCTGCTCCCTTCTGGCTGAGTGGTTTGAAGAGGGGAGGGAGGGGAAGGGAGAGGTGTTAACTCTATGCTGCCACCTCAGCCAGGGTGTCTTGTTGTGAGGGGGTGACCACAGCCCCAGGTTCAAAAGTTCCTTAGGCACCGAGTGACCTTGGGCGGACCCCTTTGCCCTTCTCCTGTGATCTGACTTACTTCATGGCTCCCCGTCCTAGTGTCCTTGTTAACGGCTTTCCACCTCTGTCTACAACGCAGAGCCATGTCCTGATTGCCAGGCCCTACTACAACCTGCTTGGGGAGGAGCTGTTGCCTGGCTCATAGGCAATTCAAGTTCAGCAAACTGGCCTTACCAGTTTTCTCCCAAGCCACCTGCTGCTCCTTCCATCTGTCCTAGCTCTCCATCCCTTCATTCTTTCATTCACGGGGCCATCACCCATGAATTCACTCGCTACTTATGCATTTACCCATCCATCATTTTTACTACCATTCATTTCTCCACCTCTTTAGCCACCCATCTAACTGCTCCTTCCATCTGTCCTTCTATCCGCTCACTGTTTACTAAGAGTCTAGCGCTTGTCAATATTGAGAGCACAGTGACAGGCAACACAGATGCTGGGTCTGTCCTCAAATGCTTAAAACCTTATGAAGACAGCATGCAGGTGAATAGACAATTGCAATAAAGGCTGTGAGTATAGGAGAGGGTGACGTGCTGCAGAAACAGGGGACGGGGAGGGGGTGTTGGGCACTCTGGAATCCTGGTGGATAGTGAAGACTGCTTTTTTTGCTGTAGTTTTTTTGTTTGTTTGTTTGTTTGTTTGTTTTGTTTTTGAGACAGGGTTTCTTTGTGTAGCCCTGGCTGGCCTGGAATGAACTCTGTAGACCAGGTTGGCCTCGAACTCAGAGATCTACCTGCCTCTGCCTCCCCAGTGTTGGGACTAAAGGCGTGTGCCATCACCGCCCTGTTGAACACTGTTTTTAATGTGATGATCCCTAGGCAGACTCCGGAGAGCTAAGGAGGGTACCTGCCTCTCTTCCCGAGGTTCCTTGTCTTTACCTCCTGTGACAATGCCTCTATGAGAGGGGTCCCCCCTTTCCCTCCCTTCTTCCTCATGGTCTTCTTTGGCCTGGGTGGGGAGATCACACTGTCACCAGCTTTAGGTGACAGAGCGTGACCTGAGCCTGTCTGTGGGAATGGGGTTAGGGCTGAGCCTGCTGATGTTCAAACCAGAACACTGCTGCTTCCACGGGCAGCAGGGCACCCATTTCTGCTAGAAAGGTGGTGGTCGGATGTTTTGCCACTTGAAGGGAGAGCTTGCCAAAGAGCAAGGGGCATAAGCAGAGACCAGATGGAGACAGAAAAGTAGTCCAAATTTTTTTTCTCCAGACCTATCTGCTCCCAGCAATGGTGGACTTTCCCTTTAAGCTGTTTGGAGTTGGGTTCTGTCACTTGCAGTCAAAAGAGCCCTCATTAGCAGCAAATATCCTCAGAAGCAGCAGGCCACACTTCCACATTCGTCTTATTTGATTTCACAACAGCCCCAGGAGGCTGTTTACAGGTGATGAGGCAGGGCTTAGACAGTCCAGTTAGCAGACCTAGCCCTGCGCCTTTAAGACAGTGAGGTCAGCCTTTACGCTGTGATTGCTGGGGCCCAAGTAGACAGCATGCCCACCAGAGATGGAATTAGATTTGAGAGGAGAGGAGAGGTGGAAAGGAACTGAAGACAGCTCAGAAACTCTGGTCTTTGATAAAGCGGTTGGGAGTAAAAGCGAGAGAAGATGGTAAGGGAAGTGAGTTAGAATCAGAGACCTGTAAAAGTGGAGGAAAGGGAACAACATTTAAGTTCAAAGTTCGCTACATTCCAGCCAAATGAACCGACAGCTGGGTCAGCTGGTGCACCAGAGAGGGCCTCGCCCAGCTGCTCACAGACAGCCCATATTTTGTTGCTTGACTATATATCAAGATCTGACCTCCTCCAGGAAGCACCTTCCATCCCCACCCCCACCCCCGCACCCAGAATCATTTCTGGAGACTCCTCAGTCCTCCCCTGTGTCCTTTGTAAGGCTGGCCACGTTGGTCTTCCTATTTCACCAAGTATGACTCATCTTTCGGGGAGGGAGGGGGCGGGGAGAGTCCATGCCTCCTCACTCGACTGTGATTAGACCCAAGCTCCGAGGCCCATGCCTTGCACCCAGTCATGGCTGAATGCACATTTTTTTAAAAAAGGGTTTATTTGAAGGAAATGAATGCTAGATAAGGCATGGAGTCAGGATATGAGTGTTACGGGAGGACAGAGGCAGGAAAAGCAAGCAATATAGAGAAAGATTAAGGCGGCGAGGAAATGTCGACGGAGAAGGCGGGCTGAGGAGAGACCCAGAGTGCTGCTGAGGGTGAAGCTCAGAGTCTATTGGACTTCTGGGGTTCATCTAGCCTTGTCCGTATAAAGTGCCTCATTTTGTGGGAGGGCCATCTGGAAAGGATCCAATTTGCCCAAGGTCTCTTAGAACTGGAAAGACTAATCCTATAGTATGGGTGGGGCAAAGCAGGTGCAGCAAGAGTTCTTGCAGTTTCTGTCCCTGCCGCTAGGGGCACGAGACGCAAGACAGTGGTGAATGGATGGCGCAACCGCCAAGGGTGGGAAATGGGGGTAGCCAAGAGCAGCCAGATCCCTTGGTGCTTCTGCATCCTGGGACTTTCTCAGACAGTTTGTGGGTGACCCTTCCCTTCAGTAGCTACCTTTGGGCTCAAACCCGGGAAAGGACTCACCTTCACAGGCTGCCGGTTTGCGAATTCCCCCCGCGGCTCCCGAACCAGATGGCTGACCAACAATCCCTGTCTACTACAGCGTTTGGATCTATCCTCTAAGGTGTCCTGAGCACCGTTCAAAGTAATCCTATTTATTCTGTCCATCTGCTTGTTTACTGTCTGTCTCTCCCCCCACTGTGGGAGACTCTATGGCAAGGGCTGTGTGGGTCTCTCTGTGTCCAGCCCCACACCTGGAAACACTCACAGAATGCTGGGCAGATTAGTGAAGGGGAGGGCGGGTGGACGGTTGCGGTGGGGATGGCACGGGCTTGGATGTGGTGTTGATGAGGCATTTCACCAAGCAGGCCTCCAAAAATAAAGGCATCTGAGCTGTGAAATGAGAACTCTTGAGAAGAGAAAGGCCCTTCCTTTTAGGGCTAATTGTGTGCTGTGAGCTGGAGTGCCGCAGCTGCTGGGAGACCAGAGACCAGGAGGTCTTGAGGGATGGCTGCAAACCCAACCCCCGGGACACCTGCTCTCAGGCAGCACGAGGAAACCCACTAGGGGCTGGCTGTCTCTGTGAAGGCAAAAGGATGCTAATGTCACTACTTAAGAGATGAGGGAGCCACAGCACTGGACTGGGGGAGAAGCACCAGTTCTAGAAGTTGGGGAGGAACTTGAATGAACGTGTGCCAAGTTAACCAAGGGAGGGCAATGCTGGGTGCTATTTGTTTGCTTGTTTGTGTGTGGGGTCCACCCTCTGTCTTCCCCCCAATCCCCTTTTTACCAGGCTCAGAGGAAGACTATTAAAGCAGACACACAACATGACGCCATTGAACTAAAGGGATGAGCCCAGGTTCCTCCTACAATTGTGGCACAGTCAGGGCTTGATCAGTTTGATTTAAATTGGATGGGCATCCCACATGGCACCAGCGGGGGGGGGGGGGGAGGGAAGGTGGGCTGCTCATCTCTGCCAGAATTTTTCTGGTGTGAGAGGAGAGCCAAGAAGGAAGAACAAAAGGGAAATTTACTGTCCAGCAAACTAGGGGGCAAGATGGATGTTTCTGGAATTGTTCTTTGCTTTTCTTTTTCTGTTCTAACCCTTCCTGGGGCTGCCTGTTCTCATCTGAAACTGGTGTAAAAATGGACACAGGGTCCCCACTTATAGACTCCATGCCTATCTACAAGGCAAGTTGCCCAACTGTGAGATGTTGATAACAACTCTGAACCCTTAAGGCACAGCAAGGATTCAAGGGGGCAGAGCAAGTGGGTGAAGTGTACCAACAGCCTCAGTGATGCTGTCTGAGTTAGCCACAGACCTGAGGCCACTCCGCCCAGGACGAAATGTGGACCTCGCTCCAATCTCCCTAGGGGCTTGAAGAGACCCTTCGTGAAAGAGGGCAATGGAATATAATCTAGCAATGAAAGAGTTATAACCAAGTTCAAACGCACTAAAGGATCTCAGCTACAACAGCAAGTGAATGAATCCAGTCACTTTGGCATAACTCCATTTATAAGAAGTTCAAAACCAAACCGGATGCTCTTATGAGGTTGGGAGTTGAGGTGGTGGTCCCTTTTGTGGGAGGGGTGGGATTCGTGAAGAGGAGAAGTAGGGCTGTCTGTGGTAGCTTCCATTCATGTTCTGGGGTGGGTTGCATAGGTACAGTGCCATGTAGAACTTCATGGAACACTTTGTGAATGCAGGCAAGTGGTTGAAATAGCTTCCTGTGTTGAAGGCTTGGTCCCCAATGAAGCAGGGCTTAGAGGTGAGGTCTTGAGAGGTAATGGGCTCATGAGGGTACTGTCTGCATCAATGGAGTGACTCACTGATGAGTTCAGAGCTGGAAGACATTGTCTCACGAGGTGTGTCCATTCCACCCTTCCCCAGCTTCCTAGCTGCCCCGAGATGAGTGGCTTGTCCTCTGTCACCTTTGCTGGCTAGGTGTTTCTTCTGCATCTCAGTCTAAAAGCGACGGAGCCAATCACTCATGACATGACACTTCTGAAACCTTGACTCAAATAAATTTTGCCTATTTAAGAACACACACACACACACACACACACACACACACACAATTATTCTTATATGATGTATATGAGGGTTTTGCCTGCACATACGTGCAGTACCCACAGAGGTCATAAAAGGGCTTTGGATCCCCTGACAGGAGTTATAAGCAGTTGTGAGCCTCCATGTGGGTGCTGGGAATGGAACCTGGGCCCTCGGCAAGGGCAGCAGTGTACTCTTAACCTCTGAGCCATCTCTGTAGCTTTTTCCTTCTTTTTGGTTTTCTTTCAGTATTTTGTCACAGCAATAGAAAGTTAACTAACGTAGTTATATTTTAAGAAAAATTTCTGAAAATAATCTAAAAACAAGGATTAAGAGCTTCATTTATGGTTCAGTCTTAGCTTGGGACAGTCTCAGCTTTGTGGCTGTCGACCTGTCACATCCTGGCCTCAAACAGCTGGGGCAATAGGTAGGCTATCAGTCACCCTCTGCTTTTGCCTGTACTTTCTTGAGCACTTCTCCCCCGGTGGGCCATATGCTTCCTTCCAAGCTCCCATGGCACCATCACATACCCTCATTTATCTCTGCAGTTCTCATGTGGTTTAATAGCCTTATCTTATCCTGCCAGTTCCCCAATATCAGAACCAGTGACTGATCCACATCTATGTCCACATGCTGAGCATAGGGTCTTGGCATGGTGGCCCAAAAGCATGCTGTGGAACGATTGAAGGGAACTATTCTTTAAAGAGACAGAGTTGTTTTTTGTTTTTTGTTTTTTACTATGTAGTGTTGGCTGGCCTGGAACTTGCTACGTAGGCCAAGATAGCCTTGAACTCACAGAAGCTTGTCTGCCTCTGCCTCCTGAGTATTAAATTGAGAGTGTGTGCCACTGGACCTGGGTTAGGAAACCATTATTATTTTAAGCTCCTATTGCCTTACTAGAGAGCCCATCATTTGATGTAGGTAGACCCTTCTTTGCTGTTTTATGACACACCTTCTAGAGATTTCTATTCTCTAGGCTAAATGACCCCAATTTACATATTTACACCATGTGCTCCACAGGGTGGATTTCTTTCTTTTCTTTTTTGTTTTTGTTTGTTTGCTTGTTTGTTTTTGGGGCACCCAAATGGGTACACAGCCCTTCCCCTGATCCACCACCTCCATCCTCACCACACTTAGTCCACGAGAACAACTTCTAGAGGCCAAGGTGGTGATTGGTCAGGGGGAGAGGCAGATCCTTTCCCTTAAACCTTATTCACTAAGGACACCAGAACTCTTATTACAAACACCAGGGGAATGGTTCAACACAGAACAGGATATTGGAGGTTGGAAGCTATGAGGTTCTTGTCACCAGTGGTAGAACGCGAATGAGAGCTGGTTGACACTAGGTAGGAAGTGAGACGTTAGACTCACTGCCTCAAGATTCAATGGAGAAGAGACAGAAATGCAATAGAGAAATGCTATCAGTGGAGGCCTCAGTGCACAGGCCCTTCAAATGCACAGTCTCATGGATTTCTGGGGTTGTTCTCCCTGCTCTTCCTCCCTTTTAGGACCCCCTGCATGAAATGTGCAAATGAAGAAATGCTTCCACACCCTGGCTGTGAGGAGCCCATCGCTATGTGAGGACATTGGGTCATCATGCCTGAGACCCTCTGGGACCTCAGGCACTGGTTGCAGGTCACGGTCCTTGTTATAAGGGACACAGGCTCAGCGAATACAGCTTTCACTAATTTCTCCATCTTGAGTAGTGAGTGAGGCAGTTAATGAGACCGCTTCTGGCCAATGACCTAGGAGAGAATCGATAGCTGTCACTTCCGGGCTGGGATGTTTAAGAACTGGTGGGTCCTCCACTCTTTCCCTCCGCTGCTGTCAGCCTGCCTCCCCAGAGTTGCCACTTGGGAGGAAACTCTCCTGGTTTCACAGGTAATATCATGTGAAGGAGAAATGGCCACTACTGTGTCAAGCCACACACAACCGGCCTTAACTGGTTACCACAGTGTGACCTGGCCACATGCCACAAGTGGGCCCTCCTGTCACTGCCACAGCACTGTATCAGCACAGGACTAGCATCCATTAAACACAGCACAGTGACTCCTTAGATCCTGTAGCCCGAGAGAAGCGGACAAGAACCGATGAGTGCTTAGAGCAGAGAGGGTCAGTATTGTGACAGGAAGGGAAAGGGGCCTGTGGATGTCCAAAGAAGTGTGGCAGAGGGAGAGGGAGTTCATAGGAGACGCTCTCCAGGAAGTGACATCTCAGCTGAGTTATAGTGGACGAACAGAAGTGAATTCAGCAGTGACCAACCGGTATATATTGTTCAGTCAGCACAATATTAGTACCTTTTGTTAACTGATAATATTTAAATGATTTCCTTGTAGAAGTCTGGATTTCCCTTTAAAATAAATATTACAAAATGACTGAAAACAAAAAGGAAAAGAAATACAAGTCTATCTGTCAATGCTAAGACCATTTGCCTGTGTGGTGATAATTAATTGCATTGAGCTGGCACTGACTGTCATTTAGACAGGTACATATCACATAACCAGGTTTCCACAGCTCCCTGGGGGTGGGGGGTGGGGCGGCATCTGCCTTCTGCTCTCCCTGCACGCAGCAGAGCTCGCAATACCTCAGTCAGTAGATTCTCTTCCAGGTGTTTCCCTCCTGTGCCCTGTAGCCCAAAATTACAAATTCACATTGTGACTCTTTCCGCCCCCCCCGCCCCCTGCCTCTTTTCTTTTTGAAATTTGATCTCCCGGTTCTCAAGCATCAACTTTGAATATGACGATGTCATTTTTGCCATGTCAAAAGGTTGGAGGTGCCATTTAGATGTCCTCGTCCATGTGCATCTTAGACTTCAGCAACGAGGCCAAGGGCCACAGGTTCAGCCTCCTTATGGTCCCTAGACCATATGGTCTAGAAGATTCTGGAAGCCTGAGGGGGTCAGGCTGAGAGAATCACATTGCTGGAGCTCCTTTGGCTCTTCAGAAGGGACTACTGCTGGTTTGGGCTTCTAGAATGCCTCCTTCCTTCCTTTGGTCTCGGCTCAGCTCTTTCTCAGTGTACCGTCCTGCCTGGCACATGGAGCCATGTCCCCTGGGTCCCCTGGGATGGTGGCTCCCACGCTTAGCTGTGACTGATGCATCCCACAGGAGGCCTCAAAATTGCCGTCTCAGCGCCTCTTTCAGAGAGAGCCAGGCTGTTTCTTTGACTTCTGTTCTTCCTGGCCTGACAGCTAGTCTTCCCCCTGAGTCCATGGGCAGCTGATGACACCTAGGAACCTCCTTTAAGGAGACCAGCAGACCTTGCCTCTGATGTTTATTATCAATGTAGCTGAGGTCACAAATGACCCTTTGAGGGCTGATGTGAACAGTTTGGGAGCCACACCTGGTTCTTCCGAATGCTAAGCTGGCCCAGGCTACCTCTTCCTGACGCTCAGCTCTCTTCTGGGGGAACCTTCCAATCATTCTTCGAAGATCAGCCTTGCTAGATACCAGAGGCCTGAGAGCTGTGCCAGCCCTAACTTCTTCTTTTTAAAAAAATTAATTTATTCAGATTACAACTCAATTGTTATCCCATCACTTGTATCCTCCCATTCCTCCCTTCCTCCCACTTTCACCCCATTCCCCTCCCCTAGGTCTAAGAGAGAGGGGGGACCTCCTCCCCCACTATATGACCATAGGCTATCAAGTCTCATCTTGATCGCCTGCTTATTCTTTGAGTGCCACCAGTCCTCCCCACCAAGGGTAAAGAAACTGTGGTACATTTACACTATGGAATACTACGCAGCTATTAAAAACAAGGAAATCCTGAAATTTGTGGGCAAATGGATGAAACTAGAAATGATCACAATGAGTGAGTTAACCCAGAAGCAGAAAACTCACATGGTATATACTCACTTATAATTGGGCACTAGCCCAAAAGGCATGTCCCACAAAAGTCTTCACTTACCAGGAGATTGGGATATATGTGAGGACATCCTACTGAGACTCTAGGTAATAGAAATAGAGGAGATGGGGAAATAGAAGGACCCAGAGGGCCCTAGAAACCTACAAGAAGAACATCTTGACGGGTGGGGTCCAGGGCCGTCTGCTCAAACTATTGCACTAACCAAGGACAATACAAGTAGTAAACATCGAACCCCTACTCTGATCTACCCAATGGACAGGACATTCTCCACAGTTATGTGGAGAGCGGGGACTGACTCTGACATGAACTCTGGTCCCCCAGCCCTAACTTCTTTTTTTTTAAATTTTTAATTAATTTATTCATATTACATCTAAATAGTTAGCCCTTCCCTTGTATCCTCCTATTCCTCCCTCCCTCCCGCTTCCCCCCTTCTCCCCTCCCCTATGTCTGTGATTGAGGGAGACCTCCTCCCCCTATATATGCTCTTAGATTATCGAGTCTTTTCTTGGTAACTTGCTATCCTTCCTCTGAGTGCCGCCAGGCCTCCCCATCCAGGGGACATGGTCAGAAAAGGCGGCACCAGTGTTCGTGTGATAGTCAGATCTCACTCTCCACTCAACGGTGGAGAATATCCTGTTCATCGGCTGGGTCTGGGTAGGGGTTCGAAGTTTACTGCCTATATTCTCCTTGGCCCAGCCCTAACTTCTAACCATGGCCCAAGTACTGCTGACTTTTGGCTAAGCTGCTATCCTGGTCCTTAGACCTCTGGCTCAATCAGCAAACTCGAGTCACATCCCCAGCAATCTTCCTTCTTCTGGGGAGCCTGAATTACTGTCTCCAGGAGATACCCCCAAGGATTGGCAGTGTGGTGGTGAAGGGAGACATCCCTGCATGTCGGCTAGGGTGGGCTTTGAGCTAAGGCACTCCTACAGTGTTCCTGCTCCGTTAGTGCTTCCATAGTCAACGGCTATCTTGATCTTTTTCATTCCTGCACATTTTGCTTGTAGTTCTCCATGGTTTGTCAGTAACAACAGGAAGTGTTTCACCATCTCATCCTTAATATATACGCTTTTCAAGAAGGAACATGCGCTCTATTATAAGCAAGAATCTAATATAGACCCTTCTTGATTTACGATGGAGTAATTTCTTGATAAAGTTATTGTAAACTGAAAATATTGTAAGTAGAAACACCTTCTTTATGAGATGCCCTAGATTAGCACCACAGTGCTCAGTGGAGCGTTGTGTTTCTCCTTGTAACTGGGCTACTGACTAAGAGCTGGGCTCCCTGCCACTGTCAGGCATTACTAGAGAGAGGCTCACACTGTATATTGATAGCTCAGGGAAAGACCACAACTTAAGATTCCACGTATTATTTTTTACTTGTGTGTGTGTGTGTGTGTGTGTGTGTGTGTGTGTAACCGTGCGCGTGTGCACATGTGTGTACATGCAATGTGCATGTGTGTGCCAGAGGACAACTTTGGTGTGGTTCCTCTGGCACTGTCCACATGTTAAAGAGTTGCACTTGTTTGCATTTGTGTGTGTGTGTGTGTAGAGGTCATAGGGACAACCTTTGGGAGTTGGTTCTCTCTTTCTACCATGTAGGTTTTGGAGACCAAACTCAAGTTGTTAGGCACGGAGGCAAGCATCTTCCCTCATGAGGCATCTCACGGGCCCTAAAGATGTAGCCCAGGCTGGCCTCCAACTCCCACTTCCCCTGTCCCTGATCCTAGAGCTTGTTCTACCCTTATGTGTCACCACAACTGGCATCCTCCGCCCAAATACTGTTCTTTCTTTAGCCTAGCACCGGGTACCTGCTTTGCTTCAGTGAATGAGCTTGGCTCCAGCTCCTCATACATAAGAAAGTTAGCGCAAAGCGAAGGAAATAAGAACTCAAAGTTTTGACTCCTTCCTAAGCGACTGACACTATGATTGGTGTTTTACATGGATTATTTCAAATTCCCCCTCAGTTTTACTCATGTCCTCGCTCCACAATTTCTGCCCTGCAAGGACTATTTATTTACTTGGCAGTTCTTCTTACACCGATTTGCTGTTTTTTTTTTTTAAATGCACAATTTTATATTCAAAGAAAATGCTATATTATTTCCATAAATCAGAGTTGGACGCATGGCTTTCATATTTCTAACATGCGCTGATTGTAAGCTTTTAAAATAACAAATGTGCATCTCTGTACCACCCAAAGTCATCTTGCTCGGCATCAGGCTTGTGCACGGCAGCCTCTGGGAACTCCAGCCAGCATCTCAGCTAACATGGCACACACTCCCAGGAGGATGCTACACAGACAAGAGTAGGGAGGCTCAAAGCTTCCTTCCTGAAGTCCTGAGGGGGAGAGGGAGGGGGAAGATGGGAGGGGGAATGGAGGGGGAGGGGAGGGAGAAGGGGGAAGGAAGAGGGTGGACTTGGATCCAGCTGTCTACCTCTGGGTGCATGAGCCTTTTGAACGCCAGTGATTTTCAAGTATATGCATTTATATATTTAGAGACTCCTTTAAAAACAAAACTCTATATGGGAGTCCAAACAAAGCAGAGATTTGTGGTTGAAACAAGATCAGGAATCCAGGGCTTCTTTTGGGGAGGGGGGAGTTCCCTTCTAAGGTGGCCGTCCTATTAATGTTTCATGAGACCCTTTCTCAGAAGCCTGTGGCTCACCGGGACATAACTTCAAACCCACAGTCTGTTACTGTCCCTTGGTTCTGTTTAGTTCAACTTTCTTTGTAGACTCCTGAGGGTCGGTCCTGTCCTTCCTGGTCGGGCCTCTCCGCTTTTGGACTTTGGCTACCTTGATATTTTGAAATTTTTCTTCTTGCCATCTTGCAATATTCCACTGGCTTTCTGGGCCTTGCTCTGACTTCATTGTTCACCCGTCACCCACTGTTCTAACTGTACCTAGTGTTTTTGGGGGCACAAAGGGGCCATGGAAAACTAGAAAATTGTTCCTCTTATGGAGTCTCGTTGATGTGGGAGACAGACACAGGCACTCCCAGAATGCAGTGGTGAGTGTTCCTCTTCTCACCCAAAGCTCATTTGTTCCCTAGGTTGTTGCCTTTCTCAGGGCCCTGGCTGCATTCTGGGTAGTAACTGAGATAGAGCCAGCTAAAGTGCCCCAGGGATGCTGGCTGCCATCCACACTGTGATGCCAGAGGTCTTAGCCCATCCCTGCCAGGGGCCTAAGACACTGTTCCTTTCAGCAGTGTGTGACTTTGGAGTTAGGGTCACACCTCACTCACACCCCACATCCTCATCCCAAGTACCCCAGCAATTGCCTGGCTCCCGACCTCAGCCTGCTTTCTCCTCTCACTAGTGAGTTCATTTGACCCCCAAGCTTAGAGGTCATAATGCCTATAAAGTTGAAGCTCCTAAATTAGGGGTTCTCTTTGCTCAGAAAGAGAGGAGCCTATTGGCTTAAAAAATAAGGGAAGATCCAGACAGAATTCCAATACATTATAAATATTTCCAATGATATTCTACCTCACTGTATCAGCCACACCAAGGCTACTACCCACCTCTGAGGTGCCCTGAAGTATCCTTAGAACATCATATTTGGGGGTCTCCCTTGTGCTATAAGGCTAGGTCTCAGCTAAGCCCAAGTTCTGGAAAGGTTTGCCTTGGTGGACCCATGTACATTACAAAGTTCAAAATCATACAAGTCAATTAGATAACTCTGTTCAAATCAAACCGTGTCAGTCAGCTGTAGCCCAGGCACACTTACCATGCATCTCTGTGTGTTCATCTTTAGGGAAAGAGAGTCCAGCAGTGAATGAGATGCACTCTTGCCTCTCCAGGAGCGTTTTTGCTTTGAATCAAGATTCCGGACTCAACATTTCCCATGCACGAAGGGCTGGAGAGGGATCTTACGCCTTCTTCTTAAGGTTTGCTGTAGTGGTTTTAATGCTGGTGCCTGGCTATAGAGCCTTTAGGAGGTGGGGCCTGCCTGGCAGAATGTCCCCTCTAACTCCCAGCCTTCACCATGTGAACCGCTATCACCTTGCACACCTTGCTGCCTGCTGCTACAGATGAACTCCCCGCTCCTACACCTTCCAATCCACAAGGGACTGAAATCTCTATGACCAGGAGCCAAACCAATCCTCCCTTCTTGAAGTTGCTGGCAGGTGTTCTGTCACAGTGACTGAGCCCTCTCAAACCACCCCTTGGAGTGTGAGTTGAGCACCTCAGAGGGCAGAGCGGGCCCCTTTAGGGTCTGCTACACGAGGGTCTTGAGTCATTCCTTCATCACTTGGTCATTTGCTTGTTTACTTGCAAGCCTACACTAAGCAGTACAGATGTGCTCAGTTCTGTGCAGACATTATCTCATTTAATTCTCTGTGACAATTAAATTGTCCAGGTCTCTGGGTAATTGATATAAATGTACAGCCATTTAAGCTAGAACATAACTCAGCTTTGACGCCAAAGCCATGCTCTTTGTGTCTCTCTCTGCTGTCTGTTAGGACAACCAAATAGATTGTAGTCACCAGTTCTTAAAGAAACACATTCTATGTGGAGGCAAAGAGAGGACTAATGAATACGTTATGGCAGGGCCGAATCCCACCAGACTACTTTATTAGAATTCTTTGAGAAGTGAACTATATAGGGAGATAAACGGTGACTTTCACAAAAAAGCCTTTGTTAAGTTCCTATCCCAAAGCCTATTAATAAAATTGATTCATTATAGAATTGGGCAGAAGTGGGTGGCAAGTAGGAGGGAGCCTATTTTTATATGGATAGAGAACTGGCTTAGAGACGAGGAGGGTGGAGAAAATGGGAGCTTTTTCGAACGGGGAACCACGGTTCTTCAGGAATTGCTATGGAGTTAGGTTTGACTACAGCTCAGTATACAGGCATTGAGCACGCGGTGTGCATGAACCCTGATCCAACATGGCGCAGCTCAAGTAAGCGAGATACCTGCTCAGCTCTTAGAGGGTCCAAGAAAGGCAGTGTGTGGTAAGAAGACTTCATGTTACAGGGACAGGAGGCTCCTCAGGGGAGCCCCAGAAGGTGGCCAAGGAGGGAAAGACCTCCAGGCTGTGGTCAGCAGGCTGGAGGGAGTATCAGTGTCCCCTCTATCCCTGTTCTGTGGCGACAGGATTCCTTCTCTCCTCCCCCTCCCTACCATGAAGTAGAGAACCATGAGGCTGTGGTGCTGGGGCTCAGAGCCTGGGATTCCTCAGTGGTGCTGCCGGAGAGTGACTCAGCATCGTAAAGAGCTCCCATCTGGATGAGCCGTGGTATCTATAGCGTCCAACCATCACTGTATCCACACACACTCTCTCTGTGCAAATATGTGGATCACTGGATGCTAAATATGAGGTGGCCTGGAGACGTTCCTCCTCTTAAAAGACTATTTGCTATGGAACTCGAGGCTGTTTATTTAAAGAAACGAGTTTACAACTACGCACATTAGATCACCGGTAGTGGGCGGCGGTTGGGGGAGAGACGATTGGACGGAAGGGTGCTGGGGGTGCAGGTGACTGAGCTTGGCCTGATTGCTCCATCCACGGTCCCCTGCCTTTGCAGAAAGCAGGCAATGGACACCACTACTGAGATACAGGCATAGGGCGGGAGAGGGGGAGGGGTGCTGTGATTCAGCAGAAAGAACGAAGAGCTGGTGGTGCAGGAGAGCCGGGTCCTGACCCAGCCCTTCCCTTCATCTCATCACACACAATTCATCAGCGCTCTTATTCATCTGTTAAACGCCGCAGCCAACCAAGCCCCGCTGTGTGCACAGGCCCCTGTAGTTGGGACTCAGCCTTAGCCACCTGCCAGGACTAGTCCCTGGGCTTCAGTTTTCTCATCTGGAAGCAGGGATGAGAATGCCCACCTCGGCCTTTGAGAGGCAGCGCTGGATAAGATGATGTACCAAAGACAAAGCCTGAACCACCGCACTGTCCCCCCAACAGACACATCTCACCCCGACTTAGAAATGCAAGAGCGACCCCCTTCATCTTAGTCCCAAGCAGGAGACGTCCCGAGTGCCACCCATGGCAATGACCTTGGGCGGCGTCCTTACCTGTGCTTCCTGGAATGAGCTGGGATGCGGGAGCCTCAGGCACCAAGTAGGGTAGATAGCATGCCAGAGATGCTGAACTTCCTAGAGATGGAGAGAGAATTTGGAGCTGAGAGTGTAGCCGGGGTAGGGGGTGGTGGTGGGGGGGTGCGCTTCCTCGGTGGACATGAGACTCAACCACTGCCATCTCCAGCCAAAGCCACCACTGCTTTTCTTGTTCTGGCTAAGGGCTGGGTGGGTGGGGGTCTGTCTGGCATCAGACACAACTCCTGGCTCCTACTCTATAGGTAACCTGCTAACAGTTACTCATCATGCTTCCTGGCTCAGGAAACGCTTGGATTGCACAGCCAGGGTATCTGATTGGTGTCAATAGACATGTTTTATTGTTAATCATTCCTGGTTTCCAGTTCTGGCCTTGGGAATACCCACTGCAGCTCCCTGAGACTCTGTTTCCTCTTCTGTGTAATGGGCTTTCATGGTGCCCACTTCCTGCATGTAAGCTGGATCCTGGCTGTGAAGGCACACAGGAGAGGCCCCTCCAATCCTAATTACTTCCCTCACTTTAGCCCTGGGGGTGCCAGTCTCGCCTTAAGAGGCCAGAGTTGGCTCATTTGTGTCTGTTTCCAGACCTTGCGCAAGGTCTGCCAATGTCAGTGTCCCGCCAGTGTTTGTTGACTGAGCCTGCTCCCATGGTCTGGTAGAGCTGTCTTTATACACCGAGGATTAGAGAGGCCCAATTTAACCGAGAGCAGAGGTAGGAAGGCAGTTGGCGTGGTGGTCAAGTTCACATAGAGGTATGTATGAAGCTGGGATCCCAACCCACAGTCCTCACCCTGCCCATCCAGGTGCTGATTTCAGGGCCTGGCAGGGCTCTTCTTGCCTGAGCACCAGATGTAGGCTGTGGAGGGGCTCTACAACATCTGCTTTCCCACTTCCTCCCAACATAGCCTGTCACTTCCTCCTGGACCCTCCCTGTCTTCTTTCCATAGCCCTACTTCCAGTGTCCCAGGAGCAGGTGCAACTGTCATCTGCCGAAGTGGGGGCTGAGGTTCAGGAGGATGAGGCCGCCTGGCTCACAGAGGCACTGTGGGGTGAAGCAGGGAGTCCCAGGGATGACACTAGGTGCTTTGCTACCACCAGTCTTCAGGTCCACTTTGGACAAGATGCATCCATCTAACCCCGCATCCTGTGTGACCACGCTTAACCTTCACCGCCACACACAGCTCCAGCCCCTCACCCCACTGTTGGAATAGGGCCTCCTTCAGGCTGCTCCCCAAGACCTGGGCCTGAGCAGGACTCAGTAGGTGTCTGATAAGTGAGTGAATGAGCAACTGAGTGGCTGAGCGGGAATGCCAGGCTGTGTTCTAAATGCTGCGGTACAGCTGTAAAGAGGGATGGGCGTGATTCTAGTCTTAGGAAAAATCAGCAACTGGATTGGTACCATGGCTAAATTCCTGTTTTCTGATTGGTTGGGGGTGGGGAGTTGGAGCTGTGAATGCGTGCGTATGTGCGTGTGTTGGGGGGCCAGGGAGAGGGGGACAGAGGGGTGGAGGGACTGCATTCTGCCCAGGAATAGCATCTAAGTGCAAATGGTGACTTGTGTGTCTTTGGACTGGGCTACCTGAGTATAGGGCCAAATACCTGACCTTTGAGAAGGCAACAAGGAAAAGCAGGTAACAGCCTGGTATCAACCTCCCGAGTCCCAAACATCTAGTACTTTAGGTACTGGCACATAGTAGTAGGTTAACTGCTAAGCAGATAGGAGAATAGGTAGAGAGCAGGTCAAGATGGCTTCCATCCCAGGGCTTGTGGGAGTCAGATTGACTCTAGACCCTTGCACAAGGTAGGTATCCTAATTCCACAAGGGAGGGTCTCAGTCTCACTCTCTGGCCAGCCCAGTGTCATAGCGTCCTTCTACAGAGGATGGCAAGGGGGCTCGTTAAAGACTCGACCCATTGTTGAAGGCCAGGCCCCCTGTCCTGTTCTAGCAGAGAGATGTAAATAGCTGCCCAGAGAGCAGCCAATTGAAATGCTGTGTGGGTTCCATGCTAATTCAGGCTTGAAAAGGGTGTGTGGGCCACCCCCCCACCCTCCCCCACCCCCACCCCCCATCCAGGAGTAGTAGGGACTTCCCAGAGAAGACAAACTGACAAACTTAGAGATGCTGAGAGGGACTGGGAAGTATGTGGCTTGGGGCAGGGTCAACAGGGCCTACTTGTAAGGGGCCTCAGAGCAGCCAGGGAGAGAGCCATTGATGGTCTTGGATTGGTTCTGCTGCTGGGGTAGTGGGGGATGGGATTTGAGCACAGGGGGAAGGCGGGAGCTTGGAATTGTCTTGCCAGGTTGTGGTCATGGCAGGAAGGGGTTGGGGAAGAGGGCTCAGCCTCCAGGAGTGAGTGTAGTAGTGATGCGTGAGAGGCTGCAGAAGACTTATCCTGGAGGGATTCTCTGATAGACCTCAAGAACAATCTCTGTGGCAGACCCTCGTCCCTGCCCTGGCTCCTGCCCCCAGTGGCAGCCTAGCAAATGTGCAGACCGTGACAACACCAGCCTCTGACTGATGGCTCCTGCCACCTTCTGCCTTCACTGTCTACTACGCTCCCTTCTGTTCACTCCACTTCCATCCTGTGGCCTTGCTGGGTTTCCCATGACCCAGGGCACCTGCCCTTTCTGTTTTTTTCTGCCTGCTTGCTTGTCCCATGGCCAGCTTTATTTGTTTATTTATTTATTTGTTTGTTTGTTTATATTGAGATCTTAGCATCACTGTCTCTTCCTGGATTCTTCCCCGGATGTTTTGTTAAACAGACCCCTTCTCTGTTACACACCCCACTCCTTAATTTACCCCCTAAGAATTTATAGAACCTGGCGAAATGCTCGTATGTGTTTGTTTTCTTCCCATTAGAGTCGAGCTCTGTGAAGGCCAGGCCCTTGTTCTGGCCCAAGGAGAATGGCTCAGGGCAATGCTTCTGGCTTTGTGTTTGCACATTTGGGAAACAGGAGGATAACACTTACTACACGGGGGTTATTGACAGCATTGCAGATACCCTGATACACAGCCAGCCAATGTCGGAATGACCCCAGGCATCCACCAGTCACTCTCCACTTTATGGATTATGATGTGGAAGCTGAGAGAAGAATGGGGACTCGCCACATGGCCTGGCTAAGAGGTGCTGGGACGGGTTTCTCTGCTGCTGGAGAGGTGCCTGGCCCTGTACCCTGCTCTGAGTAGGCGTTCAAGCAGCAAAAGCTGGCGCTGGGCTCTTTCAGCCATCTGCTGCTTGAACTCAAAGACCCTATCTGCTTGCCTGGCTGTCACAGCTTCCCGAGGAGTCAGCCACAGGAATTCTAATGCTGGGGTTTTGTGGAACACAAAAGCCTGCCTCTCGCAAATGGAGAAATGTGTTTTCTCTGCATTGGCAATTACCACACTGAACATCTAGGCAACAGTTTTCATCTTGTGGACACATTACCAAGATTAACTTCTGAACCCTATGAAGTGATGCTTGTTGCAGATTGAGGGGCACACGCTCGTGTCTTCTATCACAAGATGACCTGGGGCTTGGAGGGGCTCAAGACAAACCTCTTCAGTTGCTTGCTCTACTTCATGAAGAATGGTTTCTTCATTGCTTTAAATGCATTCGTCTTCTCAAGGACTTGAGGTTTTCGATATTTCCTGTCCCATTTGGTCACTGACTCAGCAATGTATTATATAAATATTTACCGAGAATGTACTAGGAATTCTTGTAGGCTCTGAGGATGTCACGGAGGAGCAAAATAGAACCTGCTGTTGCCATCCTACAGACACGGGGGAGAGAGATGGCAGAGTCCAGCTGGCAACTGGCTGTGTGAGTGTGGGTAAATTCCCTTCCCTCTCTGGGCCTTGGGGTTGGTTTTGTTGCTGTCCACTGCTTAACAAGTTCTGGTAGCCCTCATTTGTTATAGTGCACAGCAGCCATCTCTAGCTTGTGACTGTAGGTTCTTTGGAGCTGCAGTCCAGCTGGTGTTACTCAGAGCATGCATCTTGCTCGCCCACTCTCTTTTGCCCCCCTTTTATGTAGCAGTACCCACATTGCTCTTTCTTTTCTGTTTTTACTTTTTCTGCACATGTGATCGTGTTTGTGCATATGCGCCTCTCTCTCCTCCCTCCTCCCACCCACCCTCACTCTGTATGAGTGTGTGTGTGTGTGTGTGTGTGTGTGTGTGTTTGTGCATGCACGCTCATGCACACCAGAAGTCAATGTCAGATGCCTTCCTCAGTTGCTTTTCTACCTTATGATTATTTTTTTGAGACAAGGTCTCTCACTGATTTGGTTAGATTATCTGGCCAGAAAACCTCCTGTCTCTACATCCCCAGCACGAGGATTCCAGGTGCACACAACCACACCCAGTTTTTTTAGGTGAGAGCTGGGGATCCGAACTCACGTCCTCAGGCTTGCACAGCAAGCACCTTACACCTGAGCCATCCTCCAGCCCTCCCGCCCACTCTCTGAGTGCCAGGACTCTCAGACTGTCTCATTGTTTAATCATCACAGAATCCCCTTGAAAGAGGGACTTGGATACATTATGTCTACTTGAAAAAAGAATGAGGGGGTGGAGGCCACAGAGATAGATAACTTCTCCAAATTCACCAAGTGCGTTTGTGCAGGGCTGCGATCTGCGAGGGGCAGTCTAGGTCCAGGCCACACACCCATCGCTGCCACTGTTGTCTCTGCTTCTCTCCTTCCTTAAGAACAACCTGATGCCCACTGTCTGCCTCGAGGGGTTTCCAGAGACCCCCTCATTTGAGCAAACCCTTCTTAGGCCTCTGCTTTAGCAACTTTGCCCACTGGGCCTCCACCATGGGGGTGGTGTTGCCCTTGTCTATTTGGCTGTGTGCTGAGTGCTTCAATGGAGGAAGGCTGTGTCTCATCATCCCTGCCTCCCCTGCTCCTAACCCAACATTCTGAGCCATCCACTCTCCACACAGCCACCAGAGGCTTATTTTAAAAGCAAAACCAGTTTTTAAAAGATAATTTTTATGTATTTTGCATAAAACTCTAACTTGTGACCATGGCTTGGAAAGTTCTGCACTGTCTAGCTCTGCCCTACCCTCACCTATGGCCAGATCTCTCTGCACCTTACCCTATTCCAGGCACACTGGCTTCCTACTTGTCCACACACATGCCGGGCTCACAGTTAGCTCTTTGCTCTTTTTGGAATACTCTTCCCCACAGTAGGATGTACCTCTGTTATTTGGACCTCATTCCCACGTCACCATGTCCACATCTGTCTGTTTAGGTGTTTCCCGCATTTGCCTTTGCATTGTTGTTAGTGTTGGTGTCTACTCTGAGTGTGTGAGCCCCAGGAAAGCAGGCGTCACATGTGTCCGGATCCACCCTGTCACCAGCACCTGCCTGATGTGGATGAGCCAGTCACTATTGTCTTGAAGGGAGAGAGGAATCTGTCTGAGACTCTACATAGCAGCCCAGCTAGGCCCAGAGAAGATAGCACATCTGGATCAGTTAGTTCAGGCTAGCTTCACGGGAATGCGCTGATCACTACCCAGCACTAGCTTTGTCTGCGGCAGTCTTACACCCAGGCGCAAGGAGAGTTCATTGGCTGTTCTCTGCTACCTTCCCTTCACTGGGGATGCTAAGGGCTCCTTACCTCTTTCCTCATTTGTGTTTCTTTAACTTAAAGTGACTTATGAGATATTATCTTTCACAGTATTTCCACAGGCCAGGGGCTCCCCTGAAAAGGGAAAAATGCTATCAAGTCAGAGCACCAGGGCCCAATCAAGGTACACTCACTCAACACAGCTGTCAAATTTCAGCAATCACTGGAGAGACTTCATGCTCTAAAGAGACACAGAATGCTGAGTTCTTCTGCCAGGGCCTGGGCCAAACACTACTCATTGACTACATCAAAGGAGCTATAGTCTGCAGCCCAGAGGGAGGTGTGGCCGAATTCAGGGCGAATGGAGAAAGAGGCTTCCTGTTCATCTGGATAACCCTACCAGGACTAAAAGAAACTGCCTGGAGCTCCACAGAGATGAGGTCTGGGTATCTGACTTCAGAGCCTTCTGCTAACAAGAACCAAGGACCCCCCTGGAGATAAGCACAGTGGCCAGAGGATTGGTACCACTAACCTACTTTCAAGTCACTTCTAAAGCCTGTGAAAAGGGAGCTCGTCAGGTCTCAGAGACCAGTTGCCACCCATGACCTTCATTGTGGAAACCAGGAAGACATCCCCTGCCCAATCTTTAAGAGCTGGGGAAGGAAATAGCAGACTGTCATATGATCCAGGAAACCCTAAGGTCAAATCTTCTAAGCAAATTAGTGAACCAAAAAGCTCTATGGATGATAGGTTTAAAGATCCCGGCCCTGCTCTCAGCACCGGGAGGTCCATGTTTTGGTAAGATGTGACTTCCTGGTCACCATGCCTCCCATCCTGTGAGTTCAGTCTTGGTAGCCATTAGGGCACCATCAGCGTACAATTCTGGCTTGGTAAAATTTGTTATCTCCCCATTCTCCCAAAGTAGCTCCTTCCAATGTATGTGTCGCCATAGGATGGCTTATTCCTCAAAACTTCTTGCTCAGGACAGAAATGTCCAGAACTGGTGGAGGCAGGAAGGCCAAGACTTAATGGCAGCTGAGGTGGCACAGCATCCGAGTGACAGAAGTGGTTACTGATGTTGAAAATATGTCTGCACAAAATGATATGACGTCTTATTTGATGTCTTGGGCTTTTCCCAAAATAAATCACTCTGTTTGTGTGTGTGTGTGTGTGTGTGTGTGTGTGTGTGTGTGTGTGTGTGTGAGAGAGAGAGAGAGAGAGAGAGAGAGAGAGAGAGAGAGAGAGAAGAGTGGGTACAGAGGAAATTGAATTGGCCAGTCACTGAACCTGGGTGGTGTCCCCCTACCCTGAACTCACTTTGTAGCCACAATAACCTTGAACTTCTGATCTTCCTGCCTCCATCTGGGATGAAGTTGCGTGTCACCATGCAAGGTTTATGTGGTTGGTGTTGGGGATCGAAGCCAGGCCTTGCTGCATGCTAGGCTGGTGTCCTAACAATTGAGCCACATCCCTAGCCCCCTGCTTTTTCCCTCTATTAAAAATATGCTTAAAACATCCCATCCTGAAAGGCATTTTGGGGACTGGCCTCAGCCTTTCTATTCTCATTTCATAGTCCCCATCCCGAGGACCTTCTGGCATGGTGACATTACCCTGGTGGCTGTGATTTCACACCTCTAGGCCTTTATGCACAGCTCCATCTGTCTGCGATCCCTTTTCTCCCATAATCCAACACTCCTGTCTCTGAAGTCCCACAGCCTTGTTTACTAGCCTGAGTACTTATCACATCATATTTTAATTTTACTTTTCGCTTCCTCTACTGCCCTGTGGCATCCTCGCGCGGTGGGGACGCGGGGGGGGGGGCACTTTTCCATCCTCCCAAAATGTGTCCCTAGACCATGTGTTCAGAAAGAATAATTAAGGATGATAGCTACTCGGTTTATCTTTCTTTCCATATTGATGTGACAGGCACCCCACTAAACTCGTTGTGTAGCCATGACACTAAACCTTAACCCTGCGTGTACCGTTAATACTACCGCCCTTTCGAATAGAGTTTAGCCGGTTTCAGGAGGTTATTTACCGGTAGCTGTGTCCAACAAAGTGATTGGCTTCAGAACAGAAGCCACCTGTTCTTCCTACTCTGGATCCCTGTGGCTTCCGGTGTTAAGGCGGCCAGGTTCTAGGTTCAATTCTGCAACTAAATTGCTGTGTGACTTTAGGGGGCACCTCTGCCCCCTCGGCCCTGTCTGCCTGCAAGTATTTGAGAAAACTAGAGGGTCACGTGATACGAGGGCCCTCCCAGCTTCAACTCCCAGAGAGGAGATTTTTTTTTTTCCTTCCACGGTTGGTTTTCTGCCCAGGAGCTGGCTTCCCTGTCTGGGAACCTCCCAGCTTCTCATACTCAGACTCTTTTCTCGCTAATTGCAGCCTCTCAGAGCAAAACTGCGTTTGCAACCTGCTGCCCAGGTCGCCTCAGCTTCCCTCCCTCCTCGGCAAGCTGGGATTTCTCTATAGGTGGGGGTGGAGCCCTGGGCAAGAAGGAGGGGAGCCTGCAGCTGCCCGGCTCCTTCCTGCGGCTTCCCTGTTGTTTCTCAGCCCCTTCCTCCCCTCCCCCACGACGGAAACTCAGCCTCACACTTTCTAGGGATGTTCCGGGCACTGCCGGAGCCAGCGGTTGTAGCCAGCAGCCACAGGCTTCTGGGCTGGTCTCTCCCAAGTCCGCCACCCGGAGGTGGGGTGGACACTTGCAGGAAAGGAAGGCGATGCGCTCCTTCCTCCCAGTGCAGACTAGGCCCAGCACGCCCCTCTGGAGCCGGGGACCCTCCAGTGGCGGTCCCCTCCACCCTCTTTCAGAGTCCTTAGCTGAGCCCCGCCATTGCTCCGCCAGGCCTCGGTGACTGCAGACCCAGGCTTGGGCCGCGGCGGTGACTAGGCCCGGGTCCAGCGCGCCCCCGCCGCCGTTCGGGGAGGAACGGGAGTCCCCGACAGGGCAACCTTCCACTCCGGGAGCGCCCAGGCCCTGGCGCCGCGATCTGTGGGTCGCGGCCGGGCTGCGGCGGCTGGCGAGGGCGTCGGGGCGAGCTGGGGTGATCGCTTGCTGAGCCTGGGGGGCCGCTAGGTCCCACAGCGCGGGGAGCCCAGCCGAGGCCGGGAGCTGTCCCCGGGGCGGTGCTGAAGGGAGCAGCGGGGAAAGCACAGGGGAGGGAGAGGCCGGAGCCGGGGCGCGCAGGGCTCCGGGCAGCTCCGGCCAGGGTCTCCCGGGTCGCTCGGCTGGCGACACGGAGCGAGCGCGGTCTACGAACCTGTTGGAGGCTGCAGTTTCTCCGCCGCCGACCAGGGCGCCCGGGACCGAGGCTCTGGCGCGCCTCTCCCTCCCGTCCTCCCCACTCCTCCGCCGAGACGCTCCCTCCTGCCGGGCTTAGCGCGAGCTACGCGGGGGGCGCACAGCCCCTCTTCTGTCGTCCCAAAAGCTGGTGGAGCTGCAGGGCTTACCGCTCAGAGGCCTCCCCCAAGGGCAGCCCGGCTCCCAGGGAGACCCGAGCTTCCTGAGAAGGGAGGCGGGGGCTGGCTGCTGGGACAACAGAGAGTGGCAGAAGAAATGACTGGGGAGTTCCCTAGACTCACAGCTCTATCTTGAAGTTTGGGGACACCGGGTGAGGGTTTTTTGTTGTTGCTAGGACATCCCATCTTGGAAACCTCCACACACCCCAGCCCCCCACCCCCGCCGCCACTCCAATCTGTAGCAGTAACTACACACATATGCCTTTAACTTACCTGTTCAGCTGAAGAGTCCAGTCAGTTCTGTCTTTGGTATCTCATTCGGGTTTGTCATTAAATGTTCCCCAGGGAGATTTTTTTCTGAAGATAGGGTATCTTCACCAGCCATAGACCGAACCTCTTTCCTGGTTCTCACCCTGGCAGAGGACTGCTCGTCAGAGCAGACTCACCTTGGGCCTTAGCACCTGTGTCTTTTACCTTTCCGCTGCAACCTTACTACTTAGGTTTAATCCACAAGGTAAAGTGTCTTCATTGTCAGGGAATACTTCACCTTGCTATAGGGTCAGCCTGTAAGTCCCTCTACTAGGTGTTAGATCATGTATTATAATTATTGATCCTCACACCCCACCCCCTGCAGCTACCACAGCTACCAGCCTTGTAAAAGCCGGATGCATATTTTTCTCAGGATCTCCACCTAGCACACAATAGTTGTTCGAGTATAACAGCTAAGTCAGGGGACTCCCCCTTTCTTCCTGTGACTGCTCATTTGATTTCTATATTTTCATCGCTGCCTCCAAGGCCCCACTTGGCAGCCTTATCACCAACACCTCGCCTCTGAGTCACCAGCCTCTCTTACTTACAATGACCTCAGTTTCTACCTTGAGCTGCTCAAAAACTGTAAGTTGCTTTCTCTTTGCTTGCCACACTTGTCAACCTTACTCACGGGGACAAGTCCTTCTGGTCATTCGGATTTTAGCTCAAATGTTGAAGTGCCACTCCCACAAAGAGGCCATCTCTGACCATGTGTTTAAAATCCGTGTGCCTAACACATTTGCAGATGACAGCATCATATCACAATATTAAAACGCTGAGTACCTCTGATTTAATGCTCTCCCCATTTACTTAGTAGTATTACTTCACAATTTTCTTTGTTGTGCTAAGGATCAAATTCCAATTATTTAGTAGTTACTAGTCTCTGATATAATTTTGCAGTCATCCCTTGCTATCTATAGGGGATTGGTTCCAGGAACTTGACACAAAAGCCTGAAGATGCTTAGATTTATTATATAAAATGCACCGAATTTGCATACGACCTACACAGTCTTCCCATATGCTCTTTCTCGGAGACAGGGCCTCATGTAGCACAGCTGGCCTCTCCTGCTGCCTCCACCTCCTAAGTGCTGGGATGGCCAGCATGTGCCATCATGCTTGGTCTTCTTCTATAACCACAGTCATCTTTATATGACACATATGTCTGCTGTGTGATCAGCTGTGAGCATTCTGAACTGAATTTATCTGCACATCACAGACTCTTATCTCTGGAGAGCCTGGGACTGTGAAATCACCCCTGGGCCAGAAGTCACCAGAGAGGGGGGCACCTAGACGTTTTTAGAGAGGGAAGACGTGGCTGGGAGAGGATTTTAGGCCATTTTGTCGTGTTGTAATGGAATATGCCACAGCCTGAAGGATTTAACATGAGCAGAAATGTACAGGCTCGTTGTTCAAGTGGCTACAAAGCCCAGCACAGTGCAGTTGGCAAGGACCTTTCTGCTGTTTTCCCATGAGAGAGAATTAAAGAGAGGGGGAGGAAGAAGGAGAGAGAAGGAGAAAAAGAGAAACATTTAACTTCAAACTCTGTTACAGTGGTTATTTATCCATTGATGAGGACAGAGCCATCATGAACTAGCCTCTCATAAGATATCACCTACTACAGTGTCTTAAGAATTCCGGTTTTGGCTGGGTGTGGTGGCACACACCTTTAATTCCAACATTTAGAGAGGCAAAGGCAGGTAGATTTCTTTGAGTTCGAGGACAGCCTGGTCTACAAAGTGTAGCCAAGGCTACACAGGGAAACCCTGTCTTGAAAAAAAAATCTGAATTCTGTCTCTAATACATGAACACGGTCAGTCACAGGGAAATCACAAGTACATGGCTGTGCCTGGAGTCACAGGCATGAACAATGACACTTTGTTGTCCTGGGCAACAGCAAAATCAGAAAACAAAACAAAACAAAACAAAGCAAAAAAAAAAAACCAAAACCAAAAACAAAAACAAAACAACCAATTCCCTTCTCTGCCACCCAGGGCAGTTTACACTAGTGCTCTCACTTGATGCCCATGACAACCTTATCCAGTAGGCGTTATTCTGCCCATTTTATAGCCCCAAACAATTGAGGGCAACAGAAGCAGACTAACTTGACCAAAGTCTAACAGCTTGTAAATGGTTATACTATTCCTGGTACCATGATGCAAGTTGGGATCTACATCTAAGGCATGACCATTTGCACCTAGGAATTTGCATAGCATAGGAGACATAGATTAAATAGTAGATTGTAGATCAGGAGTTATTTTTAACCAGGAGAGGGACAGGGCAGCACAAACAGACAGGCGCCAAAATCAGGATGAACTGAAACTTGAATACCAATTACAACTTGTTGGGCGCTATACAGATATGACAAACTATGGTAAGAATTTTACATGCTGTGTCTTAGCTGGTCAGTCTTGCTTACTCTTCTCTACTTTACTAGGGAAATTGAAGTCACGAAGCTGGTGAACAGCAGGATGGGGCTTAACTTGAGTTTATTTGACTCAAAGCCTGAGGTCTTAACCATTATGAGCCGCTGAATCTGAATTTCTGATGAGCAAGAATGACCCAGAATTTGCACATGATGGTCAGGTCATATAAAGCCTGTGCATGGGATGTCTGGATGCCCTCACTCGTGTTGGGAAGCCTTCGCGTAGGGAGTGCTGCCGGGCAGTGGGAGGGAGGGTGAATGCTTCCTTTGGGGAAAGGTTACAGAAGCTAAACTTGAACTTTTAAGAACTAAGTAGGGGGGGGTTTACAAGTAGACAAAAAGGGAAAGTGCTTCAGATAAAGACAGAATATCCAAGGGCCTTGGGAAATAAAAATGAAGGGATTGTTATGTTTGTGTACATGGAGTTATATGTTATATGTTACATGTTGTATGTTCATGAAGACGCTATAGGATGGAAATCATGCTGAAACAGGCTTGGACTCAGCTATCATGCGTTCATCTCTGAGGCAGTGGAGACCCATTGATGGGCAAGGACTCTGCCTTTAACCGCTGCTGTCATCTCCGTTATCCCACAGTATCAGCGTTGTCCTCTCCAATTTTCGAAGTACTTTCTATAGACGCTGTACATCACTTTGGAGTAATGTGAGTCTGGAGATTCACGAGGGAACTGTGCTTGTGGATTTTACTAGTCAGCAAAGCTTGGCAGCAGACCTCGGTCTATGCAGGTGCCCAGTAAGTGTTGGCCAAGAATGAAGAACGCACACAGGGAGTCTAGTTCAGAGGCAGTTGCTTCAAGTGATGGAAGAATGAGAAGTCTTTAGAATATGTACTGTAGAGAGCACCAAGCTACTGCCTCCTGCCTCTAAGCTCCCCAGGGAGGTTGAGATTCAGTTTTCCAAAATGGCTGCTAGAAAGATCACAACTCATCTCCCATCTGCAGGAAGGCATGTTGGCACCAGGCTTCCAGCAACCAACCAGGCCTGGCATTCTCAGCTGCGCTATATCTCTTGGCTCCTGGATTTTAGTCCTAATGTTCTCTGTTACGTGACAATCACATCATGTGTCATCATTTGAGTTTATGTTTTAAGAGGATGGTTACTGTGCTAATGACATTCTTGGCTCAGGTACAGAGATGTGCCTTCTCACCCCCAGCGCTCCGAGAAGTGCTGTGTTCCGGGAATGGCAGGGCTGGCTGGGACAGTAGCTCACTTTGCGGCCCAGCTGCCACTCAGTGTCTTGGCAGTCAGTGCACATCCCTCATTCTCAATGTAGAGTTACAGAGGGCGATCATCCCTCAGTGTGCAGACTGTGGTAGGACGTCTCCCTAAGAGAAGGCAGACCTACCTACATTCTCCAATGTGGCTTCTCCTCACCCCGGAACATAGTATGATTACCTCTCATTTTATTTTTGATGACACTTTCTGCTCTTTGAAATGTCTATTCACTTATTCCTTATTTCTCTTTCTTTCCCTGAATCCCATCTCCACGGGAACCGTGCCTGCTCTGTTACCCCTGAACCTGTTCTTTCAGTCGGCTTTATGTTGCTATGGTATCTGAGACTGGGGAAATCATAAACGTGTAGAGATTGATTTTTTGAATTCCGGAGGCAGGAAAGTCCAAGATCAGTGAGCTAGCACATGAGGGGACAAACACTGTGTCCCCTTAGGAGGAACTAAGGGTGTTAACTTATCCCATGAGTCCTTTCCTACCCAGTACGAATCCATGCAGGACACTGCCCTCAAGGTGCTACTTCCCAGTAGTGCTGCGCTGCAGTCCAGGGGACATCATCTGCAGGTAGTAGCTGCTGCAGTGCTGGGCCAGGCAGGATGTGCACTCTGCGTCTTCCTGTGGGGCTCGTCACCATCAGAGCAATATACCACAACTCAGAAACTCCAGCACGTGACATACCAGCCCTCAGCGACATAATTTTCATCATTATCCACTTCACACATGACACACTTTTATAAAAGGTATTTTATGTTTTATTCTTATGTATGTGCTTGAGTGTGTGCCACAGGAGTACAGGTACCGGTGGAGGCCAGAAGTGGGCATCAGATCCTGTGGCGCTGGAGTTGCATGCAGTCATGAGTGGCCCCCTGTGGGTTCTGGGAGCTGAACCCAGGTCCTCTGGAAGAGCAGCACGTGCTTTCAACCACTGAGCCATCTCTCCAGGCCTGTATTGATGTCCTAAGTCCCAGTTGCCATTATTTTAGAGAGTCAACTTATATTCATTTTGAGAGGAAAAAGTGAAATGTAATTTTTAAAAATACATATATTATATCTCATCTAAGTCTTGAAATGAGCATTGGAAGGCAGAGCTCTCACAGATAAAGAAACAGACGCAGGGACTGATATAGTGAGTGCTCATTCAGACTGCATAAAGATAGTTCCAATCCATGTAAGAATACACTTCAGAGACCATGCCATGTGTAATCTTGACATTTAGGGATAAAATATTGCCTCCGGGGAGCCATGGCATCTGTTGCTAATCTTGCCTCTCACTGACGTTTGATGTTAGGTAAGCTGCAGGAAGCTAAGTTTCCTCTTATGCTCAACAACAATAAAACAAACTTTATTTCTTAGAATTCTTTTTCAAAAAGGATAAATGGTAATGTATCTGTGAAGTGCTCACGTAAGAGAAGAGATCAGTAAGCCCACTGCTGGCGCTGTGCTGTTGTCTACGGTAATTCACCTGGCTGCTTCAAGATGTTGTAGAAGAATTCCTGTGACAGCCATCGTTGGACTACCTGGACCACATTCCACGATCCAGTCTAGTAAACAGCCCTTTAATGTATATTCGTCTTATCAGTTCTGTTCCTTTAGAAGATGCCTCTAGTTCCTTGTATAGAGGAAAATAACAGGCCCAGGGGGAAGGGACTTGGTCAAAGACACAGAGCTTGACTTCAAAGACTTCAGACCTCAACCCACCTGACTCTCAAGAATGTGAGTTTCCCGGGTGCTTGGTCCCCTCCCCTGGGCTCTGAAATTACAGCTAATCCCCTCTCCATTGTATCTGCTGCAAGGGGAGAGAAAAATCCACAGATAATCTCTAACCCTCATTTGAGCCAATAATCACACCTATTTATCTCCCCGTAAAGCTGCTTAGTGCAAGGTGGACAAGAGGCCCAGCCAGCCAGGCCTGCAGCTTCTCCTGCCCTGGCTGCCTGCAAACAGGGTGTTTCTAATGACTGTTGAGAGGCTGACCCCACAGGGAAAAGGGGCAGCCAGCCACCCGATCCATTGTGCAGGATTTGTTGTCCTGACTCGTCATCGTTCAGAGCTGGGAATAGCATTCACTCGCTGTCCTCTGGGGAGCAGAGGCGAGATCTGTGAGCTCTTTTCTCTGTGAGGAGCCTTCTGAGCCTCTGTTTTCCTATCTGTTAAGTAGAAACGAGCGCCTGTGTGCTGCAGAGCCCTCGTAACACCAAGTGAGATGCTGAGTGAAGAGAGTGTTCCTGGGCTGTGTGTCTCAGGGGCAGCCCTTCACAGTGGCCACGGTGAAGCTTGGGCACTGAGCACTCTCAGACAAAATGAGGAACCAGCTCACCCAAGAAAAGGCACATGAGTGGATTTGAGACAAGTTTGCCCAGGAGGAGGGATAAAAGCTTGATGTTACAGAGAGAAGAGTTTCTTTCCAAGCGATACCCCACTCTAATGCTGTCACGAAGAAGAGAGCACAGCACCCCCTGAGTGAGCACCCCCTGAGTGATATGTGCTTTGGGAAGGTTCCCCAGGAGCTCACCCACATCCGCTGGCATTGAGGGCACTTAGATTGGTATCATCAGGTCTGGAAAACTCTAGAAATAAGACTTTTGATAGATATAAAACAGAGATGGCTGGTGTACACCTTTAGTACCAGTACGTAGGAGCCAGAAAGAGGTGGATCTTTGTGAATTCAAGGCTAACCTGGTCTACTCAGTGACTTCCAGTGTGGCCAGAACTACATACATAGCAAGATCTTATCTCAAAACAAAACCCAACCTAAATCAAATCGAAGTAAACAGAAAGATGTGGCTGGTTGACCACATTCATTGTTTCAGTAATATGTACGTGTGTACTACGTATTTTTCTTTTGAGAAAGGGTCTCACTGGTTGGGGGCTAGATCCAGGCTTTCCCTGAACTCTTAGCAATCCTTGTGCCTCAGCTTCCTGGGTGCTTGGGAAAGAGGCATAAACCACCACTTTCTGTGTTCAACAAGTGATCATTCTATCCCTACTATGTGCCATGTAGAGTTCCAGATACTTAAAAACTGATGACCAAACAACATAGGACAGTGAGCTCCACACTCTTAGTGCTCACTGTCCCCAGGGGCGGCGGGAGGGGAGACAATAGAGATATAACTGTGAGGTGTTTCCTATGGTAACTATTAGGGAAACGTGGAGATTGAGGCAGTCCAGCTGAGCTGAGGGTGTGCACTTGCTTTCCTGAGTGGTCAGAAAGGACTTCACGTACTGGGTGATGTTTATACAGAAACTTAAGGGCGTGGGGATGTGAGTCACACTGGCAGAGAGCGGAGACTGCAAATGGCACCGGGCAGCCAGCAGATCTGAGAGACTGTGAAGAGGCATCTGGCTGGAGTGGTGTGAATGAGGAGAAAGTGACTAAGGGGAGGCCAGAGGACTAGTGATGAGAGGCTTCAAGAGCATCGCGAGGACACGGGGTCTAGCAGGTGCTCAACAAACATTAGATGAAGAGGGAGAAGTGGGGGTGGTAGCTAGTTGGAGCTGGTTTGGGTAGCCCCAGAGCATCTGTCTAATAGGTTATGAAGGTACGATTAGGACCTGAGGGGGGTGCCAGACTGTGGCTAGACTCATGGGATGCTTGAACTTGGTGGTCCCCCAGACACAGACCATTCAGAGGCAGGCCAGCCTGACGGGCAGATCTGTGTGTGAAGCCAGCTCACGCTGTGCTTTGCCTTAAGGAAGCAGCAGTGAGTTGAGCTTTTTAGAAGATGGTCTTCGACGAAGTCAGTGGCAGTGTCAACAAAAACCAGAATTTCCGAGTTCAAGTCCTTCTTAGTGAGTGACAGTAAGATGCTCTTGACCCAAGGTCCTCACGTTGTCCACTGTCCACTGTTAGAGTCACTTTCAGAAGAATGTGAGACTCTGAGAGGGGGTGTTTGAGAAAGAACTTGATAAATTATAAAAATCTGGGATTCAGGGTGCTGGGGAGAAAGCTCAGGCAGAAAAGTGGCTGCCTTGTAAGCACAAAGACCAGAATTCACTCCTGAAAACACACAATTAAAAAAAAAAGTGAAGCAAAATGGTGTGTGCTTGTGCTCTTAGCAATGTAGAGGCAGAGCCAGATGGGTCTCTGGGGTTTGGGGGCCAGCCATGCACATGGAGAACTTCAGGCCACAGTGGCAGCTACTGTCTCAAAAAAGCAAGGTGGCCTATGCCCAAGGAATGACACCCACAGTTGCTCTCTGGCCTTCTCACTCATGTGTACACATGTGTGCCTGTACCGTCACACAAATGTGCTTTTGTACACACACAGACAGATACACACATACAACACAGGCAGTGGAACACACACACACACACACACACACACACACACACACACACACACACACACACACACGGTGTTAGATACATGAAAATCTTAGACACAGATGTTTATTGTGGCTTTAAACATTAGCTTTGCAAAACCTGGAAGGAGCCAGAGATGTCCTTCAGTTGGTGAATAGATAAACACACACGAGGCAGCAGATAATGGAACACTTTCAGTGTTCAAAAGAAAAACACTATCAAGACTTGAATAGACACGGGGAGAATTTAAATGCTTTTGACTGAGTGAAAGAAGCCAGGACGCCACAAAGGCGCATCACTCCAACTCTATAGCATTCTAGAGAAGTCAAAACTATAGAGACAGCCCAAAAGCTCAGTGTGGCTTTTGTGAAACTTTCCAAGCATCACTTCAGTGGTGGCTACAGGTCACTATCTATTCCCAAACCCTCCCTAGATTTTCTGACTCTAAGAGGGAACCCAAGGTAAACTACAGACCTTATGCAGTTGTTATGTGTCAGTGCAGTCCATCAGATGTAACAAACCTGCCACTCCTTCAGGTGTCTGTGCATGTGCTGTGGGGGAAGGGAAGTAAATAAAAAGCCAGACCCCTCCTGCTTAGTTCTACTGGGAACACAAAATTACTCTAGAAGGAAAAGCTACTTTGGAAAAGGTGGCACAGGCACACATTAATAAACCATCTTTGGCTAAGCATTTAACATGTCCTCCGTCCAGGAAGGAAGTGGAACTTGTGGGCTAGAGTGAATCTTTAGTTTCCAAATGTCCATTTTCTTTTTCCTAAGTGTATCTTGCATTTCTCACCTATATGGGTTGAATGTCCAGAGGGTGAACCCAGTTAGCGTAGGCTAGCCACATCCTCTGGACCGCAAAAGTTGCATGAAGATCAGTTAGTGGCACAGGGTCCAGGCCACCCAACTGGAACCAAATGGACCTCGCTTTGAGCTGTTGGGGTGTGAATGTGTAATCTTCAGAGGGACTGAAAAATGTCTTCTGGTCAAAGGGCCGTCTCTGTGACGAGGCCTGGAGACGAGCATACCGTTCCAAAAGACAGAAGCTAACAAGCAAAGGAAACAGTTCTCCCACTCATTGCCCGAGTGTCTGAATTTGGCCGTCACTTGAAGCTGGGTTGGCTACTGTTCGTTTCTGTTTTATCAGACAATGCATTCCTTTTATGATTCAAACCAATTTAAGTTGAGTTTCCTAATATTTTCAACACAAAGAGTTCTAGCTGATATGTAGTGGACTACAAGTTACCAAAGCTTGGTAGGAGGAAAAAAAATTAGATTTTGAGTTTTCTGTATTATGCATAGACTTCCTGCCCCTAGGTCCAACCTATAGGCTTTCATTAGTATGGCATAAGCACTTGCTCGAGGCCAATATACATAAATGTCTGTACTGTTATCTGGTATTTGGGATTGGGTATGGGTTCCTCTAAGACAGAGATTGGTGCACGTGGAATGAAGCATGCATATGCACTGAAAATTCACACCCAAGCAGCTGTCTGGAATACTCATGCATAACCGGGAATCCATACTTGGACATATTCAGAGAAACATATGCAAGTATGTACAAGGAGTGCAGAGGCACGCCGAGGTCAACACAGAGAGCCAGGATGAACACTAATGCCACACCAAAGAGATGGAGACAGGTGCAAAAGTGTGGTGGGGTAGAAGAATCTTTGAGGATCTCCCTAAGTGGGTGCAAGGAAGGGGTATACATTTATGCCCTGTAGGCAAGCTGGGGGTGAAGATGATTCCATGAGCAATCCTCTCCTCCAGACACTAAGGAAAAAGAATAACAGACAGAGCTCTGGAGTCAAAGGATGCAGACATATGGTCCACGCACAGCAGAGGTAGCTGGTTTCTCTAAAGCTTGTGTCCATTATGTTGGGCCTGGGATGCCCAGGCAGACGTTTGAAAACTTGAGTGTCTCTGGAAGAGCTTAGCTTTTGAGCTGTAGAGCCTGTAATGCACATGGGCCTCCCAGTGTGGTGGGCATTGCACAGCTCACTGAGGGCCTGAGCAGAAGAAGGAGGTGTAAATAAGGAGGATGTGCTCCCCAGGCCTGGCCAAGGCCTGACCTTTTGCTTAGATGCAGACTGGATCTTTATCACCAGCATTTGATCAGGCTTGAGTTTCCCTAGGTTTCCAGCTTGCAGACAGCAGCTGACTGTAGGGTTTCTCAGCCTCCAGAATGGTGTGAGCCAATTTCTTATAATAAACCTTTTCATACATAGATGGATATATATATGCATATATATGCATTCCTGAGAAATAGAGCCTATATATTTATACACACTTTCATATATACATCACACACATATATATATACATACACGCATACATATGTAAATATACACAGACAATGCAAGTACATGCACACACACACATATGCACACAGAGTTTTTCTGCAGAAGTTTAATAGAATTTTCTATAAATAACTGGGGAATAGGAAAAAATTCTATGCAATGTGAATTTGACACACAGTCAAGTTAAAAGATTTGACTTCGAGTGTCAAGAGTTTAGAATGAGATAAAAATTAAATGTCTTACGTTAACAAACACAGGACGCAGTCAAAAATGAAATAATGACTGATTTTTAAGGATAAATAAGAATTACTGAGATGGGGCACTGGTGAGATGGCTCAGTGGCTAAAAGCACTTGCTGCTCTTGTGGAGGACTTGGGTTTGATTCCCAGACCCAATGGTGACCCATAACTGCCTGTATTTCCAGTCTTGAGGGTTCTGGTGCCCTCTTTTTGTCTTCATGGGCACCAGACACGCATATGGCATATGCAGGGAGAACACTCATCTACATAAAGTAGAAATAAATCTTTTAAAACGAGAATTCTTTGAAGATGTATTTTTTCAATAAATTAGTTGGATGACTCATTATTGCCTCCCTTATTTTTCGTTTGATGTTTGTAGTATGTTTAGCCAGAAGACCATTTTTGTACAAAATATTCCTGGACTCGAACATTTTCCCCAGTGGAATTAATCTCCTTAGTATTCTGAGATCAGAGTGATTTTTGCTGCAGTGTTTTTTCCACCCACGAGTGTGTGCATCTGTTAGTTTCCGTATAAGTCTCTCCAAGAAGTCTGTGCCTTGAGAAAACCACCACCATCTTAGCTTACAAACCTGTGGTCTGGGTGGGGCTAGCACAGGGGATAAGCACAATTACCTTGACGTGGAAGGAATGTTTTAGTTTTCGAACCATTTTCTAAAAGCACTACGGCCTAAGCTCTAGGCCGAGGAACCCATGAAGTCATTTATGTTTATCTCATGTGCAAAACAGACTCTTTGTAATAACACTCCCTACTCACCTCCCCCCCCCCCCCCCCGCAAATGCCAGCCTCTCTGTTGTCTGTGGAGTGCAGTGGGCTCTTGACCTTGGCTTCTAACCTAGTTTTTTCTGTTTTCTTTTTATATATCCATCTCTCATATAATCCATCCTGACTGACCGCAATACCCCTCCTCCACCCCTCTAAGTCCTTCAGCATTTCCCCTCTCCTCCAGATCCAGTGCTTCCCTGTTTCACTTCCAAAAAAGGGGAGACCTCCTAGGGATAGCAGATAGCATCTGAGCATGGTACAGCAAAACACAACCACGCTAGGAGCAAACCATCAAGGCTGGACAAGGAAGCCCAGTAGGAGCAAAAGGGTTCTGAGAACAAGCAAAGGAGTCAGAGACACCCCCATTCCCACACGAAACCCAGCTATGCAACCGTAACATATATTTAGATGACACAGCTCAGACCCACACAGGCTCTGTGATTGCCACTTCTGTATCTGAGAGTCCCTGAGAACCTTGCTTAGTTGATTCTGTGGGCTGTACTGTCCCGGTGTCCCTGACCCCTCTGACTCCTACAATACTTCCTCCCTTTCTTCTACAGGATTCCCTAGCTCTGCCTAATGTTGGCTCAGCCAAGTGTTCAATCCTTTCCACCATCTTTGTGCAAGAATTTAAAAAGTATCAGGATACAGGCATCTTGCTAATGGAACCAAAGGGTGGGCATCATTTGCTGGGATCACTTTAAATTTCTTTTTTTTTTTTTCACTTTAAATTTCTTATTTGGAAATAATTTCAGTCTCATGGAAAAAACAAAATAAAACAAAACAAAAAACAGTGCAAAAACTCTAATGTATTCATCATCTAAGAAGTAAAGACTTAACAAATTGCTTCCTAATTCCAAAATAGAGCTTAAGTGAAAAAAAAAAAGAATAATACTACTAATAATAAGAAGACAGGGTACCCCAGAGTACACACAGGCAAACCGCAGGCTTGCCTCTAGGTGCGTTTAAAAATTACTGATACCTGATGGGCAGCATGGCCTTCACATGGGTAAGGGGAACAGGGGCTGTCTCTGACATGGACTCTGTTGCAAGCTTTTTGATCACTTCCCCCTGGTGAGGCTGCCTTGCTAGGCCACTAAGGAAGAGGATGTGCTCAGTCTTGATGTGACTTGATGTGCTGGGTGGGTTGGTGGGGGGTGGAGCTCTTCTGTTCTCAGGGGTAAGGGAGGGGTGTAGGGGGAAGGGGGAGGGAGGGAGGGTGAAACTGGGAGGAGAGTTGGGAGGGGGCTATGATGGGGCTGTAAAGTGAATAAATAAGATAATTAATTAAAAAATAAAAATTACTGATAATGAATATATTTTGCCTACATGTCAGGAGTTTCTCCCTTAGTGATAACAGGATGCCATTTCTCTATCACTTGACAGGTGATTGGCTTGGGACTGACCGTACCATCCATAGTTTTCCTAAACCTAGCAAGATGGGACCTAAGTGGATTTAACTAGCATGAGTTTTGTACGAATTATGCTAGGAATTCTGGTGATAGGATTTGTCCTTGTCTGATGAACAACTGGAAGCATCTACTTCTAGGATTTACTCGACATTTTTTTTTTCAGGACTCTCAGAAACACACCTTGAGATGGAGTCAAACATTGGAGAAGACAGAGTTCTATGTTGGGGAACTGGGAACCCCAGACAGCTTTTGGATTTTTTATATCCATCAACCAATAAATTCATTTTGTTTCTCAGAAGCTGGTTTGAGCAACCACAAGTTTGCTAATATACATCCCATAACGGTAGCCATTTTGGGGCCAAGGACAAAATCTACTGATGAGGAAAAAAACCCCAGAGCTGGTTGAGAAGTGTGGTACCATGTGTGATGACCTTAAAGACCATGGATGGCGTCCTTGAAACTTCCTGCTTCTGTCCCAACGTGGCGCATAGCTGGGTCTGTAAGGAGCAGAAGAAGGCTCGGAATCAAAAATGGCTGCCTCAACTTGTATAAGGCCGAGTTTGCTCAAGGAGTTGTACACCCTGCATTCTGCATACCTTTCCCCACGCTTTCCAAGCTCCCAGACTCCCCCACCCCCGCCCCCGCCTCTCTCTCTGTCCTTGCTGTCTCAGCACTGGACAGGTGCCAGAGCGGGGGCCGCAGGTAGTGGACCAGCTGCTGCCTGGGTCAGGAGCCCAGCATGCTCTCAAGGACACAGATGGGTTGGCAGCCTTGGGCATGGGCAGGGAGCCTGAGGCGGGGGCGGACACTGGTTCCTGTGAAAAAGTTCATTCAGGATTCGCTGATTCCCCAGGGGCTCTGGGCTCTGAGCCCCTGGAGTCCAGGTTTGGTGTGACTTCTCTTTGTGTGCTGGCACACGGCTGACAGGAAGCACATTCTCCTTTAGTGATTATCACTGTGGCTTGGGTACGTGTGTTATACGATGCCTGCTTCTGCCAGAGTCCCAGCCTACAACTGTCTGGGCTGGATCTGCTCCATCAGGCCGTGTCCTCTTTCTCCATCTTCTTTCTTCTTCCTCTCTCCTGTTTCTTCTGGCGTTGTGGTTCCCACCTGAGATTCTCTAGCCTGGGACCTGAAACTCAGCCCACCTCTATTCTGCCCAGCTACAGGCTTTAAACTTTCTTTCTTTCTTTTCTTGGCCAATCAGTGATAACAAGGGAGCAAAGTTTATACATCCATCACTTGGTATACATGAGTGAGAGTGTGATCCTCTGGACTGCAATCCAATCTTGGGGGGCTACTATTTAGCACCTGAACCAACTGCCAACACCTGTGGGTCTATCTGGGGGTGCACTGTATTTTTATTGACATGGGAGGGCCCAGCTCATTGTAGATAGTGCACCCCTGAGTTGATAGTCCTGAGTTGAATAAAAAAACAAAACAAAACAAACAAACAAAAACAAGCCAAACAAGGCTGAGAACAGCATCCTTCCTGGTTTTCCTGCTTCCTGTTTTGAATTCCTGTTTTGCTTGCTTTCAACGATGGACCTGCAAGCGAAAGAAACTTTTTCCTCCCCAAGTTGCTTTTGGTCAGTGTTTATCGCAGCAACAGAAAGCAAACTAGGACAGTCTTATACTGTGTGGTACCTCAACACCACTATAGACCTCCATATTATTTCAGTATTCACCATCTCCCTCTCAGTGATTGCAGCAGCACCTTTACAGCCTCCCTGCCTTCAGTCTCCTCCAATCCATTCTCCATATCTGTTTTGTTGGTATAATTTCTTTATCAGAGATTCAATACCCATTAAACTGCATTGTCTGTTGCATAAGTTCGAATGCCTCAGGCCGCATCCAGAGTCTTCACAACGGATGCTTGCCCGCTCTCCCAGCCTTATCTCTAACATATTCCATCTTTTGCTATCTCCTCAAAAAATATAGTTTCTTGACATTTGAAGTCACCAGTTACAGGGTAGAAGATAAGATCTGAGATGCCTGAAAAGTGGGGTGCTGATGGTGGTGGTGGTGGTGGTGGTGGTGAGGCTTGTAACAGTAAGCTGGCCTTTCCCTCCAGTAAAAATCATCTGTTCAATGCTGTGGGCTTCTCTTAGTTACAACTGCATTCCCTCCTCCTGGGAGACCAAGGAGAGGGATGAGGAGTGGGCCAGTGTTGTAGAAATGTTGGTTTATGATATGTAAATATGTTTTGTTTTAACCCCAGGTGTGAGATATGGAGGTATGGGGGCTGCTCCAGTTTGTTCACAGCTGATAACTGCCTGGTGAGAGGGCAATGATTTTTGTCAGCTGGGAACTGCCTCGTGCGGGCCTGTGATCTTTGCCAGTGGGAATAAATGCCAGACCCTGAGAGAGACTGGGGGCTCTGAGAAAAAAAGAAGGCTGCTGGTGCTTCCTCCTTACTGCTCCTTAGTTGCTGTTGATGTGATGAGAAGAAGCCAGAGATATCCTGAAATGAGGATAGGACTTGCCCCAAGGAACCCTACGACCCTAAACAGCAGGAAGTAGCTAAGGAAAACGATGTCTCTTCTCCCCACTAACCTTTTTCTCCTACCTGGTGTTGGGGTGTTGGAAGGGATTGGGGTGGAGAAAGGAGAAAGAGTATAAGAGACCAGAATAAAAACAGATTTTAAAAGTACGCCTACAAGCCAGAGTTTGCACTGGTCTCCACTCCAGACAAAAGCTGTTGGGGCAGGTTAGGAATACACAGTGAACAGTGGACAACTGGGCACTTGGCCTGTGTTGGCCCGCCTCCCTGTATCAGAGACGTGTCATCTGCAGAGCTTTTGTCTGATGCCACGGTAGGCTGTACACCAAGGCCATGGGTGTGCTTCTCAGCTTCACGATGTCCCCGGGCAGCTGCTGTCTAGCAGGAATCTGTAGCCTTTGTCATGGCGAAACCACTCACTTCTGTGGAGCCCTTCCAGAGACTTCAGTTTTGATTTTGTAAGGATATCTGCTCTTTCTGTTTCATGGGTTCACACCAGACTGAACTAAAAAAAAAAACATAATAATTATAATAGTAATGTATATAAAGAACTTGAACATCTGCAGAGTTAGGTATCCTCTGTGTGTAGGGTGGTTCCTGGGGTTCTGCACAGGGAGCCTAGCTGGTGCGGGATCCATTGTAGGTGGACAAAATGCTGCTGTGGACAGACACACTCACAGGTGCAGACGTAGGAATGCAGGTGCTGGGGAGGTGTGTACACAGGTGCAGACGTAGGGATGCAGGAGCTGGGGAGGTGCGTACACAGGTGCAGACGTAGGGATGCAGGTGCTGGGGAGGTGCGTACACAGGTGCAGACGTAGGGATGCAGGTGCTGTGGAGGTGCGTACACAGGTGCAGACGTAGGGATGCAGGAGCTGGGGAGGTGCGTACACAGGTACAGATGTAGGAATGCAGGTGCTGGGGAGGTGTGTACACAGGTGCAGACGTAGAAATGCAGGTGCTGGGGAGGTGCGTACACAAGTGCAGACGTAGGAATGCAGGTGCTGGGGAGGTGTGTACACAGGTGCAGACGTAGGAATGCAGGTGCTGGGGAGGTGCATACACAATCATCTTCACAGGACTCTTCCGAAGTGAGTTGCTCTGGATTTGAGCTCATCCTGTCCCATGGTGTGTGTGGATCCCTTTCTTTTTCTTTTGGGCATTCCAAATGGAGGTGAAGCTTAACAAATCAGAAGAGTCAGTTTTCTCCTTTCACCACGTGGGTAGTGGGGACCAAACTCAGGTTGTCAGACGTGGTGGCAAGCAGTTTTACTGCTGAGCCATCTTGCCAGCTGGGAATCTGAGTTTTGGTACTCAGTGCATTTGGGTTTGTATTTCAGCACCATTCTTTACTGTCTGTGGGACTTTGGATAAGACATATGAACCTTCTGTCTTTTTTCTTTCTTTCTTTCTTTCTTTTTCTTTTTTCTTTTCTTCTTTTTTCTTTTCTTTCTTTCTTTTTTTTTTTTTGAGACAGGGTTTCTCTGTGTAGCCCTGGCTATCCTGGAACCAGGCTGGCCTTGAAGTCACAGAGATCCGACTGTCTCTGCCTCTTGAATGCTGGGATTAAAGGCATGCGCCACCACCTCCCAGCCTGACACTTAGTCTTAGTTGGGGTTTTTTATTCCTGTGAAGAGACACCATGACCACGGCTACTCTTATAAAGGGAAATATTTAATTGGGGCTGGCTTACAGCTCAGAGGATTAGTCCATTGTCATCATGGTGGTACACAGGCAGACATGGTGCTGGAGAGTTAGTGGAGAGTTTTTCATCTAGATCAGCAGACAGCAGGAGCAGAGTGAGACGCTGGACTTGGACTGAACATCTGGGACCTCAAACCCACCCCCAGTGACATACTTCCTCTAACAAAGCAACACCTGCTCCAACAAGACCTCACCTTCTAATAGTGACACTGCGTATGGACCTACTGGAGCCATCTCATTCAAATGACCATATTCTCTAAACCTTAATTGTGCTCATAAACAGGGGTGCACATAGAGCGCTGCAGAGTGAGCAGCTGTGAGAATTATTCATGCGAGCACTCTATTGTTTTCATCTTTCTGTGGCCGTATGGTTGTTTTACTATAGAGTCCCCAAGATAGGACAGTGTCTTATCCTACCATCCAGAAGGACCCCTTGACCAGGATGCTCCAAGTATATGGAAGAAATCACCCATCTTAGTCCTTTCAGACATGTTAGTAATGTCTGAGTTGCTGTAAAAAGCCATGGAGATGCTTCCTTGACTGGTATGGGAGGAAAGAGGGAGGCATCAGGATTGGGAGGGGAGGGGGTAGAGGAAGAGAGGGCCAGAGAAGAAAGCAGGAGCATTGGGGGTGAAGCCTGGAAGGCTGCAGGGGTCTGAGGGAGGCAAAGACACTATGCCAACTGAATGACAACTGGGTAGGTCACTCAAGTCCTTGGGTGAGAACTTAACTGATTCCAGAAACCTCAGAGGAAGTGACGACAGATGTACTGAGGTAATTCTTTCCATGCCCTTGGTGTTCTGCGAAGGGTGCTGGGCACTTTGATGCCCACTGCCATTCTTTTTTTTTTTTTTTTTTTTTTTGTTGTTGTTTTTCGAGACAGGGTTTCTCTGTGTAGCCTTGGCTGTCCTAGACTCACTTTGTAGACCAGGCTGGCCTCGAACTCACAGAGCTCCGCCTGCCTCTGCCTCCCAAGTGCTGGGATTAAAGGTGTGTGCCACCACGCCTCCCCCCCCCCCATTGCCATCCTTGTTCACACTGACGAGAATAGTTAACAGCAGTGACTCAAGGATGAGGCTAAGTGTTCTATCAGATGCACTCTGCTAAGAAGAGGCTTTCCACAAGGTATTTGGTTCCTAGTCTGTTCTTGGGTTGGATGGACAGCTTGGGAGTCCTCTAGTAAGAGAATTGGCTCGTGGCTCAGGAACTGTTAGAGACTTTTTGCACTGCTGTAACATAATATACAGGGCTCGGCGACATACAAAGAACAGGAATAGTTTGTTTCTTATGTTTTCAGAAGCGGGGAAGTTGAGGATTAAAGTGTTGGCATGGTGCGTTGTTTGGTGAGACTGTGCTCTGCTTCTATCACGGAGCCTTAGTAGTGTGCTCCTGGAGGGTGAAAATGCCCAGTCTTCCTGTGGCAGAATGCAGGAGAGGAAAACGAGGAAGCTCCCTCCGTAGGCCCTGCCTGAGGGCAGCTGATCTTGTTCTTGAGGAAAGAATCTGGCCTTTATTGGACCACCTCTCATCCTGAACATCAGGAGGGATACATTCAGTCTTTCTGATGGGGACAGGTACATGTATGAACCCCTTTCTTGTGTTATTCTATGTAAGCACCACACAACTGTAGCCGGCATGGGCACTACATGGCACTTTCTCTGGGAACACATGACACATACATCTACTGACTCCAGATAGGAACGAACCACAGTCCAAAGGAATCGTAACACTCAAGTCCAACTTGGTTGACCAATGAGTTTATTGTAGTTATTTTCAGGAGTTTGGGTGAGTGGTTACTTACAGGAGCATGGACAAACTCAAAGGACAACTGAAAGTCCAACCCAGTGTGGGTGATGAGCTCTTCCCATGACTTTCTGGTGGCTCAACAGGTCAGAGAGTCTCCTCTAAGCAGATTGGCTGGGCTGAATCTCCTCCACAGTCATCACTTGGGAAAGGAGGGGGGCATGTGGGTATGGTTGGTTTCATGGATTTCCGAGGCTTGTGAGTTGTTTACTTCTGAGTCTTTGCAAGCTGTCCTTTAGAACTTTCCGAGTCTTAAGGAGCTTCCCTCCAGGACAGAATGAAGGGATTGCTACATGGGGCGGGGGTTATTGTTGACCCATCAAAAAGTGTACACAAAAGACCTTCTTTCTTCAGCAGAGTCGGAGTTGAAGCCAGGCTGTACTGCTAGAAGAGCCTGCTTCTACTTGAACCTCAACCTACAACTGTATGCGAAAGGATTTTTATTTTTATTTATTTATTTATTTATTTATTTATTTATTTATTTATTTGGTTTTTCGAGACAGGGTCTCTCTGTGTAGCCTTGGCTGTCCTGGACTCACTTTGTAGACTAGGCTGGCCTTAAACTCACAGCGAACAGCCTGCCTCTGCCTCCCGAGTGCTGGGATTAAAGGCGTGCGCCACCACGCCTGGCCAAAAGGATTTTTAACAAGCAAAGAACAGAAGCCTGTAACTTGCCAGGCCTTCAGCTCAGTTTCATATGCAGTATCCCATGTATTCCCCAAGCAGTGAATGGCCCAGTACACGGTGGGTCAGAGAGGTTAATTACCTATCCTAGGTCACACAGCCAGGACTGGCAGAGCTGGGATGTGAGTCTGGGATGACGCTCTTAATGAATAACAATAACGGTGATGAGCCTGGTCCTGGGGTGGCTGGAATCCTGAATGTGGCAGGGGCCCCAGTGAAGGGTCATCTCCCAAGTGCGAAGTGATGAGGTGACATCCTTAGTGGTATGCCTCAGCTTTGGTCTTGAGCTGTCCCCGTTGATGCAGTTGTTTTGTTTTTCTCTCTATATTGTTGCTAATGTTTCAGCCGGCATTTCTGTCCCGAGGCACTTTAATCACCAAGGGCCCTGTTCCAATGTGGTGTGCATAAATAATGAAGGAAATAAATGACGTCCTTGGCTTCCTAAAGGAAGCCGAGCTGAGCTGCCACAAACCTTGCGCCATGCAGTGGGACCCAGCTTTGCCTGTCCTGTGGCGGGGGTGGGGGGTGGGGGTGTGCGGCTTCTAGCAGGCTCCCAAGCTTGCACATTTTAGCTTCCTGGTAGCCAAGTAGGAGGAAAACTTGGCTGTTAGTCCACACAGCCAAGGTCAAATCAGACAGTAGAGAAAGGTCTGGAAATCAGGAGGAGCATAAAGGTTGGGGGTGGGATGGCTTCTAGGTAAGCCATGTGTCCCCCCAGGCATAGTCCATGGCTTGGTCTCTCTCTGGCATGTAGCTGGGAAGCCCTAAGACACCAGCCACCTCTGAAGCTCAGGGAATTGTGCCCAGTGCAGCTTGTGGAGCTGGATGGCCATGCTTTCTGCTCGGGAAGCCAGCTGTGGCAAGCCAAGGAGAGCTGTTGCCTGAGGCAGATCCTCACAAGCTGCCAGTTTTTCTTTGAACAGAAGTCTTCAGATTTACAAAGGTCCTGCAGCATGGAGAGGTACACAGGGTTCTCAGGCAGGCGTGGGTGGGCTTCCCGCTGCCCCGAGCCTCTCACACAGAGCAGGCATCTTCAGAAACCTGAGTGCAAGACACACGTGTGTGTAAGCCATGCATTAAGGGCTGAGAGTGAAGGCTTCTGGGAGGAAAGAGAGGGCCTGGGTGAGTCTCTGTCTTTGACCTTGGGTTCCTGGAGTTCTCTCCACGTCCTCAGGATTGCAAGCCCAGGAGACTGAAAGTGTGCACATTGAGTCTTTACCTAGCCACACCTGTGACTTTGAGCAAATGACCTCCCCCTTCTGAGCGTCCTCTTTTCCATAACATTCCTGCCGTATAGTCTGTTATGGGCATTGGATAATTATGCTCTTGTGCTATAACGAGAAACTGAGCTCCTGGTCTCTGTATCCCTCAATTCCTGACAGTGCTCCTGAGACCATCATAGATGGAGTCCTTGGAGAATCGTGGCGTCTAATATTTGGTCTTTGGCCCTAGTGCCTGACATAGACTCCCTAAGCTCTCCCCAACTTCCTAAGTGATGGAAGTACCTTTTGTTCTCATGAGGCATGCTTAGGGGGCTCCTGAGAGTCTCCAGGTGGGAACCAGTTGCCAGGGAGACCAGCCAGTTGATTAGAGGGCTAAAGTTCAGTATAGCTGCCTGATCTCCAGCAGGGGAAGGGGGAAGGGCAGGGGCAGGGGCACCAAGGGATGATCACCAACTGGTCAGTGATTTTTATCAGTTGTGCCTGTGTAAAGAAGCTTCTGTAAAAACCTCAGTGGGCAGGCTCCAGGGAGCCTTTCACTCCTTCCTGAACAAGCAGTAGTAGAGGGAAGAAGGTGGTTCCAGGGAGCCCCAAAGCCATCATTTTTTTCTTCCATACCTCACTTCATGCATCTCTTCATCTGCAACCTTTATCATGTTTTTAATAATAAATGGGTGGGTGGCCTCAAAGTCTTGTGAGGTGCTCTAGCAGACAAATGGATCCATAGGAGGGGCCGTGGGAACCCTGGCTCATAGGTGGCGATTCAGAAGCATAATTGACAAGCTGTGGTTTTGATGTGCGTTTCAGGTGTTGGAAGATCTTTCAGGAGGTGTTAACTCCAGACAGATGATGCCAGGATGGAGTTAAGCATAGGACACCCCACTGGGGTTGTCTGGAGACTCACGTGCATTTCAGTGACCAGAGACAACATGCTCTGTGCTGTGTATGGTGAGGTGTCCACTCTATCAGGTGGTCAGGGACTGTGTTACAATGCCCAGTGGGTGCCAGAAAGCTCAGGCAGTTCTGAGCCATGCGCACTGTGTCCTTCCTTGTCTTAGCTGCTTCCCTGTTGCTGATGGATACCCCGACTGAGGGCAACTTTATGGAGGAAAGGGTTTATCTAACATACAGCCTACCCAACCATTAAGGGAAGACAAGGGAGGAACTCATGGGAGGATCTTGACGCAGAGACCACAGAGAAATGCTGCTTATTGGCACACTCACCTAGCTATTGCTCAGCCAGTTTTGTTGTACAACCCAGGACCACCTGCCCAGGTGGCACTGCTCACGGCAGGCTTGGCACTCCCTTATCAGTCAGTAATCAAGAAGGAGAAAATGCATACAGACATACCCACAGGCCAATCTGATGGAGGCAATCCTCCAGCTGGGATCCCTTTAGATAACTCTGGGGCTTGTTAAGTTGACAGCTGAAGCTAACTGGAATATTCCTCTATCCACAGTATGCATCTATGATACACATTTTCACTTCAAACACTTTCTTGCCTTCCCTTGGGCGCATCCGAGTCACCAGCATCACTGCTTTTGCACTTTGGGCTATAAATAAGCAAAATGGGGATTACTTGAGCACAAACGTCGAGTTAATGCGATGGTAGATCTGACAGCCAGCCCACTGTGGCTACGGGAACTGAAAAGCTGGTATATATAGAGTCTGGATATGCTGGTCAGAGGTATGACTCACAGCCCTGTGAGACCAGGGAAGTGTGGAAGTCAGAGCGGTGCATAATGTAAAACTCACAGACTATGTATTTCTGGAATTTTCCACTCAGGATTAAAGACTACAGTTGATCATAGGCAACTGAAACTTTGGAAGGTAAAACCACAGGTAAGGGGTTGGGTATTACTGCCCCAGGTGTGGGTTGGCGGAGGGGAAGATGGCTTTTCTTTTATGGAGAATTCAGGGCTCCACGTTGTTCCTGGTGAGTGATGAGTACTCTGGGAATTGCAGCTGTGACTAATGTTTGTAAAGTGAGGTCTGGATATCTACCCACCCACTGGTCCATCCAGGCCTATGTACCTGTCATTTGCCCATCCATATGTCTGGCTATCATGTGTCATTTATTTACTTATTTATCCAGGGAGCTGTAACTAGACCTTGCCCATTATCTAGGTCCTATCAGAGGCAGCCTGTAGGATCTTTTCTCTCTGTCCCTCCCTCCCTGCCTCCTTGCCTCCCTCCCTCCATCCATCCATCCATCCCTCCCCCTCTTCCTTCTTCACTTGCTTGCTTTCATTCTTTTCTTTTTCTTTCTTTCTTGCCAGGGTCTCACTATGTAGCTCTGACTGGTATGGTACTCTTCTATGTAGATCAGGCTGGCCTTGAACTCATAGAGATCTCCCTGCCTCTGCCTCTGCCTCTGCCTCTGCCTCTGCCTCTGCCTCTTGAGCACTGGGATTAACAGTGTGGACCATTCTGTCCTCTTTTTGTTTGTTCGTTTAAATATTTAATTTTATGAATATTAATGTTGCATGTATGTATATATGTGTACCAAGTGTGTTCCTGGTGCCCTTGGAGGACAAAAGAGGGCACCTAATGCTCTGGAGCTGCAGTTACAGGTGGCTGTGAGCTGCCCCACGTTGGAGCTGGGAATGAGACCTGCTTCTCTTCCTGCTGAGCCATCTCTCCAGCCCCAACCTGTGGGGTTTCTGAGAACAGGAAGACAGAGCACAGCTCTGCAGCACACGCTTGCTTGCTGCTGTTCCTCCAGTGGCTGGCGAGTGGGGATGTATGTAAAGAAACAAAGGGCTCTGTAAAGGAAGTATTTATTTCCACACCACAGACTCAGAAGGTAACGCCCAGAGGGAAGCTGGTTATAAAAGGCTGGAAGTGATCACTGGAGCCCTGGAAGCTCAGTGGCTGAGGGGAGAAAGCCCACAGGGAGAACTGGGGCTCCCAAAGGGTGGTCCGGCAGGAAGGACGTGGAAATGACTTGCCCACCTCTTTGTCATCTTTTCCAGCATTCCCTGAGCCAAGGTGAGTCTAGAGAAGAGAGGAGCTGGACCCTAGACACAAATGAAGAGTTACAGGGGAAGGGCAATTGATGGTGACGTCCACCATGCTTGGTGGACAGTGTAGGGGTGTAGCCTGGTATGTGCAGGGCACTGAGATCCTGGACATCACATCCCCATACTCTTTAACTCTTGGAAGATGATGGGGGCCTTTCCAAGGGGTGATACATGGAAGCCCAGGAATCGGTTCGCGGTGAGGAAGGGCGTACAGCTTCCTTCACATTGGCTGTGGTGTGGAGACTGAGGGAGAAGGTGGAGCCAGTCACTGGGAGCCTGGGTTCAAGAGTTGCCCAGCAGGCCCTGTTGATGTGAGTCAGGCCAGAGGGCTTATGTAGGCCTTCCTGCAGGAGTGGGGGAAGGGCTGGCAAAGCTAGCAGTCTCAGGGCTGCCTGGCTCCTTCCCCACGCCAGTATGCTATTTCCCAGAGAAGGCTGCTTTTGAAAAATTAATTTTTAATGACCTTAGTCAGGACCGCATATATTCTCCCTGTCAAAAATGAAAGCGCAGGGATCCATCACCGGCGCTGCCCCTCCCCCCACCGGCTCGGCTGGGCTCCTGGGGTTGGGCTTTGCTCTGTGACTCCTGGTCTTAACTTAGCAGTTTTCACTCCCAGCAGTCCTGATCTTGCCATCCCCCTTTTCATCCCTGCTGGGAGTCATGACAATGGCAGGAGGACAATTTTGTCTTTGCATTGGTGTGTGTGTGTGTGTGTGTGTGTGTGTGTGTGTGTGTGTGTGTGTGTGTGTGCATGTTTTCTTATAAATGGTACCATGCTATATGGTGCATTCTGGTCGGTCTATCTATCTATCTATCTATCTATCTATCTATCTATCTATCATTCAGTTCAGCAAGTATATGCCTGGGCATTTACCACCAAAGAATTAAAACTTAGGTTTACGCGCGCACACACACACACACACACGCACACACACACACACACACACACACGCACGCACGCACGCACGCACGCGCGCGCGCACACACACACACACACACACAGAGTACAGAAATGTTTCAACCTTAGACACTTACTCTGTTCAACATCCCATGATGTTCTACCATTTCTCTACTGATGAACTGTTGAGTTGTTTCTAAATTTTTCTCCCTTGAATACAAGCAATGCTGCTAACAATTACAATATTATTATTTTTAAAATTTTATTATTTTCAATCTGTGTGTGTAGGTGTGTGTCTATGCTGAGTGCAGGTGCCGCTGGAGGCCAGGAGAGGACGTAGGGTCCCCTGTAACAGGAACAGGCGGTTGTGGGCTGCCTGCCTTAGATGCTGGGAACTGAACTCAGGTCCACCGTGAGAGCAGGGAGCACTCTTAGCCACTGAGCGGTTTCTCTAGCCCCAAGTATTATTATGTTTTAGTTAAGCCTTTTAATTTGAGATAGTTGTGCAATACAGAGAAATCTTATGTCTCTTTACTCAGATCCTTGCAAAGTTATAGGAGAAACTTAAAAATCAGCTTGTTGACATGGCTATAGTCAAGTCAGAGTACAGGGTTTCTCAGGCTGCCCTGTCAGGGCAGAGAGCATTACCTGCTGTGCTCCCAGCTGTAAAGCGTTGTCATTCTAAGCACCCTGCAGATGGAGTCACACAAACGTGGGTGCAAATCTTTCACACTGACTTCTCCACTCAGCTACTCAGCAGCTGTGGCTGGAGTCATCTTGCTGCCGTGCCTTGGTGATGCCATCCTCGGCCTTTGCCACTGCGAACACCCTCAGCGTTCCTGCATGGGTCATCTGAGTCAGCTCAGCTCTGACTCCTCCACAGGAAGTGCCAGGAGTGGGGTTGATGATCGGTTGTGTGGTTACAACCTCAACTGCGTTTTCACACCTATACCAGCAACAAAGGGACAGTTTATCAGTGTTCAATGCTGTTGTCATTTTCTACTGTGGCCATCCCAGCAGTGTGTAGCGGCACGTGCTGTGGCCTTGACTTCTGCTTCTTGATGGCTAGTGCTGCTGCCCACTGTTTGGTGTGTTCACTCGCCCGCCCACTGTTCACTCGCCCTCCCGTTCCCTCTTGGCTGAAGCATCTCTTCATAGCTTTTGTTTATTTTACAGTTGGACTGTGTATTGTTTTATTGTTAAGTTATTAGAGCTATTTTTAATTAGGGTTATTGTTAAGTTTATATCTGATTGAGTATATTTAGGTACATAGTTCTATTAATTTTCATAAATGTACACAATCATTACCTTAGACAATGTATAAAATATTTCTGCCACGTCCTCCCAAACTTCCTCATCCCTCTTTATGGTCGACACTGATCTGCTTTCTGCCATAATCTAAAAGTTGATAGTTTTGTCTTTTCTAGAAAGCAATTTGTCTTAGTTAGGGTTTCTACTGTTGCGGTAAAACACCATGGCCAAAAGCAACTTGGGAAGGGAAGGGTTTATTTCATCCTATAGCTGTCAGGTCACACTCCACAGTCACAGTCATCACTGAGGAAAATCAGGGCAGGGACTGACACAGGCACCATGGGGCAATGCTGCTTACTGGCTTGCTTCCCACGGCTTGCTCAGCTAGCTTACAGTTAGGACCCCTTGCTCAGGAATGGTATCACCTACAATGGGCTGGGTGGGCCCCCCTACATCTGTTATCAATCAAGAAATTGTAGCACAGGCTTGCCCACAAGCCACTCTGTTGGAAGAAACTTCTAAATTAAAGTTCCCTCTTCCCAGATGACTAGCACATGTCAAGTTGACACAGAACTAACGAGAGCAGGATGTAATACAAATGGAATGATACAGTTTATAGCATTTAAGTGTTCTGGGAATTGAACTGCGGGCTCCCCGCACTGGGAAAATACCCTATCACTAAACTAGGTCCCCAAAACCTTTTATTTCCTTTTTTATACTTTGAGACAGCATCTCACTTTGTAGCCCAGGGAGGCCTTGAACTTGTCATCCTCCTGCCTTAGCCTCCTGAGCATCTGGGATGAGGGCAAAGTGTCACCAGGCTAGGCTTGCTGTGAGCAACTTGACAAGATCTGCACATCACTCACTGTTTAATATAACTGCATAGTTAAACTCAAATCTGAATTGCTTCTTGTGGCTACTACACCAGCCCTTTGTCACTGAGTGTTTCTTGAGCCTTTTCCTTGTCAGCCGCCCACCTTTTAATCCTAGTAACAATATCATTCACAGAGGAGAAAGTTTAAAACTTTAATGAGAGCCATTTTCAATTTTGCCTTTTTGCAAATTAGAGTTCTGATGTGGAGTCCAGAGATCCTTTGCCTAGCTCTGGACCCTGAAGATCTTCTATTTTTAAAAAAGGTTTTTAAAGCTTAGCATTTCCCATGTAAGTCTATGATCCATTTTAAATTTTGTATAAGATGTGAGCTTTAGTTTGAAGAGCTTTTTCTGGCAGTGAACACCCACGTACTTTCCCCACCATTCTCTGGATGTGTTCAACACCTTTGCGCCTCGGTCAGAAGTCTCTTGGGTGTATTTATATGAGTTTCTTTCTGGCTCTCTACTCTGATCCATGAATCTGTGCTTCTATCCTTGCGCCTTCTTCATAGCCTTGATTCGTGTGACTATTTAATCTTGAAATATTTTTTTTTCAAGACAGGGTTTCTCTGTGTAGAAACCCTGTCCTGAACTCACTTGGTAGACCATGCTGGCCTTGAACTCACAGATATATGCCTGCCTCCGCCTCTCTGAGTGCTGGGATTACAGGCCTCTGCTGTGTCTAGTTGAAATATTAATTTTTTAATTTTTATAAACTTTATTATGAAAAGTTGCAAATAAAATAAACGTTATATACCAGTGTCAACCAGACGCAAAGCCCACACATCTCAGTGAGCTTTTAGACAGTGAGAATAGCCTACATTTTAAAATCAAGTAGACCAAGTCCTCTCACATTAATCTTGATTTTTAAAATTACATTAGCTACTCTAGTTACTTTTCTATGAGAATTTTAGAACAGTCTTTTCCAGTTATAAAAACATTCCTTAGGTTTTTGGGGAAAATTGGTGTTTTTGCAGTATCAAGTCTTCAGCTCCACAGCGTGGCGGTCTTTACATAACTTGATTTTAGGATTTTGATTTCTTTCATCAGCACTGTGTATTTTCAGCACATCAGTCCTGCACATGTGTTGTTTGGTAAGTAACTTCCTCTTTTCTGAGTGATTTCAAATGGCATTGAACCGGAGCTTGCAATATCTGGGTACTAGCAACCAGGAGCACACTTGATTTTTGCACGCTTATCTTACTCCTCAGCCTTGCCAAATTCACTCATAGTTCCAGGTTTTGGTTTTATTTTTATATTCCTTAGCTTGCTATACATATATAATTATAACATCTAAAAATACTGACACTTTCATTTATTCCTGCAAGTTCTGTATACTTCTGGGTGGGGGCATAAATGCATAGATGATGTGAAAGCAGTGTCTGTGCACACTTGTGTGTATGTTCATATGTGTATGGGTACACATGTGTGTACACGTGCATGTGCGTGTGCGTGTGTGTGTGTGTGTGTGTGTGCCTGGGAAGGCCCGAGGTTGACACTGATTGTCTTCCATGATCATTCTCCACCTGACACACTGAGGCAGGGTCTCTTGCTGAACCTGGGGCTTGGTTTTGGCTAGCCAGCTTGTTTCGGGGGCATCCTGTTTCCATGACTGCGTGCTGGGGTAGAGCTGGACCTGACTCGTACAAAGTGTCTGTAGAGATCTGAACTTCTGTCTTCACTTTTGCACCGGAAGCACTTTACTCATTGAGCCATCTCCTCAGCCTGAGTGTGTGCTTTTTTTTTTTTTAAACTTTCCTTTGTTGCATTTAATTTTGAAAAAACTCATGTTATTGTTTTATAGGTTTGAGTCTTTGCCTGCATGTATGTTTATGCACCATATTTGTGCCCGGTGCCTGTGGAGGCTGGAAGAGGGCATTGGGTCACCTGGAGCTGGAGTTACAGAAGGTTGTGGGCTTCCATGTAAGTGCTAGGGATTGAACCTGGGTCCTCTAGGAGAGCATTCTGTATTCTTTATCCTAAACCATCTCTCCAAGCCCAGTTTTTTTCCCTTAAAAAATTTTTTTTTGCACTATGGCATTGGCTATGGCTTCTAGTTCCCAGAAGGAACAAGTGTGCAAAGATTAGACATGCTTGCCCTTTCTGATTTTATAAAGCAAACATCCCATGACCTTCACGTTAGCTATCGTGTTTGTTGTGGATTTTGTGTATACATTTTGATCAAGTTTAAGAAGTCTTCCCTGGCTCTGTTTTTCCCTCAGAGTTTTGATCATAAATGGGTTGTTGAATTTTTTACATCAATTACATATTATATTATTTTTTTCTTCATTGGTTTGTCAATATAGAGGGTTGTGTTGATTGGTTTTTTACACATTGATGCAGTTCATGGTAAATTGTTACCAATTCTGCTTGTGCTAACATTTTGTTAAGGAAATTGTATCTATATTCATGAAGGACACTGGTCTATGGCCTATGATTTTCCCCACTCTTGGATTCTGTGTTTATCTTTGATTTTAGTATCACTGTAGTACTAACTTTGTGTTTTTCCCTTTACTGTTCTCTGGGAAGAGATTTACAGAACTGGTGTTACTTTAAACATTTGGTAGAATTCTTCAGTGAGGCCATCTGGGTCTGAAGATTTTTTTTTTGGAAAGTTTAAAATTATGAATTGGGTGTCCTTAATGGGGCTACCCAAGTGATCTACTTCTTATTTGGGAAGATGAGGACAGTTATAGTTTTCAGGGACTTGGAGCAATTTCATACAGTCCCACACAACATCCCCATTCATATCTCCTGTTTGGAAGGGATAATCTTTCCTCAGGTAGACTTCTCTGACACCTCAGGTGAGGGGAGCTTCCTACTGCTACCCACCTGCCTGTTGTTAATAACAGCTAAGGTTGGGATGCAGGACGCTTACAACCAGGTGAGATGGAGATCAAGTCTCCCAACTTGGCCATAGCTTGGTGGCAAAGGGTGGGTCTGTAGTCTTTGTGTTGATTTATGGGTTGTTGACAAATGGCTTTCTGCCTTTCTGGGCTGCATATTTCTTGGCCCTTTGTATGTGAAATATCCCCCTGAAGTAATGGAAATAGGAAAGCTCTGACTTTTTAAATGAATTAATCTGTTGATAGACTCATAATTTAAGAGCGTTATTGGAATAGAAACTTAGGAGGCAGGGGTCACCATGCTTTTGCAAGGAATCCCTTCATTGGATCCCTTCCTGTCAGCCTGTCTCTTTGCTCCCCGGCTGCCCATGCAGTAAGCAGCTTTGTTCTTTCACATTCTTCTGTTATAAAACTCTGCTCACCGTGACGCAGAAACAGAAACTAGCTGGCCATATGCTGACACAATGAGCCAAAATAAAGTCAAATCCTTTCTCCCAGGTATTTTGTCATAGCTGGAAGAACTTGGTGGCCTTTATCCTTTCCCATTTCAATGTACATAGGCACTCCTCAGCTGTGGTCTTCCTTAGCTTTAATCTGTGACAGGTAAGAAAACGTCACAAACTTTGACACTGTGTACTGCCTGTGTCCTAAGGCCTCTGCACAATCTACCTTCTCTCTCCAGCCTTCGAGTCCTTTGTTGTTTGTTGTGTACGCAATCCCCAGGGCATGTGTACTACATGAGGAATAGAGAAAATTGTGTCTACTCTATCTTCCTGGTGGCCAAATCCTTATTTTACATTTAAAAATACCTTTCTTTTCTTTTTGGGATGAGGTCTCTCTACATAACCCTGGCTGTCCTAGAACTCACTTTGTAGACCAAACTGGCCTTAAACTCGCAGAAATGCACCTGGCTCTGCCTCCTGAGTGGTGGGACTAAAGGTGTGCGCCACCACACCCAGAACATTGTAAACATTCTTGCTTGGGGATGCTTCTCTGGGGTAGAGACTGAGAAATGCGACTGCTTTATACCAGGCCCCCCATCATGGAGTCTCCCTCACAGGGCCCCATGTCTGCCACCACAATGGAGTCTCCTGGAGCAGTGAGCCTATATAAACTCTTTCTTCTGTAAGTTGCCTTTGTCATGGTATATCTTGACAGCAATGGGAAAGTAACTAGGATGGTAGGCAGGTGTATTTTTCACAGACTTCTTGGCTGCTTATATGGACTTTATCTTTTAATGAGAGAGAGAGACAAAAAACAAAAACAAAAACAAAAACAAAAACCACCAAGCAAACACATCAACCTGAGTGGTCTCAGAAAGTGATGTAATGGCCCAGCATAGCTGATAAAGGGAACAGGGGCGTGGGAGAACCTGGGTGTTGGTTGAAGAGGTTGTGTTCAAGGAGCCACCATTCGAAAGTGCTGGAGGACAAGAGACCTCTAGAAGATACGGTGCAGGAGGCTTTGCTGACATATCCAGGTGACGCTACTCAGAATGACATCAGTTTTCCCCAAAGGAAGTAGAACCCTGAGACTTACAATCCTAGGCTGTTTCTATTAACACCCAGCAGAGGAAGGTATAGTTTTATGGAATATGCAAAACTGCAGGTCCAGAGTAAGGAGAAACTGTGCTTTTATTGAGCTATTCTAAAAAAAAAAACAAGTAGGTGTATAACAATTAGATTTTTCCACTGTGGGCTTTTGAGTTAACTAGTCTCAGCCTACTGTGAAGAAATAGCCTTGGGACCAATAGACAGGGCTATCTTTGGCACATTTATACAACCAAGAGCCGTGGGACAGAGACGCTTGCTTCAGAGGGCACAGTCAGGGAGCGTGTCTCCTGAGGAAAGAGACACCGGAGCTGGTACCCGAGAAAGACGGAGCCGGCTGTGGGAGGACTTAAAGAACGTAATAGTAAGAAAGCGCCTAGCAGAGAGACAGAAGGTCCAGAAGTTGTGACACTGTACAAGCCAAGATGGCACAGTGTTTCCTGAGAAGAGGGGGCACTGGGCTAGCTCCGGCTGGATGGAGTCGGTCTCTATTCTTAGCCCCGTGTGAAGGCAGTAGAGAGTTTTGATTAATATTTTAAGTGTTCTGCTTTATATTTGGAAAAATCCACCGTCGTGTGTAGGGAGGATGGAACAAGGAGATCAGCGTGGCGGCCCTGGCTGAGAGAAGATGGCAGCTTGAATCTGGGAGAAGGTGGGGATGCGGCTAGAAGTAGGCAGATGGCAAGAGCAGGATGCAGCCTGCAGCCTTGGCTCAGGCTGGGATGGGGAGGTGTGGGCAAGGGAGGTAATCTAGGATAGCTCCCGGAAGATGGTGTTTTAGTTCTTGGGGTGGAGTAGACCAGAAAAGGAGCAAGCTGAGAGGAAGCTGAGAGTTGCCTGTGCGAGTTTGTCTTCGCTGTAGGTGACACAAATGACCTGGGGATGTGCAGTTGCCTCTTGTGATGACTAATTCCTGTTTGCAGATCTAACGAGGGCCTCCTGACTCTCTGCAGAGGACTTCAGGGACTCTGTGTAGCCAACCAAGAAAACGAGAAAACAGACTTCAAACTGTCATTAGTCAAGGAGCAAAAATAAATTCTTAATTAGCCTTTGCTGACTGCCTATTAATTACAGTTCCATTTACACGGCTTCTTCCTAGATGTAGGAGGAGAGGAAAGGAACAAGTGGAAGCCAGGATTGCCCCGTGTGGAGGAGGAGGAAGCCAGGATTGCCCTGTGCCTAGTAGGCAGGGGCCCCTTCTGCTGACATCTTTCTAGCAGGCCCCTCCCACCCAGGTCCTGTTTTTTTTTTTTTTTAATAGATGAAGCAGCTATGTCTTGAGGATATGAAAAATGTACTCAGAGTGTCATTCTCAAGGTCAGAATTTTCCACTTTGGACCCCACAATGACCAGCTTTGCCATGCCATGCTGTCATGTGCTCACTGGCCCACAGTTCTTAATTTCTTTAAATCAACTTAAACCTCAGTCATATCTGACAGACCAGAAGGTCAGTGTCAGTCCTTGTAGGAACATCTTACTGCTGATTTATGGCATGGGGTTTTGCATTCTTAGATCTTGTCAAATTTCCTGAGGGTCACTTTATCTATGGACAGTGGTACCCATTGGGTACTATGGTGATGTGCCCAGTTTCACTCCAATAGCTCTAGGATGCTGCAGGACTGGTGGTTCAGTGGCCTTCGTGCTGTTCTTGGGACCTGAGAAATTTTGTCATGGCGGGATCCCTTCCAACTGTGGGGAAACTTCTCCACTTGTCTCCCACCAACTTCTAGAGCATTCTTCCTTCTCTTCAACAAAGGCTTAAGTAGCTGTTAGTTTCTGATTTGCCTTAGCCTTCTCAGAAGTCAAAAAGCACACATTAGGAATCTTGATTGAGATAGAGGAAGAAGAGAAATCACAGGAAGTTACTGACTCCAAGCAGTGTTTTCAATAGTTATTCTGGTCGCTGCTTTGGCTGATCCTTTGGGCTGACTAGGTGCTTGGTGTTACACTGAAATGCACCGAAGTGGTCCACCCTGGTATCAGGCATGGCTTTTATTTATTTGTTTCTCAACATTTTATTTTAAAAATTACAAGTGATACATGATTACAAAGAACAGCTGTGACCTCGCTAGCCTCTCATTATAGCTTTCTCAGCTCCTGTGTCTAACCCTTGCCGCTTCCCCCTTCTATATTGTCACTTTGAAGCAAATCCGAGACATCAAGATAGTCTGTAGATTAAATCTGCAGGTTCAAAAGCCAATGGCAGATATCCTTGTAAAAGAAGCATATTCTGCCTGAAGTCATTACTTACTTGAGACAAGACTGGGTGTCCCAGGGCGGGTGGTGGGATGTTAAGCTTTTCCTGCCCCCCACCCCCCCTTCCTGAGGTAGTGCCTGTCTTGTCCACTCACTGCTTTCTTTGTCTCCAGCACAACACAAGAAAGCATTCTCACTTTGTAGATGAGGCAACGCAGGCCAAGGGAAGGCAAAGAATTTCCTCAAAGTCCTTGGGCTGGCTGGGGAGCAGAGGCTCACTTAGGCAGGCCAGAGTCTCACCTAAGCAACATTGTCTAAGTACCTGGTCAACTTGTTTGCAGAAGTGAGGCTGGCGCTGTGGAAGTGGGGGTGAACAGGGGATTCTGGAAGCAGCCTGAGTCCACCTTCTCCTCTGACCACTCCCTTGTGCTCTCCATGTGTTTAACTGAGCCACTGCTTACTCTCCACTGTCTTTGAAGGCATCAACCACTCTTGTTACCGGACTTGCTATTGAGGCTCTCAGCCTGGCCCTACCCAGATTTTTTCTTAACCTGTTCCTCCCAACTCCACAGGTCCCTGTCCCTGAAAGAGTGGTGTCAACCTACCAAGACTACGCCAGGAAGAAATGCCCCAAAGCCCAACTGCATTGCTTCAGGAGAAGACTGGGGTTGACTGAGTCCAGAGAGAGAAAAACCACTGTTCTCTGCTTCCTGACCTTGCTTTCGTGATGACGCTGGCTGCTTTCTCAGGCTAGCTCTGCCTGTACAGAGCCAAGATGGCTGCACATGTTCAGCCTGTATGCTGTCCTGTCAGCCGTCCAGCAAAGGAGAGGGTCCCTTCGTGGCTCCTGACTTGTACTGCTTTGTTTCAGATCACATTACTCTGCTTGAGCCAGCCATCATGGACGGAGATTGAGATAGAGCAGTTGGGTTAGATCTGTATTATCAGCCTTGTTAAACCCCGGCAGATGAGACCAGCAGAGTCTGGTTTCCCACAGGGCTTATGACTGAGGAGGAGTGATGCATGCCGAACAAGAAAGTGGCAAATGACTATCCCTCTGGCTATCCTTTTAGAACAGTCAAGTGTCCCTTGGAAATGATGCCCTGGGCAGCTGCTCTCTCCTTATTGAAGCATTGGTCATGGCTGAACTAGGGGATCCCAGCATCGTGTCTCATGGTCAATCTTCCCACCTTCTCTACACGTGTGGACAAGAGCGAATGGCTGAATGCTTACTGGACTAGGCTGCCCTGGAGACAGCCTGCAAGTTCCCCATTGGCCTAGAGGAAGCTCCCAGCCTCTCTGCCTATGAACTGGGGAGCTATTCCTAGTGGACTCAACTTCCTCTGCCCTTGCAAAAGCTCTTGTCTTGAGCCTTTGCTTTACCCTTTAGAACATCTGTAAAGAGCAGCAGCTAGTGATGGCCACCCTGGGGCTATGAGAGCAGGCATGAGCTTGTGAATTGTGGCTGCAGCGAATGGAAAGATTAATACAATAGCCACTCGCCTCTTCCCCCCTTGGGAAGTGCTCTCTCAGCTCCCTCCCCCCCACCTTCTCCATTTTTTCTCAGGGAGCAGTGGTTCTTGATGGAGATGAGTTTAGATGGCTTGGAAGCTTTTGTAGCCGCCCACTCTTCCTCCTTCCTCCCGCTGAGCTGACAGTTTCGCATGACATCAATTCCTCTGACAGCATTGTAAACAGATGGTGGTCCCTGCTGCCCCGGTGCTGGGGAGCGATACCATGGTAACCTGCTAAACTGTGACAGGTGCCAGGACGGTTGGAAACCAGGACCTGCAGACACACAGGCACGCAAGGCTCAGGCACGGTGTGACATCAAGGACACAGGCTTGAAGACAGCCCCTGTCTGTTTCTAGCGGTGTGACCATGACTGAATTGCTTCCTTGCTCTGGGTTCTAGGGACTTATCAATTCTGATCCAGAGCAGCACACATTATGGACTTGAAAGTGCCTGTTGTGGGCGTGGGCACACTGTGTGCCACAAAACACTACATGGGGGGGGGAGAGTGACCGCGTGAGTCAAGGAGGAATGAAGCATCAACTGCCTGGAAGGTGGTCATGAAGTAAGATAGTGGAAAAGTTATGGGGACAGGGGAAGGAAAGAGAACCCCTGTCAGATCCCGACATGATTACGTTTGCTTAAGGCCTTTCTTCCATCTGAGCAGTAAGCCTGACGTTTCCCAGGAGTCAAATCAGAAATCTCCGTACAGCCATAGAACATGTTCTGACCCCCTTGTCCAACCTTAGTGGCTCCTGGCTTTACAGAGTCTGCTTGTAATCCTGTCTAAGGCGCCTCCGGAGCCACCCTACACTGTCAGCCATTGAAGAGGGGATCACAGATAGAGGAAGGGAGTGTCCTTCCAAAACCCGCTAAACAACGAGGTCTCGAGAGCATCCAAAAGTGTCACCCAGACACTTCAGTGCGACTCTCCCTTGGGAAGCTCATATCCACAGCTGGGTTTGTCTCTCACCGCCCCCCTTCCCCCTTTAGAACCTCTTTTGGTGCTTAAGATCCATGTTAATTAAAATAAAAGACAATAAACTCCAGCTCTGCTTCATATTGCTTTGCCTTGAAGTTCTTTCATCTGGCATCTGGCTTTACCTGAGTGGAAACACTTGAAATCTAAGGGCTGTCTCAAGCTACACCAGGTGCTAGGGTGGTGCTGTCTTTCTGCCACTGCTCGTGGTTGGAAGGAAACTGGGCTCTATGAAGCGTCTAGATGGAAGAAAGGCAAAATGTATAAGTGAGATCTAAGAGTGCCGGGCGCATGGTGCCCCTCAGAACAACACAAGTCCGGGAAGCAAACACTTGGATTGGGGGAGGGGGGCTGCCTTGCAGGTGGTCATGAGGCAGGATAGACAGGACAAAAGGCGTGAGGACACAGGAGAGGAAGGAGGCCCTCATTACCTGCCCCCTCAGGTCCTTCTCTGAGGAGTTGGAACCTCATTCTTGGCGAATCCCACTGGGACGGAGAGGGTAAGTGTGCTCTCGGCTGGGAGCAGTGAGAAGCCCAGGGAACTCTGTGCTTATGGAGTTGTGAGGTTTTTTTTTTTTTTTCTGACTCTTCTTATCTCAGTTTCCCAGACTGTCCTTTTGTCCTAGTTAGGCTTAGAGCTTTGCTTTAAACCATGGCGTATCCCAAGCTCAGGGAGAACCAGGGCCTTCACTCAAGCCACAGAGCCACCTGCACAAACCACTGGGTCATGGGCTGACCGTCCCCTTTCTGTAGCCATGCTCCTGGCTTGAAGGTCTTCTTCAGCCTCCCATAATCCTTTTGAGCCCTCCTTTTTTCACTGCCCCGAGCACCCCTATTCCACTTTGCCTCTCTCATTGTTCCCTTCTTGTCCCACATGCCTTGTGGCCGAGTTTGCCCTTGCGGAAATAGGGTCAATCTCATAGCTGTCTTGCTGTGCCAGACTAGCTCAGCCAGACTGACTGTGGCCTTAGGCGAGCTACAGTGGTTTTGAAGATCAGTTCCTTCATTAGAAAGAACAACAACTTGAACGGGTCAGAGTAGATAACACTGTGACATGCTGGAAAGAACCTGGTACAAACTCAATGGTGCCATTAGGAGAAAGATGGCACCAGCTTGCTTTCCACAAGTGGGACTGACTGCAGGGAGCACACAGGATGCCAAGCACACTGGTGCAGGAGACAGGAGGACACTGGGCAAGTATTGGGACCTTCTGTGAGCACCCTTAAAACCAGACTAGTCCCCCGTACTGTGGGGAGAGGCAGGGCTGGTAAAAGCAAGTACTTAGTGCACAGCATGCTACTTGTTCTCTCAGAGAATTTCTCCAAGAGTAAGGGCATTTCAATCCCACTAACCCATTACCAACCAAGGCAGAAGGTACCCACAATGGGTTCCAGGAGGTGACAGTTTGGCCTCTAGCTGCATATCCCTAGTGAAAGAAGACTTACTCCTGCCTGGCTGGGCAGACATGTAAGACGCTGTCTTTCTGTGGGTTTCAAGTTTGTCCCCCTGTGGCTTCTCTGGGGTCCCCAGAGTCACATTCCCCTGTGTGTTCTAGCAGGACAGCTCCTTGTCTAACTCACCGAGAACTGGCCTAGGTGGGGGATCCATGCACCTGCCTCACAGACCTCACCTCTTGTTGGCTGGGCTGGGGGCACTGATGGGTGACAAGCACGTGTGGGGACCTAAGCCTGGAATGGATTGAGTCTCAGAGCTGAGCCAGGAGGCCTAGGTCATGAGCTGGCCCAGCGGATGAGCCAGGCTTGAGCTATGGCTGGGTTTGGGGAGTATGGCAGCCGTTCCTGCCTCATGGTGGGAGGGTCTCTAAGAATTAAATGGTCAGAGACATTTTCATGCTCAACATGGCTTTTGGAATCTGTTAATCTTTTCACCCTCCTCTTCCCTGCTGCCAAATCTGTCATCGGTGAATGAGCTAATCCACTGCAGAGAGAGGCTTCCGACCAGCCAAGCTTTGAAACATTTATTACCTTCCCGCTTCAAGGTTATTAAAAATTATTTTATGCTTCTTTTAAAATTCATCAGCTACGGGCAAGCTGGCTGCCTTCATGCCAGGACCAGAAACTGACAATGCTCTGCATGCAGCATTTTCCTCCAGCTGGAAGTACGCTGGACACCTGGAGATTTCTAACCAGCCTCCCGTTTCGGTCCTTGAGAGGACACATCTTAAAATGCCCTTCCAGGGTCATGTCAGTCACCCTGAAGTCCCGTAGCTCCCACCTGCCCTACAAGAGGTAGGAAACTGGAAGGAAGGTAAGGAGGGGAACCTGAAGAAAGAAGGGAATGGATCATAAACACAGTCTTAGACTGACGAGACTGTAACAGAATACCCGAGACTGGGTGGGTTATAAGGAACGGAGGTTTAGTCTTACAGATCTGTAGGTTGGGACTTTTAGCTTTGTGCTGTGTCATCACATGGAGAAAGGCAGAAGGGTAATACCACATGGAGCAGAGGGATGCAGCCATCACACAGTATCTGTCAGGACTCTTTTAGCTGCAAATGTTGGCTGAGTGCCCCTACTCTGGAAATCCCAAATACAAAATGTTTCAAAATCCAGAACTCTAGAGGGTCCAAGCAAAAGGAAAATTCCACAGCAGAAACTTTATAGACAAGTGGTTAAAAGCTCCCTAGGAAATGACAGGTTTGGTGAAAGGTACATATGAAATAGAATGCATTTCATGCTTAGACCTGGGTCCTAGCCGAAGGTTTCTCATTATGTAAATTAACATACCTGAAAAATTCAAATTCCAAATGCTCATGATCTGAGGCATTCTGGATAAGGGATGCAAAACCCAAAACCCGGGCACTGTCTGCAGCTGAACCCCAAACATGAGCACTGTCTGCTCTGAACCCCAAACATGAGCACTGTCTGTCTGCAGCTGAACCCCAAACATGAGCACTGTCTGCTCTGAACCCCAAATATGAGCACTGTCTGCTCTGAACCCCAAACATGAGCACTGTCTGCTCTGAACCCCAAACATGAGCACTGTCTGCAGCTGAACCTCAAACATGAGCACTGTCTGCAGCTGAACCCCAAACACGAACACTGTCTGCAGCTGAACCCCAAGAATGAACACTGTCTTCAGCTGTACCCTCAGAGTTGTGTCTCTCAAAAGGTGTCTCAGGCTGGCACATGGAAGCTCACAGCCTCACTCAGCCCAGGCTCCCTGCCCACGGTATCTCAGGCTCAGTGCAGCGTCATCCTCAGACTGAGGGTGAATGAGCCATTGGTCCCAGGAGCCTCATGGACTCAGCGAGACCCTGGGAAAGAGAGGAGACCGCTATTTCCAGTGACCCTTTCTTAGGTGCAAGATGATTTTCTCAAAGTCTCTCACACCTGTGGGTAGTATTAGATTATGCCTCCACTCCTGGACAAGATATTGGCAAAAGCCAAGGGCAATTAAATAGGTTCTAGGTCAGTTTCCCAAGAAGCTCTGAGCTACTTGTGAAGAGGCAGACACAGACAAAAGCAGGGTGTGTGAATGTGGGGAAAAGGAGAGGAGAATACTGGCAGCCCGGCCACGTCATACATCATAGCTGGATGTAGCCATTTTGAAGCAAAGAGATTGAGGCCCATAGAGGACAAGTGACTTGTCTGGGGTCACACAGCCAGGAACGGGCAGAGTAAGGGTTGGAACCACATTGTCCCACAGTTAGTGTGCTTCGTGTGCCAGTCACAGAAGGAGAGATTAGCTATCGCCTGTCAGTGTTTGCCAAATGTCAGCATCTTGCCCACTGTCACTGTGATTTTTTTTTCACATTTTTCTTGCATCTGCACAATGATCAGCTCATTATTATTATTAAATTAAATTAAATTAATTTCAGGGCTGGCATGATGGCTTCTGTCACCACGTCTGACAACCTGTGTTCAATCCTTAGGATTCCCATGGTGGAAGAAGAGCAAAGGCTTCTGAATGTTGTCCTCTGACCACACTTGCACGCACGCACACACACACACACACACACACACACACACACACACACACACACGCTTGCGTGCTAAATAAATAATAAAATTTAAAGTTTTATAAACAAACTTTACACAAATAATTGCAATTTAAACACTGACATAAACAGAAGGCCCATGGTATTTTACATAAATTGGAAGTCAGTGGCAACAAGTATAAGGAAAATAGACAATCAGCCTCTACAACAGAGGTACCATCAGCTGTGGAGTTCAAGGGTAGGCTTTAAGAAGCATCAATAAGAGCCAGTCATGGTGGTGCAAGCCTTTAATCCCAGCACTCAGGAGGCAGAGGCAGATGGATCTCTGTGAGGCCAGCCTGGTCTACAAAGTGAGTACAGGACAGCCAAGTTTACACAGAGAAACCTTATCTCAAAAAACAAAAACGAAACAAAGCAAAACTACAATGACAACCCCCCCCCCCCAAAAAAAGAACCATCAATAAGGAGAAAAGAGTCAAAGGCTTGGCAGCACCAAGGATGCTTCCCTCATGGTGAGAGAGGAACTGAAGATAATGTGTGCACTGGCTCCTTGCCATGTGACTCAGGGTCCTTTACCACTCTGCCATCCACGTTTGAGGTCCTCAATGTGCAGATCTTTGTGAAGCTCTGGATGAGCATGGTCCCAGTGTGTTCTGCACCACGATGTGGTCCCAGGAGCATAGCCCTCCAATAACGTGTCCCTAAGACATGTTGACACTGCTGACCTGAGCTGGGAATCACTGGTGACTTCTATGTAGTCAGCTGTTCCCATACGTTGTCGGAAAGTCAATGTTTCAGATGTTGTTTCAGGCTTTGTCCTGACAGCTCCTCTTAGCTGCTCTAGTGCCGTGTGGTCTTGTGGTTGCAGCTGAAGAGAAGATGGCAATGACCAAGCATGGCCAGGTTTCAGTAAAAACCTAACGCTGGAATTCAAATTTCATATTATAAAAAGAAAGTCACCAAGTAATACCATTCTTTTAATATAGTTATTTGAAAATAGAAATCATTGACAGCTCCAGGATCATCTGTTCAAAGCCAGACAGTGAACTGACTTTCCTTTAGGACAGTTGTTTGCCAGTTGACCTGATTAAAACAAGAGCTGTCAATGCCTCCGTCAGGGTAGGCATTGTGAGTGTTGGACCCCAGCAGCTGCACAGGGCCTCACTGGGCTTAGTGATCTGCTTTGGGTATCCCCACCCCATATTAGCACTTTTCAGAAGTGCCTCCAAGTTACATCACCATCTTTGGCCTCGGCTCACAAGGTAGGTAGAGTGACCTCCCAGGAGTAATCTCTACCATGCCTGCCATCTTCACGGTGATAGTGGAACTCAGGGAGGCAAGGCTAAGTATCTGTGCTCTGAAGGTCTGGGCCAGGAATAGGTTGGCTGACATATCTGGCTATATTCTGTCAGCCAAAGCAAGTCACGTGGCTGTGACTGAGGTCGAGGGAAACAGGGGTTTGCCTTAGCCATTTAAGGAGAAGAACTCTACAGTCACACGACAAAGAATATAAGAAGGAATCAAAACTGGGGCGCCAATAATGCTATCTACTGCCTGACCCTAAACAAACGCGTTAGTCGTTGCTATAAAAAGTCTTGCAGGTGTCCTGTGTTTGGTTTCAGGGAAGATGGGACAGAGACTCCGCACCTTCTGTGGGAGCAGGGACACAGCCCAGGGTGGGTGACACTTGTGCAGAGGCGAAGGGAGTAGAGCTTGGTGGCATTTCAGTGTGCCAGCCGGCATGCCAATCTCCACCCACCCGGCTCAGCCTGCTCCCTGTCTTGGAACAGCCCCTCGGGGCTCTCAGTACCTTGGATGGCACCTTTGTTCCGCACCGCCTGAGAAGAAAAATGTCTGGCTCGCGCTTGGGAGTTCTTTCTAGGTTTTAAACACATTTGAATAAACAGAATGCTTCTGCATACATACGCTACAAGGTGCCATTCCTCTGCTTTGTAGTCCTGCCAGGCACTGGCAGCCTATGCCTGGCGTGGTTTGAATCAGAAGTGTCCCCCTTGGTGAGGGCTCAGCTTGAGGTACTATTTTGGATGTTTTGGGATATGGGGCCCAGTGGGAGGAAGTAGGTCACTAAGGGAGACCCCCTTGAAGATTATATAGCCATCTTTGAGGCTGGCTGCTTTCTCTGTTTCCTAAATTGCCATCATGTGAGGAGTCCCCAATGCTCACTTCCTCCACCATGAACCCCCTCTGTGTCTCCTTGGCAATCGTGGGCTGAAAACTCCCTGAAACTGTGAGCCTCCAAAGCCTTTACTTCTGTGCACTTACTGCTCCTGGGGAGCATCTGGGTCACAGTGCAGTGCAGAAATAATGCACCTTTTTGCCCTGTGTGCACTGGTCACATTCTGCCTGTGCATCTTCGCTTCCTGCCACACTCTGCTCACTCTGAACATCACCCCACCCCCAACATGCCATCTAATACCATTAGGCTCCTCCTCCTGCAGAGCCCAGACTTGCCTGATCTGTCTATACTCACCTACCACCTTTCTCCCTAGTATCTCGCTCCTGTCTCCTCTTCCTACCTGCTGGTAACTAGTAAACAATATGGGGGGGGGGAGAGCAGTTCTAGCTCATTCGCGCTCCCTCTTTGCTCATCGCTCCCCTTCTCCCCTTTCTTCATCTCCTTTCTTCCCCTACTCCCTTCTCTCTTGAGTAAGGAGCTACCAGGGCAGCCCTGGGTCTCCACTGCCCCAAACAGTTTGTGGTGGCACCAAGTACGTGCTCAGCAGGTGCTCAATTTCAAACACTAGACTCAATAAAAGGCTGCATTATTAAAAGAAAGAAAGAGAGAGAGAGAGAGAGAGAGAGAGAGAGTAAGAGAAAAAGAAAGAAATTCACTAAGAAATTTCAGTTAGCTCTGCAGGCAGCACAGGGTGTGTGGGTGAATGATGACTTCAGCAGAAATGCCACAGAAGGCGAGGTTTCTCCATTATTTATGGCACTGAGGAGCCTGTTCCTACAGCACTGTGATATATTCTGAGAGTGCCAGGGCAGAGTGTGAGCAGCTTGGTCCCTTGGAGTCCCTGTTGACCCTTTCTATGCATCATGGCAAGAAGGGTTGGTTAGTTTCTTTCTTTCTTTCTTTCTTTTTTCAGCAAACAAAACAAAACAAAACAAGCCCCCCCCCCTGGTTTGGAGCTTAGCTCTGCTCCTGCCTGTGTGTATTCCTCAGTGTGCTGGCAAGGGTAGGGATGAGGCTGTCAGGCCTGTGGAGGGGATGGGGGAGGGGAGTCAGGGTTAAGAGTCTCCTTCTCTGTGTGTCCTTCTCTCTGGCCACCATTTTCTCATCTGTTGGGCAGAGCCCAGCACTACCACCCTCACAGGGACCAGGGGACAAACAGAAGAGTAGGACCAAGTATATAACCTTGTTATAGACACAGAAGCTGCCCTACCCTCTCTACTCTAGCTAAGCTGGGTCCAGTGGGCCCTACGTGATTCTGAGTTCTTTGCACTTGCAACCAAAACCCGGGTTTCTGGATGACGCTGCCACAGTTTATGAACGATTTGCTTTCACCCAAACCAGCTGGTAGGGGCTGAATAATTATTTGCAAGGATTTTATTCTTGTTTCATAAGGAAGAGTGGAAGGGTTTTCAGGCAGCACTTGAAGCTTGTCATAAGAGCCGAGGTGGTGTTGATCCTACGCACAGGAGCTGTGCTTGCATCAGGTGAGAGGTACGCTGGTCCTGGGGATGGGCGTGTTGGTCCTGGGATAGAAGAAGGTGTGTTGATTCTGGGGCTGGGAGGTGTACTAGTCCTATGGATGGAGGATATGCTGTCCTGCAGATGAAGAGTGTGCTATCTGGGATGAGAGGTGCACTGGTCCTGGAGAGGGATGGCATAATGGTCCTAGAATAGAGTTTGTGGTATCCTGTGGGTGGAGGCTGTGCGGGTCCTATGGATGGAGCGTGTTCTGGTCCTGAGGGTGTGGGGAGTGCTGCTCCTGTGGGAGTAGTATGCATTTGTTCAGAGTTGGGGCGGAGACTGAAATCACTCAGGGACTGAGAGATGCTGCATCGGGGGTGGTGCACAGAGGATATGCCGCTGGCCTTAGGCACAGACGGTGTGCTGGCCTTCAAGGCAGAGAAAGAACATGCGGTTCTATAGGTAGAGAGTATTTCAGCCCTGGAGACAGAGGTTTCACAAGCCTTTTAGGGTATTCACAGGCTCTGTAGCCAGGCAGTGTTGGGTTTTTCACCTTTGGTTTGGATACCCTAGAATGGCTGAGGGTGGGGTGGTCTTTGATGTTTCCACCAGTGCTAGCCTTTAGTTGCAGAACTGATTTCTCATTTGAGATGCCTGAAGTGGAAGTTTCTGTTTTCTTTGAAGACTCAGCTGTGTCACATGAATGTGTTTTTGTTTTGGTCCCAAGTATGAGACGTGGGAGTATTTTTCCACTGCTGAACACAGCCTCGTGACCCTGGCCAGTGGAAAACAGACCCATGAAATGGCATGTGATGTTTTTCTGGAAGCTGTCTTGTGAGAGGGTACATGATGTTGTCTCAGTCAAGGGGTGGAGTTTTTGCCATCTGCAAAACCCACCTTGTATAGACTTTGAGAGTTGCCCACGGGCAACGAGACGATGCTTCTGCATTGCTACGCTTTGCCATGGTTACATTCATTGCTTTGCTGGTTTTCATTCTTTCACACTTCACTTCTCAGAGAACGTCTCGTGGTACTCAGGCTGATCTGCTTGCTTCCACGGACTCAATTCGGCAGCGTCTTGCTGTTTCTGCTGGATTGTGCTGCTGCTATGGATTCATGTTGCTGTTTGGTGTTTGCTATTTGACTGGACTGCTAGTATCTTGCCAATGCAGAGTGGAATTGCCCTGAGGAACTATCTCTAAAACGGTCCAAATCCCTTGCCTCTATTAACCTTTGTTCTCTCCCACCTCTGTTCGGAGGGTTGGAGGGGAGGTAGACGTGTTTGAGAACCCTAAATAAAGTAGGCGTTTGAAAAATCTAAGCCTGCCGATGCCTCCTATGATGCTCTATGATGATTGTGGGGCCTGGTGGCCTCAGATGATTAACAATTGTGGAATGAACGTTGGGATGAGAAGATGACCTTGCATTTGGCATAAGAGTGGAGCCAACTCTCTCTCTCTCTCTCTCTCTCTCTCTCTCTCTCTCTCTCTCTCTCTCTCTGTGTGTGTGTGTGTGTGTGCTTGGCTAAGTCTGAACATTGGTATCCTCACTCATGTAACTGGGTATCACATCCCTGATTGTGTGGGGTGTCTGAGAGCCAAACATAAATAAGCTAGGAGGCATCTTGCACATGGCCAACATCCAACCCACAGTGGGTACTCCCTGCACATAGTCAGCCCTCGACCCAGAGTCCCCCTCCCCCACCCCTGCTTGGGACCCAGCTACTTCAGAAGATTCCACCATCTTCCTCTGTATCCTCTGGCCATTGTACTCATCATTTTCAGTTCCTTTAAAGATCTCTAACTTTTGTTGTGGTAAGAGCACAGCCTGAAACTTACTGCCTGAACAGAATTTTAAGTGTGAAACACCGTGTGGTTATCTATGATCTCCACAGTACACAACAGATCACTAGAACCTGTTCATCTGCTTAAAAAGTCATGGTGCTGGATGTAGAAGTCAGGACCTCACGTGTAGCAGACAAGCACTCTACCACTGGGTCACCCCAGCTTCATTCCGCTTGCTTTTATAGCTATGGATCAGCAGCTCGGTGGTTCCTTTCCCCCAGCCCCTGGCAGCCACCTTTCTACTCATTGTGTCTGGGTTTGACTGCTTTTCCTTAAGTAATTAATTTCCTCTTTAAGTACTGCCTTCTAGATAAGGAAAATGCTCTTATTTAATTTGACTGTTTTCTTGTTTGTTTAATTACTAACATTAAAATGCTAATAATTGTCTCCAAGGGTGAATGTGTGTGTGTGTGTGTGTGTGTGTGTGTGTGTGTGTGTGTGTGTGTGCGCCACATGATAGTTTCTCTCCATTTTGGGATACTGCATTTGTCAAGGCAGTAGCAAGGATCAGAACCTTAATTCTAACTGTCTCAAGGAAAAGGGGAAACTTACTTATTTCTCTAAGTCTTTCTACAGGGTTCTCTGAGGCTGCTCCCAGCCCTGCCTCCCTCTGTGCTGTCCTCACTCTAGGCATGGGGGACATAGATGACTTTGCTTCAGTCTTATCCTCTCCATTGTCCCACTAAAGGAGACGCTGACAATTTGGGACTTGGGCCCAAATCGCATAGAGGCAGGATGTGACCTCCTCACCACCCCACTGAGCTTTATGCCTGGAGCTGGTGGCTTCATTCCCACTTGCATCTCACAGCCCCTTGGGTGTGAGGAAGATCCCAAGAGAGCATCTGCGCCACCCGAGTAAGAAGATGAGTGATGTCTGTTGTACAGGTGACAAAACCACCTGTATCCACCACTGTTCAGTTAGCAGGCAGCAGGACATTTTCACACAAGCACTTCCTTTGAACAGTAGAGCCTGAGCACCATATTGGCCAAGAAGCCCTTTGGAACAAGATGTTTGGTGTTGACTTCTGGACCTGTCCAGCTACACATGAAGACTCTGGTGTTAGTGCCTGGGCCGGAGTGGTGGAACCTTCATTCTCTCTCTCTCATCAGCAAGGCGAGGTAGATAACTCCACAGACACGTTTGCAGAGTTTGATGGGACCTGAACACGAAAGTGCTCACTGGGTGCAGCGGTCTCCTCTGCTCTTTGAAACCAGGCATCTTGGGATGTAATAAGATACTGACTCTGCACCCATGGTGAAGGCATGCAGGGCACTCAGTAGGTGTGGCTACAGAAAACATGCGCTCTTGTTTCACCAAGGCCCCTTCCCGTTCTCGCTATTGCTAAGTGCTGAGCTGTTTAGATGAGAAAACAGGCACCGCGGGAAGCAAAGGTGCTTCTCCAGGACCACACGGCTAAGGGGGAGATTGGCACTGAGTTCACAAGCTCCCAGTTCCAGCTGCTTTCAGGAACCAGGCAGCTGCTTTGTGCAAACTCTTTGTCCCTGAAGGCAGAGCTTGAAGACTGGCTCTCATGGCGTCTCCCTAGGACTCTAGCTTGAGTCTGTTTTATGTTGCTATAACAGAGCGTCTGAAGCTGGGTGATCTGTAAAGAACATGAGGTTATTTGGCACAGTGTCCTTGGTGACCGAGGGTGTCCGTGAGTGTGGAGCTAGCATCTGGTGAGGGAGCATGGTGAGACATGAGAGTGGGCTAGCTCAGATCTCTCTTCCTCTTCTTAAAGAGCCACTAACGCTATCTCAACGGCCTGACCTTTGACATTATTTCACTTCCAAAATGCCTAATGCCTCATCTCCAAACACACCAACATTCGAATTTGGGAATTTCCAACATGTGACTTTTGGGGGTGTTATTCAGGCAGAGCAGAGCCCCACCTGTCCATCCCCAGTCCTCTATGTGGCTTTCAGTACCTGGAGTCATCATCCTGTGTTCATGTGCCCGTCTTCCGTCACTGGCCTTGCATCTGGCTGATGTGCCTCCTCGTCCGTAGCCTTGATGTACTGGGAGTGAAGATGGCTTTCCCTAATGTCGTGTCCTGGTGAGGATGCTTTTGTTCCCATCAAGTCTCACTCTGGACCTTGGCCATGACCCTGAAGCTCCTTGGCCTCAGTTTTGAATTCTGTGAAATGGGACCAGCAGTACTTTCTCTGCTGTGCTGCTGTGAGACCTACAGCCAGTTAATAACAGCATTGTGTGGCACATGAGCGCTTACTCATTTGCAGCTATCTTTTAAGGCTGACAGCAGAATCACTCACCATTTTAGGCACAGGAAATGGAGACTCCTGATTGCCAGAAGCTGTACGGCTAGACCCCACAACATACACAGTGGGGACCTGCAAGTGCTCGCAACAGCTACACGGAAAGGCCACCTGGCCTCCTCTGCCGGCACAGCACCACCGGCCCTTGCTTGCTTAGCAAGCTCAGAAGGCCTGTGTGGTCTGGTAAGTTACTGAGCTGTGAGTAATGTCCAGGCTGTGAAGGGCTCTGGACACCCACGCTGGGCGTGGCTTCTGGAGCAGAACAAGGCAGGAGCTTTGCTCCACTGGTTCTAAGAAGCAGCAGGCTCCTAGGGTCTGGAGAAAGTGAGGTATTCCGCCTTTCACCCTGAATCTTTCTCTTCCATCTTCCTTTCTCCTATGGACAAGGCTGAGATGATTCTTTAGGAAGAGAACAGTGCTGGGAAAAGAGGCTGAGAGATACAAATGTGGCCTGCCTGGGCTGTAACCCCGCCCTCTGGTACCCACTGGCTGTTAGACCCTGCCCAGGGCATCTTCCTTTTCAGAGCCCAGGGGCAACTGCTCTGTCTCAAGGAGACTGAGAAGGGCCTGGCACTCAGTAGATGATCAGAAAACTTTTCTTCCTTTCCATTCCCCCTTTACTGAGAGCCACTCTTCTAGGAGCCACTCGCACCCTGAACCCACCTGAGGCTGCAGGCCCTGAGGCCCCGAAGAACTGAAGACTCCAAAGCTGAAACAAGGACTGCTGCTGGCTCCAATAGGTCACCTACCCCAGGGTCAGTGTCCTTGGTTACGTATACCTACCTGTCCCTATGGTGAGGAATGTTCTGCCCAGCCCCCTGCAACCTAGAGGCCCCAGCATAGGTGACCCAATGGGAGAGAAATGGACACCTGGCAGTTCTGCCCTTCCCCCTGCCCCCACAAGCCCCACCCCCTCCAGCCGCACAGGTCTATAGATGGAAATGCCTTCCTTGCCTTTGGCTCAGATCATGGTACTCAGTGAAAGAAAGCTCTAGAAGCCCTGGAATCTTGGTTTTGTCTTCAGAACATGGTGCCATGTTGAGGGCTCCTCTGGAAACAGCTGGTATACTCAGAGTAAAGTGCTCCATGAAAATGGAGTCGGGGGGGGGGCAGTAGGACGGGACCCCAAGAGATTGTTTAACCACACTGCCTGTGAATGCCTAGGAAAGACAGTACCCTCCAGGCTTCTGGGGTAGGGGATGGGATGGGAAAAGGCAAATTTTGGAGAGTGATCTGCCAGATGAGAGGTGCATGCCTTGTCTCTTTGTATATCCAAACAGATACTCATGAGTGTGAGGCAGAGATGGTAAGGGTGCAGACACTGGGCTCCCCAAGGATGCTTCCTGACTTCCTGGGGACAGATACCAATGACCCAGCTTCTTCTCTGGGGACTGACTGTGGCCTTGCAGAGGTAACAGAGTGAGAAGCCTTGCCTGGCTTTTGGTGTCCTGTCAAGAATGGGTCAGAGCAACCTCTGGCAAGGGGCCAATGGCACTTCTCGTCCCCTGATTTCAGAGAGCAGATGCTGGCTTGCCTGTGGTTTAGGATCTGATTCCGACAGATCTGTGGGAGGCTGTGATCCTTTTCCAAAGCAGTGAGTGACCAGAGAAAAGTGACAGAGGGGTAGGAGAGGTCAAGGGGTCTGTGAGTCCAGGGGGCTGCAGGCAGTGCTGTAGAGGAGGTGGCCATCTTAAGAGGCCAGGGTCCCTTAGGAAAATTAGGATGCAATTATGAGAAAGGTGATGTGGATTTAGGACAAGATGCACAGCTGTCCTCAGCAGGAGCCAGGACCTGCTGTCAGGCTCCACGCTGATGTTTTTCCTTCTGACTCTGAACCAAAGGCTCTCCTCCCCTTGAGTGTGGCCATCTGCACAGATGTTCTGTTGCCGTCCAAGTGTCCTTGGTGGCTTCTAGCAAGATTGAAGAGTGTCAGGAAGATGAGCCATTCATCTGCTCATCCCTGGATCCTGTGGACATGTTGCCTTCATGGCAAAGGGGCACGGCACAGGTAAACGAAGGGTTTGAGGGAAGGAGGCCACTCTGGCTTATCCTTGTAAGGCAGGCATGTGCTACACAATGGTGGTGTTTTGGCGAATGACTAATCATGGGGTAAAAGGAAGCTGAAAAGCAATACCATGCCTCTGTACCCCTGTAGCTGCCCTAACATCATAGCACGATGCTTTACTCATAGTGGTGAGGTCAAGACAGACAAACCATTGCCAAGTGCAGCACATGTGACTACGGATAGGACAAGGAGCTTGATAATAACAGTAAGCAACCAGAGGGCCCAGATTCTGCCTTTGCTGTACTATAGCACTGGGTATTTTAGGGTATACTCTGTGTACTTATGAAAAAATAGAATTTACTGCAAACGTTTCTCTGGTTCACTGCTCTACAGTGCTCACACCACAGTGCTATGCTCTCCCAGCATTGTTCTGAGAGAGTGCCCTTGCTGAAAAGGTAACATGTACATGTATGTGGGGGACATGGGGACAGAAGAGTGGGGGATGTGGAAGGATGCTATTGTCACTGTAGCCAGAAGCAAGGATGTAGACAGAGTCCAGATCCTGGAAAAGGCTAGGAGACTCCAAAGGGGGCACACCCCCTGCCGGCACCATAATTTAGCTCCTTGGGTCCCCACTTGGCCTCCTGGCCGAACCGGCATCTGTGTTGTTTTACATTCTTAGGTGTGTGGTCATTTGTTATAGTAGCAGAAGAAATGGCATAAACATCATAGTAGCAGACATACTACTTTCTGGATGTCCTGCATCATAATGACCTCTCCTTTCATTGGCCAAGGATAGGAGCATCTTCCAAGGGTTCGCCACTAATGGTCTCCTTCCTCATCATCAGCCCCTCCCTACTGGGCAGACCGGCTATGAGCTGACATCTGTGACTGCCTGGGGTTTACCTTTGACCGTCTCCTCTATCAAGACATTTCTTCACATCTTACAGGCCCCAGCTTCAGAGCCATCTCTTCTGAGAAGGCTGACGCATGCCCCTCAGATAGGAGTTTATCAGCTCCTTTTCTGCCCTTTTCTACCGGCGTGAATCACACTGGGGTGTTAAGTTATGTGCTCTTTTGGTGTCTGTGATGATTGGAAGCCAAATGCACAAGGATGGTGTCAATTTGGCTCGAAACTTGCACAAAGCACGCAGTGAGCAAACGCTTGCCAGACGAACGCACGGATGACAACAGATGGACCACTAGAAATGTGGGGGGTCAGGGAGAAAAACTCCTAAAGATAGCTGTTGGGAATCCCTCTTAACGGCTGGGCTGGCTTCTCCCCAGATTCTTTTTCTCCTAGTTACCGCCTTCCTTGGCATTAATGTGGCCACAGTTGCAGTTTGAGCTCTGGCCTGGTGGATAGAACAGGTGGGTGTGAGACATCGAAGTGTGTCCTTCCTTGCTTTTTCCCTTTCCCACAGCCATGAGAATTAGAAACAGGGCCCTTGCCTTCAAGGGGAGCTGGCTGCCGTCGTGGAAGCCTGACCAGGATCGTGATGAAAAGAACCACTATCAATCAGGACCATGGGGCCCAGGGACCGTCATGTGAAGAAGAAACCAAACTCTGATGTTTTGAGCACTTTGGGTCCACTTTCCCTACCATCTTGCATTACTATAATTAGTGCAAACATCATCTGGGAGTGAGAATGTTGCCATAACAACAAACCTAAATCACGTGAGACTGGCCCAGGGGATGGGCAGTGGGAGGAGAGGGCATAAAGATCGCAAGTAGGGAAGCTGGGACTCACACCGTGTGCTTGCAGAATATTTAATGACCTGTCTTTAGGGCTGTGGCCCCGGGGGAGGCGAGAAGCCTGAAAGTTCATGTGTACCTGTCCACCTGGGCCGTCCATTGTGTACTCTTGTAAAACTATCCTGAGCCCAGGAAAGAACTGTCCTTGATATGAGCAGAAAGAGAAGAACACCATTAAAAAAAAAAAAAAAAGGAACCTCTCTCAGGGCTTTTTAAAATTTTTTCTTATTTTTATTTTTTTGATGCTTATGTGGGCAAATCAGAGATTTCTATAGGGTTTGAATAGCCGTATATCCCCGAGTCTAATTTCACAACAGCTCTCTCTGTACTAACATATGATTTTGGTAAATACCACCTTTGGATATAAATAGGACTCTAGACCCACACTTTGGCTGAGTCTCCAGTGGCAGGAATGAGCCGCACGGAGCCACCTTCACCCCAGATGTCTCATCCTGGAATCTCTGGCCTGGGTCTGCAGCTGGAGAGCTAAATACAAGGGAAGCAGATCCCTATGAGCTTTAACAGTCATGACTTGCCCAGGACCTCTGGCTCTAGGAACCTGCCATTTAACGAGCAGTAGTGCACTGGGCCCCTGTTTCACTGGAGCCTGGCACTTACAGAAAGTGTATATGTGTGACTGTACCCAGGATTGTTGCATGGTAGTATTGTGACAACTGAGTCTACACCCCTTTCTCTGTAATGGGAGCACTTCTGGGCAGATAGCCAGCTGGGGGCATGTGAACTTGTCCAGGAAAATCTTTACTGATGCTACTACTGGGCTCAAGGGTCTGCCAGTGTCCACTCAGCAAGCAGCTTTCCTGCTACGGAAACAGCAGTTGAGACTCAAGCTTCATGCATTTTCTCAGTCTGCTTGTTCTTCCACAAGCCTTGCCTCTCACATTCCAGCTCTGCGTCCCTTCCCCATGCCCACATTCCCATGCTTTGTGACTCACAGTCGGACCCAGGGACCAGAGAGGGCACGTATGTGTGTGTGTGTGTGTGCGCGTGCGCGTGTGGCATGGGGTCAGTGTGGGGCTTGACAAGTCGATTTGTATGGGCTTGTCACATGACCCTTGGCTGGCCTTGGGTTTTTACCCTTTTTCTATTATGTACGGCATTGTCCCGGGGTTGCCCATCAAGATGTCCTGTGCTCTCCAGGCTAGCCAGCTGGGGTTGGGTATGACCTGACACCAGGGGTTTCGATTCACAGCCTGCCACAGATCCTTCCTCACAGAGGTGATTACCCTGGCTGAGAGAGGAAGCATCAGGCCCCAGGCTGCTTCAGCACTTACTGAATTCAACCCTCCAGCCCCCTCTCATCCCCTCCCCCCCCCCCCAGCCCCTTCCCCAGCTTCTTGACATCTTTCTGATTTACTCAAGTCAACATTTAGGGCTCGCAGCCAGGGTTTTCTGATGATGCAGACAGAAGCTCAGGCACACAGTGGCACAGTACTTCTCAACGCCTTCCTCTGAGCACCACAGTGCAGGGCACACTTGCTGAGTGCTGCCTGTGCCAGGTCCTGGGACTGCTGGGAGGCGGTGGGGAGACAGGAGCGGTGCCCTCTTCCGCCAATCAGTGCTCTGCTGTCCTAACTGCTAATTCAGTTGCCACCCAGAAGGCTTTGCTCTAGGACTGTCTCATTTTCCTTTAATATAAAATTGAGAAACGGCCCAGGCTGTCTTTTCTGGTTGTAGCTCAGGCCATTGTTAACAGATAATTAATCAGAGCTTTTCCTAACAGAGTTTTAAGGTTGGTGTTTTCAGTGTCTCCCCAAGCTGGAGTCGGGCTAATGTGGCATCTTTTAGAAATTGAACAGTGAGTTAGTCAATTGCAATCTTGAGTTTGGCAGGTGAATGGCTCCAGAAAAACCCCAAGGGCATAAAAGCAATCCAATATGTTAGAAAGCCCTGGCTCGAGGGCAAAGAATTTACTTAAACTCCCACAGTATGGATGGGAAGGGCAGAGATGTTTGATGTTGCATCTTCCTGGCTGCTCAGCCTTGGGTAGCCAAGGTTCTGTAAACCTCACTTGGGGTTCTTCTGTTCAGTTGGGTAGTGCAGGCACTCGCCATACGGGTACTACGGTCCTGCACTGCCCCCTGGTGGACTCTCATGCCCTGCCGCTCAGGGAGCTGGCAGTTTAGTGAGGCTTTCAGGCCTGGTAAGCTGTGTAATAGGTATGTTGGAGACTAGCTTGGTAGCCTCTGGTTTTGGAGAGATGACTATTTCATCCTGCTGAGACACACTGTAGCTGTTGCAGTTTTTGTTTATTTGTGGGGCATACACTCATTATTAACTCATTTACTACTGTCTACAGAGACACTTGTATTTTCCTGCCTGGCATGATGAAGAATGAGCACACTCTTTGCTCTAGCCTCGTAGGATGACTAGACTCACAGATAGGTCCCCTCTCTGAGAAGAGACTGGATACCTTCAGCCAGCCCTTCGGCATGACAGCTAAGACAGGAGTGGTGCCATAGTTTGGACATAGACGGTCCCCATATGTAAAGGTTTGGCCCCTCAGTCCACGGCACTATTGGCTGAACAATCCTAATCCTGACTACCAGGTGTGCCTAGACCTTTCCCTGACCCAGATCTCTACAAGGCAACCAGGCTTGCAGGCCAAGGAGATCTCTTTTAGAGCTAAGGGCGGGACATCCTGGAAGGACTGGTAGTTGGAGCTGTTGTCCGATGGTAAGGCTTGCTGTCGCCGGGAGCCCTTAGCTGACCCTCATGTTCCCCAGTTATCTATGAGCACATTCTCTGAGATGTCTGTGAGCTGAGCTCACTCAGAGTCAGGTCAGGCTGGGCGTCCTGGACCAGATGGGCCATGCGGCACCAGTCCTCAGGACAGTTAGAGAGTCCATACAGCATGGAGGGGCGAGCTGACAGCGGGGCTCCAGCAGTGACAATACTCAGTGTCCCCAGGGAAGGACAAGGCAAGAGTTGCCCAACTTTAGATGCTGAGACTGAAGAACATGGTGCTCATAAATTCCTGGTTCTTGGTAGCCCAGGAGTGGACTAGGTAGTGCAAGGTTTGAACAGAAAGCCAATGGGGGACCCCCACCCCCGGCATGGTCATGGATGGGTAGCCTTACTGGAGGGAGAGATGCTTTACATTACCAGACTGACCCCTGGGACACCTGCCAGGCCTCCCATTCTCTCAGGATGGGGTTTCCACCCTGTCTGAGCCCCCCTAGGAGGCAGCAGGCGGGCACTCAGAGGCAGCGGCGGGAGGGAGGCAACGCTTCTCTGGCCCAGCCTCATAATTAGACCCTTCAATTGCAATTACTTTTGCAATTAGCTCAGCTGGTAATTGGAACTGGAGGTGGTAATTTCTGTCCTTCACGGAAGCAAGCTCCCTTTGAATTGGGCCTTACTTAATCTGTCCAGGATGCTGGGTAGTGCTCTGGGGAGCACTCCACTCTTGGGCGCAGCACTGAGGTCACAGCCTTGGGCTTGGCACAGCACAAGGATTCTGCTGAGTTCTCAAAAGTGAGACCTGGGGCATGGGTGAGCAGGAGAAAAGGGCAACTCTACTCTTCAGCTTTGGAGAGCTTGGAAGGGCAACATCCCAAGGGCCTCCATAACTGGAAGTCATGAAGCAAGCCAGTGCAGATAGGCAGCCTCCACAATAGCCTCCTATACTTCTGGTATTTTTGACCCAGTATAACCCTCTCTCAGAGGGTAGGGTGGTGTAGTGCTTTCCTTGCTTTGAATCACTAGGCTATGACAAGGGTTGCTATGATATTTGTTGTCAGGATTTATCTGTTAGAAGCTTTATGAGTCAATGTTTGGAGGCAATAAGGCTTGAGTGAAGCAGGGGGGTGGGCAGGAGGGAGGGCAGGAGGATGGGCAGGAGGGAGGGCAGGAGGATGGGCAGGAGGGAGGGCCTCCATGTCCTTATTACAGCTTTCAAAGGAGAGGATGGCTGAGCTTTGAGGCTTGCTTGATCTTGCCACGTGGTACTCTCTATCAAGGTCCTCACTGCTGCCTAGTGTCCTGTGCTTGGACTCCCCAAGCTCTTGAACCATGAGCAAATATGCTTCTAGTCTCCATGAATTGCCTATTTGTGCAGCAGCAAATAGACTAAGATAAAGGTTATATCAAAGAAAAGAGCTCACCGTTTCATTTTATCCCACTTTTACAAACACCGAAAATGTCTGTGCCTCCAGTCAATAGAGCTGTGGGTATTTTTCCTTTCTAAGCAAGCAGTTGTATGGATTCTGCAGCAGGCATGAGAAGGCGCCTGTACTTCAGTACTGACGCAGGCTTTGCTAGCTACTGCAGGCTGAGCTCTCAGGCCCTGGACTGACCCTACTTTAGACACCACCGGTCTCAGACACAGGCTGTGGCCTGAGCTCCCTGACAGGCTGGCTGCAGATTGGGATTTCATGGCCACCTCCCTGGGCTTGATGACTTTGTTAATGGGGCTTACATAATCCAGGAAAACATGTTTACTGGCTTCTTACTTGCTGATGGGCAGCAGATGGAGATGCACAGGACAAGGCAGGAGGAGAGGGACTCGGAGCATTGGCTATGCCCCTCCACAGTGGTCTGCATAAACTCAGGAATCTGGAAATTCTACAAACATGTCTTTTGGGGCTTTATGGAGAATTTGTTACTCAGGCATGATTGAGTACATCAGTAAATATCAGTGAAAAACAACCTCCTGCCTTTCTTCTCCAGAGGTTGGGGGAAGGGACTGGGAGTCATGTCTTGGTCTTTTTAGTGACTAGCACCCATCCTGAAGCCATGCCATCATCTCTGGATTCTATTCCTTTGTTAGCACACAAAATATATCTTTATTAATCCCCGACTTTCATGGGTTTTAGGTGCTCTGTCTTAGGAAACAGATGAAAGTCAAATGCACACTTCACCATGTCATGGGTGTTGCCTCATCGTAGCGTACTCTCAGTCCCATGGAACAGGGTCTAGTGAGTGAAAATACAGGACAAACATGCTTTAGTTGACTGGCTCACTCAATCCAATTTGAGCAGGTCACCAAAGGCGATCTCCACGCTGAGAATCTGACAGCAGCTCAGTCCACTAAGCAGAATGCCTCAGTAGTCCCAATCCGGACCAACCTGGAGAGCTACTGGTGTTCAGCTTGTGTTGGAAGCCCAAAAAAGCTGTGTTCTAATGTCAGAAAAAAAATATCATCATCATCATCATCGTCATCAGCAGCAGCAGAAGCAGCAGCAACAGCACCAGCACCAGCAGCAGAACAGGTGAACTCATCCAACAAGACATCAAGACAGGCAGCCAAAGACCAACATTAAAAAAAAAAAACCTCACATTTAAAGTGGGTCTTCCCAGTTCAATAATTTCAATGGACCCAGTCAAGCATCCCTCACAAGTGAGGGGCAGTTGGAGGTCAGAGTGAAAAGCGGGGTCCTTCTTAGCGGGGTCTGAGGATGGTCATGGAAGACACTTTGTTCTATCAAAAGCAAAGCAGAGACAAGGTACTCCTAGTGACAATACCAGAATAAGAACAACCTCAGAGCCAGGTGCGGTGGCGCACGCCTTTAATCCCAGCACTTGGGGAGGAAGAGGCAGGTGGATCTCTATGAGTTCGAGACCGGCCTGGTCTACAAAATAAGTCCAGGACAGCCAGGGCTACACAGAGAAACCCTGACTCCAAAAATGAAAAACCAAAAACCAAGCCAAACCAGAAAGAACCACCTCAGAGAGAGACTGTTGTTGTTACAGATACCCAGGAGGCACAGTCTTAAGGATGAAGGGCTAATTTTGATTCTCGGTTTTCAGGCTGAAGTCAGCTAGAGCCATTACTTCAGGGCGGGAGTCAGGGAAGAGAATCCTGGTAGTTATCATGGCAGTGGAATAAATAGGGGTGGGGTGGGGGATGCTGCCACAAGGAGGGGGGGCCTTCCCAGTGTGAGTTCTAATGACACACTTCCTCCAGGAGGCCCCACCTCCCAATGATGCTACCATATTATGAATACACAAAGGGTTAATCTATTGATTAACTCAGCATCTTCCTGATTCAGTCATCTCTGGGGACCAACTCATAGACATTTGAGGAGGACAGTCTAAGATCCCAACCATATGCTTCTTGACTTCTTCTGTAGAACAGAGATCTATTCACCCAAAGTTGGGCACAAATGACAGACAAAAGCAATGATTCTACCCAAGTCTAACCTGTGGATCAACAAATCTCTTGGAGTATTGGAGTTACTTATGGAGGCATTGATGAGGGGTTACTCACAAGAGCATGGGTAGTTCAAGGCCTGGAGAGCCCACATGGGCATGGGTAACAACTCATTAAAGCTGATTTTTTTTTTAACTTTCTGTCCAACTTGCAGGTAGCCACCAGCAAAGGACTGCCACCTTCCTAGCACTGTTTATTGCCTGCATTGCACCACCTTCTAGAGAAGTCTATGAACCTTTTAGCCTCCTGAACTTCCAAAGCCCTGCAAGTGACCTCAAATAATATTATTTATTATTTTATACCTGTATGTAATTTATTTCAATTATATTCACCTCTCACCTGTCCAGTTCCTCCTGGATCCCCCACTTATCCCTCCTCTCAACTTACTGTCATTTTTATTTTTATTTTTTTCTGTAACACACTGAGTCCAATTAGTGTCCATATAGCCATGAGTGTGGGACCATCCACTAGAGAAATCTACCAGGATTCACTCTCTTAATAACAAGTGGCTCTTCTTCTAGCTACCATGAACTGTTGATAGCTACTCAAAGAGCTCTTGTGTCTCTCCACCATCGATTCTGAAATGTTAACAGGCTTGATCTTCTGTTGGCAAACCTAACTGCTTTCCCTCCCCCCTCCCTCTGTGTAGCCTTGGCTGTCCTGGACTTGCTTTGTAGACCAGGCTGGCCTCGAACTCTCAGCGATCCATCTGCCTCTGCCTCCCAAGTGCTGGCATTAAAGGCCTGCGCCACCACACCCGGCCCTAACTGCTCTTAAGTTCGTGAGTGCAGTGGTCCTGCCATGTTCAGAAGAGTGAGGGGGGAAAGAGGAATAGTAGGGGTGACTAAGTGGACAGAGAAATGGGAGGAGAGAGAAGAGGCAGAAGTGTGGCGAGGAATAACTAACACTGAAGATGTTTGGGAAAGCCATATGAGAGCACACTATCTTACACACACACACACACACACACACACACACACACACACACACACACACACACACACCTGCACACACCCCTTACATGGAGAATAACACTCCTTTGTGCAGCTTCAGGTTGCCAAGTGAAAAGTCCAGTGTCAGGCGTGGCATACCTCCCTCTGTTTTTCGCTTGAGGGAGGAGGTCCCAGACATTCCCCAAACAAGACAGCTTGCTGTCATTTTCTCTAGGTTGCCCATCAGAACTTGATGGTTTGATTCTACTGCTGAAGACACGACACGAAGACTCGGAGAAATCAGGCTGGAAACAATGCTGAAGTGTCCTCCATGAGAGTAGCTTTCACAGTACTGAATGTGCTGTGCAGACTGCAGAAAGAGAAAAGGCAGTGGTCATACCCAGATGTGAACTCTCCAAGCTACAATAATGACAGGCCTGGCAACATATGCTCCTGGGTGCAGTAGTGGCATGGATGTTATAAGGATAACCAGTTGTTTTCTGGTTCCACGTAAAGCCCTCTCCATAGGATGAAACTCATGCCTGGTACTGTAAATCTGGTCAAGAACTCCAATTAGGGACCTGATCGGTGAACCTATTACTATGACTTTGTTAAATGGACACAGTATCAAACTGCCTTCTAAATACGAATCTCTACCCTCATATATAAGGGCAGTTCCTCATCAAAGAACCTTCTCTGTTCAGCAGGTTGTGGTTAATCTGGAGACTTGCAAAAGGTCAAAGGGCAGAGAACAACTGTCTATGAAGGTCCGAAGGACACAGGTCTTGGCTTCTCTGTTAGAAGGGAAAGACACACCTCCAAGGAGAACCCGTCCTCCCCTCCAGAATTTTCATTCCATTAGACCATCAACATTTCATTGGTTCAGTATGGGATTTCAGCGGAGAGGGGACAATTAACACAGGGACTATTACAAGTTCACCAGATGGCTAGAAGAACTGGGCAGGCTGGAAACTATGGTTGTCCTTAGAGACCCATGCCTGGTGATGACCTTGCATCAGAAAGAGCCATATTGCTACCCAACCCTCTACCTTCTTCATAGAGGAGCCTCAGCTGCAGAGATTCTGAGCTCAGATGCTCAGAAGACCCAGAGGGCCAAGCAAGCACCTGATATTTGCATTTGATTTGGGCAGGAGGACTTCATAAGGCAGGAAACTGTGAGTGAGAGAGAGAGAGCCCACCAATTGGGCAGCCCTGACTGAAAACTGATTGCCAGGGCAGTAAACAGACAGAACAGTAGTACAATCCGCATTCTCAGCATTACCTGAGCAGTCTCCTTTCCCCTAACAACAGGCTAGCTTCGTTGGTTTTGAGAATGCTGGCCTGGAGGAAGAAGGATGGATGGGCTGAATCTTGAGAAATCCAGGGTCCAATTCCTTCCACAGGGGAGGGGATGGGGTTTGGGGTGGTGGTATGGTGGGGCTGGATGGGGTGGTGGGGGTGGATGGAGGGGTCAGGGTGAATAGAGGGGTAGGGGTTGGTAGAGATGGAGGGGGTGGTGGGGGTGGTGGAGGTGGAGGGGGTGGTGGAGGTGGTGGAGGTTGATAGAGGTGGTGGGGGTGGTGGGGGTGGTGGGGGTGGTGGGGGCGGTGGGGGTGGTGGGGGTGGTGGGGGTGGTGGGGGTGGTGGAGGTGGATAGAGGTGGGAGCTGGGGGTGGGGGATGGAGGTGGTGGGAGTAGGGTGGTGTTCACATTCTATTGAAATTCAGGTGAACACTGAGAGACTCTTGAGAGCAATTGCTTTGGCTCTTTCTAATCTCCCCACTTCGTCCTCCTCCTACTCACAGGACTTTCACCTTCCCCCACAGATTTTCATTTTATTTTTTTCAAGAAAGAACACAAAAAAATTGAGAGTTTTTGTTAAAAGACCACAAGATTGCAAAATCAAACTCAATCAATGTGCTTATATTCAAACATGCTCTGCGAGCACCAATATTTTTACCAGCTTGTAACGTGCAACTGAATTCAAAACAGAGAAAGCCATTTTAGATGGGCTAGGAAACATTATCTCAAGCCAGCAAGTCCCTGAAGAAAGGGTCCTTGACAAATGTCCAGCCCCAGGATTTGCTAAACCTGGAAACATACTCTGTTTGATAACTGTGAAACTGTTCTTGGCTTTAAATGATGTGATTTTGAAAGTAAATGTTTACTAGTGAAGCTTTACCAGGTAGGCCCTCAGTGCTTTGCCTATTTTATTCTTTCTTTGATCTTGGTAATTCTGACTACTCCTGTTTTCCAGGTTAGGAAATTGCGGTGCATATGACTAGGTAACAGGTCTCCAGGGTTCTCCTAGAACCTAGGTTGGAGTCAGAACACTTGTCTCATGGTTTTGTGGTATAGAGAGAAGTGTGATTCCCTTGGGCCGTGGCTCCAACCCTGGGGCTTGCATATTTTATCTTTGGTTAACATGAAAATCGATTCTGTAGACCATGATGCGATGAGCCTGATGAAATCTGGGCCAGGGGGAAGAGGGGCATCCTCGGCTCCTACCCAGTGGCTCTGAGGGTGATTTGGGGATGCTTCTGGTCAACAAGAAATTGGCTGCATTTTCTTGTACTACATCTTCTTCCCATGACTGACCAAATTAACAGTTCTAAATGATCAAAATAAAAATTAGGATTTAAAAAAAAAAGAAAAAGAATTTTAAAGAAGCATGGCCTTGTGGACGAAGAGACATGAAAATTTCCCCAGGGCCTCTTCCTTGCCCCTTGGAGGGACTACAGGTGCTGACCTGTGAAGGAATTTCTCAGCCAAAACCCAACTCAGATGAGGACCTTTAACTTCTAAGCATGTCCTTCTGTCAGGTCCTCAGTGCCTCTTGCCACTTGGACAGTAGAGTGGGGATATGGGGTGGGTGTCTATCAGATGCCATGGCCCTCAGGCACGGGAAACGGCCCACAGGGGGATGTCACAAATTGTGATGACATAGGGATTTAGGGGGGAGGGCAGAGATTGAGCTCATTTATATCCTTAAGATTTTAGGGTATCAGGATGGGGTTGGTGGTGGACCAGGGTTTGACTACATCTTAGAAAAAAGGCTAGAGAATGGCCCTAAGTATGTGACTACTTTTATGTCCGTTTTACACTCCATAAAAATGGAGCAAAGAACATGCCTCCCCCACTGCCCTGAGAGATTCCTTATATCAGAAGTTGTGGCAGAATTGGGGATACGTTTCTGTTTTAAGCCCTTGTCTGGTATACATGAAGTGCTGGGTTCAGCCCTAAGCACCATACAACGGAGAAGAGGTGACCACAGGAAAGAGCTCATTAAGAATAATTTTAGTGGCTGGTGAGGTGGCTCAGCAGATGAAGGCATCTGCCGCCAAGCCTGACAACATAAGTTCAATTTCTGGGACCCACATGGTAGGAGGAGAAAACTGATGTCCACTGATTGCCTTCTGGCATCCACGTGAACTCTGTGGAACCCTCCCCTACACATTTTTATGTAACCATGTTTGACAAGTTATGCTGTGCAGACATTAATATCTTGTATTTTGGAGAGTTTTAAAAAGGCATCTCTTGGTATTTGAGATTTGTTTCATACTTTGGCAGCTCTGAATTTTCCCTCTAGGTCCCAAGTATTTTTGCAGACTTATGGTATCTAATGAATAAATGGTCCTGCCAGCAGGGGGCACACTATCCATCAGCTGTTTCCAGAACCCAAGATTGCTGTACAAGATCTAACCTGTGATTCCTACAAATGTAAAGTCCATAGGTGACACTTTTTACTTGTTCTGCAGGGGACAGCAGGGAGCAGGCTGGTTGGCAGGCACAGACTCTCCCGAAACACTAGAGGTCCTGTTTCCTTTTTTTTTTTTTTTTTTTTTTTTTTGGGTTTTTCGAGACAAGTTTTCTCTGTGTAGCCGTGGCTGGGCTGGACTCACTTTGTAGACCAGGCTGGCCTTGAACTCACAGTGATCTGCCTGCCTCTGACTTTCTGCATGTTAGGATTACAGGCCTGTGGTATTTTTCTTAATAAAAACTATACAGTCGGCTCTTTGAGCTAAGCAGGTCCTATGTCTGTGTATTTCAAAATATGTTTAAAATTGTGTCCTGTTGCACATACAGGCAATTTCCCCCTCATTATCATTGCCTAAACAACATTGTGTGATAATTGCTTAATATTTACGCTTAGAGATGGAAGTCTGATAAGTACACAGATGCACAGCCAATTGAACAAAATGCTACATCATCTCTGAAAGGGATCTGAGCATCTTCAGGGGACAACTGGCAGAGCCAGAACCAATCACCTTGGAGTACAGAGGACAGCTGTGCAGAGAGACAAAATCACTCACTCATTCACTTGCATGATCACAGTGGGGCCTGTAGTCTACAAATTAAAAAAAAAATGTTTCTCCCCTTAGTGGTGGCTATTATTCAATTCTTAAGTTTTCCTTTGGGAAGAATTCAAATCAAATAACTTAGTGGGAAGCGCAGAAGGGAGCTGTAGTTTAGAGAATGCTGTATTGTGGTTGTTGGTAAGCCTAACAGCTCTCTCTCCGTCTCTGTCTCTGTCTGTCTCTCTCTCTCTCTTTCTCTCTCTCCAAATGTCCAGAGTAAGTAAAGATACAGAGAAGGAAAACAGATTGGGGATTATGGGGGGGGGGGGAAAGGAGAGGGAGATGTGATCACAAATGTGTGTGATGGCTCTGGGGGGGGTGTGATGAAAATATTTTTGAATTGCTGATGACGACACAACTTTGTGAATATATGGCATACATTGAACTGTATACACTGAAGGCTGAATTGCATGGTATAGAAATTATATATCGTCTATTAAAGTTCTGCGGTGAATGTTCTGCCGAAGAGATTTTTTTCTTTAAATCCCTTGGTAGGGTCCTCTCTGTTTTGAGTGCAGTGTGGGAGCCACACACACTTCTCCAGCTCCGAGGGAGCACGGGTATGGAGACGGAGTTGGAGAATGCACGGCTTAGGCCCACTGTTCCAGGCTCCCTCCCTACTCTGCCTAGCGAGTTCAGCCATTAGTCACGCTCTATGCTTAGGCTGTCTTCGGTGGCATGTCTTGGAGGTGACAGGCTTTAAGAACAGAGAGAGTCGGCTTCATTTCCCTTCTCACCGCATAATGTGACTCTAAACGGGTCACAACTCATTCTAAATAACTGCTGCGGTCCACCAGGAACTTTTGTGTTTTATACTGCAGGTGGCTTGATTTCTTCATTCTGGTAACTTCTGTCGTTTGTTTCTCTTGTTAGCAGGGGGTTCTTTGTGGCGGATGTAACCAAAGGAAGAATTTGTATCAAACTGTGATCAGGGCTACTGTTTCTTGAGTGCCCTGCCTGCAGTGACAGGTGCCATCACTCTTCAGCTGCTTAGATCACACCAGTGGGCATGACCAGGTGTCATTTGGGAATGTGTGTAAGTTAAATTCATCCTCTTAGCCCAGTGGCCCTGAGCTCTTCCTTCCCTCCCCATCCCTCCTATGTTCTACCTGCCACCTCAGACCGTACCTCAGACAGTCCTAAATCTTACTCCATCATCAGGCAGCCAATGCACTTTCTAACTAGCCCAGGCACTCCACAGAACAGATGGGTCCTGTGGATTGTAAATAGCGTGGCTAGGGTTGAGAAAACAGCTTCTAAGTCATAGCTATTTGGTGTGCAGAGTACACTGAGCTGCAGAACACTGAGACGCCTCAGAAACAGCCTCAGCAGTGAGATCTTACTGACTCAGCTGCCCCTCACACCGAGAGATGCTTTTTCCAAAGTTCCATTATCAGCCTGATGGTAGGCGCTCACAAAGGAAATAAATGGTGAAGCTTTTACCCAGAAACCTCATCAACCAGAGATTAATTTACAAGGTAGAGGATACCACAGCCAGACTTCTTACAGCCTGTCGCCTGCTCTTCTTTGAGTTAACATATATGACGTTAACGTAGAGGACAATGACATTTTTGCGGGCACATACATTCTTGTGCCTACATCCTACTTTTCCCTGTCCCCCTTCCCTCTCTCTTGCTGGCCCCTTTCCTCCCCTTCTACTTTCTTGTGAGACAACTTCCATTACCCAGGACTGTCTATCTTCATGGTGAGATAATCTTTGTCCACCATATGATCACTTCCTCTCCTCTCCCTCCTATAACGTGGGTGGCCACTCCCACCCCCAAGTACCTACCCCGTTTCACATAGTTCAGAATGTTGTGAAAAGTCTTGGGTCTGGCCATGCTGCTGTCTCACATTCTGCAGTGTCCCTGTACATGTATTTAAACATGAGGTTTTCTTCTGTTAATCAGCCTACTGGAAGTTTCTTTTGTCAGTTAAAGGCCTTTCTCTTCCACACGCACGAAGAAAAGTGTCCCCAGTGTCACTCTTTCACAGATGATAAAATAAGATGTGCGAGGCCTTGTGTCTGTCTCTTGGATTGTCTCTCTGGCTTGGTCTCTAGATAGGATAAATGCTGGTTCCCTGGAAGAAGGGCATGTGGTAAACTCAGAAGGCTCCTATCCTTACATCTCTACAAAGCATCAAGTGTCCAGAGTGGTCCTGAGTCGGTTCTTACAATCTGGCCTGAACTCCTCTGAGGATGGTAAGGAAGAGGGCTGTTTCCCAAAGGCAGGATTGTGGTGTTTGCAGGATTTGGGCTGGGGAAGCAGTGTGAGGTGTGTGTCTCCATGGACTGGGAAGCAGGAAGGCCCAGTCAGTGTGAGGTGTGTGTCTCCTATGCCTGGACCTTAACACATGGGGGAGCCTGGAGGATGACAGGGGGACATCAGGCAGGCTTGTCTAAGGAGCCTGCCCTGAATCCACAGGTATTTAGACAGGAAAGCACTTAGCACTTAGGAGGAAGTGTTATAGGCTCATGGGATTGGGCCTGGGATGGGGCAGAGCGTCATGGTGGGAAGGGTGCAGGCACGGAGCTGCTCACCTAAGGTTTACTCACTTGCTGCTTTATTCACTGGCGGAGCTAGTATTCTCACGATCAAATCACTTCTCAAAATCCCACTACCTGGGGGCTAAGCATTTCTATAGGAGCCCTTAGGGGACATTTTTTAGATTCAAATCATAACAAATATCACCTAAACTCTTCCATTGGATTCTTCCTCTAAGCAAGCAGAACCTCATTAGAATTTTTCTGAGGATTCTCTGATGGACTGCAACGTAGGAGAAACTGGTTGCTCTCAGCAGCTGAGGATCTGGAGTTCAATGCCAGCCAGACACTATGACCCACTAACTCTGAGGTGTTCTGGGAAACACAGTGAGGAGACAAAGGGGCTTGGAAACTGGTTAGTTAGGAGTCTATGGAAGCCTTGGTGTAATGGTTTGAATGGGATGTCTCCCATAGGCTTGGACATTTGAATACTTGGTACCCAGTTGGTGGTTCTGTGTGGGTAAGTGTAGGAGGTGTGGCAGGCTGGAGGAGCTATGCTTCTGGAGTGGACTTTGAAGTTTCAAAGCCTTGTACCACCCCAAGTCGGTTCTCTCTGCTTTATGCTTGCAGTTGGAGATGGGAACTCTCAGCTCCCAGTTTCCAGTGTCAGCCTCAGGTGGGCATCACTTCCATGTTGTCTCCACCATTATGGACCCTGACCCTCTGAAACTGTAAGCCCAAATAAACCCTTTTCCTAGAAGTTGTCTTGGTTGTGGTGTTTTATCGCTTGAGAAGAAAAGTCACTAAGACAGATGACAAAGCCTAACCTCCCCGCCCCTGCCATGGGGGTTGGACGGAGGCTCTGTGGCACACACTTGAACTTTGTGTAGAAAGCATTCTCAGGATGGCAGCATCCATGTTCTCTGTGTCCTCATGCTTTCTCGAGTTCACCCAGGGTCTACAGGAGGTAGGCACACCCACAGTGCAGAGAAGCAAGGAAAGAGCCTCTTTGAACACACCCACCCTCATTTCCTCCTAGAAGAATTCTCAGGACAACATCTGAAGCCGAGAACCGGGAGCAGTCTGGTCAGAAATTGCTTGAGAAAAGGCTTAGTGATGTTATATAGTTTTATTTCTGAGTTGTTGATTTCTGAGATCTAATTGTTTATCATCTATCTATTACACCTATCCATCATCTATCTATCTATCTATCTATCTATCTATCTATCTATCTATCTATCTATCTATCTGTTGTCTGTCTGTCAGCTATGTATCCATCATCTATCTATCTATCTATCTATCTATCTATCTATCTATCCATCCATCATCTATCTGCCTCTATCTTCTATGATTCTTCTTTCACTTGTCATCTAGTAGCCTTCATATGTTCCTCCTCCCCTTCCACTTCCCTTTCTTCCTTCTTCCTTCATGCAACTGTACATCTTTTACTATATATATATGTCTGATATTATACAGATAGCTCTACAAATATTAACTCATTTAGTGCGGTTAATAAAAATTCAGGTTTACATGATTCTTCTGAGAAAAAAAAAATCTAGACCCACCATTCCACACAGCAGTCCCACTCCACCACCCAGCCCTTTGTGCAGTGCCTCTGGCTGGAGTGACAGCGTTGCTAATGTGCTTGTAGAGGGCAAGGCAGGGCCATAGATCAATAACAGGGATACTGATCAAAAAATGGTTGATGTGATCCTTCTTCTTTGTCCTACGCTGGTGAACTTGGGTGGTCCCTGCAGGTGTCCAAGCCGGCCAGGGATGTGTCTGAAGTGTCCTTGTGAAGGAGTGGCGCAGAAGGATGGGAAATGATGGGCTATTTTGAGACTGGGAGCCGAGACAGTTTGAAAATAGGGGTGATGCTCAGGCTGAGATTTGGGGGATGATGAACAGATAAAGGTAGATTGGGAAGAAAATCGTGTAAAGGATGTGAAGAGTGGGTATGTGCTGGAGCTGCCGGGTCCCTGAGCAGGATGGAGGAACAGCATGAGCTGAGCCAGGGCTGAGAGTCTGAAGAGAATTGCTGAATGCCCCATTTGGGCAATTACAGTTGAAGTGGCAGGGGTGGTGGGTGTCGGGTCACGAACGGCCTGTATGCAGAACACCGTTAAGTCCAGCTATGAACTTAGGCATCTCCCTTGTGGGGAATGGAGTGGGGTGTGGAGGAGACTGGAGATGACAGTAATGTGGCTGACTCGGGAGGCACAGAGGATTATGGGAAATTCCAGTCTTCTCCATCCCTGAGGCCCTTTCTTTGCAGAATTCCGGAGTTGGAAGGTTTCAGCTCATATTGAGCTGCTGCCTCTGGCGAACTAGATGTTCGTCCATTGTGGTGGACGGTGGCTCATCGCACCATCTCAGTTGCACACGAAGAACAGATTTACTTGCTTCACCTGTGGACTGGCCATGGACTTGCTTCCATTACCAATGTATCTGCCCAGAACTTTGACATGAGCATCTGACTCTGGAGTTGTTCATTTGTGCCCTGCATTTATTTGCATGAGAGCATGCTCGGATGGACCCAAAGGTCCTAGAAGAGTAGAGGGAAATTGGACCATCCCATAAAAGCCTCTTCTCGGTTAGTCAAGCCTACACACTCAAGAGCTGCCACATGCTGCAAGTTTGAGGATGTTTGCTACACAGCATCGCTGGACACCATTAGCTGCTATAGCCTGCTGTGGTTGTGTGTCTCTGATGGGGCCAGCTTTCTTAAAAGAGATCTAGGAGGAAAGCAGGACTTAGAGATAATGAGAAGCCCAGGATAAGTCCAAGGAGATTTGTGAGTAGTTCTTCTCCATAAATTTTTTCTACTGTCCTGGTAATTGACTTGTTCTAACTTCTAAGGGATAAGAGAAGTTGGGGTGGAGGGGCAGCTTCACTTAGACACAGGTGTGCTGGGGAGCTATGGGGGGACAGGGCCTCCCCGTTGGTGCTGGTGCAACTGGGAATGAACCACGCCTCTTTGGAGGTACCTTGACAACAGGTGACCTCCCTACTCAGAATCCACTTGTATGACCAGATGCTGCTTGACTCGTGTTGGGATTATTTCCCGGTAAGTCAGCAAAGTTTAAAAGCAACAAAGGGCTGCTACACTGACTCCATCTAACCCAGTGATACCCTCACCCAACAAGCTTGCATACTGCAGAGTGCTGGCTGCTCACCTTGGTGATCCCGTGGCTGAGTAGGAGCTGCAGCCAGCTGCCACTCAGCATCACCAGATGGGATCCCGCTGCATCTGTCTAACCTGGGGGAAGATGGAGGTTCTTTCTACGTCACTCAACTCTCACATGTGTCACTCTCACCTCACCACAAAGAAAGGATCCTAAGTAGAGTCATTGTAAGTCGGCGTCTGTCTGTGTCTTGTGGCAAGCGTGCACTGAAGGCCCAACAAAGAAACACCATCTGACCACCAGCATCCCATTGCTTAAACGTAAGAAGTGGTTCCAGTGACTCAATGTTTGTGGCTAGGAAGGCAGACCCATCAACAAGGGGACGAGCTCCCTTGGCTAAAAATAATGAGGGAGACTTTCATGTTGCCATTACAGTTGAAACTTGAAGACATAGTGTTGAATTCATTCCCTTAGAGACGTAGCAACTTTAATGATAATAATAATAATAATAATAAAAATCAGCCGGGTGTGGTGGCACACAGCTGTAATCCCAGCACTCAGGGAAGCAGAGGCAGGCAGATCTCTGTGAGTTCGAGGCCAGCCTGGTCTACAAAGTAAGTCCAGCACAGCCAGGGCTACACAGGGAAACCCTGTCTCAAAAAACCAAAAAAGTTAATAATCAAATTTAAATTAAGCACTGTGCAGCAACCTGAGGCTATTGATTCATTAAAAAAAAAAAAATCAGGGGAAGAGAATAGGACAGGGGCTTGCCAAATGAACTCCAGTTTTCCTTATAACATTATAATGTTTTAGTTTATATGTCCTTTTAATTTTTTTAGTGCTTTTCACTGAAGCAGAATAACATCACGTTGCCCCTTCCCTCCCTCCCTCCAACCCCTGCCACGTCTCCCCACGACTCTCAAGTCAACAGCCTCTTTTTCTTTGATTATTATTTTTGCCTACATATACAAATCTATGCAAACACATACAAGTACAACCTGCTAGTCTGCTTTTGTTGGGGGTGTATGTACAGCTTCAAGGCTGATCACTTTACATTGCAAAACCAGTGGGGAACAGGATGAGCTCAGCTCATCTTTGGGAGAGGCTAATTCTCCTCCTCCCAGAAGCCATTGGTTTCCTGTCGTTCTTGGTCTAGGAGGAGGACTCTATGGAAGTTGGCTAAGGGCTGGGTTTCGTGAAACTTTTTCTCCCTTCCCACAGTGACATGCCCACAGGCGTTCCTGTTACTCCCATCTTGTTTATTTACTTATTTCCCTTTTTAAGAGACTCTGGAGTCACTTATGCGCTTAAGAGTAAAAGTCAAATTACAAGTCAGAAAAGACACAGGCTGTTGAGCTGTGTCCTCAGCCGTGCTGTTAACTGGGGCTGTTCATTGATTTGGGTCCATGTTTCTTGCTTCTGGCCCCATTTTGTGGGAGGCTGACTGACCATCACGGAGATGGTCGCTGGAAGAATAAGCCTGGGGGAAAAGGGCTTGAAGACACCAATTGAAAATAATGGTTAGGAGGCTGGAGAGATGGCTCAGAGGTTAAGAGCACTGTCTGTTCTTCCAAACGTCCTAAGTTCAATTCCCAGCAACCACATGGTGCCTCACACCCATTTACAATGAGATCTGGTGATCTCTTCTGGGGGGCAGGAGTACATGCAGGCAAAATACTGTATATGAAATAAATAAATCTTAAAAAAGAAAAAAGAAAAAAGAAAATAATGGTTAGGTTTGTCTGGGAGCCACGTAACCCAGAAGGCATGTCCTTTGGGGCCATGTTTCTCTGGGACCCAGGCCAGGCTTATGGTACACATGAGAGTTCCGGCAGCGCCCCGGGGAGTGAGCTCCAGCTTCCAGGGGCAGTAGCATGACAAGGTGTGAGAAACCCATCGTGTCCCATGACCTTGAGCAGGGAGATTGGGAACAAGGTGCTGACATCAGCAATGACCTCCAAATAATGAGTTACAAGTCCCTTAAGGCTGTTAATGGGTGAAGGGAGCTCTTTTCAGCCATCTGGTAAGTGACCTGTGAGGGCTGATGAATTCTTACCAGAACATTTGCAATTCTGACGGGAGACGCGTGCCTACGGCTATCATTTCTTGCTCGAGTGACCTAGAGGGAACCAACCCAAGCGTGTTAGGCTCCTTTCCTGCCTTATCTGTATGCTGATTAGCTGTCTCATAAACACTGGTCTGGAGGACCACTGCCAATTGGGTGAGTGAAAATGGGCTTCCTGGTACCCTGTAAGGTCTTCCTACCAGCTCAGCTGAGGTGAGATTTTAAACTGGAATCTTCTGGAAGAGCAGTCAGTACTCTTAAGCGCTGAGCCGTCTCTCCAGCCTCTGCATCAGGGGGTCTCACTGAACCTGAAGTTCATTTTTGCCACTGCTGGCCAGTGGGCCTTCAGGGTCTTCCTGTCTCTTCTCTGTGGTGCTAGAATTGTACTTAGGTACACTGGTGCTTGTATCTTTAAGATGTGGGCTAGAGACTTGAACTCGGGTCATCATATGAGGAGGGTAAGCTTTCTTCTACCTCCTTAGCCCTAACAACTTTTAAAGGCAACTTCCAGTCCTGTTTTTTGTTTTTGTTTTTGTTTGTTTGTTTTTGTTTTTGTAGACAGGGTTTCTCTGTGTAATCTTGGTTGTCCTGGACTCACTTTGTACACCAGGCTGGTTTTGAACTTACAGAGATGCTTTCGGTCCTTTACCCCAGCCCCCCGCTCGCCCCCCCCACCTCCCACAGAGTCTTCTCATGACTTTTCCTTCTAAATCAAGACACCACATGATTAAAGTTTGGGAGTATTTCATTTGCCAGGGAGGGAAGGGGAGAGAGAGAGAGAGAGAGAGAGAGAGAGAGAGAGAGAGAGAGAGAGAGAGAGCGCAAGGTGGCATCTGCTTTGATAGCTTTATTGGAACATGGTAACACAGAGCATGGATATGAAGTTCCACCTCAGCTGTTCCTCCCGCTGGCATCACGCATCCCATTTGTGCTGCCATGAAAGGCCCCAGAAAGCTCACGTTTGCAAGTGTCCTCTGAAGTGGCAGGCTGTTCCTGGGCACTGTGGTCTTGAGCCCTGATTGGCTGCCTCTCTGATTGGGCAGGTCCATTTGCACCAGAGGTCTTGTGCTTCCAGTTAGTTGGCTGTAACTTAAAAGACTCACCTGCCATAGACCCCTGAGAAGATGTCTAAATGCCTTTCTGGGGCTTTCAGAGGGAATTTGACAGAGTCTCACTGGTCATCTCTTGGGGGTCATCACACCAAATGACGCCTTGAAGTCTATTTGCAGGCTAGCTCCTAAATTATTAGTGTGGACCATTCTTTGCACACTCGCCTGACATTTTTTCACTAAGTTTCTGCTATGTGTGAACACTCTTCTGGGGGGTCCAGCAGGCAAAGGTCAGCAGAAGGAACTCTTGTGTAGGGGAGGCAGATGGTGTCCAACAAACTACAGCCCAAAACTCCCATGGTGTGTGGCAAGGGCCTGGTTTAGGATGGGTCATAAGGGACAAGGAAAAAATCCTCAAGGAAATGGTATTTTAGCTGAGACTTCATAGTCTCAACTTGTCCAGAAGACAAAAGGTCATGAAAATAGCACTCTGAGTGCCTTGGTTGCTAGAAATAGTAGATCTAAATAAAACGATAAGACAAACAAGGGTGGAATTAGGAGAAGGCAGGGGATGGGGGAGGGTGGGGCAGGGTGATGCTGCAGGGACTTGGAAGCTGACAAGGTCGGGCCAATTAAAGAATGGCCTATCCTGTTTATGACACAATAGTACATGCATTTTCACAGCCCACCAAGGCTGTTGTGTGGAGAGCTGACTGGAGGAAGCAGGGAGGGGTGCTGGGGGGGGGGGGGAAGGGTAGAAAAGAGAGCTATGCAGATTTCCCAGTTGTCTTGATGGAGACTACAGTAGCAGGGTCAGCTGAAACAGGGAGGATGAAGATAACAGTTGGATGGAGGATATGTAGGGGCGGGGTTGGCTAAGACTCTAGGGTCTCACCATGAGGAGCAAGGTAAAAGGAGGGGCTGAGGCTGACCTCAGCTTTTGAAGTCCAGGACGTGTCCTTTGCCTGAGGAGGAGGTCATTAGAGAAACAGGCAAGGGAGACGTTAAGAGAGCGTAGTTGTGGACTTGTTAAAGATAAGGTACCTTTGAAATATCCAGGTGGAGGTGAACCGTGGCCTAAAAGCCTTGCCTACAGCTTTAAATCAGTAAATCTCTCCTTAGGTCTTGAATGCCGATGAGGTCCCAAAGGGAGACCCAGAATGAGAAGTCTCAGCACCGAGTCCCCAGGGAGCGGTCACATCTAATGGTTTGTGGAGGACGAGTCACAAAGTTAAAGAGTGGACATGGTAGGGGGCAGGGGAAGGTCTTGAAAAACAAGGAAGCAAGAATATCAAGGAGAGGTTGAGGTTAAGGAAAGGCAGTGCCTTTGAGAAGCCCTGGGGGGAGAAGGCCATAGACACCGTCATCTCTCTGGAGCTCTCACTAACTCCACCTCCCTAGTTTCTGTAGTTCTCTAACTACAGAAAGACAGCTTAGCCGTCTATACGGAGGAGTAGAGAGCTGCCCAGAGGGGCCAGGCAATGTGCCCAGGTCACGTAGCCAGATGAGAGTGTCATTGGGTCAACCCGCACATTTGTAACCTCTGCATTTTCCCCAGCGTCCACTTGTCCTTTCCTGGGGCTCAATAGGCAACCTTTGCCAGCGTGGAGGGCCCAGACTTGCTAGAGGATGATTAACTGAGTTGGGGAACTATCTTGATGCCTCTTCTGAGTGGCAATATAGTGTAGTTTAGAAAGCATGGACAGAAGCCTAGATTTTTATCCATCCATTATTGATTCATGACCCATCCATAACCCATTCATCCATCCATGCATCCATCGATCCCTCATCCATCCATCTAACCATCTATCCATCCATCCATCCATCCATCCATCCATCCATCCATCCATCTTCTCACATATCCACCCTCTCAGTACCTCTACCCCAGGCACACTTTCTAGCTGAGTGGCCTGAGGTACATTCCTAACTCCCAGTTTCTATCTCTGAAAAGTATTGACAGTGGTGTTTATCCTAAGCATTTGCATATAACTATGAAGGCCCATGTATGGAAAGTACCTGGAACCTAATTTGGTGTTCACAAAAGGCAATTTCTCTCCTTTGCCCTCTCTCCCACTCCCTTCTCTTCTTTTATGCTCATATTAGACCCCACAATCTATGCACACCTGTGTGTGCACTTCTGTTCTTCTGTCTCTGCTCATGACTCCCAGAGCCATCATCAATGTGATCTTTGAGCCCAAGGAATTCAGCCTAAATGAGCCTAAGCACCCATCTGGAATCTGCTCATAGGGCGGCTGGACTGTGTGCTCTGTGAGCCCAAGGCTTAGTCTGAAGTTTGTCCTCAGTGGTTCAGGGGGCTTGGTCCACAGGGACTCGAGAAAGGCTATCCAATGATAAGGCCAGTATCTTGGTGTCCTGGGCAGGAACTATACAGCCTCACAGGGCCACACCCCCACTGCTTCCTGTGATGGTGTCCTTTCTGTCTCCTCAGACAGTGGCTCCCCTGATTCCTCCTCTGAGGTGCTCTTTGGGTGTTTCTGGAGGAAAGGAAGCCCCCACAGACTCTTGCAGCAGCTTAGGAGGTTATTGGAGCATGTGGTGCAGGACAGCGCTGTTTTCCTGTGGAGACACAAGCACAGGTCAGAGCTGGGGTGATGTCATGGCTAATCATGGTTGTCACCTTGGCATACATGGAAAGAGGGACCCTTAGCTGAGAAGCTGCCTATTAGATCGCCTTATTTGTGGGAAGTTTCCTTCATTGCTAACTGATGTAAGAGGATCCAGCCCACGGTGGGTGGTAACATCCCTAGGCAGGAAGGTGTGGGCAAGCCAGTAAGCAGCTGTCCTGTTTGTTGGTTTCTGCTGCAAATTCCACCATGACAGACCGTAACCTGTAAGCTAAAACGAACCCTTCCCCCCCCCCCCTTTTGGTTATGGAGGTTTTTGTTGTTGTTTGTTTTCTCGCAACAACAGGAAGCAGGCTAGAGCTGGTGGTCACCGAGGCAAGCCCACGGGGCCCAGGATGAGGCTTTCTGCTGTGCTCCACTAAGCCTGGGCCTCGAGAAGGCGAAGTGAGATTTTATTCCCTGCCTGGAGCAATTCATGGGCAGCAGCAGGGAAGAGCCACCCACCACCCTACATGGAGGTGCATCCGGAAGCCTTGCCTTCAAATCCTGCCTCTGCTTCTGCTTAAGATCGTGTTGACATGATCAGCTCAGGTCCTCCAAGTCTCCTATGGAGCTACTCACAGCTACATTCTCCAATGCTGGTAAGGGCCCAAAGTTATAAAATACACCTGAACGAATGCCTCATACAGCAAGGGGTACATAATGTGTGCTACACTTGTATTGTTTTTTCAATCCTTGGAGAGGGAGCACAGTGGCCTCTCGTGTGTGTCTTGCTTGAACTGGGGAAACACCAGTTGGGCAATCAAGCTCACTGCTGCTTCTCCCATACAGGGGAGAGGGAAGGATGCGGCACTTCCCCGTACACTTCTGCTCACCGTGCCTGTGGACGCCTGACCCTGTAAGGCTCTGTGATTCTCAGCCTCCTTCTGTGTGTGGCACACTCTGGCTGAGTCACTACTGGGAACTCCCAGGTGGCCCTGGCCCTCTCTCCTAGCACACTGTACCTTCATCTGGACTCCAAGGTCATGCCTGTAGCATTTTAGAGGTGCTGGCTCCCACGTGAGCAGTGTACATATTTGGCCAAGCCAGCAGGGAGGTGTCTGCCCTTGGACGAACATTCTCCGGTGGGTCTGAGAAAGCACGGCTTGCTGAAATTACTCCAGAGAAGCCACTTCAAGCTGAGGCTAACTAGCTTTTGCCCTCTAAAGAGCCTAGCAATTCATTACCTGAGCAGCTTGGGAAACATTACATGTTCACAGTAAAATGTCAGAACACAGAAACAACAAAAAGACAAACAACTCAAATAACTCCCTACTCCAGCAAGTCTCCTTGGTGCACGGTCCAGTTATTAAGCATTTTTGAATAAGATACATGAATCAGCCAAACAGATTCTATTTAAAGCACCTATACACGATTTAAAGAAACAATTTAAGTTAGGAAATCGAACTCTATTAGTTCCTGATTGGCTTTAGCAAATATTTCTACTTTGTTCTGCCTACATTTTTTATGTAGATGGTATCCTGTTTCACGGTTCTTCTCTGAGGCTGGCTTTTTATTCTTGCCTTAATACTCTGAGACAGGTCTCTTTGAACTTGAAATACAACCTTTTGGATAGGCTAGCAGGCCGGCAAGCTGTGGAGATCTACTTGTCTCTATCCCTCAGTGCTGGGGTTATAAGCACATGTGACCATGCCTGGCTTTTTAACGTGGCTTCTGGGGATTTGAACTCAGGTCCTCAGGTTTGTGCATCAAGTGCTCTTACCCACTGAGCCAACCCTTCAGGCCAAGTTTTCCTTGTTAGCTACATTTATCTATTTTCCCTTCCCGGTTTATGAAAATCCTTTTACATCCCAGTCGTCAAAGTACCTTTGTTCTTCTACAAGTTTATGTGTTGTCTTTGATATTGGAATTGGCTTTTTTTTGTGTCATATAAAGTCCAATATTACTTCCCCACTTTACTTCCTGATCCCTCCAATTCGCATTTTTAACATGTAAATGATTTCCCCACCTTTCTGTGTGTGGTGCTGGCTGAGCCTCTCTACCAGAACTTTGTTTCTCTTCTGGTGGAAGCGGAAGTGATTCTAAGGTAATTATCAGGCTTAATTTCAGCAGAGTTTATGAAAATGTCCTTCTTCATTCTTCATGTCATTTACTTGATTATTTTGACAACTTTTGCCAGAATTTTCCAAAGAATTTGGGTTTGTTGCTCTTCTTTTGATCAAGCCTGTCTTTTGTTTCACTAATGTCTACTCTGTTGCTGTTGTTGTTGTTTTCTTTACTGTGTACGAGTGCACTGTGTTGGCTTTTAAATGTCTAAATTGAACTTCCAGTTCTTCAATTTCAAGCTTGTTTCTTATGTTCTAAGCATTTACATCTGCACTTCCCTTTGAGGTTGCTTTGAGGAACACTGCGAGTTTAGAGGCCATGTTTCCATTGTTAGGTACTCAAATATATTTCTAACAGTTTAAAGGTTTTTTTTTTCTTCTTCATCCCAGGATCTATTAAGGATGTGTTTGCAAGTTAGTAAAGGTTTCTTTTGTTATTTAATTTTGCCATAGTTAGAGGACTGGGCTATCAACTCAGTTCTAGTACCTAATCAACTCTTTTTGCTTGTTTGTTTGAGACAGGATCTTGATACGTAGCCCTGGCTAGCCTAGATCATGCTATGTAGCCCTGGCTGGGCTTGAACTCACAACAATCCACCTAACCGCTGCCTTTGTGCCTGGGTGCCAAAACACCCAGTCTAGTCAGCTCTTATGTGTTTCTCCTTAGTTTGAGAAGAATGTGTTCTGTCTTCATTGGGAAGAAGCATTGGGAAGAAGCATTTATCAGTTCAGTACACTTTGTGTTTACAAAGTATTATATTCTTATATTGATATGCATATACCCGATTTCCAAATATTGGTAATATACTATATACTTTATATTATAATGAGTTGTTATTTTTTTCTTCGTATTTCTGTCAACTTTTCATGTTTTTGAAGCTAGGTCGTTCAGTACCTGTAAGTTAAAATGATCTTTCTGAGAGATTAACTTTTTTTTTTTTTGAGATTAACTCTTGAAGGGGAGATAAACTTGTTTTTTAGGATCCCAAGTGTGGGATCGGAACGGTCTTGTGGGAGAACAGGTGATGTTAATCCACTAGAAGACCAACCACCTCGTGTGGGAGCTTGATTGTTGCCAGCTGAAAAGATCCCGTGAACAGACTCTGGGAGGAGATATATAAATGAGCCCAGAACTGGAGGTGGGGGGGGGGGGGAGGGAGGCGGGGGGGGGGGGGGGCCTTCAGAGACTTTGGATAGTTTTGGCTGTTCATCGCTCCCCACTTCAAGACGCTCCTAGAGAGAACCGCTCGAGGGAAGGCTTCGGGACTCTGGCTCCTGCTGAGGTTCTGGGTTCTGGTTACTCCAGGTTCCAGCAGAAGAAATCCTGCTGATTATGCCAGGAGAATCATTCCTCAGAACTGATATCCTTACAATTTTGTGTTATTTAATCCTCTTTTACCATTGTTCTGGTTAGTCAGGTTATAAGTGACATATGCTTGGTTAATGAGTTGTAGTAAAATATATTGGTTAAGAAAACTGAGCCTGCAAGCTCTCATCAAAATATGAAGGCCATCTTTATCTTTAATAATACCTTTTATTCAAAGTTTATTTTGTATGATATTCATAGCGCCAGCTAGATCTCTTTTTGGTAGTATTAGTGTATGGTATCTAATATATGTTCTACCTTAGACTGTCAATATTTTTGTTTTATATATGTTAAATCTGTTTATTATAAAAATTTGTTTTTAACGGGCTGGGCGTGGTGGTGCACGCCTTTAATCCCAGCACTGGGGAGGCAGAGGCAGGTGGATCCCTGTGAGTTCAAGGCCAATTTCATTTACAAAGTGAATCCAGGACTGCCAAGGCTAACACAGAGAGATCCTGTCTCGAAAAACCAAAAAAAAAAAAAAAAAAAAAAAAAAGTTAAAAAAAAATCAAATCTGATAATCCTTCCCTCCTCCCTTCTCTTTTCTTCTTTCAAAAACTTCCTTATTATTACTGCTATTATTGGATGTGTATGTGATGCGTAGGGTTTGCAAATGCCATGGCATGCCTGCAGTGGTCAGAGGACAGCTTTGTGCAGTCAGTTCTCTCCTGCCACCTTTACTTGACTTCTGAGGTTCTCACAGCAAGCTCAGTTGGGCCACCTCACACGTACTTCTTTTGAGACAGTGAAGCAGGCTTTGAAGCCATGCTCCTCTGACTCAGGTCCCCAGTGCTCGGGCTGCAGGTGTGTGCTGCCATGCTTGCCTCTTCATATTTTTTAATTGGTCAATTTATTACTTTGGCCAATTTAAAAAAAAATACTGACATTTTCATTTGTTTCTTTCATCTTGCTTTATATTTATATGTTCCTCCATATTCCCTCGCTTCCTTCTAAATCTCCCTTTTCTTCATTCCCTTACAACTATATCATATGGATTTTTACCTTCCATTTTAAAGTTAGGCTAGCCAAGGCACTTGTCACACATATGCAGCTGTGAGAAGCCCAGCTGCCTAGGCTGTCACCCACAGCAAACTGTGATAGGATTCCCACAGTGGGCAGACTCCATCCTATGTTTGCAAAGACACTGGAAGGCTTTGCATTCCTCAACCCCTTATAGCCCTGTAACTCATTTCTGCCTTGATCCCTAACACTTGGAGCAAAAGGATGTTAATTGGGTTCCAGGAGGGAACAGGGAGGGGTGTGTGTCATCACAGTTTGCCACTGCCACTTTTTCATTGTTCCTTCCTAGAGCAACACTGTCACTTTCCCTTGATCTCCCCACATGTGGTAGGGAGGAAGCTGACTTCTTCCCCTCTGCTTTGGCTTCTTCTTTGGGCTTATGGCAATTGGTTTCCATGTATAAGAACCAAGACCTAATTGAAACTTAGTCCAGAACCTTTTTGCTGGAGCCATAGGGTGGGAGCCACTTTTCTATTGGATCTGAAAAGACAGCAGGACAGGAGGTTGGGCCTGCTGCAGGTCAGGTGGGGAGGAGGTGAGAAGGAAGCTGAGAGCTGACAAAGGCTCCTCCTGATGCCCTTTAGCATTGGTTCTAGCCACACTCCAGCTACCCTCGACTTCACAGCTCTGTGGGTCAGTTACCGCCACCCTCCCCTTCACTGAATTTCTGCTACTGGTACTTACCAGTGTCCAGACTAAAACTATTCCCACATGCATGTAATTTGAATTTTTAACCCTGGCCGTTAGAACATATTCAGCTACCAGGGGTCAGAACCCAGCATCTATGTGGTGCCTTCTCATGAGATGCCTCCCTCAGATTCTCTCCAGACCCCAGGCTTCCCTCTGTGATAATAGTAACAGCAACATCCAGGACGTGAGCCCCTGGGCCCTCTCCCGTTGTCCTCTGTTGCCTGCAGGTCACATGGCCAGGCAGAGCCACCATCTGCTCTTCTTGTGTCTGTGACCCTACATTAAGTTGTTCCTAACACATGACACACGCTTCATTTCTTCTCTTTCCTTTCTTCATTTCCTCATGGGGTTGGGGCTGGTAACCCAGGGCCCACACATGCTGGGTTAGAGCTCCACCACAGAGCTATGTTCCCCGCCTTTCACTCCTTCTTTGATGACAGTTTCTAATCTTGTTTCAAGGCTGTTTAACTCCCTCAAGTTTCTCTGAGCTGGCCACTGGATTGCTTCTCTGTTTCCCAGACTAAGCAAAGAGTATTCTGTGGAAGAGTGGGAGGAAGGATTGAGGCAGCCAAGTGGGTCTGGGACACCAAGAGGAGACCCACAGAGTAAACTAACCTGGGCCTATGGGGGTTCACCAAAAAGCATGCATGGGCTGGACCTAGGCACCTACACATATGTAGCAGATGTGCAGCTTGGTCATCATGTGGGTCCCCTAACAGTGGGAGTAGGAGCTGTCTCCGACTCTGTTGCCTTCCACTGGATCCCTTCCCTCTAGCTGGGCTGCCTTGTCTGGTCTCAGTGGGAGAGGATGCGCTTAATCCTGCTGTGAGTTGAGGGTCCGGGGTGGGTTGGTACACATGGGGGGGCCTCCCCTTCTCAGAGAAGGGGACAGGGGAATAAGGTGAGGGGAATATGAGGGTGGGGCTGGGAGGAGAGGGAGGAGGGGGCTGCAATCAGGCTGTAAAGTGATTAAATAAATAGATTAATAGAAGAAAAAGGAAATGAAAAAAAAAAAAAGAGTATCATAAATAGCAGGTGCCAAATTTTTCTTTCCACGTTTGAAGAAAAAAATCACAATGTGTTTATCTGTGAGTGTATGTGTTGCATTTGCCATACTTCCAATGTAAACATCAGGGGTCAACTTGTAACAGCTGATGGGCTCCTTCCACAGTCTGGGACCCAAGGATTGAACTCAAGTTGAGCTCAGTCTGGCTGACTCCGGCCGTCCTCACCCGTTTGCTGGCTTGCTGTCTACTTTGCCTCTTACAGCTAGCCTGCAAGATCCTCTTGAACAGGAATCCCAGCACACGGTGGTGGGCAAGGGGTGTGTGCGTGAGTGCCCATGTGTGCTCTCGTGTGTGCACATACATTTGTGTGTGGTGGTGGTGCCATGTTAGCAGATATCTGAGCAATAACTCGGTCCTTGGGTGAAAATGGGAGAATCAGTGCCTGAGTTTGATCCCAGGTACCCACATGGTGGAAGGAGAAACCCAACTCCCATAGGTAGTCCCTTAACTTCACATGCATACTATGGCACGCGTGCGCGCGCGAAAGATAATGTGATTTTTTTCTTTTGTTTTTTTGAGACAGGGTTTCTTTGTGTAGCCTTGTCTGTCCTGGACTCACTTTGTAGACCAGGCTGGCCTTGAACTCACAGAGATCTTCCTGCTTCTGCCTCCCAAGTGCTGGGATTAAAGGCGTGTGCCACGACGCCCATCGACAATGTGGTTTTTAAAACCCCACAGAAAATGGTTGACAAGAAGCAGCACCACCTGAATCTGTAACTGGTTGCCACGCCCTTTTCCACCTTCACTATCGCAACAGCACTAGAAAGACACGTGTCAAGTTTTCACAGACCAAGATACTGAGGCTCCAGGTAGATGGAGATGCCCCCAAGTCCTCTCTTATCAGAGGCCAGCTTGAGCCTGAGCCATTTGCCTCCAAAGCATACTACTTGTTTCCTATGATGAGGTGTTGCTCCCTGGGAGGCCGACTGCATGTGTGTGATAGAATGGTACCAAAAGACAACTTCAGAGACGACAAGATAGCCTGGGATGGGTAACCAATGACGGCATGCACAGACCGATGCTGAGGTACAGATGGAGAACAACATGAGCACTTCCGGTGAGCAGGAAGCAAGATGGCATGAGCTTTAAGAGTGTGCACTCGTGTGTGGCTGGGTATGCATGCACGCAAATGCGCATGCCCAGTGTGCCTGAGAATATAGATCTAATGTGCCTGTGAGTGAGAACCAGGTGTGCTGTGTGGAGCAGAAGCCATTTCTTGCTCTGAGGTGGTATTTGTGTTTTGCTTGGTGCATTGGATGGGAATGTAGCGGCAGTGTCCCAAATATTTGGCTGTATGAGGCAGAGGGAATGGCATGAATCAGGGTTTATGTTCTGAGGATGGGGGGAGGAGAAGAGACAGAGGATGCAGAGGATGCAGAAAGGCATCATTCTGTCACAGCAGGATGGTCCTGCTGTGTATGCTCTACAGGCACTGGGGAGCTCCTGAAGCACAGCGGTTCAGGGACTGTCTAACATTCCTGGCAAGTTCCCTGTGTCCCAGACTGGTCATTCTTCCCCAGGGCTCTACATGGGGACTGTGAGTGTCTCAGAGGATGAGGGAAGTGAGCTTGCCTCTTTGTTGTTGTCTGCATCTTGACCGTTCCCCAAAGGTCCATGTGCTAAAGGCTTGGTGGTCAGCCTGGTGTACTAGTGGGTTGCATGTGTCAGGGTAGGGTGGGTTGGGGTGTGACTTGAAAAGGAGGCGGGGCTTAGTGGAGAGAAGTTGCACTATTGGCTGCGTGATCTCCAAGGGAACATTCAGCCCTGCTGTCCCCCACTTCCAGCCATGATGAGGTAATCCATTTTTGCTCCCCAACCTTTCAATGCCCAACCCAGCCCCGAAGCAGCACAGCCAATGGCCACACACCAAGACTGTTCAACCCAGGAAGAGCCTCCCCTTTGAAGTTGTTACCTCAGCTGTGACGGAATGCTGACTGATACATCCCCTGGTTAGGAAATAGTCCCCACCACTGGGAGGGGGCAGGGAAGGGGGCTTAGGCAGCTGTCACAGGTGTCTTCTCTAAAGGTAAAGTGTGTGATCCTTCACTCATACTGAGCCTGGGTTGAGTGTCTGGGCCGGGATGTCCCAGTAACCTGCTGGGTGGGTACCAGCTCAGGCATCCAGAGATGCAGGCCTAGCCAAGGCAATGGAGCTGTTGAGGACAAGCCTGGGAACGTCATACGCCTGCTAGACCTAAAGCCTGGGCACTGAGCAGATGGAACCACAGAAAAGCCACCGTTTACTGAGCAATTATATAAACCAGGCTTGACCCGAGACATTTCGAGTTCATTCCCATGCCAATGCCTGGAGCTGGATCTCTGCAGCTTTCTTATAGTGGGGTTACAAAGGTCAGACAAACTGGGAGACTTGCCTAAGGTGGTGCAGCCTGCAGGTTGGTCCTGGGTATGTTGTGAGCATGTTGCTTGAAGGAGAAATGAAGGTGTGGGGAGCCGTGCTTCCTGTTTATCTCCTCTTGGTCTCTTTGTTACCCACTGGGGTTGGACTGCTGAGCAAAAACCTGTGGGAACCCCCAGCACTTACTTCCCTTTACACCTCCATGTGAGGAAGAACATTAGCTGCTCACATTATCTCTAGATGAGACCAGGAAGTGCAGTCACTTTCTTTTCCATGGACTCAGAGACAATTAAAGCAGCAGCCTCTGGGAAGCCCAGCTGCACCCTGCTTCCTGCCACACTTTCTTCAGGATTCATGAAGCAGAACTGGGCCAGGAACCACGTGGTTCCGTTCTCTCTGGAATGTGGGTCCTATCCAAATTGCCCTAGTTCTAGCCAGTTGTTCACCCAGACTAGTTGTTCAGACTAATAATCTCTTGGAACTTAATTTTAAAATTCACTAGAGCAAGAATGGTGAGTGTGCGTGCTGCTGTGCGTGTGCAAGTGCATGCATACATGCCATGATGATGCACACATGTAGAGATCAGACGACAACTTGCAAGAATCAGGTCTCTGAATGGGGATTAAGCTCAGGCCATCACCCTCCCTGGGACATACCTTTGCTTACTGAGCTATGCCACCAGGCCCAGGGCTATCTAAGATAAAGGAGATCCTGACCCCCCTACAAACTCATGCCAGCGGCTGCTTATGAAAAAGGCCTCAGGGTACCTGATGTAATTCTAGGAGTTTGCTCCCCTTACTCATTGGACCTCACCCTTCTGAGGCAGGCAAAGTGGCACACCCGGTCCATCAGCTTGGTGAAGCCTGCCATTGGACCCAGCTCTGGGCCTCCATAGTCTGGGCCCATCTCCTGTGTGTCCAGGCTAGTTTTTTTGTTCTGAGACCCAATTCTCTCCATGGCTTCAGCCTGGAAGTTAGGACAGGGATTTTCCTCTGTATGGCTACATATCAGCTCCCTCAGACATGCTCCCTCCTGCCCTGTTCCTATCACCATCTTTATGAGCCAGAGGTCTTTCTTCCTGCTTTCTCTTTATCCTCTGCTGGTCAGCTGGTCACATGACTTGGAGGAAGTGGTACCTTCAGGTGTAGCTAACAATAGGGAGGCCCATAGAGCCTATCCCTCCCTCTGGCCTGGAAATGTTTCTAGAAACTTGGCTTCTATGAAAAGTCTGAAAGGAATCTGGGCATTCTCTGTTCAAGACTGTTCATTATGGAGTTGCTTACAGTAGCAGACAAGAGGCAACACCAACCAGCGCCTGTAGATGTGACTGATTGCTGACAGTGCCCAGAAAAGCTTAGCAGCTGGCCAGATGTGACCCAGGCCAGACATCGCAATTGTGCTGTCACGGAAATGCCACAGGACAGGTCTAGAGGGGCCCAGACAGCCTGAGGAACTTACCCCAGAGGCTGGAGGTGGGGCGAGTCCTGTGGTGACTGCCTTCAGCATCCAGAGTCACTGGGGTCACAGATGGAAGTGACAAAGTTGCCTGACACTGGAAACTTAGGGTTTTGCTTCATCTGTGAAATCGTGGTCTGTCTGCTTCCTGTGCAGAACGAGAGGAAGACTCTTACCCAGGACACCCAGGCACGTGCTGACAGTCCTTTCCCTACGCCTGTGCCAAGAAGGAGGTGCTGACATGGTAGTCGCACTTCTCAGAAGGAGGCAGTTTTAGAGACAGGAAGTGGCCAGGTCAGCTGGCTGCCCCTTGGGATGGCCAGCTTCGTAGGGACTGGGAGTGAGCTGGCAAGCATCAGCTGCCATGGAGGGGGCAATGGGGGGGGAGGAAGGAGGGAGAGGGAGAGAGATGGAGGGGTAAGGGGAAGGGAAGGGATAAGGAAGAGGGAGGGAGGGAGAAAGAGAGAGAGAGAGAGAGAGAGAGAGAGAGAGAGAGAGAGAGAGAGAGAGAGAGAGAGAAACAGGACTGTCATCATATGTGGACATGGACATGGATGGGTGGAGTCATGGCAGTAATAAAAAGTAACTTCCCTCAAAGCAGGGAAGGTGGGAGGAAGTGAGGCTCAGAAGGTCCTAAGGCTTACAGGGAACTCACTTCACTCCCGTGGTGCTTATACAAAAGTAAACAATAGCTTTGGAGAAGGAAACCCCTGGGTTGTGCAGCTACTTGCTAGCTGTGCATGAACCTGCCAGTGGTGTGTCGCTCAAGAGCTGTCACTCAAGCTGGGGTAGGCCTTTCAGGGATGTAGCTGTCTGAATTGCACATGCTCATGTGACCCTCAGCTTACCTCACTGGCCCTGGTTGGGCTTGTCTCTCTGGCCTGTTTTTGCCCTTTGTATCTTGGATGAACTGAAAGCAATAGGTGGACTTCTGTGCCACCTATTTTGAGTGCTGGTCAATGGGTGCTGACACCATGTGGGGTCGTCCTCCAACAATGGGCTGTGATGCAGTTCGCTCCATGCCCTGCAGCTTTGGCATGGGCCACATACAGGGCAAGACGACCTGTTGATGGTCATGTGGCAATACTCGCCAGCCACTTTCCAGCACTTGGTACAGTCCCCCAGTCACTTCTTGTTTCCGGGCAGTTAGGACATGGTACTCCCAGGCAGGGGATTCTCAGATGTAGACACCCTGCAATGCTGGCTCCCAACACTCTGCTGTCAGCAGCGTCTGCTCTGCATTGCATAAATACCGGTGTCACCCCAAAGCAAAGACCCCTGAGGCTCACTGCTCTTTCTGCGGGGGTGGGGGTGGGGTGGGGTGAGGGTGAGACCAGCTCCTTTAGAGGTGAGGAAACTGGGTCTCAGGGAGAGATGTGACCTTCTTGGGTTCACGGCCAGCAGACACCCCTATAGAAAAAGCAGAGGCACCAGGAAGCCAGGTTACCTGCCCCTGAGCCTGCAGATCTTGCTAGCTTTGTGTGCAGCCAATGCCCTTACGTGGCCCTGCTCTGGCACTTGTAGCTAATCATGACAAGAACGAATTTTGTTGCACTCGCCTCTACACATTAAATGATTCATTACTATGAGGACCACGATCCTCATTGCCACTGCCAAGGATTCTTGACACATTGCAGCTGGGGCTGTGGGCATGATTTCACTCCCTTGTCAAGCATTTGTGTGCAGTTATTGTTGGAAAGGTCCCCTGTGATTAACCGAAGCTCCCGGCTTTCAGATGAGGGACATGAGGCTCAGCCTCAGGAGCCAACTTGAGTAACTCAGTAGCGCCCCGAGAAATCCAAAGATGCCCCCAAACTTTTCAGTGTCTCCTATGCAAAAAGGCCGCTGGGGAATAAAAATCCGTTGTGTCCCAGGTGTGTGCACAGCTGTGCCAGGCACTGTGCTGAATCTCATCCTGAACCTTTCAGAGAGGAGTTTTGAATCCCATTTTTTTTTCTCAGATGGGCAAAGTGGGACTCAGAGAGGACCAGCATATACCTAAAGTCACAGAGTGTGTGGCTGGGAATTGGCGTTCGTGGCTCTCTCCGACACCAGCATTGCTAAATTATAGTCTGTGAATCCAATCTTACCTACTGCCTGTTCTAATAAAAAAGGCTATAAAAATGTAAAGTAGCACTTTGTGACCCGTGACAAAGTTATGCAACTGACATTTTAGTATCCGTAAACGATACTTTAGCGGGGCACAGCCACCTTCATGCATGTATGTGTTGTTCACGGTTGCCTGTGAGCTATGATGGCAGACTGAGCACAGCCATCTATTATTTAGCCATTGGCATAACCTGAGAATTGCGTGGGTAGGAGATGCGCCATCGTGCAGACATCACTGTGTGTGCTCGCACACTCTGAGTTGCCCGGGCCTTGCACACACTCAGCTGTATGGCATAGACTGTCATTCCTAGGCTAAGAACCTGTGCAGGGTGACACTGCTGAACAGTGCAGGCAATTCCAGCACGGTGCTAAGTATGTGTGCATCTTAACACGCTGTGCTACAAAGGCATGGGCAGTAAGAGCTTTTCTTTCTCTGTTATACGTTTAGATGTGGAGCCATCTGTTTCCTGCTGGGGTATCTCCTGTGGGGCCTGGGCGGTGTGCAACCCTTCCCCCAACAAGACACACTGGTAGGTCTCTGCCCAGAGCATCAGGTCCCAGGGTTGGACCACACTGCGCACTGCCCTGGAAGCTGTGTCCCAGAGGGAAAGGGTCTTTTGGCATTTTTTCCTTGTCTTCTCAGCTGGGTGAAGTCTTTTTTTCTTAAAAGTGAAAAGGTAGCAATGCGGTGGCCCCTTTCCTCCCCTCCTGGGTCCTGAGAGGGCAGTACCTGCTGGCCTGCCCTGGAGAGAAACCAGGGGAGGGGCACAGTCTAGGAAGAAGTGAAGTGAGGGTTCAACTTCCATCTGGCACCATCCCCAGATGCGCTGTTTGCAGTGAGTGAGCTTTCTGGGGCCATGATGGGGCCCCCCCCCCCCCCCCCGCACCTTTCTATTCTCCTTTGTTTGACTTCCTGTGAGAACAGGAGGGGCTCTCATAGCCCACACTCTCTGCAGAGAAAGAAGATGAAGCTGTGGCTGGCTGTGGCTGTGGCTGGCTGCTCACGGAGCCCATCTGGGAGGGAGGGAGAAGAGGGTAGGGTCTGAGCCAGCTAGGTGGTCCCAGCACTGCCTTACACCGCATCTCTTCAGGTAAAGCCTGCTGAGGAAAAGCCCATAGTGACTCCCTGTGTCCACTCTGCGCTCACTTGTCCCTGGTGAAGAAAAAATGGGCCTCAGCAGGAAGGAAGGGAGGAAGGAAGGAAGGGTAGAGAAACAAAGACACAAAGAATGGATAAAGGAAGACCAGACACATTTAAAATGCATTTTTGAAAGCATCCTGTTAAATGAAGCCAAGCACAAAATGTCCTGGAGGAGCGACTCTACAGAGCCACGGGAAATTCCCTTGAGTTAGAGGCTGCAGGAGTGAGTTGTGGGAATTGGGAGGTGACAACAAAAGGAAATAGGGTTCTCTTGGGAGAGTATAAATGCTCCAAAATTAACTATGATAATAGGCACACATTCCTGTGAAAGTTCTAGAAACCACTGGTGTGTGCACTTTAAGTGGGTGCATTGATAGTATCTGAACTGACTGGGAGAAAATGAAAAAGAAAGAAGATGAAATATAGATAGGAAGAAGAAGAGATGGATGGCAAAGTAAAGAAACTTGTTTGTTCATGTGCCTGCCATGGGCTGGGGATGCTAAGGGCCTGCACCTTTAGTCTCAAACACAGTCAGGGTTGTCACTGACCGGTAAGCAGAGGCACCATGACTCACACTTGGTCTATCCAACCTCCAGGCAGCAGGCATCTGGACAGAGAGGGAGACTAGTTCTATACAAGGCAACCAGCAGGACCCTGGGGTGGGGATGTGGGGCAGGGGAGGGGCAGGGAGGGACAGGGAGGGCAGCCACTGGTCTTTTGGTATTTGGGAGGGAGCTGCTAAATACTGAAACCAATGTACAAAAAAGTCTAGGCCGTGTCAGAGGGCCGGATGGTGGAAATAAACACACACTGCCTCTTGAACCAGCCAACGAGTTTAGGCTCATGAAGAAAACTTCCCTTTCTAGTAACAGCTCCTCCGGGGAAGTGTGTCTGTTACAAGTGAAGCTCTGTCGTGGTCGTGGATATTAAAGCCTCATCTCCAGAGAATGAACTGGAAACAGTAAGCAAAGCACCCTCCCCTCTGTCCCCCTCCCCCACATCTCCCTCCCCATCCTACCTCTTCCCAAATGCATACCCCACCCTCAGCATAGCAAGGTGATGCTGTAGTGAAAGGTCCATGGATGACACATTCCTGCCTGGGGACACTTTTTATGCTATTGTCATGTACTTTCGCTCTTCCAGGCCCATCTGGTCCGGTGGGAGCACGGGGGGGGGGGGGGGGGGGAGCAGACTTCCCACTTGGGCTCTGTGACTCAGAGACGACCCTGGGCGCTACTGGGAGAGCCCCAGGCACCAAGGCTGGGAGGAGGGCCCCGTTCTGACTCAAAGTATAAGAAAAGGGAACAAGAGCTCTCTGTGCTTTTCTCTAGGCTCCCAAACTTCCCTCTTTGAGGTTTGGTTTCCGGTGTTTCCAGCGGGCGTAACGGTTAATCGTGTCTCAGCATTCTCAGAGACCTAAGGCAAGGAATTCATTTGGACATTTCCCCCAGCATGCCTGGCACAGCGCTGGCTGTGAGGGACCCAGCAGTGAACAACATGGGCAGGGCCTGCTCCCTGGGAGCTTATGGTGTGAAGGCGGGGGAACGTGTTACAGCCTGGGAATTGCCAACTGTACACACGGGAGGAGAGTAGTACAATTGAAGGTTCCAGGTATTTCGAGCCTTGGCATCTGGATAGACTGACGGTCAAGTCACTTTTAGGAAGGGCCTGCCTCTGTGGTGTTAGAGGGAAGGAAGGCAGACTCAGGGGCTAGAGGCCACTCTGGCTCCTTGGTGAGAGGAGGGTTGGAAGGCAAAGGAGGAGAATCCTGATTGGGGCTCCAGCCCTTGGCACTTGGCCAAGCCAAGGACAGAAACCAAGGTGCTCTGCAAGAATAAGGAAGTGTACACTCAGGGATGCTGATAGGCCAGGTGCCTATCTTATCTCCCCAGAGATTATGGGAGCAAATGATTTGAGGGATAAGGACCCAAAGGGTCCAGCCTTTCAGCCTGCTCTGCACTACAGATGGGCCAAAGCCTTCTAATCCCTCGACTTCCCCATGCAGTATCTGTAGAAGTGAGGCTGAGGTGTCTATCCAAAGCAGAGCCAAAGTCATTTGCTGGTGGCCAATGGCCAGGCTTGGAGGACAGACAGGCGTGGATTGGAAACTTAGTTCTACCACTTCTGAAACAGCGGTGGCCTGACGCCAGCTGTCAGTGATGCCAGCCACTACTTGAGAGCCAGACGCTCTGCTCACTGCTATGTGCAAAGAGCACAGGCATCTAACAAGGTTTTGGCCAACACTTGGTAAAAAAGCTCACTTCTAGTGGTGGATTCAGGGGATGGGGCAGGGGAGGTGTCCCCAACCATGGGCCTGAGGACAGACAGTCAGAGCTTCAAGCTATAGAGAGGTAGGGCCAGCTGGTTTGGCTAATCTCTCTCTCCCTAGGTCTTTACCTTAACTGGCTGTGCCCTGCCCCTCTCTATTCAGGACACTCTGGGCCAGTCGCCTTTAGGATTCTTGGCCGAGTTAAAGGCTTTGGGTGAGTTTGTTCTTGCCCTCACACAAAGCAGGAAGCACAAGCTGTCAGTCAGCGGGGAAGCCGGAAGTTGACCTTACAGAGGGATGCATAAGGTCACACTGCCCAAGAGGCTCAGAGAGAAAACCAACTGCTGGCTGGTCTTAGGCATCTGCCACTCTAAAGAAGTGTGCGTGTGGGCTCCCCTGACCCACCCTTCTCTGCCAAGCGCATTTTGCCCACTGTTCCCAGAAGCTGAAGGCAGCACAGTTAGCTCTCTAGGATCTGAGCTCTGGCTGTGTGCTGCAGTGCTTTGAGTGAGTTGGGCGAGCACCTCTTTCTTAGCTGACTTTGGCTTCCCCAGCTGGTACCTAGGGTGACTCTGAGGACCAGAAGAAAATGTGGACATTGAGACCCTGCCAGGTGCCCAGTACCCAAAGAATACTTCATAATGGAGCTTCTAGGAATGTCCTACGTTGTGCTATTTGGGGAAATTTTGAGCCTTGGTGACCTGTCTATGAAGAGGAAGCTAGGAGCTAGAGATCTGTTTAGAGAGTGAACTGCTTTTGCAGAAAACCTAGTTTGATTTCCAACACCCATGTCAGATGGCTTACAACTGTCTATAACTTTAGTTCCAGGGGCTCTGATGGCCTCTTTTGGCCTCTGCAGATGGCAAATGAAGGAAGCCCAGTATAACCTAGCCATTTCTGCCATGTATGTACTGAGTGAGTGTTTTTAAAGGACCACAGTTAACAGGCTGCTAAGGAGCTCACAGGGATGATCTCTATGCAACAAGCACACCGCTGACCAAGCAGCGCCTGTCTTCTGTCTAGCCCATAACCTCATGTCTTTATTTTTTCTACATAATGAACTCAATCAGCTTTGTGGTCCCCCTGAGTGAAAGAGGTGGAATGACGGGATGAGGAGAGCATTTCACCCATCAGGCTGGGACAAGGAGGTCTCCAGATGCAGGGATACCCTGGGCTGGCTCGGAGGATGGACTTGAGAGAGGGGGGGGGGGAGAGGACACTGTAGCAAGAGTTCAGGAACAATAAGGTTTTCTCCAGAGGAGGAGATGAGGGGGAGGAGAGGGGAGGGGAGGAGAGGGGAGGAGAGGGGAGGTATGGCGTCTATGGGAGGACCCTACACACATAGGAGGGATGAAGGGAGGAAGCCCAGGAATCTAAGGAGGCCTTCTGCCCTCACGGCTGCCTACCACAACGGCTTGCAGATTTGCGAATGAGCAAATGATGGAGTGGGTCCATTCCACTGACAGGCACTGTGGGGGTTAAGGCATGGCCCGTGGGGAGAGAGAGACAAGCCACATTAATTGAGCAACTCCTTTGTTAGGTGCTTTTCAAGCCCCTGTTTATGTCTCAAGTAGGAGCTGGTGCTGCACACAGTGAGCTCCCACAGCATCCCGCGGGACAGTGCCATGGGTCCCCCCAACAATCTGCAGTGACTCTTCCCCCCCCCCCGTGAGTTTATTTGAAATCTCGTTGTGGTTCTGTTTCTCTTCCTAGCCTGGCCACCTCTCAGAGGTAAAATCTTGCTGTCCCTGTCATTGTGCCCCCCCCTCTACCCCCACTCCCATCCCCAATTACAGCACTCTGCTTACCCAGTGTACTGCAGCCTTGTTTGTTTTCAGTAGCCTACAAGATTCTGCTTTTCTGTTTTCCCCACCCATAGATCACTGCAACTCCCTTCTTAGCCATCTACAGGTTTGCTCTGTTGGCCCACATCACAGAGGGGTCCTCATAGCTTCCTGTCCACGGCCCAGATCTGCTAACCACAGCCTCCTTCCCAAAGCCAAGATCTATGAAGGCTACTTGGCCCTAGCCCTGTGTCTCTGTCTTTCACACAAGGTTCACACTTTTGGCTGTGCTGATGCCTCACCTTCCGGCCTCTGCCATTTTTATTCCCTACTAACTTGAATGCTCCTCAAGGAAGAACTGATTTGCACATGGCTTTTGAGTGCTCCCCCAAGGGTATAACTGACTACTTGTAACCCCTAAGTGGCAGAGTTGGGTCTTATACTTAGGCCACCTCAATGGAAAGGTAATTTGGTTAGAAAGAAGGGCCTCTGGGCTTGAGAGTGAATAGCATTGGTCCAGATACCAGCTCAGTGTACTTTGATAAGATTTTGTTTTGTTTTGTTTTGTTTTTGGTTTTTGGTTTCTCTGTGTAGCCTTGGCTGTCCTGGACTTGCTTTGTAGACCAGGCTGGCCTCGAACTCACAGCAAAGATCTGTTACCTTTAATGTGGCCTTTTAAAAATGAAGGTAAATGTTCTACATAAGAGAGCCCCTGGGAGGACAAAAAATGATTTCTGTAAAATGCTCGTGGAATCGTCTGAGCACCGCCCACACAGAGGGTGGATGTCTCCCAGCCCACACAGACGGTTACCTGTCTGGGGTTCCCTGCGGGTGTGTGGTTTCTGTCCCACTCCACACCTGGAGCTTCAAGGGCTTCTCCTGCCACCTGCTTTCTCGGCTTTGGCTCCTGGACAGCAGAGAACTGCTCAACTTCAGGGATGTTTTGTGGGAGTCGTGTCTGGCAAGCTTGCAGCGGAAGAGCTGTTGGTATGCCTTGCGGAAGTCTCTGTTGAGGGCTGCATACAGGATGGGGTTCAGGGCTGAGTTAGCGTAGCCCAGCCACAGAACAATGCCTTCGACCACCTCATTGATGGCGTCGTCCCCTCTCAGCCCACGATAAACAAATGTAGTGAAGTAGGGAAACCAGCAGATGATGAAAGCTCCCATGACCGCAGCTAGTGTCACTGTGGCTTTGTGCTCTCGGATGGTGGCTGCCTTCCATGAGCTGATGTGATTGATCCTTTTGGCTTGATCCCTGGCAATCCTAAAGATTCTGTAGTAGGTGACACACATGATGAGAAGGGGAAGATAGAAGGTCACCAGCCCATCCACCAGCCCGTATACCTCGTTGACTTGCACTTTGCACTTGGAGGTGTCATTGCCCCCTTTGGTCTCATTTCTGCTGTTCCACCCCAGGTGAATGGACAGGAAAGATAGGGTGATGGAAATGACCCAAATGAAGACCAAAGAAATGGCAACACGAACTGGGGTGACCAGCACAGGGTACCGCAGTGGGTCCGTGACAGCGCAGTAGCGGTCCAGGCTGATCATGAAGAGGTTGAGGATGGAGGCTGTGCAGAGCATCACATCCAAGCTGGTGTAGATGTTGCAGAAGACCTGGCCAAAGCTCCACTTAAAAGACAGCTGGTAAATGGCAGAGAAGGGCAGCACCAGGAGGCCAAGTAGCAGGTCAGTGGCTGCCAAGGACACAATAAAGCAATTGGTCAAACTGCGGAGCCTACGGTTCAAACTGACAGCCAGGCAGACGACCACATTGCCAGCAACGGTGATGAGGATGAGGGTGGTGAGGATCACACTGATGGTGACTTTCAATACAGTAGAATCAAAGCAACAGGAGTGAATCGTGCCATTGGGCTCCATTCTGGGGCCCTGTAGCTTCTACACTCACCCCTTGGCCTTGGCTATTTCTCTTCCAGCTCCAACCACCGGGCTTCTGTGTCCCAACCAAGCCAAAGGAAAGCTGGGGAGGGTCTAGGGAATGGCCCAATGCTGTTCTAGGAATAGATCAAACTGTTCTTGTAAAGTGCAATACTTGAGTAAGAGTGAAGTAAGACAGGGCCTTAAAAGCTCACACCCCAGTCCTCAGCTGATCTTCCAAGCCAGACTCCTCCCAGGTCTGTAGTATGTATCTACCTTCTCGGTTCCTCATGGAGATTGAGGCACTGGTGGATGTATCTTGAGGTGGCTTTGGTTTTGTATACAAGGGATCATACACATAGGGTATCACGTCCTTCTCCATGGCTGGTGCCTGCTCCCATTGATGGCTTAAGGTTGAGGACTATTGGCTGGCCTCTCTGGGGGGGGTCACAGGAGCTGAAAATTCAAACATTGAGTGTTTATTAATTGCGAATTAGACCAACAGAATGGCCTGTTCAAAGGTCTTTCTAGACTTCCATCATCTGATGAGAAACCAAGAGGCATGGGGACTCTTCTAGGGATCCTTCCTTAGGAAAAACCAAGATAGTTAGGGCACATGATGAATGGCAAAGAGTACCAGGATGTAAGACTATATTATCCTGAGGGAAAAAGTGTATGGAAGAGTGGATCTAGGACAAGATTGCTTTCATTTGTTCCCTTCTGGTTGCTGGTGCCTGACCCTACTGGTAGGCATTTGTCATCTGTTGATTAAATGCTACATTTAATAAGTGGATAAAGAAATGCATTAAATTTACTCCTGCTAAGTGTAGAGAACACTGTAAACCAAGGGCTGACAATTTTTTTTTCGGAGAAAGAACCAGGCAGCCTATATATTCTTTTCTTTTCTTTTCAGCCTGGATGGGTGTCTGCTGAACTGACAACTCTGCCACTGTAGCATACAAGCAGCCACCTAGAACCACGTGCAAAAGAATGCGTGTGGGCTGTGCTCCAGCCCTCCAGCCAAGCTTTGTAATGGGCATGGAACTGTAAATTTCATATTGCTTATCTCTGCCACTAAATCATCTTGATTCCTCCCCCCCCCACCCCCGCCAATACCACACCCAGCGATTTCGAAGCATTCTCATCTCCCGTATAAAAAGCAGGCAGAGGGCTAGGCTTAGTTTGCATTTTGTTACCTGCTGTGTCTGTGATCTGTCAACTGCACCCTTGTTCAGTGTCCAGCAGCCATGTCTAAGTCTTACTGGTTTGCTTTTAGCAGTGTACATATTTCTACTTCCAAGACAGCTGGGTACACAGCTCACTCAGTTCTCATGGCTGTATAAGCAGCCAGTGATGTTGCTGGAAGTGCTTTCTTTCTCTACCATTCTATCACCTTCTCAGTCATTCCAGCAACTCTCCCTCCCTCCAGTCCCCCCCACCCCGTTTATTTTTATCCCTCCCTCCCTCCCCACTTCTTTTCCTCTTATGAATACCACTCAGTCACTAGCTGTACATACAATACCTGGACCAGATCACCTCCACGAGTCCCTTCCAGTGGTGACAACCTACGTTTCTAGTTGGTGAGGAACGAGGTCAGTCCTTATTTCATGGCTAGCCCCTTTTCCTCCAGCCCCTCCCAGCAGGCTCTCCTGAGGACTGAGACTGTGCAAATCTAAATGACAGAGGAACCCTCTCAGAAGCAAGCGGCTTGCCCAGGGACATCAATCCTGCCTCTCTTGTGCTCTTGCCTGGAGCAGCTCTGCAATCTGAATACAGATGCACCTCTGATTATAATGACCGTGCTGAAGCAGGGACCAGGGTTCCTGGCACCCTCTGCCGCTTATCCCTGTGAGCTGAGCCCTTCGGCATTATTTCTGGAGGAGTTCCTCATTACACGAAGAGTCGGAGCAGCTCGGGTCTTACCACCACACTTAATTAACTTTGGAGGGGTAGCAATAAGGACAGACTTTTTTTTTCTGAGACCCCTATTTCTGATAATAATTTTCTCCACATTTCCTTGACAGCTGGCTGTAGGCATTTTGACATCAGGCTGGTACTCAAGTTAATGTTTGGGAGAGTCTTCAGATCTGGATGAAACAGCGCTCAGTATAATTAGGAAACTCTCTCCTCCTTCCCTCCAACAATTATTTCTCTGGGTGTGCTGGAGACCTCTGGGTGCCAGGGATGTACAGGTGACACACTATGATTTTTTTTTTCTCTGCAAATCTTCCCAGGACCCACTTCATGGTCTTTCTGTTTGGCACCAGGCTTCCCAGAGTTTTCCGAGAGCATTCTGAAGGCAGGGGGAGTCTGTGCAGTGCTAATTCCATCCCTGCTCATGCCCGTGAGAAGACTCATCACCCTAAAGGACCAGATCACCTACTTGTGGGCAAAGTTCCAGCAGGTCCTTTCACCCATAAGAACCCTCATTGTCATCACAGTGGCTAAGGAAAAAGGCACTCCACCGGCAAGATGACCTGGGGCTTAGAGGGTCATGGCTGAATTGGTGTCAGCTTTCCCAAGCATGCTCTCTGTTCTCTTAGGGCTGTCAGGAAATACCAACATGGAAGTCTACCTTGAGCTGGGACTTAGGACTCAGCTTCATGCAGAAGTCCCAGGCAAGGGCCAGGGACACGAATGAAAATGGCACAGCAGGTCCCAATTCTCCAGAACACAGCGCAGGCAAGGGATGGGCAGTAAGGGGGCCAAGAACAGTAACCAGACTCAGAAGAGCCAGCCCTGAGGTGAAGGCAGCTCTGAGTGTGTGTGTGTGTGTGTGTGTGTGAGCATGCGTGCACATGTATTCAAGAGAGCATATATCTGAGACTAAGTGCATGTGAGTGTATATGAAGCGTGAATGTGTATGTGTGAAAGTGTGTGTGTATCAGAGTGATAGTGTGTATGTGAGAGTTTGTATGTGTGAGAAAGTGTACGTATGTGATTGAGAGTGTGAGTATGCATGTGTGCGTTGAGTATATATGTGAATTGCTGTGTGAGTCTATGTATGAGGGTATTAGTAAGTATATAAATGTGTGTGTATACATGTGCTTATGTGTGTGTGTTTTATATATGCATGTAGAACACACGCTTTGTGAAAGGCAGCATTTTCTTGAGTCTAGAAACACCCATTATCATTATCATCAATCATCATCATGATAATTATTTACTCATTTGTTTTCAGATGAGATTCTCCCTTTGTGGTCCAGGAAGTCTCTGAATTGATGGCTCAAGCATCCTCCAGCTCCAGCAGCTTAGGGGCTGGGATTACTGCTAGTGAGAGTCACGTTAGCCACCTGCAGTCTACTAACCCAGCAGTTGTGCTGGGGTTTCCCTAACACCCCATGCGTTAGCGGAGTCTAGAAAGAACACACAAGTGCATGCAAGTGAGGGCATCATCAAGACTAGCCCAGAGCACATGGACTGATGTGAGGAAGCCTCCAAGTCACAGAGAAGGGTACCCATGCCTCTGGGGGAGGGAATGGGGAACCACATTATGGGTGGAAGACTTTTGAGGACTTTCCCAGATTTCTCATCTTGCATGTCATCCCCTCAAAACCCAGTAGCCACATGATTTGTCATGTGGAAAAGGGAAGGGGCTGGGCAATGCCGGGTAGAAGGCACAGTGTGCTGGAAAGGAAGTAAGTGACCAGGTCACATTAAGGGGGATGGAGGCAGAGTAGGAATGCGTTCTAGATTAGGAAGAGAGTGCTTTATAGGAAGCCCGCCACCTCTGTGGCTCTCTGGCTCTCCTTCCCTCCCTGAGGTTCAGGCAGATGGTCATGTCTGTGTTTACAGCACTTTCCCAGAGGCTCCCTTCTCTTAGAAATGACACTGCCTGCCTTGCTTGCGGTGCCCAGCACCTGCCAACCTTCCCAGCAGATTGTCAGGAGGAAACTGCAACTGCAAATGGGGCCTCAGACATTCAGACTTACTTCTGAAGGCAACAGGGTGCCACTGACAGTGAACAAGTTCAAACCCATTGGGGAACAGATAACAGACACAATACAACAGATATCCCTAAGCAGATGGTGGCAGTGGCCCTGGGGCCCCCAGGAGTTAGTTTAGCAGATAGTGTCTGCTTCATGATTGTCCTGGGGCAGGGCACTGTTTAATCTTTGCACAGTTTTGTCATGTGAGGGGCTTTTTACTTTCCCCACTTTACGAAGGCAGGAATCAAAGCTTAAAACTCTTGTGGTGCTTGCCCAGAGTCTCAAAACCAGGAAGGGGGAAAGCCAGGATTTGAGTCCAGATCTGTCTGCCTCCACAATCCTATTCTTAGCTGCTCTGCATTTAGCTTTTCAGCAGACAAAGGCCACTTGGCCTGACACCCTGTGTTTGCAGCTCAGGCTTCTTCCTCCCTGAGCATCACAGGCGGCTGGCAGTTGGAGCCTTTCAGTTTCACTGTGTATGATGAGGCTGCTTCCTCATGCACGGTGGGTGGAGACAGTTGGTCACAGCCTTCGTGGCAGGACATCAGCGAAGGCCCAGCTTCATAGAGGCTTTCACTCCACCCTTTGGTTTCTTCTGGTCACAGGGGCCTAAAGCCAGAGATGGCCTTTGCTTGTCCTCATGTCACCTTGCTTCAAGCATTGCTGCACCCCTGCTCTCCTCCCCTACCCCGCCACCCCCCCCCACACACACACAACAAGCTGAAAGGTGAGCATATCTGAATGTCACCGGGAATCTGGGGCAAAGTTCTGTAGCTGCTGCTTTGGCCCAGGCAGACAGGAGCTTTGCTGTCTCTTAGCTAGGTTCCCATCAGCCCAGAGGCAGGTGATGGATACAATGTGGTCTCTCTGGTATGATGGATGGATCATAGAGAGAGAAGATGACTGACAGTGACCATTCTCATGTGCCAATCACAGGCCAGGCCCATACAGGTGGGAACACGTCTGCACCAGGAATGAATGCTATTGCCATGTGACAGTTGGTGAAGTCAAGGCTCAGAGAGAGCAAGTCACTTGTCTGAAGTCACACAGCTGGTGAAGAGACTGGAAGGGCTTTGGACAAGGTCTAGGACAGAGGCAATGAGTATCTGTGGCTTTCCCATGTCATCCAGAATCTGAGCAGCTCAGCTGTCACATCTTCTCTTCAGTGACATCTGCTTTGCATCTGACAGCAGCGGCATGGCGGTGGCCAAGCCACACCTGGGGACAAGGTCCCTCAGTTTTTATTGTTGTTTGTCTGAGAAAGCGGTTGTTTCTGTTTCACCTTGAATTCTTGATTCTCCTGCCTCAGCCTCCTGCCTACACCTGCCACTCCCCTTTGGAGTGTGAGCTGTGTCAAGTGTAAGAATTAAGAGAACCTTTATTTTGCTCCCTGACAGGCAATAAGAGATCAACGACCGTTAGGTGCAGTGGCCAAACACATGTTGAAGGAGCAACGTCACAAGGCAATGCCCTGTTTCTCAGGCACTTGGGAATGCCAGGCCATATTCCAGCTCTTTTCGTCTGTGCTATTACATTTCATCTCCACTGAAGCTCTGTCCTACTGCACATATCTATTTTATAGATTAGGAAGTGAAGTGTTTGGTCAAAGTGTGCCATGATCACTGGTTGGCATGCCCTTTGTGGGAAAGGCCTGGTGAAAGAGTATATCCCCAGGGCCCAGAGGGGGTGGAGCCAAGGCAAGCTTCTGTCTTGGCTTTCAAGGAAGCAAAGCTGAGGGCTCCCTGCTTTGGCAGAGAAGCCCAAATCCCCACCACCTTAGGGACAAAAGGCTCAGAGCAGGAGCTGGGGTGAGGAGAGCGACCTACTACACATCTGGCTCAAGTTTCATGCTCTTGGTGTCTTTGGCAGAGAAATGAGGAATCAGGATTAGAACATCTTGAATTTTTCCCAACTACATATGCATGAAAAGAAGGAAGGAAGGAAGGAAGGAAGGAAGGAAGCCAAGCAAGTAAGTAAGCAATTGTGTGTCTTCCAAATAACGAAATAAGAGAGATCTGAGTAGAATCCAAACACAGTCATCCCCTAGCATTCATGAGGTGTATTTTTAACAACCCCAAGAGACAGCCATCTTGGGTGTCCTTATATACATCCACAGATGGAGAGCTTTCTTATAAACCTTTTTCCAACCAGTCATTTAGAGACATGTCCAAGGCCTTGCATACTTTCTATCGGAAGCCATATTCCCTGGGAAGGGGAAGGCGCATTGCAATTTATGTACATACCATAGAAGGGACGGCTAATGCTATGCTTGTGGTTGTCTGGTGACAAGCTACCATTTGAAGTTTGTGTTTTTCTCTCTTGTAGGTTTGATCTGGAGCTTGGTGAGCATGTATATGATGTTTATATATATATATTTTTTAAGATCCACAAAAGGCTCCAAGTCGTCCTTTACAGGAAGGTCTACAGAGCTCTGGTATCTTGTAGGTCTTCCCATCTCTGTGCCAAACTACCTTCAGGTCTGCCAAATGGCTGCATCACTCTTGCCTCCACCATCACCTTCATCATCTCAGTCACTGCTGCCACGATAAACCATGATAAACGTTACCACCACCACCTCTGCCACCATGTGCCCAGGGACCAGGTCTCTCTTTCTGCCATGCTCTCTGCCCCAAGCTCACTCCTTGAAGGCTTTGTCCTTCCAGCAGGGTACAGATTAGCTGTACAGGAGAAAGCCTTGAAGTTGGCTGGGTCACTTTATAGGTATCAGAGGCAAACAGCTAAGCCTTGCCAAGAACATTCACACTGCTGCTTACCTTAGGCGATCCTCTGCGCTTTGCCATCCCTTCCCCCAGCCTCCCCACACCCATTACCTCAACTAGAGGCCTGTAAGAGAACTGTGTACTATGGGCAAGGAGAGCCAGCGTCACCCTGTTTTGCCACACGACACAGAGAAATCAGGTGCCTTGGTGGAGGCCACACAGCTGGTTATGGGCTGTCAAGAGGCAGGCCTCTTGTAATTCAGTTCCTTATATTGCATCGCATGCTCCTCACAACACACTTCCCAAGCCTCAGTCACACTCCTCCACCCCCTCATGATTTTTTGCCAAATTTACAAAGTATCGTGTCTCTTGTTTTTTTTTTTAATCTGATATTTCCCCCTTGAATTGGTTGAATGTTTTGTAAAAGGAGTTGTAGGTTCTACTTCAAGGAGTTGTCTGATCATTATATGTATGGATAGGATCGCTTCCCACAAGTAGGTCACCCTAGCAATAAAAGCAAAGCGCAGCCTTTGTTGGTGAAGCCTCCGAGGCCAGTCCAAAGGGCGACTGGTCCGCCTTCAAAAGGCGGTGGAGCGGGGGATGGTAGCACTTGGCAAGTGTTGTCTCCATGTTCAGAGGAAGGTTTACAAGAAGCCCAGGGTGTCTAGGAAGGTGCTAGAAGGACAAAGACTTCAAGGAATGAGTTTGGGGCAAAGAGCATGGCAGAAGGGGAAACCGGTCCCTGGGCGTATGGTGGCGGAGGTGATGGTGGTAATGACTTTCGTGGCAGGGATGGCTGAGATGATGGAAGTGATGCTGGGGTGAGAGTGATGAGTGATGTACGTATGTATCACATACATGTTGTATGTATGTCATGGGCACCCAAATCTATCTCGGGTGAGCTCCCGAGGGCTGCCTGCTCCGCACCGGAGGAATCATCTCACCCTCCCCAGGGCGCCAACACCATGTAGTGAGGAGGTAAAAGCCTGACCCTTGTCAGACACTGGCTTAGCCACTGTGTGGCTGGGAAAGCGGCTGGCCTCTCGGAGGCTGGGTTCCCATGTGTAAGGTGGTATGTCACAACACGCTGCTGAGAAGAAGGAAGTGGAAGTCAGGGCCGTGGCCGAGTAAGGAACACGGAGGCTCCTCCACAGATGGCATGCCTCATGGTGGCTGTCTGGTTCTCTCTTACAGAAGCTTAGTTGAAGTCCCACCTTGTCTCAGAGTGAAGGCAGCCAAGGTCACCAGATGGAGCGAGTCTAAAACAGTCTGTGGGCTGGGAACGGGGCCAGGGCAGGCAGGATGGGCCCGGGTTTCGGTTAGAAGGTAGAGACTGGTTGGGAAGGGGAGCACTGATAGGAAGGGAAGCCCAGGCTTGAAGGGTTAACATTGGTACCCAGTTCATTTGATGATAGCCCCCTAAAGGTAGCAATAATAGGGAGGGGTGAGGCCAAGTGGGAGGGGGCAGATCATTACAGAGCTAGACCCTATCTTAGGGGCAGGGTATTGTCAGTCGCGTAATACATGAGGAGAAGGTGCCTGAGACACCGGGCCAGGTTCGAGTTATAAGATTTAACTCTGCTAAGGAAACCAAACCCACACAGGGCTCATAAGCCTGATCAGCCCTTGGCGCTTTTCTGATGATTCCAAGTTCTCATAGGCTTCTGGCCACGGCAGCTTTCAGTCCTGTGAGATCAGAAGCATGTAACTTGCGAAGCCAGCCTGGATTGGATTTTTGTAGTGTTGATGTGGCTAGACTTTGGCCAGTGGCATTCTGGGATGGACTTCCATTGTGAACAGTGTAGACTCTCAGAGGGCCCCTTTGTGCTCAGAGAAGACATGAGGTGAGGGGGAAAGGGATGGCAGAGGTAAGGGTAGGCCTTCTGGGATCTGTAACTCATCCAGTGCTGGACTGTGGACTGGAAACAACCCAGTGATCACACAGTGTGCAGGAATCTCTGTCCAGTGTTCCATATGATGGCCAGGCTGCCTCTCCTTGATTACCTCCAAAGACAGGGCCGTTGTCCCCTTTCAGTAACATGTATTTCCAGTTTACTAATTTTTGTGTGCAAAAGGTAAGCCAGTGGCTGCATGTATTTTAGTCTACTGAAGGGTGTTATTGGGATTAACAAGTCTTTATAAGTTTTTAAATGCTCACTTTGATCAACAGGAGATATGGTGGAAAAAATCAGATTTCTAGTTAGAGTTGGTTTCTGACTTGCTGTGGCTTGACTTAGTAATATTTTTTACTTTACAAGTAGCAAAACCACATGCTTCTAGAATAGAACAAGAAATCCCATGAGGCGGGCCACACTTGACAAAACAGGCCTTGTGAGAGGTTGATGTCTGCCCAGCTAGAGGATGACATAAGTGTCCTGAGCATGTGTACAGGAGACTGGGCTCTCCTGGGATGTCCTTTAGGCTGGAAGTACTAATTGCATTTTCAGTATCTTCTGTGTCCTGGCTATGACGTAAGCTCTGCCATCAGAGAGCTGGTGCTTATGGGAAACAGTCCCAGGCCACCTCCCCACTGGGCAGCTTTGGATGTGTCCTTATGCTAGAGGTCACTTGTAGCAGATCTACCAGGAAGGGATGTCAGCTTCCTGGTCTTTAAGAGACTGGAATTTGCCATTTTGAGTTGCAGTTCCAGGCATTTGTGAAAATTAGGCTACTTAGGAAGTTCCACTCATCCTGAATCATCTAGGTTCTGCAGCGCGGGCCAAGAGCAGAGTAGTTTGATTCCCTCTGGTGGAGTGCTAGTGTTTTTTGGAAATGCTAAAAGGGTCCTGTCAGGGATGCATACATAGGTCTTGTTTGAACACAGTCATGGCCCTGAAGCACGGGATTCAATCAGGAGAACTTGAAGTCAATCAATAATCTAGATTAATTATTATATTAATAACAACGAATTCCTTCTGTGATTCTATTGGTTGTAGCAATGGAAAGGTAACATGTGCTCATCCAACAGAAATGAAGCCTGAATTCATTCGCAGGAGATTGTTCTGATCACAACAGTGCCGAGGATGGAGCCCAAGCCCTCAGGTACACTTGACTCTCCACACTGGTCCCTGACGCCACAGATTTATTTTTAAATACTCAAATGAACAAGCGAGGTGCATGGCTTGGATGTCATGAGGATGAAGGACACTGGTGAAGGAAGCACTGCAGCCTGAGAAGGGATGGCAGGGCTGTCTCTGTCTCTGTGCTACTGTGAGTCTTTCCAGGATGTGTAATAAGAACGCAGACATGGTGCAGCCTCCCCAGAGACATCTACACAGACAGCCCTGGGGGAGGGGCCTCACATCATCTCCTCTGTTCCCTCAGTTCCTCTGTGATATAGAGAGTTCTGCCCATGGCCTTGTTGCCTTCTTCCTAGCCCAGCCTGGACACATTGCATCTGGGGCCTGAGGCTGAGATGAGTATGAGGTAAAGAATAAGAAGAAGGCTGCTGCCCATGCCAGTGTAAGGCCAGGGCAGCAACGTTAAGCTGTACGTGTGCAAGCATTTACATATATAATATAAATGCAAGGAATGTATAAGTAAAATGCGGTGAATGCTTTTGTTTGTAGTGTTTTCTCCTTTGTGATCATCCGCTGTCTGATGTATTAATGAGAAAGTCGAGAAATAATAAATAGACAAATAAATAATTCAAGCTTTTAGTTGCCTGCCAATTCCGGTATAATGGTGTACACCTATAATCCCGGTATTTGGTGGCCTCCAGCAGGAGAACTACAAGTTGGAGGCCACATTGGATTAGATAGCCTGTTTCAAAAACAACAGAAACATGATGCACTGTTCTGAGTTGCACGATGAAACCTCGTTAGTCCTGCTCAGGAGCAACTCTAATCCTTTTGTCTCTAGAGTCCACATAGGCTGCGCATGGGCTGTGTACCTCAACACCCACTGTGTGTGCTGGGGGATGACAGTGTGATGTCCGTAGTGGTGGCCACTATACAGCTATGGTCACTCTGGGCCCAGAGCCACCTCATTACATGTTTCCAAGGGAAGCTAGAAAGCTGATGCGAATTCAGATCTTTTGGCTTTAAGACAAGATGTCTTAATTTCCAGTGAATTCCCTTTAAAAAATGTTGGCTCCCACAGGCCTTGATTGCAGGACATTGAGAAATCAAGCTGGAATTAGGCTAGGAGCTCTCTCCCTGCTGTGTTAGCCTCCAGTGATGGAAGGTGCTGCGCGCAGGCCACAAGGGGAGAATTGTCATCAACAGCCTTTCCGCTGTGGACCCTGAGCACAACAATATAACCTGCCAGGAACGATGAGCTCACTGGTTCACTAGTGGCAAGACTGTTGTGAGGGAAATCAATGGACTTGATTAGATTAGATGCTTACTCCGTGGGAGACCATTCAGTTCTATTACCACAAACCCACCGAAAGCCTCTGACTGGTGAAGGCATAGGCCCTACTGAAGAAGAAGCTGCTTTAACTTACTAAGTGGGCATGATGTGGTCATCAAGATGCTCCTAAACGGCTGTGTTCATGCCCACAGACTAGCGCTACTGTCAGCTTCCGTTGAAGAAGTTTCTTTTCGTAGTTGCTGACAGTGACTGAAGAGACAAGAGTCAAAATTCTGAGAATGAATGAGTGATAAATGTCCAGCCGTAAAAGAGACATTTATACCAACCCAAGGCTCAGGGTAGACCTTGGAAGAAAAGGAAGAAAGAATGCGAGAGCCCAAGGAACTGGGCGTGAGGGGTCTGAGGGGCGTGAGGGGTGTGAGGGGTGTGAGGGGTGTGAGGGGTGTGAGGGGTGTGAGGGATGTGAGGGGCGTGAGGGGCGTGAGGGGCGTGAGGGGCGTGAGGGGCGTGAGGGGCGTGAGGGGTCTGAGGGGCGTGAGGGGCGTGAGGGGCGTGAGGGGCGTGAGGGGTCTGAGGGGCGTGAGGGGCGTGAGGGGCGTGAGGGGCCTGAGGGGCGTGAGGGGCGTGAGGGGCGTGAGGGGCGTGAGGGGCGTGAGGGGCGTGAGGGGCGTGAGGGGTGTGAGGGGTGTGAGGGGCGTGAGGGGCGTGAGGGGTGTGGGGCATTGAGCCCGGCATGCGCAATCATCGCGCTTTTGCACTCACAGCAGATGCACTTAGGTGTACAAGACTGAAGGAGCTCATAGGTCCCCACCTCCCCCCGAACCTACACAGGTAACGTTACTTGATAGGGAGGAACAGTTTCTCTAGGTATAGCACACGTTACCCATGCTTCTATAAACAGGCCTAGGGAAACTCACTGAGACGTGTGCATGCGTCTCAACACACACACACACACACACACACACACACACACACACACACACACACACGCCCACACACACGCCCACAACTCTGAAAGCAGAAGAAGGTCTAATTGGAGAGAGGAAGGGAATTAGTGAGTGGGAAAGGGACAAGACAGAGGGTGGTGGGTGTGTGACTGTAACTGAAATACAGTATGCACATGCATGGGAAAAGTCATAACGACACCATTGTTATGCATAATTAATATCTGATAGTAAAACATAAGACTCATCCAAACAAACATTTTGTGGGCTGTGTGAGAGGCCTCTGGATGTGTGATCTCTGTGTGTCCTCCTGTGTCTTGTAGATTCCGGAAGGCTCCCTGGCTGACACCTCCCTTTCCTAAAGGCCTTTTCAGAGGTCACTGTTGCTTGAGAGTTTTGCTTTGGCTTGCCATCAAATCCATTGGCAGTAGTTTGGGGGAGACTGTATCCTCCCCTGCTGGAGTCTCAGGGTGACTTATGCTCCCCACTAGGCATGTGTGGGGAGCTGAGGTGAGAGACACCTGACTCCAGCCCTGGGTTTTCTCCTGGGTAATGAGTGTTTTTGCTTCCGGAAGCAACCCATAGTCGTTGTGCAGCTGGGAGTCCTGCTCTCAGTTGTAATGTGGCCTCAGTTTCCCTCCCACCTTCCCACCACACTGTCTGTTCTTCGGGTTTCCGGAGGGCTGCAATCATCCTTTGTTCTCTGCATTTGTCTGTTTCTTTTCCATCCATATCCCTGGGTCTGAACCTCCCTCTCTATCCTCCATCTCCAGCTAGCTGGACTTTTGTGTTCAGATGCCACCTCCCACCGGCCTGGCGCCTCCCCTGTGGCAGCAAAGACCCCAGGAGGCTGGCATTAGCTGTTCCTGTAGCTCCCACTTAGCCTCTATGCTGACTTAACCTCCCAAGCAGCTTCTGAATCCACTCCCTTCCCTGGCCGTGGTGTTCTGGCCCACATCCCTGTCAGGGTACAAGTGGAGGACCAGGGCATCCTCAGTGGGCATGAGGTCTGTGGCCTGCTCCAGCCCACCTCCTCTCTGTTGCCTGGAGGAATGACATTTTGGAAAATGCACACTTGGTTACGACCCCCCCTCCCAGCCCACCCCTGTAGACATCAGATGAATCTAGCTGTTCTAAGCGCCCCCGAGAATGTCTGGAAGTTCTGCAGCCCTGCACCCTCTGGACTTTTTCCTGTCTCCACCTGGAGTACCAAACCGCTCTTTGTGCTCCCATCACCTCCAAGGCAGTTTTGGGAATCTTTTGAGGGGTGGGGTGTGATTTCCTCTGGATGGGGAGAGCTTGACTCTCCAAATGTGCATGCTGCACGTGGCTGAAGGGGTGCGCTGTCCCTTGTCGGCAGCATTGCTGTCTTTCCCCCCTACACAGACATCCTTGGACACTTGCACATTCACTCATCTCTGTCTTCCGTGAGCTGCTCTGGTTGGTCACATGGCGGCCTTGGAGAGTGTTCCCTGAACACCACAGTGAGTGAGTGGATAGATCTGATGCTTAGAGCGGGGTTGGATGTTTGGAGGCTATTCTCTCAGGAGAAGTGGGTAATTTTAGAATTGACAGTGACCACAGCATTCATTTTTTTTTCTGGATCTAAAAGTATTTATGGTCATCCCCTGCTGTTTTCCGAGGCTGGAAACCAGGCCAAAGCTCCCTTATACTCCAGGAGAATGTTCCCATTAGGCTGGTAGCAAATGGCTATTCTGCTTGCTCCCAACCCATGACCAACAAGGGCCTAGCCAGGCTTCTCTCACGGTGGCTAGACCCCAGCATAGAGCCTATCACCCTGTGGTCACTCCGGGGTCATTTTATAGCCTGTGTGGGCCAGGGCATGGCTTCTCACAGGCCCGTGGGATGGCTACTTAGGGGTTGGAGAGCACACAGAGGGTGGCAGATACTGTTAGCATTAGTAAACTGTGGTTTCTTTTTCTCCTACAGCGTTGCCAAGTCTCCATTCAGTGTACATGTGTGGTTCTGTAACAAGAACACATACTAGCTTTGTGCAGGGAGGGAGTTGACAAGAAAAGCCAGGAGGAGTAGGCTTCCTAGACTCCGTCTTTAGGGGTCTCTGGGAAGGTGCATATCCGTAAGTAAGCACAGAAGAGCCACGCATGCCAGTCTAAGGACCCAGCCTCCTTTTTGAGTAGGAGATCGCCACTCTCAGATCTGTATTAGTCAACTCCCAGTGACAAAAAGGGTATATGAAACCTGAGCAGGTGGGGGCTGGGGAGAAATTAGGAAACAAGATGGTGACAAATTCAATCCGGCAAATGCTGCTTCTGAAGACACAGCCTACCAAGGACCTGTCAACCCCAGAGGTGGCATGCCTCTTCACAGAACCACACCAGAAACACCTCTTTCATTTGCTCCCTCCCTTCCTTCAGCAAGACCACAGACCTGGAAGGCACAGAGGTCTGATTACCAAAGTATGTGCTCCTTGCATGAAATCAGGAAAGCCCAAGGAACAACCCCACCCCCAATCCTGCCCCAGTGATGCTGGACAAACATTGTTAACCTTCTTTTGATCTCTCCCCTCCTTTTTAAGAATAAGCTCTTGTCACAAATCTGGGGCCACACCATATCTGCAAGGGATAAAGGTGTTCCCATCCATACAAAACTCTGTTTTAGTAAAGTCGGCCCCTGTTGTTGGACATTTAGACCCTCCTTTTTGTTGTTTGTTTGTTTGTTTTGTTTTGATGACTATCTTGGGGATTGAAACAATCTTTGTTCTCATTTCATGTGGATGTACTCTTGTTTTAAAACATTTCTTGGCAAGGAAACTTTTTGGCCTGCCAAGACCCTTACTTACCCTCCCCACTTCCACCCCCGCCCCATTATCTTTCTTTCTCAAGGATGAGTTAAATCCTTCAAATTGCTGTTTAATCCTGTTTGTACTTCTTTGGGGCGTTGGTGGAATGGGACCACAGCTGGGCTTGTTTTCCCCATGGACATGACAGCTGGGAGGGCCTTCGGATATTCTGTCGATAGTGTCTCTAAAAGTAGTGTTTGCCAGATTGAATCTGTCACCAGATTTTGGTCTTCCGTCTTGTCCCACCCCCACTCCCCCCAACTCTGATGCATCCATCATCTCGTTGTAGATGGATAATACAGATGTGAGCCAGTGGGGGGATTGTGCAAATTAGCCATTAGTCCAGGATGGAAGGAATGTGCCTGCTTCAGAACCCAGGGGAACCATGGAGGCTGAGACAAAATGGGGGGGGGGTAGCGGGTCAGCCTGGTATCAGCTTTCTGTGGGTCTCTGAGCAATGAATGACCTGCCTTCCGTCCTGACCCTTAGAGGCAATGCTTGGTAAGGGGACTCTACTCTCAGTGACAACCACCAGTCACCTCCAGTAAGTGTGTGGCTACCCTTCTCACTCCACATGGGACGAGGAAGGAAACATAACTGACCGGGAGAGGACAGGCTGGATGCCAGGCCCTGTGCCATGCGTCTCATGAGCGTACATATGGCCAGAGCCAGCATGCTACAAGCAGTGTCACCCTGCAGTCAGGAAGCCGAGAGGCCAAATTCCGCAGCAGGGACTCCTGGAAACCACCTGCTGCTGCGAAGAACCTCGGTCTCTCCATCTGAAATTGGGGCCTAAGGATACTGGCTTCCTGAAGTACTATGATGACTTTAGCCTGAGCTATACACCTAATGTGCCAAGTGCCAGGGCTGCCTAGAAATAATTTCCTCTTATTGTTCCCAGCTCTCCTCATATCCTCCTCAGAGACTCGTAGTCCCGGATAACCTTCTAGGGAAGCAAACACGTTCGTAGAAATTCATAACTCTTTCTAATTAAGAAAGATGAGGCTTGACCGAGACTCATCTGAGAGACGCTTCCTAGACAAGCTATCTTGCCATGTGCTGAGGTGAGGGGTGGGGCTCCTGGGACTTGCACTACTTTCTTTCCTGTCCCTGGGCCCTGCTTCATGATTCCACGTATGACCTCCTGACAAACAGTGCCAAGGCTCTGCAGGCACCAAAGTTAGTGTGTGACAGTGACTACCGGAGGTGCCTCAGCTCACGAAGCTTTACTACTCCTCGAGGGTCAGAGGGGGAAACTGAGGCTTCCAGGCTCAAGGTCACTGTGTGTTGCTCAAGAAGCCAAGGCCAGAGTCCAGGCCACTTCCCCACTTCCTCGATCAGAGAAGAACAGCAACCAGGTGTCCCAAGTGTCTGCGACATCTACCAGAACAGCAATGAGAGTCCCTCCTAGCTCGGTCTAGCATAGGGAACTCCTCGCTCCCCAGCATGGGGCAGCAACTCAGGAGGATGTTCTTGAGAAACTGGACAACCTCCTTTCACTCGGCCTCAGACTCTCCATTGGGAGCTTAATGAGTCTCTCCAAGCTCCCACAGATACATCAGGCGAGCAATGTCACCGCCACCGCCGAGACAGAGGGGACAAAGCAAACCTTTAGGCGCAGGTAGATTTTTAATCCACCCTGGAGGGCACGGGGGGGGGGCGTGTGACACCCCTCACATCCTCCGGATGAGGATGCAAACCTAACGCATAACGCCTTCGGCGTGGGTATGACCGTTGAGGGAGGAAACCGAGGTAGAGGCATCAGACCAAGGTCAGGTGCTTCCACTGTGCAGCGCAGTCTGCGGTCGAACTGGGGACGGGGGTCACAATGCACCCTGAGGATTCTGGAGTAGGCAGGCAAGGCGGCCAAGCCACAGCCTGGTCTCCGTGCCACCCCACCCCTATCCCCATTCCGAGGCGACGTCTCCCGGGAGGCGGCGGCAGCGGCCGGCCACCTTATCTTACCTGGTGCTGCTGCTGTGCACCGCCGGCTGCACCGAGTCGCTTAGGTCCGCGCGCGCTTGCACCGGCTGGGGCAAGGATGGAGCTGGTGGCGTGCGCCTAGCACCCACTTCCTCGTCCCCGCCCCCAGCTTGCTCCTCCTCATTCTGAAAGCCTCTCCTTCCCTCAGCGTTTTCTCCCAAATTCATTCCCCTCTCTCCCCCTTTCTCCTCCCTTCTCTCTTTCCCTCCCTCCCTTTCTCTCCTTTCTCCTTCTCTTGCTCTCTCTTCCTCCCACTCCCTCCTCCCTTCCGTCCTCGTCCCTTTCTTTCTCTGGGCACTTTCTCCCTTCCCCCTTTCCTTTTCCTTCCTTTCACCTGTCACCTCCCCCGACCTCCCACCCCCACACAATGGCTTCCTTCTGCCCTAAACCTGAAGCTCCCTGGCCTGAGACCCTGCCTACCTATTTGTACATAAAATGGTGTGAGAAAGATGCCTAGTTATGGCCCACTCTAGCTTGAGAACACTAGGCCAGAACTGAGATGGACCCTTTACCTGAGTTCCCACGACCTGAACCACTCTAGGCTTGCTAAGTGTGAGAGAAAAACCAGTTTAGGGAGAAAATCCTGCAAGATCCTGGGATCTGGAAAGGCAGAGATCTGAGAACTGAGAATGGCTGTCAGCCCTGGGGTTCTGGTGGAAAGAACAGGCAGTGGGTGGGGCTCTGGGGTAGGACAAATAAAGGTTGTCCAGACTGAAAGTCCTGTCTCCTGGATGTGGAGTCAATGCGGCCTCAGGTGGAGTGCCACCAGGCAGGAGGATGTGTCCTGCCAAACTCCTGCAGTAAACTCCCTCCACGTAGCAGACAGCCCCCTCCCCCAGTACCCTGAGGCAGCTCATCTGACCACCTGCCTCCCTATGCTAGGCTGCTGCCCCAGTGCCTGGTACAGCACTGAAGCCATCCTGCCTGTCCACATCCCCTCTGCTGAGGTCCTTATGGTAAGCACTGGGCAAGTGTCTTCCCACGCAAGCCCATTTCCTCTTCAGTGACCCTAAGGATCCCGCTCGCCTTAGGGAGGCTTGGGTAACAAAGGATAAAGCCTTGGCTAAGGCAGTGAAGAGGATGCAGGGTAAACTTTGTGTACGCTCTACTCAGTAGGGATGCATTTGCCAAGTCCCTTTGTAGCAAACCAGTCTGTCTCCAAGGTAGCATTCTGTGCTCTCCTCTTGCCCGTTCACAAAGCGGCCCAGGTCATCTCTAAAAAGCGCACTTTGGATCAAACATTTCTGCTCCTGGGCTTCTAGCTCCTCCCCCGACACCCCCCCCCCCCCCCCCGTACTCTGCTGTACTCATACTCAAATGCAGGCTCTTCCTGTCCTGTCCACACACCCAACCCCCCATCTCCCCCCCCCTTCCCGCACCCTCCCCCCTCCCCCCCCGTACTCTGCTGTACTCATACTCAAATGCAGGCTCTTCCTGTCCTGTCCACACACCCAACCCCCCATCTCCCCTCCCCCTTCCCGCCTCATGGTCTGTAGACATGCCTCTCTATGATGAGTGAGGTCTCAGTGCCTCTCTCAGCAAGACCGTGATGCTCTGTAACTTGTAAGGCTACTAATGTATTGGTGGAAATGGCTTTGGTGAGAACTTGCCCAGTGTCTCCTCCATCTGCTGTAGGATGCCCATTAGGGGAATGTTCTGGAAGAGGCTGTTCCATTACCTGAGTCCCCAGAGGACAAGCACTATTAACGACAGTTCTGCTTGTTGACAGCCTTTACAATTTCTGAGGTCATCTGACTGCCTTTAAAAAAAAAGGTATTCTTCATTTTTATGTGTACCTGCATGTACCTGTTTGCATTGTGAGTGTGCCTGGTGTCCATGAAGACCAGAAGAGGGTATTGGATAGCCTGGAACTGGCTAGGGGATAGTGGTTCACAGAGGCTTGTGAACCACTGTGTGGGTGGTAGGAATCAAACCTGGGCCTTTCAGGGAGAGCAGGTCTTAACTGCTGAGCCAATTCTTTAGACACCCAGGCCATCGGATCTTGTCGGATGGTCACGGTCCCTTCAGTACCTTACTGAGACACAGGCACAGTCAGGCTGGTTCTTGCACTTGGTGGCTAGGCTGGATGGATGTTTCAAGATGACCATGGCTGTTTGGCCCAGGCGCCTGTGCAAAGGGAGGTGGCATGTACACCCTGCTCTAGGAATCCAGATCAAGGAGCTTTGCAGTTTGAGTGCTCCCTCCACAACCCCTGTGTGCCCCAGCCATCACGCTCTGCAGATGCCCGAGATGACAGAGTGATGCTCACCTGGCCTGAGTTGTCAGGTGGTCGGGAAGATGCATGGGTATGCTCAGGCAAGAGGGGCATGTCTACCCTCAGGAGAAAGCGGCTCCTTGTTTTAGGCAACTGGGCTGGCCTGGCCTGGCCTGGGCTTTGCCTCACAGGAGGATCAACTAGACAGGCGGCAGCAGGGGAATATTTCCTGTCTCTGAGGCCCTTTTGGTGCTTGTGAAAGCGGCATCATAGGCATGTCTGCTACAGAGAGCTTGGGGGAGGCTTCAACTAAGAGAAGAAAGGGAAGAGAAAATCAGGTATGGTGTGCAGACCTGTAATCCCAGGACTCAGGAGTTCAAGGTTGTCCTTGGCTCTGTAGTAAATTCAAGGCCACCCTGAATGACACCCTGTCTCAAAAAAAAAAAAAAAGTAAAATAAAATAAAAAGAGAATATTAAGTTTACTTATTTACTCAACAAATGCACACTGAAGCCTGTTGGGCACAAATTCCATACCAGGATACAGCAATGTACAAAATAGAAAAGGGTCTACTATACCACACGGAGACAGCAACACCAGGTAGTTCCACTAAAAGGAATTAAAGCAGGTAATAGAACTCTGAATATCTGGGTCAACTGGGTTTAGTGCCCCTGATGTGTGTGGCATTAAACCTGAGCTGGGCCCAGTAAGAGAGAGTAGACCAGTATCAAGTGCCTGGAGGTAGGTTCTAGTGTGGCCTTGAGTGGCTGAGGGATGGGAGCTGGTGGGAGGTGGGGTTAATAAGTTGGGTGAGTGGAGTCCGGTTACAATGCCGCAGAGTCACTGGAAGGTGATGGATTGGTCAAACTGCCAGCACTGGGAAGTTTGCTGCAACCCTCAATCTGGCACCGAACTGCAACTTTTTCCACCTCTGATGATCCGGTCCGCACCTCCATGCCAACGGGGAGACCTTTGGAAGCCGCTAAGCCCTATCAGTATAGGCATCCTCGCTAACTAGACACATGTCCCCATTTTACTGGGTTTGTGGGAGCTGCCAGACTCAGGCCCCCTTGCTCTGAGTGTGTAAACAGCATCTTCTTCTGGCAAAGGGCGCCTGGAAAAAAAAAAACCACCTCCCATTCTAAAGAAACCCAAACCACTGTTGACAAAAATAGAAAGGAAAAACAAGGTTTTTTCTCCCCCTTTGGAATGAGTAATCTCTGCTGAATCTGATTGCTAGAAATTGAGGGGGTGGGGGAGGAAGGGAAGAAGGGAGGAAAAAGCCCAAACACGGCAATTAAAATTTTGAATGACAAGGTATGGTGATAGCATTTAATAGAGTAGCCTGTGGAAAACTCCACAGAGAACCTGCTGGGCTCATCACTGCTTCTTTCCATGGCGGCTTGGGGTTTGTGCAGGGCTCCTAAGAGTGTGGTTGGAAGTAAGGGTCTTAAGATGTGGTAAGAGTCTCTGCTCTGGACATCCTGGAGGAGTGCAGCCAGCTCCTAACCCTGCAAAGCTGTTGTGGGGCCCAGACCTGGCCTTTCCCCAGCATCTTAAAGTCTGAACAGCCCTCAGTTCCGGTTCATGAGACAGGAAGGAGTGCTGTGTGTAAAGTATTTGGCATTTTCTGCATATTGTGCTGGGTTCTTTACACACAGCATTTTAACTTATTCTCTTCAGAGCCGTGAAAGGTGTTATTATTCCCCCCAGGCCTACAAATGGAGGCTACAAAGGCAATAGCATCTTCCTACTTCTCATTTCTGTGACTAGGGACTCATCCAAACACAACCCTACTTCTAGGCCATGTGCTGCCCTAGCCTGCTGTCTCTCTTGGGAATTAGACTGCTCTGTGAGCATGGAGAGGATTTTTAAGAGCAGGTCTGCTCATGGACTGGGTAGGTGGGAGGGACATTCCAAGGAGCAGCTCAGAGAAGTTGCTACGGTTCCAGTGCTGTTTGTCCTCCAAGCTTGGTCCCCACTGTGGTGGGAACTTTAACAGCCTCAGGCCAGTCGGGAATGGCCCTCTGAAGGGATTCTCGGGTCTCCATCTCACCTTGCGTCCTGTTGGTAACGCCATCTCTGTCTCTGGCTTATGCCCGTGCCTCATCTGCCTTGGGGTCTTCCTTGAACCCAGGAACATGAAGAACTGTGAACCAAGGCTTTTGTCTTTAATGGCCTGTGGTGTGGACCCTGAGCGCAAATCCTGGCATGCAATCATGTATGTGGTGTGTGTGTGTGTGAGAGAGAGAGAGAGAGAGAGAGAGAGAGAGAGAGAGAGAGAGACAGACAGACAGACAGAGAGAGGGAGGGAGGGAGAGAGAGAGAAATACACATACAGAGAGAGAAGGGGGAGGGAGGGAGATATATATATATATATATATACACATAGTCATATAGGGAGGGGGGAGAGATACAAAGACATATAGGGGAGGGGAGAGATATATAGACATACAGGGAGGGAGGGGGAGGGAGGGACATAGCAGGCACAGTGGGATTGCTGAGGGAGGCTGAGGAGGCACGTTGGTCTAACACCATAAGAGTGCTTGAACATTATGCTAGGAGCCTGCGCTGAGTCCTGGTGGCAAAGAGAAGACACCTTTGAGAGATGGCGAATGGGAGAAGGAAGAGACAAAGAAAGGGTCTTCTGAGCTCAAGGAACAAAAATGCCCCCAGTGGTTCAAGAATGTGGGGTAACTCATGAGAAGTAAGGCTATCATGGGGGCCAGAGACTCGTGGATCTTGGGGGCAACCTCTGCACCTCACTTCTGCATCTCCCAGCAGTGCTCTTTTCCCCCTTCAAAAACCACATTGCTCCAGTTCCTGGTCCTCCAGAATTTTCACTTTTATGACATCTCTGCTTGGGTTTCAAAGCCACAGAGCTTTAATGCTAGTCTCTCAACTATTCAAATCCAGGACCCAACCTTCTGAGGAAAGAGGCTCTTGACACCTCAAGACCAAGGGAAGGAAGTGGTGCTGCTGACTGCAGACAGCCTGCCAGGAAGGCACCTGCGATGTGATGGTCACATGACTCCAAGGGTGCCACAGAGAGGGTGTGGCCAGCTCAGGTTCAAAATAAGGAACTGGCAGACTGTGCAGGTTGGCCACAGGGCCAAGGTGTTTGTGCAAACATTTCTTTGGATGTTTCTGTGAGGGCTTTGTGGGGGGTGAGAGCTGCAGTAAGTTGTTGGACTTTGAGGAAAGCATGCTGCCATTCCTAGTGTGGGTGTGTCTAGCTAATCAGTTGAAAACCTGAGTGAGATGAGAAGGGCCCATCTCTACACAAGAAGGAGTCCTACTGGGCAAAGATGGAGTTGAGGCACAGCATGAACCTACCTGGGGTCTCAGCCCATGACCTTAGAGTTCAGCATTGCCAGCCTTCGTAATTTGTGGGGACTGACTCCTCCAAGCAAGCCTCCAGGGGCTGAAGAGATGGCTCAGTGGTTGTTAGGAGCACCTCCTGATCTTCCAGAGCACCTGAGTTTGTTTCCTAGGTTGCTCACAACTCTTTGTAACTCCAGTCCCGTCCCAAGGGATCTGACGTCCTCTTCTGGCCATTGTGGGCACACCTATACATATGGTATACACCCCCACAGACACAGACACAAGCACATAAATAAAAGTTAAATGACAATAATGATGATGAGAAATCTGTTTTTGACTACTACTACTGCTGCTGCTGCTGCTACTACTACTACACACACATACACACACACACACACACACACACACACACACACACACACACACACTTAGTGTAAGGTAGAGGAGTGGCAACTGCCACAGGCTGTCCAGACCTGTAGACTCATTTGTAATAGCTCAGAATAAGGCCAGATGTGGGAATTATCCTGGCCTCTGGGAACCTGACTGGATTATTGATAAGTCCAGTGAGGCAAAGCTCTCTGGGATACAGTCAGGAGACGAGGATTGTGTCTGGTCTGCGTGCTGAGAGCAATGGCATCTGCCACACTAACCTCCAGCCCCTCTTTGCTTTGTCCTCTATTCTCCTAAATTCCTGGGAAATCTGATATTAGTTTTCCCAGCCTACACTGTGGCTAGGTACTGTCGTGTGACCCGCTCTGTTGGTGAGATAAAGGGCTAGGAATCTTCTTCTCAGAATAGGAAAACCAGACAGAAGGAACACCTCCCTCCTTCCCCTGGGCTGTCCATCCCAGTCCCCTGTGATGTCATCATTGAGACAGCAGCATTGTGACTAGAGGGAAAGGACCTAAGAACTGAGGAGAAATGGACACAGAACCCAGAAAACAAGCATGTCTTAATTTGGGGTTTATTGCTGTGAAGAAACACCATGACCTCGGGGTAGCTCTTATAAAAGATAACACTCAATTGGGGCTGGCTTACAGTTTCAGAGGGTTAGTCCGTTATCATCATGGGTGCGGAGGCTGCATGGCAACGTGCAGGCAGACATGGTGCTGGGGAAGGGGCTGAGAGCTCTACACTTTGATCCACAGGCAGCAGAAGGAGACTGTGTGCCACACTGGGAGGAGCTACAGCATAGGAGACCTCAAAGCCCGCCCCACAGTGACACACTTCCTCCAACAAGGCCATATCTCCTAATAGTGGCCCTCCCTATCGGCCTCAAACACATGAGCCTCTGAGGGGGGGGGGGCGGGGAATACCTATTCAGACCACCACAGGAAGTCTGTCCTCCTGTGAGAAATAACCATGTGTCATCATGTGGCTGTGCGGTCACCTGCCGAACACCTCTGTTAGTCAGCAACCAGAGCAAGAAAGCAAGTACAAATGATGACAGGAAGTGGGGGGTGGGTCTGTGTGATGGCAATGGTGTGGTTAAGGGTCCTTCATAGCAGAAGTGGGGACAGACTGCCACGAGAGACAGCAGTCCTGCCTGCCCCACCCAGCTGCACAGGTCTAGTGCACAGTGGAGATGGAGAGCTGGCCAAAGCAGGGACTCGACAGTGGTTCAGCAGCCACTCACACTTGGGGAGAGGACTTCCTGTTGGGACAGGAGCTCCTTATTCAGCCATGGTCCTGTAAGTACCATCAGTAAACCCAGTGCTTCACCAAGCTGGGCTAGAACGTGGATTCTTTTTATTTAGTTACCTACTGGTCTGTTGCCCAATCTGAGATCTCTCTTTTACATATTCCAAGGAAAAGTCAGCCCCTTTGGGAGTTGCTACTTTGCAACTTTTTGCTTGTGGACTAATAAAATGACTCCTGGGTAAGTCACTGTGAATCCCCTTACAACTGAACGCATCCCAGCTCCAGAAAACACGTGACTATGTAGAAAGCATGGCCCTCACTCAAGTCAACCATTCTTCCAAGGTCTGGTGACTCAGTTTTCCTGTTACGATTTGCTTTTATTACATCCTCTATCCGATCTCCTACCAGGTTTAAACATTGCCTTTCTTGAAAGTCAAGGTCAGAGTTGCAGGCTAGACTGCATGCTCCTCCTCTGAGCTCCCTTAGCTGTGGACATTTGGTTTTAAGGCACATGTCACATGGTTTCGTTAGGGTAGCTTACCCACATGTATGTTCTGAGCGGTCAGGCAGGAAGGAGGAGGGCAGGATTCAGGCCTATTTGTCCCTCCCAGTGCACTTCCATTGTGTGTCAGGGCCCAGGTCTAAGACATGGCTTCCCCTAACTTGAAGGAAGGCTTGCAAAGTGATGATTCGCCTTGCCAGGCTCTGTAGTACAATATAGGGAAGACACCAGGGGTGGAAATGTTCTTTTTGACACAAAAGTTGGAATATTTTGAGTTATGTGATTAAAAAGTTTTTTTTTAAACGAGTGTGTGTGTGTGTGTGTGTGTGTGTGTGTGTGTGTGTACATAGCTAGAGGTCAAAGGACAACATTCAAGAGTCAATCTCTCCTACCATGTGGATATCAGGGGTTGAATTCGGGTCATCAGGCTTAGTGATAATGCCTTTGTCTTTTGATTGAGCTATCTTGCCAGTCCTGACTTCTTAGATTAAATAAAAATATCCACTTATTCAATTGTATGTCTGTGTGAGTGTGCCCAAATGTCTGTGTGAATGTATGCACATGTGTCTGTGTGGGTGTGCACATGTATCTGTGTGAGTGTATGTATATGTGTCTGTGTGAGTGTATGTACATGTGTCTGTGTGAGTGTGCACACGTGTCCATGCGCAGATGTGTATGCCTGTACCTGCGTTCAGGGGCCTAGAGAGGGTGTCAGATGTCCTATTTTGTCATCACTCTAGTAGATTTTATGTGACAAGTTCCATAGACTGAGGCATTAACTTTAAAGGAAGGAGGTCTTTTGGAACTGGTTGTAGAACTCTTGGTTGGAGAAAAAAATATTGAGTTGTAATTTTCATGGCAATTAATTTATTTTATTTTATTTTTCTTATCTATGAGATGCTTTTGATAGCCTAGGCTGAGATTTTTATCGAGAAATTGGTTAAGAGACCATCCCTTGAGATAGAGTCACTAGTCATGACTTTATCTCTGTGAGAAACAGTGCTGGACCCGGGCTTCCATCTTCTCAGGCTGGGAGTCAGCAAGGCCCGGCAATCTCATCTTTGGTCTCCTCAGAGCTGGGCTCACAGAAGTGCATGGCATGACTGTCTTCATACATGTGTGCTAGGGTCTGGACTAGTCTACATGGCTGTCCAGCAAATCTTTTAACCACTAAGCTATCTCTCCAGCCCCAAACCTTTTGACTTTTCATTCTTAAAAGCTATGATATTACTTTTTAAGTAGAAGCACTTTAAAGAAAGATAATAAAGTTTGTCAACATTTAAAGCATGTGTGCTACAAAGTGAATCTTCTGAGTGCTTCTCTTATGAATTATTGATCAAATTCCAGAATTTTATCTTATACATTAAAATTTTTAGTCATTTTATTGTAATAAATGGAGTCGTGTTACATATTCCTCATTCTGCTTTTAGGTAAAAATTGCATTTTCTGATATTTTATACAAATAGCTATAACTTTGCTTAAAGTAGTAGAATGGTTTTTGTATTAGTTAGCTATTGCTGTGTAACAAATTGCCACAGTTAATGGCTTTTTATTTATTATTTCACAAATTCTGTAGGTCGGGAATCTTCACATAGCTTAGCTGGGGCCTCTTTTTCTGGTTCTGTCACTTGGCTGTAATTAAGATATCTGGAAGATTTGAGCCCTCAAAAGTCCCATGGGGCCAGATCTCCTTCCTGATAAAATTCAGGTACTTTGGGGTTACTTTCCCCGAGGGCTTGAGTTCTTTAGTGGCTGTTGAGCAGAGCAATTGGTCTCAGTTCTTTTCTATGTAGCCCTTTCCAACATGACAGCTTGCTTTTCCAAAGCTAGCAATGCTGCTAATCTGCTAGCCTGATAGAAGGAAGTTACAGCTGTTTGCGGTCAAATCACACAAATGACATCCACTTGTTTAAGGTGTCCTATTGTTTAGAAGCAAGTTATGGGTCCTGTTCATTTTCGAAGTGATGGTTTGACGAGACCTGTAAGCACTGGGAGCCAGGTACTGTGGGGACCACCAGCTGCTGCAGTGTCTGTCACAGGGTCCCACTTGCTCATGCTGTTGCTGAGGACCACTCAGGCTGTTGATAGTTTTTGAATCAGTGTAAACAATACCATCATTCCCGTGATTTTCACCTTCAGGAACTGGCTCAAGAAAAACACCTGAAAGTGAATTTCTCATTCTAAGGCAAATAGATTCATGAGCAAGTACTAGATCAAATAAGGTAGATCAGATGTGCGAGCTCAACAGCACTATGAGCATGAATCCCTCCCCCAACTCCTAACACTGAGTATTTACTCATCCATCCAATATATTTTTTGGTGTGATTGTATCCCAGTAAAGCTGGATACATTTTTTTTTATCAGCTCCTTATCTGTGTTAGGGTGCTTTGGTTAGCAGGAATAAAAATCCTTTTGAGCAAGCATATGTTTTAAAATAAAAACTCCTACTTTTCCAAAGAGAAGATGGAGCAACTCCCTGAAACAATAGTTGTTTTTCCTTGTGGGATTAGAAACAGTGTTTATTCCAGCACTTGAAAGTCATCCCACTTATTGTTCATACTCTGGGGACTTAGGAGACCTCATTTCTCTACAATTCTTTTGATCTGTTTTCTCTTCCTTATTGCAAGTCCTTCCTGTTACTCAGAGTAAGAACCCTTGTAGCTTCCTTTTGGATTCTAACAATATTTCTATCACAAAGCAGATGTCTATGAAGTCATGATGCAATCTCTTCCCCGGCCCTTCTTTCAGATACACTGACGATTAAAATATTGATGTGCATCGTTTAGGTTTTTAAAAACTTTCCCAATATGTGCCATGATGAAGCTGAGATAAAAGAATAAGATGCCAAGAAAAAGATGATGGTGCCACGGCTGATGGTAGCAATGGTGACAACGAAGGTGGCAGCTACAGTCAGTGAGCATCCGCTGAGCTGTTGCATTGCTTTGATAGCATAGCACATTTTCGTACCACTTAAAATGTTAAGAAAGGCTTATTGTTTATCACTACTGAGCCTCTAAATACTCTAAGAAAAGCCTTTCTCAACCCAAATGATACGACTTTGTACTGGAGATGGCCCAGTAGCTGATAGTGCTCCGAACTCTTGAAGAGGACCCAGCCAGGTTCGATTTTTGGTTCCAGAGGATATGATGCCCTCTTCTGGCCTCTATGAGCATTGCACACACATGAAGCACATTTATGCAAATATGCACCTAAAATTAAATCCTAAAGCCCTTTTAACTTTTTTATTTTCCCTTATGACTTTTATGGTGATATTGGAATATATCAAGTCAACTATTTCCACAACATCTGCTTGAGTGTGCCATTCTTTTTCCATTGACCTGAGGAGCTTACAAGTCTCACTGTCTCTTTGTAGTCACCAGCAGTGACACTGAAGTTGGACAGACTTAGCTTTTCATTTCCACTTCCTGGCCACATAGCCTTAAGATGCTTAAGTAATTTTTTTTGGGGGGGGGGCTTATGTTCTGATTTTCAGAGTGGTGATCTCAGGGTTTGGAGTCTGGAATGCTGGGAGACAAAAGCTGTTACAAATGCAAACCACTCAGGTGCCCATGGCTGCTGTTTCCCAAGATGAATTTTTCCTGTGTCCTGGAAGCACAGCAGTTAAGCCCATTGCACATTGCAGAAGAGGGCAACTTAAGTATCTACCAAAAGAAAGAACAGGCAACGGGAGCGCCACTTCTTATTTCTTTCTTGGACATTTTCTTTTGAACTCTTTTTTTTTTCCTCACTCAATTTAATTTTAATTGCTTTACCAAGATCTTCTTCCAAGTGCTAATGAGGTTTTTATTGGCATTGCAGCAAATTAATGGGATAGTTTCAGAAGAATTAGCCGCCAAGAGTATGGTCATTTGCCCAGTACATCTTTCCTAGGCACTGGGGTGTCTGCTGTTGCTTTTGCTCTTTAGAAAGAAGCATCAGGCCATCGCAGAGACGGGGCTCTTAGGGTCTTAGCCACGTTCTCTCATGCTACACTCAGCAGGTGGAAACACTTGGCTTTGGAACCCAGCAGATCCTGGCATGAATCCACTTAATATGGGTGTGACCTTGAGAAATTGCCTTGTCACTCTGAGTCTTGGTCTCTGGTGTACCTGTGTGCTTGCACAGCCTTCCTAACTGTGATGTTAGCTGTTATGCTTTTCCTGGGCTGCCTGGTATGATAGAATTGCACAGCAATGTCTTGCCTTAGGCTTACTTCCTGATACTACAGCCATACATTCTTTATAACTATAGGCGTGCACTACCACGTGACTCTCCACCCTCCCCCATCCTTCGGTGGCTAGGATCCTGCTATACACCTGTGCTGTGTCCCCAGGCTAACAGCCTCTAAGATTCTTGAAGGTGATGCTGACACTGATGGTGGAGATGTGGAGAAGAAAGTTATTGTCCTGCCCGAGGTCGCATGGAGGGGGAGGGGAGGGGAGGAGCAGGGCATTTTGGAAGATGTGAATGTGGATAAAAAGGGAGGGGGTCTTCTTAGAAAGAGAGCGGAGAAAGGCAGCGAAGTGGAAGAGAAAAGAATCCCAAATGTGATAACTATTTGAAAGGGAAATGCCCCACCCCTCCAAACTACTGCATACCATTCTCCGCCTCTCCCTCCCTCCCTTTCCCTTCCCCCCCTCTCTCTCCTATAAGCAGGGAGATACTGAGACCCTCCTCCCTGATCCCAGAAGGCCTTTGATCCTCAAGGCAGGGCAGCTGGTCTGGCCTCTCATTGGCTGCTGCCTGGCCTCATTCAACCATGGGTGCTGCAGATCCCTTGCAGGGTTCCAGACCAGCCTCAGGTCTCCCCAGGGCCACAGCCTATCAAGCATGATGTCCCTGCCTTGCATTCTCAGTGCAGGCAGGCAGTGAGGGTGGAGACATCCCTCAGTGTTATGCCTGGTCTAGCCCCAGGGAACCCTCCCTGGGGGAGTTGAGAAAAGCTACAGGGCTTGTGGAAAGAGGCCAGATCCTGGCTCTCCGCCCTGCCCTGCTCCCTCATGGCTTCTCTGGCAGCTTTAGCTTTTCCTTGATGTCGTCGGGGGCTTCCTCAGGACAGAAGGGCTAGATGACTTTTCTGAAACAGTGCCAGTTTCAGTTCTGCATACTCACTGCTCACTCCCACCGCTCCTCGTGAAAGTATTGTCTCACCATGGACTCCTCGCGTGACATGACATACATTAGAAAGTGTCCCTGCTGGAAAGAGTTGACACACTCCAATGAGTAGTAGGACAGGTGCTTTTTACAAAAGGACCAATGGGCTTATGGGTGCCATGAAAGCCAGTGCTGAAGCCTTAGTCACCACTGGGCATTGGTCCCCCAAGACTGACAAGGGAGGGGACAAAGTGAGTTCCAGACAGCCAGAAGTGGATAGAACATGCCTGGGGACAGCTGCCCCTTTCTGTAGAGGGAGGCAGTCATTTCCCAGTGTAAAAGGCAAGATGAAGGCAAGATGAAACACAATCTCACCTCCCTCTCCCCATCCCGGCAGAGCTCCCCATGGCACAAATGGGAAGCCAGGAGACAAAGGAGCCTTTGGGGATGTAGAGAGGGTCTGCAGGTTATTGGCCACCACAGGGAAGCCACACCCCACGTTCCAGAAGAGAAATAGGGCACATTGCCCTGAAGCCAGCTCTGTTGGATCGACCTTTTATTAACTTTTCAGTCCTCCTCACAACTTTCTGAGGGCTGTGGCATCATCAGTAACATCTCTATTCCATCAGAGAGGTCAGACACTTGAATGCCTCAGGAGCCACATTGCTGGGATCTGGCCCCAGACTGGTTCACACAAAGTCAGAGGGCAGAGGCGTTCATTGCACACCTATCTGCTCCTGTGTCTCTTGTCTGGTGGGGGGGTGGGGGAGTCCTCTTCCCCTAGAGTTCTGCACTCTCAAGTGTTCTGAGGCTGGCAGGTCTTGGGGATAGGATCACTCTCAAGCACAGGGTCAAGCCAGAACACATCAAAAGGAACTGCAGGGCCACCTGTGTCAGCTAACGGCCAAGGGGCCACTATGAGCATTGAAACCAGCTTGTCAAAACTGGTGCCACCAGGGGCCCAGCCTGGCTCTTGTGACTTAGAGGGAGGCAGGCAATGGACTCTATGAGTGTGAAGCTCCACCACTCTCTCAGGTGTGACCTCAAAGGGTTATTTTACTGGTCTTACTTGAGAACAAGATGTGTGTTACACAACCCATGGGCTTGAGAGAGTAAGTGTAAATCTGACCACATCTGAACAGGCGTTTCAGCTCCAACGTCCTGTGGGACAGTGGGCCTATAAGAAAATGAGGCTGGGAAAGTCTTGGACCTAGTGGCCCTGCAGCCTTCGTAGAGCACCCAGTCAGCCGTCCTGTGTTTGTGATGCTGCTGATGCCAGCAGTCCCCTAGGCCGCCAAGGGTGCAGAGCATGGTATTGGGGTTACAGGCAGGATGTGACACTGGTCATGAGAATTCACCACTGTTGTCCTTTTTTCCAACACAGGTCTTCTCTGTGTAGCCCTGGCTGTCCTAGAACTCAGTCTGAAGACTGACCTGGCCTCAAGCTCAGAGATCCGCCTGCCTCTGCCTCCAGAGTGCTGGGATTAAAGGCGTGCCCTACCAAGCCCAGTTCACCACTGTTGTCTTAATTGGATTTTCTATTGCTCTGATAAAGACAAAGTCCAAAAACAAGTGAGGGAAGAAAGGATTTTTTTTTTTTTTTTTAATTCTTACCCTTCTGTATCACAAGGAAACCCAGAGCAGGAACTCAAGGCAGCAACCTGGAGGCAGGAATTAAAGCAGAGGCCGTGGAGAGACACTGTTTGCTGCTGTATTCCCCAAGGCTTGCTCAGCTCGCTTCCTTATAGCACTCAGGCCACCAGTGTAGAGGTGGCACCACCCAAAGGGAGCTGGGCCCTCTGACATCAATGCTTAACTAAGAAACCGCACCATAGACTTGCCTAGAGCGAACGCTGATGGAGACATTTTCCTCGATTGAAGTTCCTTCTTCCTATATGACCCTGACTTATATCAAACTGACTGAAAATCTAGCCAATACAGTACAACTGTGTCAGTGGCCTGGATGTTTATGGCGTTATACTGTATTACCACCAAGAACATGCTTCCACTGACTCATTTCCTCTCAAGCCTTATGCTGTGTTTTTCTTGCCTTGTGCTGTTCTTCTTTTGGTGACATCTAGAGGCCACGTGGAAGTGACCGACCTCTTGGAGAGAGCAGGAGCTAGAGGCCTGGTTGGTCCTTTGAAGGCCAGTACTGAGACCAAGGGTATGTTTCTCCTGGGAAGGTCAGAGGACTCCTTTTGCAGGTCAGAAAGGATATCCACCAACATTCCACAGACAGGAAGCCCAAGGCAGGAGCCTGCCTGCCGGCTGCCTCAGATAGGGCCTGCCACATGGCAGGGCTTCGTAAATATTAGCTTAAGAGAGAAGCAGTTGTTCGGGCATGTGCCCTCTAAAGGGCTGAACATATAACTCAGGATTCCTGTGCATTCTGTAGGCATTGTTTTCCTGTGTAACAAAATAGCACAAATCAGGTGGTTTACACAACAGAAATCCACAATTCTGGAGACCGGAAGTGCGGGAGATCAGAACCTTTGGCTCCTTGCCCCTCTGCAGGCTTCAGTTGCCTCTGCCCATGGGTAGTGTTCTTTTCCTGTGTCTAAAGCCTTCCCTCCAGTCATATTTTTGTAGGCCCAATATTTCCTGCTGCTCATCAGGACTCTCAGTGATCAGGTCTCTTCCCAGATGAGCTCATCTTTATTGTCTGCCAAGACTTTGCTATGACTTGGACACAGTTCGAATATGTCTCTTAATGTATCAGTGGTAGCTTGGCCCTCGGAGTCGTGAGGCCTGTGTGGAAGGTGGTTAGGCCACTGGGGCATTGCCAGCTTTGTGGAGTGAGCTCTCAGTGCCAGTTAGCATGTGCCTCGTCTCTTTAGCACTGTTTCCTCTCCTCCTCATGTGTCATGTTATGACAAAGCGAGAGGGGCCTTGGCCAGAGATGCCAGAACAACGCCCCTAGAATTCTGAGCCAAATAAACTTTTTTTCTACAAATGGCTCAGGCTCAGGTCTTTTGTTTATAGAAACACAAAATTGACTTACGACAAGCTTTTTTCCTAATGAGTTTAGTACTAGTGTTGACTTCAGTGCCTTTCTGGTGACACAGTTCGTGTGACCTTGCTCACCCGAGAGCTTAGATCTTTAATCCTTTCTTTTATACCTCTGCTGAGTGTGTAATGCATACCCTACTCTAGAAGTTACAGGTTAGACATGAGCAAAGACACTGAAAACTGGTGCCCCGGAGTCACGGAGCTCACAGGCCCAGAATAGCAAGGCCATAAATAGGTAATAGGAAAGCGCTGAAGGGAAGACGGAAGCTGAGTGGCCATGGGGCGGCGGCTGCTGAAAACACTCTAGGCCAGGGGTTCTCAACCTTCCTAATGCTGTGACCCTTTAATACAGGTCACGCTGTGGTGGCCCCCTAACCATAAAATTATTTTCATTACTACTTCATAGCTGTAACTTTGCTACTGTTATGCACTTTCCAGCGGTCTTAGGCAACCCCAGACCACAGGTTGAGAATCACTTCTCTAGACTGTTCTGCGTCCTGTATGAGAAGCCTTCAGCAAATCTATTCTCGTTTATGTCCAAGTTCACTGGCTTCTGTGTCCCAGGCATTTGGAAGGTGGTTCCTTTCCTCGGCGTAAGAAACGCAATAGACTTCCAAATGCGTGCCAAGTGGATCCATCTGAAGAAGTCTTTGCAACCACTTTCTCAGAACCTGAACTTCCCGCACTGGTGTCTTAAAAAAAACTCTTGCCTCAAACACTGACTCTGACCTGTGACATGCCATTGGAAAAGCACAGGCTTTTCCTCCTCCCCTCCTCCCTGGGCTGGTTCTACAGTGGCCCAGGTCCAAATAGCCAAAACTGCCATTTTGAGAAACATCTTAACCCAGAGGGGCGGAGGCTCCAGGCCCCTGGGGACTAGTCCATGCTAAGGTCTGTGTGGTGGCCTTGAGCTCTGTTTCCCACCAGGGTCCCAGGGACAGAGAGCTTCTGTGACTTTTGGGCCGTGGCACAGCTGAGCTGGAGCTGGCCATGTCTCCATGCTCTTCCCTTTCTGAGCTCAGCCCACTCCATTTTAGAACTGCTGGTGAGTGTGGCAGGAGTGTTTGTCCCCAGGGTTGGTTTGTTCCTCAGCCAGGTATACTGCTGGCCTCCAGGGTTGTTGGCCTCCTCTGTGTGGGGGATCTACATGCACACCCCCCCCCCCCGAGATCCTTCTGCCTTGTAGCCAGCCAGCCTGCTTTGTCTTGCTCATCCCTGTCACCTGTGTCACGTCACTGACTTCTCCACATACTGGGGAAAGGATCCAGTCTTCAGTTTCACTCTTGTGTTCTAGAAGAGTTCTCGTCCTCATCTGATTTTGCTTACCATCCATTAAAGGCGGCCTACGACAGTTTGTGTGTGTGTGTGTGTGTGTGTGTGTGTGTGTGTGTGTGTGTCTCCTGACTGATGATCATTGGGGAAGATAAAAAATAAATATAGGTTGTTGAAATAAAGCATAGAAATAATTCCAATAAGTGTAGTCAGGCTAAAAATAAGAAAGAACGAAAGAAAGAAAAAAAAAAGAAAGATGCTAAGATACTGTGCTAAAGGAATGTATGACTGGAAATCTTGAAAGAAAGCAAAGGGGAAAGAAAAAAGAGACAAGGTAGATGTTGTGTCATCCAAACAGTGCATTGCTAGGCAACTGCTGAAGAGGGCCTGGTACCTTTAGTGGTCACATGGGAAGATGCTTGAGGCCGGCTCCTGTCTGGAGCTGCCATGCAAAAATCAGAAGGAGCACACCTGGAGCGAGAAGGGAGGTTTATGTCACTTGCTGCAACAGGGACAATGTGTGTGAGAGGAACCACAGGGTGGGCCAATACAGGGGGACGGACTGGAGGACGTTCTTAAGAATCCTGGCTTCTTCTTGATGAACCCTAAGTTTGAGATAAGAAAGCAGATTCTGCAGTGGGTGTTGTCAAAGAGCTGGATGGTTCAGGAGAGGGCATCGTGTGATCCCTGAAAAAGCACCCTGATTCACACCATCAAAGGAAGGGAGCTTGGTCATTTCTGTGCCCACAGAATGGCTTTGTTTCTGCCTCATTCGAAGCACAGATGCAGTGATGTTTGGCTCAGCTCAGATGCTGCACACATCGAGCTGTGTTTGCGCTCAGATGGGAACACTGTGTCCTGCCTGCTGATGAGCGGCATTCTCTTTCCTGTCGTTAGTGGGGAATGGAACTTTATTTCAAATTTTGGGGAAAGTATACGTGCACAAGTTCACACATACATACACATACATATATGCATGTGGTTACATATGATAGAAATTAAATGGCTTGGTAATGCTTTTTTCTTTTAATCGACAGGTTTTAATGGTATTTTTGAGCTCTGGAAATTTCACACAAAAATAAGCATTTCTGGTGTCTGCTGTAATCTGTGGGAATTTTACTCATGTTGGCCTTTCATATATTTTTTTTCCCTGATGTAAAACATAAATATAGTAGAAATTGGGGGTCTAGATCTTCTCAGTCATGGCTTCTGGTGTTTGGGTTATGAAAATCTCATTAGGATGCTCATGGGCTGGGACTGCTAGTGACAAGGACCCTTCAGGAAAAAAGTTCAGGGGAAGAGCTGCTGCATTCATGCTCAGTGGAACCTGCCACTCTGGCTTGAGGTACCTTGAAAAAGAAGAGCTGAGAACAGGAATGCATTTCCTGAGAGGCCAGCTGGTGCCTAGTGGGGCAGACTGAGGCTCCAGCAGCAGGGTGGGGTGGGTTAGGGGTCTGACCAGTCAGGATGCTTGATGCAGTAACCAGATGCCCACAGGGTTGTGCAAGACTGGTGTGCAACAGCAACGCCCTGTGGCCATAACAGATGCTGCCGCGGGTGGGGGTGGAGAGGCTCTCAAGATTTGTGTGGCTAAAGAAACCCTTCCAATGCTTTCTCCCCAGGTGCTTAGAATCAAGACTTGTCTCTCTTTCTGACTAAGGAAAAACTCAGGGTCTTTGGGCAACTCAGGGCAAGCTGTAGAAAACCAGAAGGGAGCTGGGTCTAAGGTGAAAGAGGATGAATAAGGCATTACAGTAGGAGGGATTGGTGTAGAAGGAAGGACAGCTCCAGTGGCCTGCGTAGAGCCAGGGTTTCAGGCCTTACAGCCTCACTGTCTCTCTAACTTTGCCTCTCAACACTTGGCTTCTCTCTGCCACAGCCCCACTCTTCCCTCATCCCCACCTCAGGCATCACTGCTCCTTGGCCTAAAGACCCCTTTATATAGCTGGGTTTTTCTTCATCGGAATTCAAACTCCATTTTTTTTTTTTTTTGTCTTTCTTTGGCAAATGCCCAGGGCATATAACAATGCCTGCCTCACAATAGAAGCCCAATGACTCTGGGTCCTGCAGCCCAGTCACTGAAGGATGATTCACAGCTCTCACTTGGTGGGATTATGGGATGTGTCAGCTAAACTGTACCTGGTTGAGACCTGAACTTTGAGGTAGTCCCCCACCCAGTGTGCGTGTGGTGTGCACCTGCCTATCTGTCTGTGTGAGATGCCCTTGTGACACACAGTTTCCTCTCCTAAAGACAAGAATCAGTTAACTGTATAGGATGGTGACCCACCCTTTGTGTTGAGTTCCAAGCCAGCAGCTTTTAGAAGCAAAGGGAGAGAAAAACCATACAAACACATTCCTTTTCATTTCCATGGGCAAGGAACCAAGAGGTTGAGCCTTGGCCCTGCCTTCTTGGAAGACTGGAGCAGAATTTGTGCCAGTGAACACCTTTGGGGCTATCAGGAGGGTCATAAAAGAAGCAGAGTTGGAAGACTGGTACAGAGCATGGATGGATTTGAGAGTGGACCTGGGGAGAGGAAAGTCCGGCAACAAGAGCACGAGGAGGGACTAGAATGAGGCATGGACACTCACAAGCCTAAGCTGGCCTCTGCTGGTCCAGGACACCAGATCTTCTGTTCTTCCTGCCCAGCTTAAATTCCCAAGGCAGCATTAGCTCTGGTTCCTGCTTATGTTGCTCAAACATTAGTCCTCCTCACCGTCAGTGCTTCCCACGATCAGTACTCCCCACCATCAGTACTCCTCGTCATCAATGCTCCTTACTACCAGTGCTCCCCACCACCAATGCTCCCCACCACCAGTGTTTCTTACCACCTGTGCTCCTCACCATCAGTGCTCTCCACAACCAGTGCTCCTCACCATCAATGCTCCTTACCACCAGTGCTCCTCACCATCAGTGCTCCCCACCACCAATGCTCCCCACCACTAGTGCTCCTCACCATCAGTGCTCCCCACCACCAATGCTCCCCACCACTAGTGCTCCTCACCATCAGTGCTCCTCACCACCAATGCTCCCCACTATCAGTGCTCCCTAACACCAGTGTTCCCCATCCTCAATCCTCCCCACCACCAGTGTTCCTCACGGTCAGCACTCCCCACCATCAGCGCTCATCACCATCAGTATGCCCCACCATCAGCACTCCTCACCACAAGTGCTCCCCACAACCAGTGCTCCTACCACTGGATAGGTTTCATCATGCACATTTGGTTCCTTTAGGACCCTAGATTCTTGGAACATAGCTGTGTTGACCTTTCCAGTTAGGTCCCCAGCAAAAAGGCTCCTTCTCCAGTGCTTCCGATGACAATGGACCATGTGCTGGTGACAGCCACCATCTGATGATTGGAACTGTTTCTCTGTGAGCCTAGAAGGCAGGATTATCACAAAGTGGATATTTGGTAATAATGAAGCCACAAAGGGCAAAGTTTCCCAGTGAGGTTCTCGTTCCCTCAACACTCATGGAAACGGTTACCACTGTCCCCATAGTGCCCCTCTGTAGCCCTATACTAAAAGGACTGGCAGCTAGTATTGAAAGTGATTTATTTCTATCTGGGTGTGCTGACTAGTTGAGAGGCTGAGGCAGGAGGGTGGCTGTTTAACACAGTGAGAACCCACCTCAAAAGCAAAATAAAACAATCAACTTTCTCCTGGCAGGCAACATGCCTCCTTGTGACATCCTCTGGCAACAAGAGGGTGCCAGTTAAGTGCAGGAACTCTGGGAGTTCTGTATGGCCCTTGAACAAATCCTCCCCATCACTTCCACGTGGCAGAGCCCCACCCCACCCCCAAGTCTATGATCCTGTAACCTTGCAAATGCACCTCTTGGTGATTTTCCTAAAAGAAAAGTGACTCTGCCTGTTCCCTCCCGCTGCTGCTTCAAGGCCTTCAGCCCAAGGTTTGGAACTTTTCCCAGGACTTGCCTCCATCCATCAAGGCAGTGTCTTTTGGCATGGTGTGGGTAGAGAACTGATCGTTCTGATTATTCAAACAGGCTGGGGACGTTCTTCATGACTTGGGGGGCTTGCAGTTCTGGGCCCTCTTGTTTCTTGTGTCACAAGGTACCTTGCAGAGAGCAACAGGGCCTTTGAGTTGGCTGCTCTTTCCTGGCAACTGAGAGGTATGGGCCAGCCATTCCCTGACCTCGCTGGCCTCCACTTCCTCATCTGCCCCATGGGGACATTGGCAGCCAAGTCACAGAGTCATGGGCAGGAGGGAGTGTGGGGGTGGGGGTTGAGGGGGGGAGGGAGGGTTGAGAAATTCCCAGTGCAGATGTGGGGCGCAAGCTCTAGGCTTGCGTTTGTGCTGTCTTCTAGCACAGCCTATCTGAATTAATTTCGTGTCCATTCCACAAGGACCACTGATGTTCTGAGCCTAATTTTGTCTACGGCTTTATTCGAGGCTCTCATGCAGCTTGCATTCCAATTGGGAAATAAATAAAAGATGTGAAAATAAGGTGGCTTGCGTGGTGCGAACTGCTCTGAGAAACCAGTAACAGTGGTTCCCTCAGCTGGGATAGATGGGGTGGAGTGGAGTGGGATGCTTGGAGGCATAAGCAAAGAATGGTCTGTAATTGAGTGGGTGCTGCAGGGGAGGTAACCAATCTTGGGACATGGAATCTCAGAAAGGAAGCAGAAACGGGGAAACTTCAGTCATGCCAGCCATAGGGTAGTCTGCCTGCATCTGTCCACCTCCCATGACCCCTGCCTGGCCCTTCACTGTGGCTCTGGGTGGTCACCATAAAGGTCTTCCTCCTATCTTCCTGCTGTCTCCCAGCTCACAGGTCTAGGCTAGGAATCTGCACCTGACTTGTGCTCTGGCTTGCTTGGCAAAGCTCCTGCTGGGACAGACTGTTATTTATGATCATGTTGAGTTCAAGTACTCCTCGGGGACAAGGATTGGGCTATTTTTTTTTTCTCCTTCCTGTCTTAGAACCTAGAGACAGTTTGGCGCAGTAGAGTTCTCAAGGCCAGGAGAAGGAATGGTTTAATCAGCTCTCCACAGAGAGGGTCAGGTACGGTGGCCACACAGGACCACAGTACAGAACCAGGGGCATCTCTGGCTCTCAGAAGCACCGTGACCAATGATCAGAGCAGTGGGCAGCATTCAGCTTGTGGGGACACCCTAATACAAACTTCTGGCAGATGGTAAACATTGCGGTGGCCTATCCATTTGTCTCAGTGACACAGATGCTGACACATACTGTCCCAGGAGATGATGGCTGGTTAGTCTGACAGATCCCAGGATCTAGCTAGCTGTCACTGAGTAACAAATTGCCCCCAAAATTAGTGGCTCAAAACACAAAAATCTTACTAGCTCACTGTTCTGTGGGTCAGGGATTTCCAAAGCCTTGGAAATCCTTGGGTGATCCATCCTGCAGGCTTTAGTCAGAAGCAGCAAACACGATCCAGAGACCAGGCATGTCTAAGTCCTGGGTGTATCAGAGTGGGACCTTCAGGCAGAGGGAAGCTGTGAGGCTGTACCTGGAGAAGGATGAAGGTCACCAGCCTTTCTGGTCCTATTAAAAGTGAAAAAAAAAATGCAGCCAGGCATGGTTGCACAAACCTTTAATCCCAGCACTTAAGAGGCAGAGATATATGCATCTTCATGAGTTCGAGGCCAATCTCGTCTACAGTAAATTTCAGAACAGCTAGGGCTACGCTGACAAACCCTGTCTTGAAGCCACACACACACAGCCACACACACACACACACACACACACACACACACACACACACACACACACACTTGAAAAATGTGTTCAGGTTTATGCTAACTGCACACTCCATTTCCAGAATAGAAAAAGGAGGCGGAGGCTCTTCTTGCAGTGAGAACTAAGACTCGAAAAAACAGAAGACCCTGTTTCTTTATGTTTTTCTTGCAGGAGCCACATACTGCAGAAACCCAGAACTAAGTAGGGCTCAAGACCCAACTTCCATCGTTTGGGGCTGTGGGACTCTGGGCAAGCCATCTCTCAAACTTAGCTTCCAAAACCTAAACTAGAAGCCGGGTGTGGTGGCGCACGCCTGTAATCCCAGTACTCTGGGGAGGCAGAGGCAGGCGGGATCTCTGTGAGTTCAAGGACAGCCAAGGCTACACAGAGAAACCCTGTCTCAAAAAATCATTATCATCAACAACAACAAAAACCTAAGCTAGAGGTGCAGACCAAACTTCCATTTGTCTGCCTCCTCCAGGACCAAGCGTAGGAGCTGTGCTTTGGTTCTTGGCAACCTAGTGTCCCGGAGTTCGTCTGTAACCTGCCTGGCTGCCTGGCTGCCTGGCCCTAAACACGACCACTTTAATCCATCTTCCATCCTGTGGCTTAAAAGCCTTTACAGCTTGCACAGCAAACAAGTAAAAATGTACCATCTTCCCTCCTCAACTCAAGCTTCCTGTTAACTTCTTAGAAAAAGTCAGCTGCCCAAGACCCGACTCCACATGCCCTGAGATGCCCAGAGGGCCCCATCTCTCAGTGACCACATAGAACAAAGTGATGATGGTGCCGGTTTTCCCTTGGATCTGCAGGTTCTGGCATGTTCAGGTCTTGTTATAATCCTGGCTGGGCATTAAGGCCCCGGGCAAGCATACTGTTGCCTTTTAACGCCGTTTTCCTCATCATTAAAACAGAGATGGCAGCACCCACCTCTCAGAATTATGATGAGGGTGACATTAAATGAGATAATTATATGCAAAGTGGCAGATGCGCAGCAAGTGCTCGTGAGCGGGGGCCTATTTTTACCTCTGTAAATGCATCTTCAGACCGAGCTGGGCTTCAGCTCACCCACAGGGAACTGCTGCTGGCTTTGAATGCCTGAGGTTTATCAGCCCACTTCCTTTGCCCAATACCTCATTTCCAATGCTTGACTTCATTTGGCAGACTGGGAAACTGAGGTTTAAAACAGGTAAATGGAGTAGAGACTCTGATCCACTCCTTAGATGCCAAATTTGGGGGTTGCTTTAAAAAAATGTGTGTGTGTGTGTGTGTTTACAATTGATTTTAGTCAGTGTGTGGGGGTTGGGTGTAGGCATATGTGGTGGTGTGCATGCATGTCATGCTGTGGGTATGAGGGCAGTGGGTGGAAGGATATAAGACAGTTCTCTTCTCCCACCGTGTGGGTTCTGGGTGTGCCTAAAATTAGTTCACTCAGGGAAGTACTATACCACCAAGCCACATCGGTGGCTTTTCTTTGTAAATAAATGGTTTCTCCACTAGAGGAAAGCACTTAGGAATACTACTTTGAGACATAGGCACAGGTGAGGAGTTTCTGAAAAGGACTCCAGCAGAACAGGTAATGATTCAAATGACTGACAAATGGGATTGCAGGAAATTAAAAAGCTTCTGTGCAACAAAGGAAATGACCAACAGAGCCAAGAGGCTGCCTGCAGAACAGAAGAAAATCTTTACCAGCTATGAACTCATCAGGGGTTAATATCTAGAATCTTTAAGACTCCAAACACTAATGAACTATATAGACAGCTCTCAAACTAAGAAATACAAACGGCAAATAACTTCATGAAATTGTTCAGCATCTTTAGCTAACAAGAAAATGAAAATGAAAATGACATTGAGATTTCATCTCTTCCAGTCAGAATGGCTTTCATGAATAAAAGAGATGCTTACCTGTAACCCTAGCATTGGAGATGTTAAAGCAGGGATGCTACCATAATTCTGAGGCTGGATTAGGATCTGTAGCGAGTTCTAGGCCAGCCTGGGTTACAAAGTGATATGCTGTCGCGGGGGGGGGGGGGGGGGGAAGGCAGGGGAGGCAGTTCAGTAGTGGAATGCCTGCCTAGCATGCACACAGCCCTGGGTTCCATCCCAGCACCACGTTAACTGGAAATGGTCTCACTCATAATCCAAACACTGAAGTGGTAGTGAGAATCTTAACTTCAAGATCATCCTCAGTTACTAATAAAAGGCCAGCCAGGAGTACGTGAGACCCTGTATTGAACTGAAATAGAGCCAACAACAAAATAACAACAAGAAATGCTGGTGATGATGTGGGGGAGAGAGAGGAATGCTTATACACAGCTGAAGGGAATGCAGACTAAGACCAGCTACTATATAAACCAATATGGAGGTTCCTTATGTACTACCATATGACTCAGCTATACCACTCCTGGGTGTGTGCACAAAGGACCCTAAGGCAACATGTCACAGAGGTACTTATTGTTCCCCTGCTCACAATAGTCAAGATATGGAACCATCAACAGGCAAACGGGGAAAAATGTGATACATATACACAGTGAAATTTTATTCATCTGTAAAGAGTAATGAAGAGTAATAAAATATAACATTAGTAGAAAAGTGGATGGAACCAGAGAGCCTTGTGTTAGCCTGAACAAGCTAGACTTTAAAAAGACAAAATCCACATTTTTTTTCCTCACAGGCAGAATTTAGAGTAAAATTCAGGGGCTGGAGAGATGGCTCAGCAGATAAGTGCACTGCCTCCTCTTGTAGATGGACCTGAGTTTGCTTCCCAGCATCCTTATGAAGGTTCTCAAGCATCTGTAGCTCCGGTTCCATGGCATCTGATGCCCCCTGCTGGCCTCCACGGGCTCCTGCATACACGTGGTGTATATACATACACTCAGGCACACATGCACATACACATAAAACAAAATAAATGAACATTAAAAATATGTATTATGTGCATTTGTGTGTGTGTGTATGTGTGAGAGAGAGAGACAGAGACAGAGAGACACAGAGACAGAGACAGAGGTAAAAGTAGAAAGGAGACTGAGAAAGGAGAAAGAAATCTAAGAGACAAGAGAGAATAGTGGAATATATGTCACGTGAAAACAGAAAAGTCTATCTGATAGGCGGAAGGTCACAAGGAGGCAACTAAAAACAAACTGTAATGATGTATGTGTGTGAAAATGTCACAATGAAAGTTATCGCTTGGCTTGTGTCCCAAAATAAAACACAAAACCATTTTTAAAAAGTTCGACCCTTTTAGCATGTCTTCAGCAGGCTGGAAATTGTAGCACGAGTTTATTAACAGCACTTCCTGCAAAGAACATTGTGAGGCCCTTTTATCAAAAGCACAAAGGCTGTAATGAGCAGGTGGGCAGTGGGCACCTTTGAAAAGGGGCTCTGTAGTAACAGATACGAAATCCACATGGCTCACGGGCAAGGTAAGGGTAAATCAGGACCCACAGTGGGGTGTTCTGCGTGGCACCTGTTCAGCAAGTGCTCACAGAGCAGCCATCGTGTGGGCTGGGTTGTCTGTTGGTACTTGGGAGACAGGAGTTAAGGCAGCAGGAGAACGATTTAACATTCCCAGAATGGACCTTCTTCGTACCCCGCAATTTCTCCTGCCCCAGCTCTTTGCTGTGGCATGAAGGCAACAGCATCAGACCCCTTTGCTTGGCAGGAATGCTGGCAACACTCGACGCAGACCCCCGATTCCTCTCCCACACTGGGAATGAAGGATAAAACTGGCTGGTAACTGTGCCTGGGAGACCAAGCCTGTGCTGACCTGGAAGTTTGCCCTGTGTTCTCCTGCACTCTCCCTCTGGCACCCATGGCAGAGGTCAACGGTGACTGATGGTGTGAGAGGAAGGACCTACAGTGCCCGGCGTAGGCTGGTCAGCTTCTTGACCCTTGATGAATATATTCTGTCAGGATTCTTGAGTAACTCTGGGAACACTTCCTGCCTTTTTATTCTTTTGTTCTGTTCCTTCCACTTCTGGCTTTCTTTTCTCTTTCTAGTTTTGGATGACACTGATCAGGTTGCTAGCTGGAAAGGTGGCTGGGACCCCATCTCTAAAGTCTGGCCCTGGAATGTCTAATTCTTATTCTAAGCCTTCTTACCCCAGGACCCCAGGGGCAGAGGAATAAACCCCCAAGGAACGGACAGTCCGAAAGCATCAAGACATGTCTGCTTTATCAGCCATATACATCTAGCTTGGAAAGGAATAGAGCTGCCAGAGGCTGCAGAGCTGCTTGGGATGCAATCGAAGACAGATCGCATGCAGCGGCAGGTTTAGCTGAGCACACGCTTCCAGTGCTGGATGACAGCGTACATGTGGAAGGGCAAAGACAGATGTGTAGGGTCCATGTGAGGCTGAAAAGAGATGTGCATCTGTCTTCTTTCCTGGGATGGCATTTCTAGGTCTAGCGGGTGCTCAAAAACAACTCTGGTAAATGATGGGGTCAAAGTTGATCATCAGCGGGATGAGGTTCTTGTAACCTACAATCAGGGAAGTTATTCTTTGTAGGAAGGTGAGCAACATGGGTGGATTAAGAGCCATAGGAAGGGGACAGAACCATTACTAGCCAAATGTTTTTGTATGATGGATTTTATTTACTTTCTACAACCCTTAGTCCTATTTCTCAGACCCCTGAAAATTCCTTTTGTTTTTACATCCAATAGAAATATACTGGCTCAGATGCAAAAATTAACAAAGACTTCCCGATAATTCTCCGATCTGTTCATTTCTTTATTTGCTCACAGTGCTTTGAGTGTTTGCACCCACGGTGTTTTAGAAGTAAGGACATGTGACCATCAGGTGGTTAGTAGCTAGACAGTTTGGATATGCTGTCACGCCCCAAGGACCTTCCTTTTTTGTGTGTGATGTCCCGTCCCTTTACACCTGCCGGGAGGATTCTCTGAGACACACAGAAGGCACTCAAGGGAACACCAGATGGGGCCAACTCTATCTAAGCTGTCCTTTACTATGTAGAAGCAGGGTTGTCACCTGGACTCTTTCACCTCCTTGGGACAGGCAGAAGTTTAGTTGTCAGAAGGACTGTCAATGACTCTGGCATTTGGGAGAGGAAGACAAAGACCCTTGGGCCCTGCTGTGGCTGTATCTCTCCCATACAACCAGGCACAAAGAATTGCCTGCACAACTCAACTTAAGATATCCCACCAGGCTGGACAGCAGAAACACAATTAGAAAACGCTTAAGGTGTTTTTAGATGGTGTGCTCGATGTTAGTGACTAAGGAGATGTTTCATATGGAGTGAGGTGTAAATGGAAGAGAGACAGTGTCTGCAGACGACTGGCCAGTGTGGAGGGCTCACCACAGACCACAGTGCTCCTGCCTTCTATGCAAATCAAGTGTTTCCAGCCACTGATGTTTGTAGCTGGCAAAACCTGATTTCTAAAATTAGGCTGAGAACTGAACTGTATTAAATTAGTGCAGATTTATGAAATGTACACATCTCACTCAATGACATTGTCAAGGATTTCAAAAGTATTTGAAGTGATGGGTTCGGTATGACATATAAGAAAGCAAGGTTCTAGAAGCTAGCCATTAAAATGATTTGCTTCCAACTTGCCTGTTGCTTTCTGGGTTTTGCACTGAGATGGGGTGTCAGTTGACTACAGGACCCCTCTAGAGTAACTGTTACTCTCTTCTTTTTCCATCCCACACCCTACATCCTCTTTCTAAGGGAACAGATGTCCAGGTCTTCAAGACAAAACGCATGCCTCAGTGAGTCTGAACTTTCAAATTAGGATGTAGGTTTTCTGAGAGGTCCTTCCTCAGGACCCATCCTTGTTGCTGCTCCTCATTTTCTCCAGGTGTCTTAGCCTATCAGCCAGACTTCGCTGAAGGCTGTTCCTTCTTCCTTGTCACGTATGAACGAGTCTGGTCTTAAGCACTAGCTATCAATCTCACTCCCTATTCCTCTGTTCCTTCATTTCCTTGTGTTTCTTTTTCCTTCTTGTCATTTTAGACAGGTTCTCACTGCATAGCCTTGGATGGCTTGAAGTTGCCGTATCAGCCAGGTTGGGCTTTAGCTTGCAGCAAGTCTGATTCTCCTTTTCAAGAGCTGGAGTTACAGCTGTGTACAACTGTGCCCCCCCCATCTCTCTCTCTCTCTCTCTCTCTCTCTCTCTCTCTCCCGTGTGTGTGTGTGTGTGTGTGTGTGTGTGTGTGTGTGTGTGTGTGTGACTGACAGGGTCTTATGTAGTCCAGAATGGTCTCACACTTGATATGCAGCAAAGGATGTTCATGACCTTCTCATCTTTCCGCTCCTCCCTCTTAAGTTTTAGAATTACAAGCACTTGTCACCATGCCTGGCTTCTTCCTAGGTCTTATGTCTCATATGTAGCATCTGTATGCTTTATTCCTCTTTAATCCAGCTGTTTACACTTGGATAGAAACTGTCATCTCAGCTTAACCACATTCGTTAACATAGCCAGGGCTGAGCACTTAAACGGAAAGAGATTCAGCTTTCCTGAATTGCGTTCATCTGTTTTGCATTATTATCCTGAACTATGTGGGTCTGGGTAACTTATAAACAAAAGAGGTTGATTTAGTTCATGGCGATAGACACCGATGACACAAACATCACGGTGCGGGCTGTGTTGAGGGCCTTATGGGCTGCCACACATCATGGTGTGTGACACCATGGTGGCAGGAACACTTCTGAGAGGGTACTATCTCACGGTGACATAGGAAGCCAGGGGGCGTAGAGAAACTATGTGTGCTTGCTTATAACACCTCACTCTGGAGAATTAGTAGAGTAGCTTCAATCTCCTAAGAATCACCAATTCCTTCCAACGACCACACCCAATGACTTTGACTAGCACCCAGGACTACACCATGTGAGAACACACCTCTTGAGAGTCTCATCACCTCCCAATAATGCTACAACAAGGTTCCAACACATGACACCTTAGCAACACACTCAAACCACAGCATGCACTAAGAGTTGTTTTACACTGTTGTAACTGTCCTGGCAGGTGCAAAGACATTCTAAGAAAACACTTGTGATCCTCCCTTTGCTATCAGACAATAGACACATCAGTTCACAAAGAATTGGAATCTGCCCAGGAGCCCCATGCCAAAGAAGGAAAAGACTGAAATGCAGAGGAGGAACTTGCCTTCCAGGAAGAGAGATCACACTGTTTTGACCTCTGGAGCCAAGACCATGATGGGTCAGAGATAGGTAGGACCACACGTTGGCCAGGACTGCTTTCTTACTCAAACGGTGAAGCCCCATCTCAGGACTCTGAAGACTGACTTGGGAGGCTGGTAGACCTTTTATTTGTCCTTGTCCCCAGTGTGATCACATTGAAAAAAATTCTGCTTATCACTACTGCTTGACTGTTTAACTGGCATTTTGAGGACAGTGGCCAGGGCAATGTCTTAAGTGTTCCAGGACCCAGGTTCTTATCTTAAAACTCCAGTGACAATTTTGGTAAACTATAATGAAAAAAAAAAAGATCTATTTTCTGTGTCAACTGTTGACAGCAAGTGGAACTTGGATAGAAAAGAAAGTTGAGTGGTCCTCTGCAGCTGCTGGAATTCTTTTGTTCTTGAGATTTTTCTTGTCTTATCACTTTATCTACCATCAGCTGCCTTCTACCCCTATTTTCTGAGAGAGAACTGAATCTCCCTAATTAGTGGGTTTTTCCTTCTTTGGACTGAGTGTTCTTTTAAGCTCTTTGGACAGGCTTTGCCAATTAGAAATGGAATGAGTGGCAGGGACAGTACATGAGCGTCACAGAAGATTTCTCACCTCAGGTGAATGCAGCTAGGGGGCCAGGGTCCTGCCTAACAATGGCTGCCAAAACCAGCTGGGTCAGTGGCTTCCAGACATTTTATCTTAGAAACTTGAAGAATGAATTTTTCAGATGGCAGAAGGGTGAGTTTTAGAAAGGGTTTTTCTTACAAGTGAAAACTTAGGGGATGGGGAGCAAGCAGGGCTGCAGAGCGAAGGATTCCCAAGGGCGGGTTGCCACATATGCTCCCTGCTAAGGATTAATACTAAGGCCCTGAGAGGCTGCTTGGTCCAGTTGTCTCGCCCATGAGGCGTTCATGCTCTTCTCCATCCAGTGGAGTGGCATTTCCTGGGAGCCCCTGGGACTGTGAAGCTCCTGACAACACAGCATATCTTAGGTTGTTGTATAAATGGAGAAGGATAACAGGAAACCAGACACAACCCACAGGCCCTAAGCATTTCTTGCCTCTGGACAAGATAGAGCCCTGATGTACAAGGTCATATAGGTCACACCTGGTGTCTGGCCAAGGCAGAGCTGCCTGTCAAGAACAAGAGCCAGAGATGCTTGTTTTGGGGTCCCAGACTTCAACTGTCCAACCATTGTCCTTCCTTCCTTCCTTCCTTCTTTGGTTTTCTTTTTGATGCTTTGTTTTGTTTTGTTTCTTGAGACTTTCTCTGTGAAGCCCTGGCTGTCCCAGAACTCACTCTGTAGACATGGCTGGCCTGAACTCTGAGATTCACCTGCCTACCTCCCCAGTGCTGGCACTTAAAGGCATAAGTCATGATTCCCAGCTCAGTTTCTTTATTTTAAAAAAGAAAAAAAAATGTGCTTAAGAGCTGGAGAGGTGGCTGAGGTGAAGGACATCCAGAAGACACTGGTTTGGTTCCCAGACCCCACATGGTGGTCCCTAACATCTGTAACTCCAGTTCCAGAGGATCTGTGCTGTCTTCTAGCCCACAACGGCACTGCACACGCCTGCTGTACACATAGACAAGCAGGAACACACAAATAAAGATATATATATATATATAATATATATATTATATATATATTTAAACTTCACATTTCTTACATGCTTTTCCTTTTACTGAAAATAGCTTTTTTTGGGGGGGGGTCATATAATATATCCTGATTGTGGTCCTCTCCTCCCTCCACTTCTCCAAGCTCCTCCCCACCTCTCTTCCCATCTGGAGCCACTTTCTTTCTCTCATTAGAAAGCAAGAGGCTTCTAAGGAATAATAATAAAATATGATATAATAAGATAAAACAAAACTAATACATCAAAATAAGACAAAACAAACAAATAGAAGGAAAAGAGCCCAAGAAAAGGCACATGAAGCAGATCTCAAAACCCACTCATTCACATACTCTGGAATACCAAAACAAAACAAAACAAAACAACAACAACAACAACAACAACAACAAACCCACTATGATGAAAGCCATTATATCTACACAAGGACCTGTACAGTAAAGAGAATATATATATAAACAAAATAACATAAGAATAAAAATTAATATAAAAATAAAAACCCCTCGCCTGACATTTTGAGACAAGGAGCCTCTAATGACGTTAGTTCTTTGCTGCCCATCTACCCCTTACTGGTGTTTTGTTTCCCTCGTGAGACTCCTTTGGAAGAAACTGAATTTTGATTTGCAAATGACTGTCAATTAGAGATGGCTTCCGGGTTAGGGATCCACGAGCATGAGAGATCTTTCCATCTTCTGATACCTTCTTCAGTGTCTTAAGCTTATTATCATATGTCTTTTGCTTGCTTGGTTAGAGTTACCCTCAAGGTATTTTACACTATTTGAAATGTTGTGGGGTGTTCACTAGAGAAGACTGCTTGGACGTGGGCTCAAGCCCATAGAAGGTCTTTATTAGCCAGGTGATGACTGCACTGGGTGCTTGGGATCCCAGTGTAGTGCCGAGCCTTTCTCAGGTGAGCTTTTTCAGCACAAAAATTATATCCTGGGCTTACATACTTCAGTTAACAAGAACATTTAGCCAGATGCAGAATGCAGAAGTCACAAAACAAGTTAATACATTTAGAGACTTTTCCAGAACTATGAATTTTAATGAGCTAACTCTTCGTTTTCATTTTGGCAGGCGGTGCTATATCTGTGTGCTGAGTTTTATGGCCTGGATGGTACTTCTGTTATGGAGTCAGCTGTGCAAAGGTCTGCGGACCTGTTACAGAGGCTATTGTAAGAAGTGGCTTTGCCCTGGTTTCTTTCTCAGTCCATTTGTTGCTTGTATATAGGAGGGCTACTGGTTTTTGTGAGATAATTTTGTATCCAACTACTTTGCAGCAAGTGTTTATCAGCTGTAGGAGTTTCCCAGTGGAACTTTTAGGGTCACTTATGTATAGGCTCATATCATCTTGGAGTAAAGAAACTTTGACTTCTTTCTTTTCAATTTGTATCCCCTTGATACCCTTCATTTGTCTTACTGCTCTAGCTAAGATCTCAAGTACTGTATTGAATAGATGTGGAGAGAGGACAACCTTGCCTTGTTCCTGATTTTAGTGGAATTGCTTTGAGTTTTTCTCCATTTAAGTTGATGTTGGCTATGGGCTTGCTGTCAACCGCTTTTATTATGTTAAGATACATACCTTGTATCCCTGATCTCTTCCAGCACTTTTATTATGAAGGGGGTTGCATTTTGTCAAAGGCCTTTTCTGCATCTAATGATCATGTGGGTTCTGTCTTTCAGTTTGCTTATATCGTGAATTGTATTTATTGTTTTACACATGTTGAACCACCCCTGCATCTCTGGGATGAACACTACTTGATCATGGTGGGTTAACTTTCTGATGTGTTCTTAGATTCAGTTTGCAAGTATTTTATTGAGTATTTTTGCATCTTTGTTCAAAGGGGAGACTGGTCTGTGATTCTCTTTCTTTGTTGGTTCTTTTTTGTGGCTTGAGCATCCTGGTAACTGTATAAAATTATATTGGCAATGTTCCTTCTGTTTCTAATTTGTGGAATAATTTAAAGAGTATGGACCCTAAATCTTCTTTGCAAGTTTTGTAGAAATCTGTGCTAAAACTATCCATCCCTAGGTGGTTTTTTTTTTTTTTGGTTGGAAGACTTTTAATGTCTGCTTCTATTCACTAGGGGTTATAGGCTTATTTAGCTTGCTTATCTGATCTTGATTTAACTTTGGTAAGTGGTATGTACTTTAAAAAAAAATCCCTGTCTTTTAGGATTTTCAACTTGGTAGCATGCAGATTTCTTTAACGGATTTATTCATTCCCTCTTTAAGGACTGTTATTATATTTGTAAAGAGTATTTTAAGGTCTTTGTCTTGTGCTTCAGCTACGGTGCAGTTCTCAGCCTGCTGTGGTAGGGTTGCTAGGCTCCAGGGGGGACGTACTGTCCTGGATGTTGTTGATTCTGTTTTCACACTGGCATCTAGGCATCTGGGTTTGGGACGATTGCAATTCTAGGAACCAAGACCTAATATCTGGTGTTGTCTTAGTTGGGAGGCTGTTTCGTTCTTTGGTTTCTGTTGCCCCTCCCTCTTTCTTAAGCGGGTGTGGTTGGGGCTGTGTGTTGCCTGGTGGGAAATTTTCTAGGATCTTGCTAGGTGGGGCCAGTGAGGGTTCCCAATAAAATGTGTTCCTAGGTGTTGAAGGCCTGGCACTCAGGAATGGGGCTGGGCTGGCAGTGGTGCTGAGAGGACCCACAGATAGGAAGAAAGCAGGATGTTCCACCAGGGATGCTTGGTTCCCTGGGATGGCAGCAGGGGGCGAGGAGAGGCTGCAACAGATGGTCTGCTTCAGAGCTGTGCTTGAGGCTGGGGGAGCAGATATGGGGGGCGGGCGGAGAGTGGAGATCTGAGTTCACCTACCTGCTTTGCTGGCCTGCTTGCTTCTCTGGCAGGCTTGACTGGCAGGCTCTCAGGGAATTTCTGCTGGAATTCAGGGCTGGGATGATGGAATGAGTTGCAGGGGAGGGAAGTTTGGAGGGAAAGATCTGTGCACTCCACAAGAGGCGGGGACAGAGAGAAAGGTGTGGTCCCTGCTACAGGGCTAGGCATGAGACTGGGGATTGGATTTGGAGGAGCTGAGGGAGAGGTGAGGATCTGCAGTTGACACACCTGCTTCCCTGGCTGGAGAGGCCTGTGGGCTCTTAGGACATCTTACACTTATTAAGTTAAAAGGTTGATATTGTACATGTCATCTTGAAATATGCCTTTTCTCTTCTTAGTAAGTCATGAAATCCTCCCCAGCAGTGCACTTTACTACACCTTCCTTTGTAACCACCACTCTCTCTCTATATACTGTGGAGGGTTAGAAAATAGCACCCTTCGGCTCGGATGGCTGAGAGGCCTTGGAAACTACTTCAGGCTCTAGATTGCTCTGACCTTTCCATGTTGCTCCTGTTACTCCATGGCGCTGGAGTTGCAGATGGTTTTGGCTGCTGTGTGGGTACTGGCCCCTGAACCTGGATAAGATTTCAGTGGTTAAGAGGAACCAAGTTCAGTTCCCAGCACCCCCATGGTGGCTCACAACTGCCAGCAACTCCAGTTCCAGGGAACCTGATGCCTCCTCTGGTTTCTGTTGCATGTGGTACCCAGACATATAAGCAGGCAAAACACACAAAATTTTAATTAAAAATAATATATGCACATACATGTGTAAATAGGGGTTTGGGAGGATAATTCTGGGCTATATTACAGGCCCCGCTGCTTCCCTTTTTTTCTCTCTTCCTTTGAAAAAGTATTTAGTTAAAATGTAAGCACAACTGTGGAATTTGGGACATTAAAAAAAAATGATTATGCAAAGACTTTATCTCAGTCAGACCTAACCAAAATGTTAACTAATTCAAATGTTCACTTTGAGCTCCCTGGTAAACTGATCTGTGTCTAGTGCTTTAAATGTTAACTGGTGGAATGGTTTGAGTTTGCACTTTCAGATGTTAATTTGGAGAAATGAGGCTAAACATGGGGGGTGGTCAGAAGGCATCTGCCTGCAGAATTTACAAGAAATAAAATGATTTGCAGTAAGACTTGAAGTGAAAGAAGGAGTCAATGCAAGAACACAGCTCGCACCTCAGAGGGGAGAAGAGAATGCTTATTGAGAAATTAAGTGAGTGACCATGGCCCTGGAATACAGATTGAGGTTCCATGCTCCAATGTGGTAACAGCTTGAAGAAGTTTTTATAGTAACAGAGCAATGGAAGTTACGAAACAGGGAACTTTCCCAATACACAGGTGTAAACATTAAGTGGGTGAGCACAGCCAAGTAGGAAATCTCAGCTGAGGACCTCAGGTGTTGTCTGGTGACTCTTAGGCCTTCGGTTGGGGGAAGCTAGGGCTTCGTTAGTACATTCCAAAAAGTGTTTTCTGTTAGCCACAGGATGTTAGGTCTGACACAGAGGTGGGCAGGCAAGGGCTAGTTCACCGGCTAAAAGGCAGCTCACGGTAAAGCATAATTAGATTCTGGGCGTGTAACATTCCCTAAGTGCCTTACTCCATCCTTATAAAGGGTTGCAGCCAGTTTTTGTTCCTGGCAGACTCCTCAGCTTCCTCAGGAAAGAGGCTGCCCCTCTGTGTGTGCTAATAAATGCAGTTCTGCCAGCTGAAGGTCAGACCCCGCCTCTTTCTGCCTTCTGCCTCTTTATACTACTGACACAGGGCATCATGGGAAACCACAGCTCACACTTAGCTACAAGCTCACATGGAGACAATGGATGTGGAGGGCTGAGTAGATTCCGTGGTGTAATGGGCGCTTTCACTGCTGTGACACACACACACACACAGAGAGAGAGAGAGAGAGAGAGAGAGAGAGAGAGAGAGAGAGAGAGAGAGAGAGAGAGAGAGAGAGAGAGAGAGAGAGAGAGAGAGAGAGAGAGAGAGAGAAACCCTTAAGAAAGATTTGTTTTGCAGTCTCGTGAAGGTCAGTGTGCTGTGGAAGGAAGGGCGTGGCGGAGCACAAGCGCTTACCTCCTGATGGTCAGGAAGTGGGAGACAGCGTGAAGCACTCCTGGCTTTCTTCTTTTCCTCTTATCCCATAAGGTCCGCAGAATAACGGATGGCGCTGCCTACACCGGGTGTGGGCAGGAACGCTTCTCACCTTCATTACTCCTCTCTGGAATCTTCCTTGCAGACACCCAGGAGCACTTCCTAGCTGCTCCTCGATCCAGTTACATTTGCAATCAAGATTTCCCACCACTGGGACCCAAGGAGATGACTCAGTAAAAAAATTGCTTGCCATGCAAGCTTGAGGACCTGAGTTTGGATCCCCTACCCCCCCACATAAAGATCTGGGCATGGCAGAACGTGCCTGAAATCCCAGCTTAGAAAAGGAGAGATGGCAGTGTAAGGCCCAAAGAAACCCTGGACAGCTCAGTACCTGTGGCCCCTCCCAGCACTTCCCAACTCACAGCCCACTTTAAACTTCTCCCTCCCAGGGGCTGGGCTAACCCCCCCCCCCCCCGGGCTTACATCCCCCCCCCCAACCCGGGCTAACCCCACCCCCACCCCCTGCCCCTCCCTTCCCCCTCTTTCCTATATAACCCAACCATTTTGGGTGCTCTCTCTCTCTCTCTCTCCCCCCCCCTTTCCCTCCTCCTCCTTCTTCCCTCTCTCTCTTTTGCTTTCCCCTCCTTTCTCTCCTCTCATGGCCCAATTCAGTTCAGTCTTAACCCTTCCTTGTTCCTCAGGCTGAATTCTCCCTCATGTCTGCAGGAAAGCCCTTCCCCTCAAGTGCGCCTAGGAGCAGCCATGTCCTCATTTCCCTTCATCTGGTTCTCAAGACCTACGAGTGGCCTATGTGAGCTCCTTTGCAAGGGACTTGGGCTCTCTGCACCAAGCTGCTCACTTGACTCTCCTAAGGGATGTATGGGTCATTTGTTTCTGCTGGCTTCGGCCACCCACCGTGTTTGACTCATAACTCCAGAGTCTGCCTCTTCAGCAATTCTTTCTTCCACCTGCTCTAACCATCCGTCTCTCCTCACCAACTCAGTAAGTGTCTCCTCTGGCCTCTGGAGCCTGCTATGCCCTCCTAGGGCACCTGTCACCTCAGCATCTTTCCATTTCTCTGGCTCCTGAAGCCTACTTACTCCCCTGCCTCTCTGTTGGAACCCTCTCCTTTCCTAGTTCACTTCTTTAGCTGTTTTTTTTCCTCTACCTGCTCTAACCACTCATCTCTCTTCCCCTACTCTAAGTGTCATCCCAGAGCTGCCTGTATTGTCTACTATCTACAGAAGCCACACCAATGTGCCAGAAAGCTCTTATAGCCCCACTGGGCCCCCATCATGTGGACAAGGATACCTCTCCTCTGTAACTTGGGACATTTTTTCTTTAACAAGTCTCTCAGTCTACTTATGGACACCTCAGGTTGGAATTCTTGTCACCACAACACGTATCTCCGCCCCCTTTGCTCTCAGCTCCTCAATGATGCTCCCTTGCCAAGCCCAGGGAGCTGCAGACAATGCAGTCCTTCCTCTGGCCGGATTCCTATCTGTGACCCTGTTCTCTGTCTCTCTCAGCTTGCTCTTAAAGCTTCTAAGAACCCACTCTCCATTGGAGTTCTGTTTCACGACTCTTCCTCCTTTTCTCCTCAGGCTCAATTTCCTTCTTGGACTCAGAGATTTTATTACAGTTCCATTGCCTTACTGCAAACAGCTTGGCTTCAGTGCAGCTCTGTATACTGAACATGCTCAATATTCAAATTCTCTCATATGGTAACAGCCTCTGCCACGCATACATAAAGATCCCCAAATTTCTTATATCTACATCTTCTCTTCTCTACACTCCCTGAAATGTCTTATCTCATTCTTAGAAATCTTTTATCTCAGCCAGGCGAGGTGGCACATGCCTGTAATCCCAGCACTCAGGGAGGCAGAAGAAGGCAGATTTCTGTGAGTTCTAGGCCAGCTTGGTCTACAAATCGAGTCCAGGACAGCCAAGGATACACAGAGAAACCTTATCTTGAAAAACAAGACAACCTTTTATCTCTATGATTTCTTTGCTCTCTGCCTGTGGCTGGCAGCCATCTTTACTAAGGTTAAAAGAGAATGCATGTAATATAGCTTCACCACCACCTTGATTAAGATGACTACATGGTATAAACCATCTAAGGCAGTGCTCGTAAAACTTCACAGCCCTACCGAGCCCTCTGCTTATCATTGCATCTCCTCTTTAGACTAAGCAGACAACAGAGGTCTCAAGGTGTTTGTATTAGGATGGAGTTTTGTTAGATGATACAGTCCTAAGGTTGTAAAGGTATACTTAGGCTAACAGAACCTGACTTACAGATGTGCGCATGTCTAACTACTTATGTCTTTACTTGTAAGGACCAGATAGTGCTAAAAGGCATGTCCAGAGTCATCAGGCCTCCACAAGCACCAGCCTACCTCCACAGGAACCGGCCAATCCCAGTCAGAGTCCTGCAGCCACAGATAGGATTCCCCTAGAAGCCTTTAAAAGAGCCTGAGAGCTCCCTGCTAGGGGTGACTGCCATTTTGTATGGTTGTCCGACCCCTGCATGCAGGCTGTTTCTGCAGAATAAATGTTCTTTGTTTTTACATGCTATTTGAGTCTGGGGTCTCCCTTCAGCAATTTTCAGACCCCTACACACTAACTGTTCAACACCATGCTTCTAGAAATGTTTTAGATAATAACAATGCATGTTTGATAAATAATATATTTTTGATAAATAAGGTTTATACATTTCTGTATAACTCAGGTTAACATTACCTAACATTACCTACCTAGCCTTTTGGTCTTTGCTAAATTCATTAAACTTTAGCCATTTGGATAAAGTGAGTCATACAAGGAACTGATATTCTGTAATGTTACACCATAAAAAGGACCAGGAACGTTCCCACTCTTCCTATGGACTACATTTATGGTTTAAAGTTTTATTTTTATACTAGAGGATTTTCAATTAAATCTTCAGATTAAAATTTTAAGGCTCAAACTTAACAGGAATAAAGCTGTAAGATCCTAATCTTAGGAAAGCTACTAGCTTGTTGTAAACTATTGAGAACATGTGAGTTGATGGTCAAATGATCAAATTCAGTAAAATGCTCAGAACTGTGCTCAGAGTCATGTTAAATACAAATGTAATTTATTTACAGGGACAAGCTTTGTTTAACCTCTTATCTGTGTCTTCAAGGTCAAGCCTAAAGCAAGCAAGTAACTAAAAACAAGTAAAGTTTGTTTAGATCTAGTATACTTGATAGATAATGGTTCTCAAACTCTTCAGAGATCTGCTAAATATGACATGTAAGTGCTTAATGAGAAAGCATCATCTGATGTACAGAAACACCAGCTCCTAGCAGCAATCCTGAGGTCTCCAAAGATGATGGGCAGAGGACTCCACTTGAATTGTGGTGACGCTAACCACTGGGAAGAACTGCCCCATACCTCACTCTGTGGACACCAGTGAGTTGATGTCTCTACTCTGCCTTGTCAAGGTGGGTCAACTGTCTCAAGCTCCTCATTCACAGGAATGTCTGTCAGCTATTCTGAGTCTGGCAGCGTGTGAAGGGTCATGTTATTCTGTGCAGCTGTGTGACAACTGAAGACTTACGACCTCTACCCATGCAAGGAAGCCATCGAGACCACGGGAGCCTAGGGGAACTGTGCAGGTGGTGATAGGTCTCTTCCATTTTAATTGATACATAGGCCATTTGGATTAAACTTTCTGCTACAACTTATCCTTCCCAGATGTATGACGGTATTGACCACTAACTATAGCTTATCAGTTTGGCAGCAGCAAGCACCCAGCTCCTCCCACAAGGCTGCCATTGTCTGGTCAGTTCGTTCCATATGTAAAAATTGGCCTCAATTTTCTAGAGCAAGTTGGTCTCTATCTGCAAAGGAAGACTCATACGGTTTACCTTGCTGGCAGGCTTCACTATGAAAGAGATAAACTCATAAAAGTAGGCATATATGTGTATGCATATTGCTATTCATATATATCAAATATTATATATACTTATATATTATATATATAATACTATTCCTTTATTTAAAGGCCTTGCTTTGCAAAGACTGCTTTCAGTGATCTTGTCTCATGGTAAATGATTGGATGGAAAGAAACGGCTTAAAGCTTATGTAAGTTGTGAGGGTCTAAGAAACTAAATGCAAATTGTCAAGGTCTAAGAAAGTAAGGTATATAATTAGATAGAAAAAATGCAAAACGAGAAATGTCTCAGATTTCTTTCCCTCTCCCTATGCTATTGTGATATCAAGGCTTCAGAAGTTCAGAGCCTTAGCATTAATCAGCAGAGTTCTGATAAGCCCTTAATCTAGCTCTGGTAAAGCGCCGTTGCTGTTGTCATAATCACAAGCTCAAATTGCAAACTCCCCTATGGTCGTCTTCTATGTATAGACTTAAAAGCGCTTCCTCTCATGCTGAAAACATCTCTGTCCGATCTATATGCTCAATCCTCTGGGTATACGGGGAAAGTGTTCATGCTTTTAACCTGTAGTTATTATTTTGGGTCTGACTCAAAAATGTAAGTCTACTGCTTTTTCTACAATGTGGACTTGGACTTCAGTACAGATTAGAAACAGTGGTGATGCTAATATACCTAAAACATTTACTTTTTAAACTAAAATATTCATGTAAGATTCAGGAAGTCTTGAGACTTGGATCCACCTATTGTGGGTCAAACAGACATCCAGGTAAGTTCCCCTGTCAATCAATGGCCTAAGCTTCGCCCCTCCTGACTACCCCTGAAAGCGGGCTCCCCACTGCCCTGGTCTTGAGACTCCTCCCCTCCCCTAACTACCTGAACATGGAGCATGGGCCTGGAAGTTTCAAATGTACACCCAAGAGTTTTCCCTCTAAACTCCTTAACTTTACCTTCTGTCCCTAGTCTGTCCCAGCAGGTTTCCAATCAACCGCAGAGGTCCTGTTCCAAAACCGCCTGCAACACTTCAGCCTCAGGTGTTCTGTAAGAACCTGCATTCAATAGCTCCCCAAAGCAGCCTGCACTTCCCTAGTCCCAGGTGCTCACAGAACCCTAGCAGTGAGCAAAGCACATGTTTTCCAGCCTGCATTCCTCTTTCCCTTCCTGGCTTTGACCAGCACTCCAACTTTCCTGGGCCCCCAACAATGCTGTCCCTTATCAACAAAAAGGCTGAAATGTCAGGTCCCAAAGAAACCCAGGAGAAGTCTCACAAGATACCTGTGGCTCTTCTAAGCACTTTTCATCCTGTCCCCTACCCTAAACCACCCCAGCCCTGGGACTGGCTGCCATTCCCCAAGCCTCTCTTTCCTACATAACCCAGCCATGTTGACAATGTTTTTCTCTTGCTCCTGGCTGCCTCACTCTTGGCCTCTTGGTTCTCGGCTCTCTCTCTCTCTCTCTCTCTCTCTCTCTCTCTCTCTCTCTCTCTCTCTCTCTCTTCTCTTCTCTTCTCTTCTCTTCTCTTCTCTTCCTCTCTCACACCTTAGCTCTCTCATGGCCAGGTTCAGTCTTAACCCTTCCCTGTGCCTCAGGCTGAATTCTCCCTCATGTCTGCAGGAAAGCCCTTCCCCTCAACCGCGCCTAGGAGCGGCTATGTCCCCATTTCCCTTCATCTGGTTCTCAAGACCTTTGAGTGGCCTATGTGAGCTCCTTTGCAAGGGACTTGGCCTCTCTGCACCAAGCTGCTCACTTGACTCTCCTAAGGGATGTATGGGTCATCTGTTTCTGCTGGCTTCTGCCACCCACCATGTTTGCCTGCAAATTCTAGAGTCTTCCTCTTCAGCTTCTTCCTTCCATCTGCTCTATATACCAAGATCTCAAAAGTTCAGAGTTTTAACAAGGAGGATCTCCAGGGCCTCACTGGCCAGCCAGTTCAATTTGTGAGAGCCAGGTTCAGGACGTCTTTTCCTGGGAAGATACAAAGAAACATCTGTTCACCCAGATATGCATGGCGCAGACTAAAGAAATGCTTGGGCTGTTGTCTAACTTTGCAAACCAATGTGGTTTTGGTTTTTGGTTTTTTTGTTTTGTTTTATGGTTACTTATAGGAGTATAGGTGAGGAGTGACAGGATCGGGGATAACAAAAAGGCCAGCCTAGCCTGGGGGACAGTTTACAAGAGCTACAACCCTGGAGCTCTCTACATCACTTGGGGACAGCTCCAGAGATCAGAGCTAGCTCTCTCTGTCTCTGTCTCTCTGTCTCTGTCTGTCTCTCTCCCTCCTCCCTTCACCTCCAGTGGTCCCTTTGCTTACATAACTTTGGAAAAGATGGGGCCTTGTGAATTATGTAAGTTGTTTACTTTCTGTCTTTATGAGCTTCCCTTCAGGATGGAAATTGGAGAGCATTGTTATTTAACACTCTGTCTCCAATATTTATTTTCTTTATGCCACCTTTTCCGCAATGCTCCCAAACAAAGCCTTAGAGGGAGCATGGCAGAGATGCCATTCATAGCTATTGAGCAGCTACACTGTAGCATCAGTTCCTTGTTGTTAGGACCTTCACCAGTGTTATGAGTCTCTCTTGCATACCATCATTGACAAAAGCAACTTTTTATTCCCATGACCCATTGAGGCTGACAACAGCAGTGATCTATGGGTATAAGCACAAATGTTCAGAAAGCAGTTTGACAAAACAATAGCAGTGGCTTCACCACCAGGGTCTATAACTTACCCAGTCACAAGGTTTAGTGCTGGCTTAAAGTACTAGGTGTGAGTTGCCTCCTATGGAGCACGTCTTGAATACAATTGGGAAGCAGTTGGTTACAACCAAGACAGTCGTATCATTATTGTAATATTGTATTGTCTGATATGTTTATAGTATTCAATAAAGAGCCTATAACTGACTAGGACTGTTGTGAAAATTCTCACTCAGTGACATGTATAACATCCTCTAGGGCTACAAAAGCCAGCCAATAAGAAGGAAGCTTTCAGCTTGGTCCCATTTTGATTTCCCCATGTCTTCAGCAATAGGGTCTGCCTTGGTTAGGGTTTCTATTGTTGTGAAGAGACACTATGACCATGGTAATTCCTATAAGAAGAACATTGACTGGGGCTGGCTTACAGTCAGACGTTTAGTCCATTATCATCATGGTGGGAAAGATGGCAGCACGCAGGCAGATATGGTGCTGGAGAGGTAGCTGAGAGTTCTACATCTGTATCCATAGGCAGCAGTGAGCCACCAAGCCTGGATTGAGCCTACCATCCAGTGACACACTTCCTCCAACAAGGCCATAAACTACTCTAATAATGCCACTCCCCATGAGCCTATGGAATGTTTTTATTCAGACCACCACAGTCTTACTGTCTAGCCCTAACAGTACTGGAAATATTCTCTATTCCTTGTGAGACTTTGGAAGTCTCCCTGGCCACACCTCATAGGGAGGTATCCCATGCTCAGCACTGAGACTTTTACCCAGCAATCTCATGATGCCTGGAAGCATCTCTTTCCACTTATGGAGGATGTCTTCATTTAAAATTCTTAACTGTTATCTTTAGTGTTTTTATAGACATTTTTACAAATCTGTTAAGTATTCAAGTATATCCAGGTGTTCCAGTTTCATTTCTGTTGCTAAAAATACCCTGACAAAAGCAATGCATGGGGAGGAAAGGGTTTATCTGGCTTACAGTCTCACTCACAGTCCTTTATTTTGGAGATGTCAAGGCACAGACTTAGTGCGTCATGGCCTGGGTCAAGACACACTGAGAATAAGTGGATCCTTGCTCAGTGCTCTTCAGTCTTACAAGCTGAGGTCCCAGCCTATAGGATAAATGGCTCAGTCTCTCTCTCTCTCTCTCTCTCTCTCTCTCTCTCTCTCTCTCTCTCTCTCTCTCTCTCTCTCTTTCTTCTCCCTCTCTCTCCCTCCCTCCCTGTCTCTCTCCCTCCCTCCCCCCTCTCTCTTTCGTGTGTGTGTGTGTGTGTGTGTGTGTGTGTGTGTGTGTGTGTGTGTGTATGTGTGTGTATGTGTGTGTGTGTAGAGAGAGACAGAGAAACTCCTAGAGGGGACTGGGGAGACAGCAGTCTGAGAACCTGTGTGCAGATCCCCAGAAGCCAGGTAAAGCCAGAGGCAGTGTCCACAACTGTAATCCAAATGATTTTTTCACAAGGCAGGAGGTGGAGGCAGGAGAATCCGCAGAAGCTCCCTAGTAGCTAGCCTGTCCTACACAGGAGTGAATAAGAGATCCTGTCTCAAGCCTGAGGTTGTCCTCCCACTTTTACATACATGCTATGGCAACATACACACACACACACACACACACACACAGAGAGAGAGAGAGAGAGACAGAGACAGAGACAGAGACAGAGACAGAGACAGAGACAGAGAGGGAGACAGAGAGACAGAGAGAGAGACACAGAGAGACAGAGACAGAGAGATGCATGCATGCGGGCGCATATGCACGCACCATTTAGATGGGAGCAGGAGGAGTGAAGTCACCCCCTCCCCTCAGAGACACGCTAGTCTCTCAGGATGAGGATCCCATTTCTCAACACTGCTGCACAGATGCTCTTGAGGGCCTTTATCTATGAGGGAGGTGGGACAGCACACAGAGAGCCAGTCTCAGCAGGCCCCAGACCCTGCTCCTCCCCTCACAGGCTGCCTTGCTCTTCGTTGCGTTTCTCCTCCAGGATGTAGGTGGCTGGAGTTCAGGGGGTGTCAACTTTATCTCAGCACCATCAGTCCTCACTTTAGCACTGCCCTCCTCCTGTCAGTGCTTTTTGTTTTTCAGGGGAGCCCTGTGCCACTGTGTAACGCTAGCAGCAGGGTGGGCAGGTTTATCAGGAGTCCTCAGATAAGAATGGGATTAGAGCAGTGGTTCTCAACCTTCCTAATGCTGACCCTTTAACACAGTCCCTCATGTTATGGTGATTCCCCAGCCATAAAATTACTTTGTTGCTACCTCATAACTGTAATTTTTCTACTGTTGTAAACTGTAATGTAAATATCTGATAGACAAGATATCTGGTACACACACCTCTGTGTGGGTCATGACCCACAGGTTGAGAACCTCTGGCTTAGAGGCTCACTATGAACCAGTCTCCTTCCTAAGCTATGAGGTGCCCATGGGTTCTTAGCCGCCCCAACACAGGGAAGCTCTGCCCATGAAGGAAACCAATGTGGGCCATCGGGTCAGGGAGAACAGAGTTCAAGGAAAGTCCAGATGATGTCCTGCGGGCTCTGGACCTGTCAGGTGTCAGGGCCAGTGGCTCTGGGCTTAATGACAGAAGCTAATTTGAGTTGGTTCTGTTGCTGAGCGAGTGGCTGCTCTCCTCCACCAAATGGAAGCCGGTGTGAGACACTAAGTAGGCGAGGCCCTTGCACATTCAGTGCTCAGCTGCTGGGGGGCCTTTGTCTTCTCGTACTTGGACCGGGAAACTGCTTTTCTCCCCTTATTACTGCCTGACCCTCACAGCAGCCAGCATCATTAGGTGCTTTGGCTTCTCCCTAAGTGGCTTGTGCTTTTTAATTGGCTGCCTGGAGTGCTTGTTAAGAAAGGAGTAGGGAAGAGTGCTGGGCTTGATAAGCTATGTCTATCATGGGGATCATACATAAGAAGGGCAGATTCCTGTGCATCAGTAGGGAAGGATGCTGGGATTGATTAGCTATGTCTGGGGTGATAACTGTACTTCAGGGGGGCAGGTTTCTGTGCTACATAAAGCCTCTCAGAGAGTGTTAATCAATCTTTGCCTGACATCATCTATGCCAATGTTATCAATATAAAGGGAGTCTGATCATCCAAAACTGATTTCCCAAATTGGTACCACTTATCAGCCCTATTGCGAAGTTGGAGATGGAAAGATATACAACCAGAGGTGATGGAGTAGTGAGAGATTCACAAGGCATGTGGACCAGAGGCCATGCCTTGCCTCCAGAATCTTCATGGACAACCATTTCCCTCCAGTGGCACCTGCATATGAGGCAGAGGCAAAGGCTGGTCTGCAGGGGCCTCACCTGCTGACTGAGCCAGGTGCCTCTGGTGCTTTGTGCCTGGAAGATATTGTGTCCTGTGTTTGTGTCCCTGTGAGATGTTATTCTTACCGACCCTCAATCATTCCTCACGGCCTGCACCAATGTCTTCTTTCTAGACAGAGATGCGTCATTGTCTCCTCACTTGAGAGCTAATCCAGTTGGCCAAGCGACCACCCCTCAGAAGGCAGGTTCACATTAATCCATGCTGAAGGGATAGGAGGAATAATTATCCTTTCAGTAAGATAGCCCTTCCTGAGATTCCTGCCCATAATGCATTGCTTACAGAATAGTCACACAGCCCCCTAAGTATGCCTGACCTCCCAAATTATTCAGACAATCATAACTCTTCCTTTTCTTCCTTTTATCTCTTTTCTGTGCATCCTCTCCCTATCACTCTGGGCTTCACTTTTTTTTCCCCTAAGCCTCCCTCCCTACCATGTGTGCTTGTCCACCAGGTGGCTGACCTCCATGCTGGTCTAACTCAAACACAATGACTTTTTTCCATCCTCCTCTGGGAAGATGCTGAGATGTACATCTTGCATATCTTGGGGTTTTCCCCTCAAATTCTAAGAACATTGCCTCTGAGATAGAGTCCTTTTAAGTTTATTCTTAAACCTTTTATCAAGGGAACAAAGAATCTCAAGTGGAGACCCTGATCTCCTGATAACAGGTGGTGACCACAAAGGGACTCCCCTAAACTTCCATTAACACACCCCCACAGAGCGGCTTAGAGCCTCCACTTGGCATGAGCTATACTGTCCTGGGTCTGGGGCCCACTAGGCTATGTGTCCTGTTCTGATTTGGTCATGCGGGGTGCAGCACAGGTGTTCAGGCAATATTTACTGAATGAAGGGATAGAACGCCCTCTTTCCTACAGGACTTCCCTGACTGTCTGGTCCCTGCTAGGAGGTGGTCCTATCTCTAGACCAGCCCTCTCTGAAGGCTGTACAGCCACAGCCACGGCCAAGGGCATTGCAGTCAATTAGAGGCAATGTTTACATGCTAAAGCCTGCTTTTCTCTACACTTCCTGCAGATTGGACTGGATGTGCTAAATGCATAATGAATCTGCTAAACTCTTTAATGCACTCAAAATTCTTATTGATTTCCTTGGTGATTACATATAATTTGCTCAACTGATTTGGCTGTATAACTTGAAAGGCATTTTGGGGAAAAAAATCTCTGTAATTTGTCACTCAGCTCACCCTGGACTTTAAAATGAATGCAAAGAGACACATTAAGAAAACATTCATGGTTGTGACCTGTGGATTTTTTTTTTTTGATGGATGGCCCATATTCAATGAAACAAATTTTTTTTTTTACCGAGTTCCATTCATGTGCCAGACCTCATGGGAGCAATTGGGGCTTCACTGTTGAGTAGGAGTGTGCTTCTAGCCTCCGGTTTTCAGAATCTCCGAATTGGGGGACTGTGAGGGCAGAGTGGTGTGTAGGCAAGACCACAAGTGATTGCAAGTCAGAGAGCGAGAACATGGAGGAGCAGTTAGACGCATCTGTCTCCCTCGGAGATGCCACCTTTACCAACTACTCATCTTCCTCAGAGCTGCTCAAGCATCGCTCTTCAGTGTCAGACGTGTTGAATTGTGGCATCACTTGAACAGAGGCTGTGCTATGGCTGCGTCTTCAGGGGGATGGTTTGAATATGACAATGCTCACAACAGGCTCATGTGTTTGAACGGTGGGTCCCCAGCTTGTGGCTCTATTTCAGGGAAATTATGGAACCTTTAAAAAGTGGGTCATAGGGGCAGACTTTGAGGCCTTATAACCTTGGCTCTGCTTCCTGTTTGCTCTCTGCTTCCTACATGTAGATGCCACGCCGTCTCCCACCTTCCTGCCTTCCCTGCTCGGTGTTGTGTCTTTACCACGATGGTCAGTTGTATCCCTTTTAGAACTGTGAGCCCAAATGAACCTCTGTCTTTATGTTGCTTTTGTCAGGGTATTTGCTTCCAGCAACAGAAAAGGAAGCCGGGACAGATGGCGACCTTGGAGCTGGTTCTGAAGGGCGGAGGGGCACGACACTCTCCAGAGGAGTCAGTCACAGGAGAGGAGCCAGCTGCTGATCTCACCTCCCACCTTCTCCGGGGATGGTGCCAGCCTTCCTTCCAGACCATCCTACCCCAAAGGGTTCAGGTGGAGCCAGGCGCGTACCCGTCCTCCCACCCACCCGCAAGTCTTCACAAACCTCATCTGGTACTTTTCTTCTGGAGTCTCAGCCCAAAGCCTTGAGATCCTTGGAGCAGAAGGATTTACTAAGCTGTTACCAATACCTTACAAGTAAAGAGCTGGGTACTGGGTCAAGTTCCGGCCATGTCCAGTAACAAGGCTAAAGAGATGGAAGGCTGGAGAAGAGCCCATTACATCTAGAGCGACTGGAGGGAAGACCAGTGTTTCTTGTGCATTGGCAGAAGAGGGGGGCGTGGGGAATGACTATTCTGGGATGGGGGGGATGGACAGAGAGGTGCCTGCTGAGCTAGGGCTGTTCTTAGTTGAATCAGTGTTTTTAACTCACTGTCAGGAATCTCGGGTGCCATTTTGTTCTTTTGGGTCCTCAGAATAACTTTATCTCTCTTCCCCTCCATCCCCCATCATGCTTGTAGCTAAATCTAGAACACTGGTTTTCTCTTATCAAGGCCCCTCAGTAGCTGAAGTTAGCTTCGTAGTCTAGAGCCCCATAGTGAACCAGTCTCTCCTCTTCCAACCCCTTCCTGGGAAGACTGGACCCGTGCTTGTCCCTCAGTCAGGCCCTGTCATTTCCTGTCCTCATGGATACCCTGTCCCCAGTTTCTTCTCCATTTCAGCAAAAAGCATACCCCTTCCCCCTTCCTTCTGGTTAAGCACATTGTCACCTGCCATTTTTATTTTCTCTCTACCTGACTGCTATTCTTGGAATTTAGTTGGTCTCCTATGAAAATCATGTTGGGGTTTCAGTCCCATGGTAAGACACTTAAGAAGGTAGCCACAAAATCCAACAGTTGCCTTAAAGGTTGTCTTTAGAGGTGATGAAAATTAGGAAACTTCATCTTGAGGCAGCCCCATGATTAAATCTTGACATCTTTATAAGGAGAAAGGCCAGATAATATGTACATTTTGTCTCACGCCACGCGACACCTTGTGCTTTGGGACTGTGATGTCTAATTTTGTTTGTCAACCTGATTCCACCTAGAATTAATGAAAACCCAAGTGGCCGGGCATACCTGTGAGGAATTTTTCTTAATTAAATAGTTTGAAGTGGTGAGACCCATCTTTCATCTGGATATTTTGAGGTAGGAAGATCCATGTTTAATCTGGGCCATGCTTCCTGGTGGCAGCCTACATAAGGATATAAAAGAAGCAAGCTGCTTGCTCTTGATCTCTCTGGCAAGTCCATTCCTTCACTGGCATCAGAGCCTACTTCTTAGGGATTCCTTCCTACACTAAAGACCAGCTGAGTCATCCAGCCTCGTGGGCTGAACAACTGCTGGATTTTTGGACTTTCCATTGATGGAAAGCCATTGTTGGACTAGCTGGTCCACAGTATGCAAGACAGTCTAATAACTCTCATATATTCCTTCTATCAGCTCTGCTCCTCTAGAGAACTCTGACTAACACAGCGACACTGCATACAGGAAGGCCACCACCACAGGTAGATTTACCTTGGACTTTCAGAACCATGAGGCATAGTGAGCTGGATAGATTTCTTTCTTTCTTTTTCTTTTTCTTTTATTTTCTTTCTTTTTTTTATTTTTATTTTTTTATTTAATCAACTTGACACAAAGCCTGGAGTCATCTGAGAGAAGTAAACCCCAATTGAGAAATGCCTCCACAAGACCAACCTGTAGGCAAGCCTGTGTTACATTTTCTGGATTAGTGGTTGATGTGAGAGGGCCCAGCTTTCGGTGATTTGAATAGGAATGGCCCTCAAAGACTCATATATTTGACTCTTAGTCACCAGGGAGTGGCACTGTTTGAAAGGATTAGAAGGTTTAAGGACATGTGGCCTTGTTGGAGGAAGTGTGTCACTGGGTTGGACTTTGAGGGTTCAAAAGCCCATGCCAAGCCTGGAGTCTCTCTCTTGGCCTGCAGATCAGAATGTTGCTGTCAGTTAACTGTAGAGGTGACCTTCATTCACATTGTGTTAAAGTGCATCTCTGTATATTAGATTGTTAACTGCTGAGCCAGCAGTAAGCTAAATGCCAACAGATTCTGGTACTGTCATTGCTATTGAGGAATCTTTTGTCTCAATGTTGTGTAAAAAATTGCTCCCCAATTGTCTCTGGTTGGCTAATAAAGAAACTAAAGATTCTATGACTGAACAAATGAGACAGTACATGGGACTTTGTGTTTCCAGTCTGGGAGTTCCAGAGAAAGAGTGAGAGGTGTTGGGGGTAAAAAGGTCACCAGGCCATCAGGAGGAGCTTTCCATGGGGGAGTCACCATGGGGACACGGATGGAGTAGAGGCAGCCAGGACAAGACTGGAGGACAGGTAACAAGGCATGCGGCTGACAGGTAGGCTAGGCTAGCATAGATGTCTTAGAATAGATTGGTATCTGCCCAGTTATGGTTCTTGAAGCTTACTAATAAATGTAATAGGTCTCTCTCTTATTATTTGGGAGCTAGAGTGGGCATTAAAAAGAAGAAGAAGAAGAAGAAGAAGAAGAAGAAGAAGAAGAAGAAGAAGAAGAAGAAGCAACCCATTAATTCAGTAGCTAATGCTCCATAGCCATGCTCGCCAGCACATTCTCTATCATGAGGATAATGAATTAAACCCCTGAAACTGAAAGCAAGCCCTCAATTAAAGTCTTCTTTTATGAGAGTTGCCTTGGTCATAGTGTCTCTTCACAGCCATAGAACAATGACTAAGACACAGCCCACTGTGGATGCAAAGCAAACTAATGGCAGGAGTGCAGGATCTCTACATACTTAAGAATTGAGATGCTGAATTCTCAGGGCCTAGAAGTGGCCACTCGCTAGGTAAGGTGAGGAGTATGCAAGAGCTTCTCCGAAGGAAATGGAGTTCGCTGAAGGAACATGAATGACAGAATGCTGCTGGAGCAATGGGTTACAGACAGAACATCAGGGGGGTCTTGGGTACCACCTGGCAGTGTTTAGATATGAACAGACACTGGGGACTTAAGATGTGTTCAGTAGAGGAGTTCCTATCTAAACCCACACAGGTGGGAAGTGGTCCCCATTCCCATGGCTTGTTCTTTCTTTCTTTCTTTCTTTCTTTCTTTCTTTCTTTCTTTCTTTCTTTCCTTTTCTCTGCTTCCTCAGAGTTAACTTCTTTCTCAGACTTCGTGTCACAAGATGGCTGATTTGCCTCTAGGTTGCTGTTGTTGTTGTTGTTGTTTTAACTTTCTTTCTTCTTCTTCTCTAGGTGGGAAAAGCCATAGTATATTTCTTAAATACTTACACTTCTCTCCTTGGGCCAGGATCTCCCCTCCAACCCACCCATGGTGGCAAATACAGTGACTGATTGGCCGTGCTTGGGGAAGTATCTCTGGGAGCACAGCAGGACCCAACTTTACCAGAGCCAAAAGTACTGATAAGGAACGTGGAGAGTTGCTTAGAAGGAGATGCAATGAGCCCATTTATAATTATTTATTCACAATCTGCAGACAACTGTTCTGCTCTGGGAGGTGGGTGGTTGGCAGCAGCTTGTCTGTGTCTTCTGTGGTGGAGGCCTCTGTGCTAGGACAAGGAAGAGAGGGAATTCAGGCAAGAGAATAGGACAGGAGGGAAGCTGTGGAGAGACTGGAGCGCCCGATCCTCAGGAGGTCACGTTTGGGCTTGGACTTTGCTTCCTGGGTGACATCACACATGCACTTATTTCTCTGTCTCATTTCTGATCTCAGGAACATATGAGATGTTTCCTTCTGAGAACTGGAGAGCTTGGACAGCCCTTGGCCCAGTGTTACAGCTCCACGTGCAGTAACGGCTCTGATAATTCATTGCTTTTATAATAGACTTGTTGATTCAGAAGGCTTTTGGAGAGGCGAAGAAAGTAGCCATATCACACTCAGGAAATAGCCTGAAGTTGTAAACACGAGCCACATTCCTTGGAACTGTGGAAAGGAACGCTGCAGGAGTGGTCAGGGGAAAGGCGCAGACCTGGGGTTCTCTGCTGTTATTAGGTGTTGACAGGGTCTGCTATCCGAAGGTGTCCACTATCAGGGACTTCCCAGGCTCCTTTCTGTGCCTCTGTCCCTATTTTCCAGTTTCTGGAGCTCAAAACCACATGGACGCACACACACACACACACACACACACACACACACACACACACACACACACACACCTTCATCACACAGGAGAAAAAAACATTTATTTTCATTCAATGGAACCATCCACATTTCATCTTTTATCGCTTTCTTCCCATCCCTCTTTCCTGTGTCAGACTTCACTGCCGCTGGAATCAGCCTGTAATTTTCATTCTGTAGCCTCTTCCCCTCTGGGTGATTACCACTCTCCCCATGTAATTACCAGCCTCTCTAAATAGAATTTTAATGACCGTAAGACATTTCATTGTGTGTCTGGGATTGTCGTAGTTAATCATTTGCTATTTTTTGAACCCTCGGTAGTTTCCAAGTTGTCACTAGGGGTTGATCACTTATCAGTGACTCATTTTCCATGAAAACTTATTTCACATCCCTGATAGCATCAAGCGGGAACAATCCTGGAGGCAGAGATGCTGCAACAGAGGTCAGGACCTGTCTTGGGTTCTTTGAAATGTGTGCCAAAACTACAGCCTTGTAGAGAAGTGTCAGGCCTGTTGGAAACGCTGCATGCGTGTAGCTGTACTTGCAGAAATATGAACGTGCACATGTTCAACATTTGCAGAAATGCCTGTGCATAAACGCGGCAGCTTCTGTGGCCTGGGAAGATCCTGCCTTTGTAACTAGGAAAGCAACCCTTTAGTATCTGCCATCCCACATTGGTGTCAGAGGGATCCGAGGATGCTTACATGGCTGCCACTGACTTAGAGCTTCTGCCTGAGATACCAGAGCAAAGTTTTAGCTCCCCTCTGAAATCAAACAAAGCTGGGAGCTGAAAGCTGTCTCTTTCTTCCCTGAAGAATGGCAAGGCCTCAGGCCACTTCTTCCCCTTACGTACAGCTCCACTTTTCCTTTCTGCCCTCAGGGGTGCAAGAGAACACATGGGATGTGAGAACCAACATCTGAAGGGTTTGTATTTGTATACACATTTTCTTGTGTATCGATTAGTCCATACCCAGGAATGCGCACACGGCACATGGCACAGATGGGCAGTGTGATCAACCACGTTCCAAGGAGCACCCTGGGTATCAGGGGTCGATGTGTCAGAAGCCTCTCTGCTCCCCTTGATAGTGTAGCTGTCTGCATCCTGCTAAAGAGAGGGAGCACCCGGATGCTTGTGTTCATGTTTTCATTATTGCTGCCCCAGAGCTTAGCATGCATGGCCTGGAAATTTCTATAAATGAGCTCAAGGGTACGTATCATCTTGTCTTTGACTTCCATAGCTCCAAAATATGTGCCTAATATTCATCCTTCGTCTGTAACATTTTCAATATATGTTATTATACTATTTTTAAATACTGAGCATTATTAGAACACAGACATAGCTCCTCCCCCTCCTCCTCTTCCGAGAAGTAAGCTATTATTCCCATGTTTCTCAAGTTAAGCTGCCTGAGTTGGTTGCTTTGAGGCGATTAGTCAGAGACCAAGTCCCACAGCCTCAGCTGAACCCTTTCTACTCTTCCTTGGCTTCAGTCTTGCCTGGGCTTGCAGGAGCTGTAGGAACTGTGGTGGTGGCAGCCATCTGGGCAGCAGCCAAGAGGGCAAATGGGTCAGCCTTGACCTTTGCAGGAGGTGGGAAGGCATTCTCAGTCTCCATAGACAGAGACAAGACTCGTTTGTATCCACTGATGATAGAGCATGGCCCTGAGGCAACAGTCAGGTAGCCAATCAGCAAACAAACACCGGCAGCATCTCAGACATCCTCCAGGAATCAGGGCTTCGGAGTTTGCTCTGTGATGCCATTCACTTCCAGGATGTAGATGCAGTCACTGTCTAACACCTGCTGAGTCATCAGCCCAGAGAAGGGGGAGATGGTTAGCATGTTCGCCAGTGTGGCTTCACTGGCTCTCACTTTGTCTTCACCAGAATTTCAGCAGTGACCCTGGAGACCTAGAAGAAAGAGATTTTTCACAACGGGCCAGGGCTCTGGGCTGTCACAGTGACCTCACATGGGGTGACGGCAGCAGGAGCAGCATCCTGCGCTTTCCTGGCCGGTATGGTTTTAGCAGTTTTTCCAGAGCTGGGAAGTTTACAGATGCACCTGGATAGCCATGTGCATCCTGAGGTTCTTTCTCATCAGCTCCACGGCCTTCTCTCACAGGAACGTGCCGATCTACCGATCTGCTTGGGACCCTCATTGTTTGCTCCCACAGTGAAGCATTTTGGGTAATGATCTAAAAGTTGGATGATCTAAAGGAAGTAGAAAGTCTTCCCTGGGCACCATGGTGGTGTGTCAGGGAGTGCCACACAGGATTTAAAGACAGTGTCACTCTAATGAAGATGCCTGGGAAGAGATCTTTTTTCTCTCTCTCTCTCTATGGTGGTTTTCCTTGCCTAATGATGGAAGTGAGTAATTGCAGCAGTGACTGTAGGACCCACAATGCCTGAGCATACCTGTTCCTCTGTGCCTGCGAGTTCCACATCTGAGAACTTAATCAACTGCAGACGAAGAAATCCAGGGACGAAAGCCATCTGTGCTGAACACAGAATTGTTTCCCCTAACCATTATCTCCTGAACAATGCAAGATAAAGTGCTCGAACAGCATTTGCATTACATTACAAATCCTAAATAATCTGAGACGATTCTACAGGAGGAAGTACATATACAAACAGTATACCATTCTGTATAAGGGACTTGCATCCTCCAATTGGCAATTGGCAATCTGCTGGGGAGCCTGGAGCCAGTCCCCACGTAAGTGACAACTGCCCGTGCTCTAGGCTTTTGACCCGTGTGTTCCACCGCTGATGGGCAGCTGAGCTGCCTACCCATTTGGAGGTGTCCCCAGCAATTCCTCTAGTGTCTGTTAATACCTTTCTCTGATGTAGTTGCCCAAACTTTTCCTGTGTTGCGTGAGAGAGTCACAGGTTCAAAGCAGTGGAGCCCGTTTACGTTCTCCGTGTCTGTGGGCTCTCTCTCGAGGCTCCACATCTTCCTAGCACCCACGCGTGGCCAGGCATTAATAGCTTTGTGAAATGTTGACTGAGAAGTGGAAGCTCACTCTCCTTTACTCTCGACTAAGTAACGCGGGCGAACGTTTTGTGCTCTGGTGGGTTGTTTGCTGTTTGTTTGTTGGGGTTCTTGCTGTTTCTTCTCCCGTGAGTTTCTTGTTACTTTTTTTTTTTTTTCTGAGACAGGGTCTCTCTGTGTTAGCCTTGGCTGTCCTGGAGTCGCTTTGTAGACCAGGCTGGCCTCGAACTCACAGCGATCCACCTGCCTCTGCCTCCGAGTGCTGGGATTAAAGGCATGCGCCACTATGCCCGGCTGTTCCTTGTAACTTTTGCAGAGCCTTCATTTGGCTGTCTGTCCTGTGAATGTTTGCGAGAATTCAAGTGGAGTCATGTATGTCAAACTCCAATAAAAAGAATAATCAAAGAAACATCTCAGGAAGCTGGGATTTCATGGGTGGCAATAAGCACATGGCCAGAGCCATGCAGAAACCACTACAGCCTGACAAAGAAAATGCCTCTGCAGGAACAGATGTCCAGCAGCTGCCTGCCTGGATGGACTGTCATCACCTGTAAGTGACCCACCAAACTGAGGACGACTGCTGTGTGCGACCCTTTACAAGTCCCATTTCCACACCATTGCTCTGTGGCGATGCCCTCCTGAATTTCCCCTGCATGTGCCTTCCTGGGTCAGTTCAGTTTTTGGAAGCTACCACTTGTTTCAGTTGACAGCCTCTCTGTACCTCATTTGTAGAACTCCTTTGCAATGTCCCATCTGCTACATTCCACAAGGCCCTCCCCCACCTTTGACTACTCACTCCACTTTGTCATTGACCGTTTTCACTTAGCAGTTCTGGTTTTTAATCAAATTAACTCTTGCCCCCGTAGTTTGTGCCTTTTGCATTATTTTTACATTGAAAGTAGATTTTTCTTTCTTTCTTTCTTTCTTTCTTTCTTTCTTTTTTTACCTTTTTTTATTGATTCTTTGTGAATTTTACATCATGCACGTCAATACCACTCATCTCCCCACCCCTCATTATCTGCTCTTCAACCTTACAACCTCCCTCACACAATAAAACCAAAAGATAAAAATAAATAAAGATTAAAGATAAAAGAGAAAGCCCACCTCATATGGAAGCTGCAGTGTTTCACAGTGTGTTACAGAGCATCACAGAGTACACCTTTTTGCCCAAATAGCTTTACTTGCGAATGTTCATTACAATGAGTCATTGGTCTGGTTCGAGGTCTCTGGCTTCTCTGACACCATCAGTACTAGATCCTCACTGGGACTCTTCTCAGCTATCCTGTGGTTGCCCTGTGTCATGGAGATCCTGTGGCTTTGGTTCTGCAGGGCCAGCCCCTTCACGTGTTCTGGCAGTTCCTAGATGGGGAAGATGCTGCGGTGGGGCGACTCAAAACTCTGGATCTGAGGCCTGGGTGGTAGCTGAGTTGGTCAGCCCACCAGTTGTCCCACACTCTTACCATCAAGGCCCAGCTCTCCAGCACTGCCCAGCTGAGGGGTAGGGCCAGCTTTGTGCAACCTTTGGACATCGACTTGGCCCTAGGCATCAGCCCAGACCAGGAATGTCAGCATGGCTTTTGGTTGTAACAACGGCCACAGACATCTACCCAGACTCCTGCGGCTGCAGGCCCATGGACCTAGACATGGTCCTGTTAACAGGAAGGCTGGGACCTCACCATGGCTTCAGATGGCAGCACAGGCTCCTCACATCAGGCTGCTACTCCTTACCCTCTACTTCACTGCGCACACACCATTCCGCTTCTCTTTCTCAGTCATCTCTTCACCACTTAACTTGCTCATCTTAGTAGTGCCCGGGGCCTCTGGGTGCCCTCCACCCCACCCCCACCACATGGCAGCTGGCTGAGGTCCAAAAATAGATTTTTTCCCATACACTATATTCTGAATACGGTTTCTCCTCCTCCCACTTTTTCATTCTAAAAAAAAAAACTTTTCCATTTAAAAATACAAAATGCTTCATGAACTTGCACGTCATCCTTGCACAGGGCCCACACCCATCCTCTCTGCACCATCTCGGTTTTTCTGTCTGTGCTGCTGAAGGAAACACTTTTTCCTTCTGTGTCTGTGTCTTACCCAGAAAGTCCTTTCTTATCTGGACATTAAAGAGGATCTTCCTCTAGAGCCTTTTAAAATATTCTTCGTCTGGATTCTGGTGACAGCATGTCCATCCCTTGGGCAGTTCTGTGAGGGCAGCTTCACGCTCTGCTGAGATCCGGAAACTGGGCGCGGGCAGGGAGTTCCTCAAGGCTCACAGCTGAGAATGACAGACGGGAGCGAGAGATCTATGCTCATAGTAGCCCAGACCTTGCCTCAAAGTCCTCTTGTAGCCACAAATTTACTTCCTTCTCAACAGATCGGGCAGGAATGCCCGGCTCACTTTCGTTATCCAGCAGAAGGCAGCTCATTCCCAGAGAAGGAAGTGGGCTCTGGTCCCTTGCTGCAGTTGGAGTGTGACTTCCTACCTGTGCCTTCATGGGGCATATGGTTGGGCCCGGAAAGAATCACTCCGGATTCTTTTAGCCTGGTGTTCCAGGCATGGAGAGCTCCCAGCAGGCTGTTGCTGAAAGCGATTTGCAGAGAAAAATCCACTCTGAGTGAACAACAGGGACTTGGGTCTGAGGCATGGGCTCTAGGCTGGTTTTCCGTAGGATACAGACATGACCATGTAGCTTGAAGATATGTCACACCTTGGCAACAAAGGGCTCAGGACTTGCGATGACTGTCACATCCTCAAGGAGTCTGCCCACTACTTGGTTATCTCTGGTCACAGGACCTAAATCTAATGTTTTCTCTGGTAGGCTCATATCCAAGCCTTTCTCCTAAGCCACAAATTCCCTTGTGCCTACTTGGTTACTTCATGCCGTAAAGAAAGCCACCATCTAATCTTATAGGTCTTAACTCACCAGATTCTTTAAAAAGGTCCTTGAACTGTCATGACAGGAAAGGTACCCTAAGGAGATGTTTGTTGTACCCGCCCCCACCCTGCCCAACTATCAGACTGCTCAGACAATGGAAATGAGGGTGTTGGAATTGCCTAAGCATCTCATGATGAGGAAGGAAAAGGCCCCAACAATGCCAGGCAAATAGGGAGCTTGTCTCTCAGAGTCTATGTGGTTCTCACACCTTGCCAGGGGAGGCAGGAGCTGATGTAGTGATGGGTCAGTCCTCGGTGGGACCACATCATAGCTATGCATACCCTGTGGCCTCTGCTTCAACCTACACCTCATGTCAGGAACCTAGGAGACAAACGTGGGCCTCAGCAAACCTCTCTGTTTGCCCCCACTTTCTAATACTGGAATAAATTTCCTTTCTCTGCTTTTGAGTGTTTGGTCTTTTTAACTGGCCACATGTAGGAAGGTGGCTGAGCCTAAGCTGCTAGGGCTGCCATGGCCCAGGCTCTCTCTCCCTAACAACTCAAGTAACAACTATTCCAGGGAAAATGACACATGTGGGGTGTCATTCACTCACAGTAAGTTGACCCCAGGTAGTGAGAAAAGGTGAAATGGTTGGAACAGCTGCAATGGCTTTTCCTCCCCGTCCAGTCAATATCAGCCCCTTGCGTTTATTTAGTGATCACAAATGAGCATTTGGACTCCTCAGAGGTCCGAACCTTGCTAAGCCTTTCCCCAGCTGCCGCACCTTGGAGTTCTGAGCCATCTGGGTTCTGTTGGATAGTTTGGGCTACTCTGCTTGCTAAGTGTCAGGGATTGTGCCAGGTGACATGGACGGCTGAAATATGTTTGTCTTTGGGGCTTTTCTGAACCATGGGCTTTGTTGAACCATTCAGAACACATTTCTCCTCAGTGCTTTTCAGATAAAAAAAAAAACCCAACATTTAGATAGTTCTGCTAGTTAAGGCCTGACCAAAAAGGTCTCAGATGTGAGGCTCAAAAGGAAACTGAGGTAGATTTTTGGGGATAAGAAGTCTATTAGAAGAGTTGCTGGGAATGGTTTTGTGGCCTTGGCCTCAGTCTGGTCTGGATTCTCACACCACACCTGGACACTGTCCATTCCCTTGACAAAATTAGTACTTTGCTATTGCACATGTGGGGTGCACTGGAACATCAGAGAAAGAGATTGCCATTAACACTGCTCCCCCAAATGGAAAAGGGTCTAAAGATTTGATCCGTGTCAGTGCTGTAGTCCTGTTATCCTATCTGGTCCAAAACTCTAAACCTTGCTTCAGATGTCAAATCTGAACATTACTGTGTAACGAGCTTCTGTTCGGTTCTGCGGAGTGATGTTCATTGTGCCAGCTCATTGTGTGTGTGTGTGTGTGTGTGTGTGTGTGTGTGTGTGTGTGTGTAAATACAGTCATGTTCTCATGGAGAACATAAGTCTTCCAAAGTTTGGGAGAGTGCTTTCCTAAGCTGTTTCCCTCCAAGCTAACACTGTTAGTGTGATAAGCCTCCCCAAACTGTGTTCAAGCTTCCTAATCCCTCTATGACAAGTCTCTTTAACCAGCTAGATGGCCCCCAACACTGCTCACACCAGCTGTGCCTCCTGATAGTTAAAAAGTGCAGGGTGTTCCTCACCCAAGGCATACATCTGCAAACAAGCATTTAACTTTCAAACTCATTTTCCTTAAATATTTGCTCTAGTTGGTTGTAAAGCTTCAGATTTGTTGTCAGTTAGCAGTCTGAAAAAAAAAATCACAAGATCTAAAAAAAGATTCTAGGACATCACCCACAGGACTGAAACCATTAAATTGAAGAAAGGAATCCAGGTGGGCTTTGCCTAAAAGCTACTCCCTCCAGTGCCTCTTAGTTGCTGGAATTGGCAAACAAGTCCTTGACATCTCTTGCTTTGCACCCCACCCTCCCAACAAAGGAACAGATTGGATCACCTGAGACACATCAAATCTCAGTGGCAAAGAACAAGCCACATGGTGGTCAAACAGTAGCATGTGGTGGTTTGAATAGACATGGCCCCATAGACTCACAGGTTTGAATGCATGCTCACCAGGGAGTGGCTTATTAGGAGGCGTGGCCTTGTTGGAGGAAGTGTGTCACTGTGGGTGGGCTTTGGAGTTTCAGAAGCCTAAGCCAGGTCCAGTGGCACTCTCTCTTCCTGCCGCCTGCCGATCTAGATGTAGAATTCTCAGTTCCTTCTCCAGCACCATGTCTGCCTGCGTGGTGCCGTGCTTCCTGCCATGATGATGATGATGATGATGATGATGATGATGATGATGATGAGCCAAGCCTCTGAAATGTAAACCAGCTCCAGTGAAATGTTTTCCTTTATAAGAGCTCCCAGGGTGGTGGTGTGTCTTCACAGCAATAGATCACTGACCTAAGACAGCTATCTTCAGAGAAAATATTGTTCAGAGACAGAGGCGCTGGGGATGGTGGTAGCAGAAGGACAAGTCACTTTGAGAAATGAGACAACTAGCCAACAAAGGCCATCTAGGATAGGGAGCAGGTACATAATAACCCATTTCTTCATTTGACATGCATTTATTGAGACCCTACTGTGTGCCAACACCGCCCCCCTACTGTGTGCCAACCACCCCCCCACCCCCCGCCAGAGTCCTGTTTTCAGGAGCTTCCTCTGAAGAAGTGGAGAGGAGGAAACACACATGCAAGCAAGACCTGGCCCGAGCCGTGAGGAAGACCAGCAGGGAGAAGAATTCCACTTCTGACATCTGACAGTAGCCAGGGACTGACGGCAGAGGAGCCTCCGTGGGACCCCCGGGAACAGCAAACAAAAGACCACAAGATGGGAGCCAGCTCAGGAGCCTGAACACTAAAAAGAAGCCCTGTGTGTCCATGGCAAGAGATGAGAGGAAGTGGGTATGAGGAAGTCAGGGCGGGACTTGTGAGCCATGGAAGACCAAACCAGACTCCAGTGCTATGGGGCAGGGCAGGAGGAGATTCATAGAGAGCTGGGTCACCGTGCCACTAATGCTTTGAAGAGAGTAGCTCTGCCTACAGTGGGAGGCAACAGGTTCGGTTTACTGTGCAGTGGGGTGGGGACAGTGGGTGTGTGGACAGGGTAACAGCATCTAGTTTGTCACTCCCTGGCTGATGGACACTCACTCTGTTGCTTCATCTTGGCTGTTTTGAGGATGGTTGCTTTAAACTTTTGGGAACTGGGTTCTCATGTGAACAGATGTTTCAGTTCTCCTGGGTGCTATTCAAAGAGTGAATTGCCGGGTGATGTGGTAACTCTAATGTTTTTGAGAAACTTCCAGGTCATTTTTTTCCCTCTTCCTCCTCTTTTTTTTTTTTTTTTTTTGTTTTTGTTTTTTGGTATTTTGAGACAGTTTCTCTGTAGCCTTGGCTGTCCTGGATTCACTTTGTAGACCAGGCTGGCCTTGAACTCACAGCAATCTGCCAGCCTCTGCCTCTCCAATGCTAGGATTAAAGGCCCGGTTTCCAGGCCATTTTCTAAATCAGCTTCACTATTTCCATTTCCACTGTCATGCTGAGAGTTCTGAGCCTCTGCCAACGCTCTCTGTTGTCCAGTCTTTGTTCTGGCCACCCTGGGGTGCCAATAGTATCTCTTTGTGATTTTTATTTTCACTTCTCTCAGGCTTTATAATGTCGAGCACTCCCCCCACCTCCCCGCTCCCGTACTGATTGGCCATTTGTCCATGTATTTGGAGAAATGCCTGTTAAGTCCATTTTTAAAAATTGAGTTACTTGTCTTTTTGTTGTTGTTGAATTTTGTGAGTTCTTCTGCATTATAGATGCGAATCTAGTATCATATACATGACTTTGTAAACATCTTTCACTCTGCAGTAGTTATTGATGCATAAAAGATTTTAAGTGTGTGTGTGTGTGTGTGTGTGTGTGTGTGTGTGTGTGTGTGTGTCTGAGGATACAAACTTTGGTCCTCATGTGTTTTTACAGCAAGCATTCTTACTCTAGCAGTCTAGGCCCTGAGTCTGGAGGGCAAGCTCTGCAACCACCAGGTTGTTAGGCCTTTTTTACAATGAATTGTACAGACACATAAGGATAGTTATATATAAGAAGACCTTTATTAAGGGGGAGAACCAGGGGAGCCTCGAGGTGTGCCATAGCTTACCTGTTCCCTGGCTCTAAAAAGGCAGAAAGGGAAAAGCCTGCAATGACCTGTTATGGGTCACTAAATACAGTACCCTATTTTCCAAAACTCCTGTATTGTTAACCTTTTGGTTAAAAGAAGCATGGGTAAAGTATAGGTTGCTAGTGTTTTGTCTGATGCTGCCCTTCATATGTTAATGTCTAGAATTTCTTCCTTCACTATTTTCTATTCTCCTGCCTAATTACCCATCGAACCACTTCCCCAGCCCAACCCTTCCTTTCTGTATTGGTGATAGAATTCAGAGCTGAGTATGTGCTCTATCTCCAGTCCTTGGGCTGTTAGGACTTACTATGTAGCTCATACTGGCTTTGAACTCTTGATCCTTCTGCCTTCCCTTCCTGAGTGCTGGGATAACAGGCATGGACTATTAGTTTGTAGCAAGCTTCAGGGTTTGTAAAGTACCTTTGGTGTCACGTGTCAAAACAATATTGCCTAATCTAAGATCACAAAGATTCCCATTTAGAAAGATGCCCATTTAGAAAAGAGTGCCATAGTTTTAACACTAATGACAGTGGTAAAAAAAAGGCCCAGTAAGGGAGACCAGTTCTGGTCAAGATGGAGTCTCTGACCTGAGTGGAGACCTAACTTTCCAAGATGCCCACACATCACAGAGTTGGTTGAGCTGGCCAATCACCTGGTGATGGGGCTACTTCTCAGGAGAAGGAGGGACCACTGCTAGGATGGCAGGATCCCCTTAATCCTTGCTCAAGAGATAGGTGGAATAATTATTCCTTGAATCAGATTCTGCACTTTGACTTCCCAGAATTCCTACCCCTCTAGTACAGCCCCTGCAAGATGCTATGATGTTCAGATGGGCCTGTCTGTCTTTCTGAATCCTGATTTGGAAAGGTACCATACCCACTTCCCATCACCTGTCTCTGTCAGATACAAGCCAGAACCTAAGATCCTTTGAACTTTCTTAATTTTTCTCTAAAGCAGCTTAACTCAAACATCGAGGTCTTTTCTCCTTCCCCTTTCTTTATCCTCCTCTGGGCAGCTTCAGAGATTTGCACTCTGCCAGCCCTAGGCTCTTTTTAACACTCTAATGAGAAGGTCTTCCTTGGCTAAACTTCAACTCTCATCGACTTTCCAACTTTTCCTTCCTTTCAATTCTTTAATCATCAGTGAAAACAAATCTGTCCTTGCACGCCTAGATGGCCTCTTAGATTTAGGTCTTTGATAATTTGGGTGCAAACATTCTTATGTGTTGTAAGGTGGCATATTTTTTCACCTAGATTCTTTTCACATTCTGTGCGAAGGTCTATGTGAAAGAATTAAGCTCATTTTCTTTTCTGTGTAGAAGAATGAAGTTGTCCTAATGTAATTTGCCAAAAAGCCTATTCTTTCTCTCTCTCCCAGGGCTCCTGAGACCATGTGATGAGAAACAGGAATAGAAAATGACTCATAGATGGAGGTTCCCCCCGATGACCCATATCTCATGAAGCTACACACAGCCCGGGTCCTTCCTGTCTCTTCCAGTAACTAGGGAGTGCATAAAGAAATGCATCAGAGTTCAAGTAGGGAGTCCTCGCTACCTTGGAGACTTCTAAAGGACACCCCCTTGACTTGGGGCAGGAAGCTCCGAAGAGTCCTGCAGCCTCCCTGCACTGGGCAGCACTGGCATCATGGAGAAGGAATGGTTCCTCTTGCTCACTGAGCCAATCAGACACAGCAACCTCAGCAGCACCTGTCTGTGTGGTAGCAAGCAGAAGCATCCCAACCTCTCCTGCAAATCAGTTCCCAGAGTCTAGGCTGTTTCTTAGGACCCGAAGGAGGGGGTAGAATGAGACAGTAGCTTTGGCACATGATCAGCAGGAAACAGAATAATAATGAATACTTTATAAATTGAGCCTAATTACAACATGGAAAATAATACCATCTGAAAATGCATATATCCACGCCTCCCTCGTGCATTCTCCTCTCTTCTCTCTCCTGGCCTCTCTCCTCGAGGACCCCCACCAAGGCTACCTTCTCCTGCACCTCTGGAAACCTGCCCCCTTGTCCTGGTGTGATGTACCCACCTTTGATGCTTCCTCAGACCTGCCCCACCTTGGCTTTTCCCACTTTGTCCAAAAGAGGGGTGCTGAGTGCCCCTCCCAGTCTCACTCATCAACCGAAAGTGGATAATGCAAGTTCAGGCACCAACAAGAAGAAATCCACAGCGACCATCAGTGTCAAGCTCCAGGTGACCAATCCCAGGGCACAGGTCACATGGTTTGTGCCCACTGCACTGAGAGTGCACCCAGATAATGAGGGAGTTACCACTGTTCCCCAAAGAAGGTCAGAGGATGACTCTGCTGTGCCCGTTGTCAAAGCAGCCCCCAAATCCATCCCTTCTGTTCCCATCTCAGTACAAATAAAGGGTGATGTTTATGAAGTGTTTATGAAAAAGACGGAAGGGCTGCTGGGAAAGTCTTGTGCCAGGACAGGCTTCTATTCAGAGCACTGGTGTGTGGAACAAGAGCCTCTGTTTAAACTTATGAAGAGCAACGTCTACTGTCAGGTGTTTTCCAAGTCCAGTTCCAGGAACCTGCTAACATTTGCCTTGCTGGGATTCCCCGCACGGGGTGTTTCTTTATAATAGCCCCGGTGTGAAGCCCTGCTGCTAACACTGGTCCCTCTGACGTCACCATTTCATCTTCTTGATCCTCCTTGCACTTTGGAAATATATCAGAGAAGTCTTAGTTAAATTGTTTTGACTTGGGTGCTATGGGCACTGGAATAGAGATTTCTAGGGAAGGGGAGGGGTGGGGGAAGGTTTATTTCATCTCGACTTTTGGGTTTGAGTTATTTTTTAGTATTTCCCTCTAAGCATTTTGTAATATCTTACTTGTAGTGAAATGGGTTACAATGTCACTTCCTAATTAAAAGTAGGATATGTGGGAAGAAAATGTTCAATTCTCAGATTAAACTTATTTTCCATCATAAAAAAAAAAAAAAAAAAAAAAAAAAGAATTGCTGTGGTCATGGTGTCCCTCCACAGCAATGGAAGTGAGAAAGTAGAGTTGATGGCTGACATTCAGAATGGCCTGAATTAGAGTCACCAGCAACCATCATAGCACAGGCCAACAACACCATAATGCTGCAACAATCTCGTTCCTTTTGAGTAAGACAAGCACCTGCTTTGAAAGAAAGGAGACTCAAAGTGAAGACTGAGGAAGTAAATGAGCTCGACCAATCACTTCTCTACACATGTCTGTGGGGCTCCAGAGCCTCCACCACCATCGCAGACCTGCAGTTTCAATTTAAAAAGAGCTACGCTGTGACACCCCAGGGGAAAATTCATTTTCCACCTTCCCCAGAAAGGCCAGAAACCTGGGCCTAGTGCCCTGGGCCTTGGGCCTCACCCTAAAGCACTCTAGCAGCCCCAGAGAGTGTCCGGAGTTTGCTGGACCAGCCCGCCTGACGTGGGACCACCCACTTATGACCAGGAGGACCCACCTGTTTTCATTGAGGGCATTTGCTTTTCCAATGTCGCAATTACTCCCAGTAAGCACATTGATCTTTTTTCAGGGGCTTTTTCTTTTTGTTGTATGTGGCCTCCCCAGGGCTGAAAGTGTCAGGCCTATGTAGCATAGCCATCATGGCTCAATTTTCTTTCTTTATTAGTGTTATGCCCAAAATTTTGAGAGACTCCCTGAACAGACCACCAAGAGCCAAGTCCAAATGCAATGGCAGGGAAGTCTTTAACGTAGGTTTGAACCAGGGCCACCCTCTAGTGCACCGACACAGCAGATGCAGGGAAGCAGCCTCGAGTCTCAATTGAGAGGGGTTTTGATAGGTTTTAGACAAAGAAATGGGTTATACAGTGTACGATTGGATGGCATTTGGGCAGAAAAGCTGCAAGCAGGGAGTTACAAGCCTTGGCGTAATAGGTGTAGGGATAAGTTGGTCTATAGAAAATTGGTTGAAGCAGTCACAGGGCCGTTAAGAATTTTGGCCAGACTTCTCTTAATTGGTTGTTGCTATGTGCCAGCCCACCTGCTGGTCAGCTCGACCAGCAGAGAGTATATTTGAACTTCCCCCAAGGTGAGCTGATTGTGTTGCTAGGGAATATTTTTCTGTTTAGACTAGTTTGTGGTTTTTCTGGAATCTGGGTTTAGCCCTTGGCTAGATTTAACCCAAAATGGAGTTTCTTTTTCAAAATGGAGTTTGTCTGGTCCTTTCAATTAGCAGATCTTCTTTGCTGTCTCTATTGTCAAATATTTTGGGGGTTATTGCCAATAATTCTGGCCTATTCTTCCCTAAAAACACACTTGTACATTTCTTTTTTCTTTCTCTCTTTCTTTTTTTTTTTTTTAAATGTAGTCTGCCATGCAATGGGCTACAAAGGCCAGGTTAATTGCCTTAAGTTTGTTGGGTCCTCCAGATCTATAAGAGTATATAGACAGCATGCCTTCAGGAGGCACTGGAGAAACACTGAAGGTGATTGGTCCAAGCTGTGTTTCATATAGTTGCTCTAGATAAATTGCTAGTTTGTGGGCCACTTGCTTTAGACCTTCCAGTAGGGCCTGGTGGTGCTTGCTGGGTGACTTCCTACCCTCTTCCATCCTGTGGTCCCATCTTAATCTCCTTTTGGGTAGAAGAACTTGGTCAGTTGTCACCGTTCGGTGGTCATTATCAAGAGCTCTTAACCCAGGCAGCACCTAGCTGCGTCTGCTAGGATTCGATCTCTTTCTTTCAAGTAAAGAGTGTGCAGAGAATATTCTGGTAGTCATCCTAAGTGGAGAGGTGGTTAAAGAAAACGATCGGTCAGGATAGTTGGAGAACTGGGGTCTGTGCTGAAAGGCAGGGTTCTGGTTTTTCCCGTTGTAGAGATTGAAATATAAAAGAATAGAAGGGTATTGAGGGACCTGGCAGAGAGGAAGGTCAGAGGCAGAGTTTGCTTCTGCTTTAGGGAAGCAACCATTTGAAAATAGAAGCCACAGGTTGGGTCGGGTATGAAACTGAGTCTGGTTGCCCATCAGAACCTCCCTGACATGTAAGGAGAGGCAAGGGGTGGGAGGGGGAGACAGAAAGTGACATCACTGGGGCAGAGCAAGTATTTGAGTGGAGTGACTAAGGGAGGGGCTGGAGGCAGGAGGAGGAGGAGAAGGTGATGAGCTCAGGAGAGGTGGGGCAGAGGTGGATAAAAGAGGAGTGGGTGTAGGGTCCCCCGACAGGTGCTAGGCAGGACTTTGGGAGGGCTTCTAGTTCCATGTATAGTCTTTTTACCATGACCAGAGCATGGCCACCCTGCCCATTCCAGACCATGTAAACCTCCATCCACAGGGGCAGGGTGAATGTTGCATCTGCCCAGGATAGAATATACCTAATCTGGTTTGGGTGGCCAGGAATACCAAGGGTGGCATTGGCCATGGCCCACACTACCTAAGGGTCAGAAACTCCCTCTGGGAGCCATTAAAGCCCAAATGTTAGCCATTCCAGCTCACACAAGGATCAGAGGCAATCCTTGGTGATAGGGTAATCACAATCCTGCTTAGTTATAGGAGAGTAAGATTTGTCAGTGTCCCATAAAACACAGCTTAGAGGATTTCAGGCTCACTAGTCTTAGTACGCATTCTGTCTGCCTACGCAGTCTTTCCCAAGTTCAGACCATGGAAGACTTACAAAAAGGAAACAAAGAGACAAACAAAACATAGAACAAGACACAGGGCGCCAAGAACCAGGCGCCAACAGCCAGGTAGGCAGTGCGATGTCCTGCCAATGCTCTGGATGGGAGTTTGTGTGTCTCACAGGCACCTTACTGCCACCGGATCCCACTAGAACCAGTGCCAAATTTCATAGAAGATGCCATACCATGACTTATTAATGGAAGCCTCCTCCAACAGATGTTTGATTTTTTTTTTCTTGTCTCTGCCTTTCACCTCTATAGACTGCAAACCTGAAAGTGCATCCCTGGACCTTAGAACTTCTTTAAGGTGCACACCCCAAGGGAGGCAGCTTGAGGGCCAGAGGCCTGGGGAGTGGTGGCAGGGAGGGTCCCTGAAGTTGGGTTGAGGTTTTATCTTGCTGGGGCCTCCAGTTGTTAATCCCACCAAATGAGAGTAAAGACCACCAAACCAATTGTGTGTGTGTGTGTGTGTGTGTGTGTGTGTGTGTGTGTGTGTGTGAATTGAACAAACTTTACTTCTGTACAAGGCTGTCTCTCTAAAGCAGGATTTAAGAGAACAGGCCTGTGGAAAGTTTTTAGGTCTCTTTTATAGGGAACAAATTCTGACTGAGGATTGCCAGAGGAATTTGTTAAGGTAAGGGCTTGGCAAGTGAGTTACAAAAGCAGACAGCAGATAAAATTATTTGAGAGAACATCTTGACAGAACATCTCAAGATTTTTTGGCAGAACGTCTTATGAGAGTTGGGTTCAAGATATGGTCAAATTCCATGGGGTGGGGGAGAATGTCAAGTTTCAGGAATAGGTTAAGGCCCTGTCGAACTTAAGTTTTATAATAAATAGAAATGAATTTATTTTGACCTTGTAACAAGATGGCTTCTAATCTTAAGCTGGAGTAAGGCAGATCCATCAGTTCAAAGAAATCAAAGGAAAAAGCACAGAATGAGCCACAAGAGGACACAAACAGCCAAGGAAATAAGGAAGTCAATACAAGATATGAAAAGGGACCTTAATAAGGAGATAGAAATAAGAAAGAAAAACCAAACTGAAATATTGAAAAATATGCTGCAAAAAGCCTCAGTAATAGGATGGTTGGAGGAGAAGACAGAATATCTGAGCTTGAGGACAAGGTTAGAGAATTAGAACATCCCAGCAAGGACAAAAGTGAATTAATTAGAAGATAGTACTGAGAACTTTTCAGATGGTTGAAGCAATTTTAAAAGGCTGCATTTAAGAATTATGGGCGCGGTGGCGCACATCTTTAATCCCAGCACTCAGGGAAGCAGAGGCAGGTGGATCTCTGTGAGTTCAAAGCCAGCCTGGTCTACAAAGCCAGTCCAGGATAGTCAAGGCTACACAGAGAAATCCTGTCTCAAAAAACCAAAAACAACAACAACAAAAATACGGGATAAAAAAAGGTGAAGAATTCCATTATAAAAGCACAGAAGTAATTTCAACAGAACCATAGAAGGAAATTTCCCTAAATGAGGGAAGAAGATTGCCAATCCTGATACAGGAGTCATTTAGAACACCAGACAGACAAGACCAGAAACTCTGTCATATTGTAACTAACCCACTAAGTACACAGAGTAAAGAAAGGGTAGGGAAAGCAGCAAGAGAGAAACACAAAGTCTCATAGGAAGGCAGGCCCCTCAGATTAGCATCAGAATTCTCAACAGAACCATCAAAAGGCAGGAGGGCTGGGAATGATGCCTTCCACAGACAGCGGCTGCCACCCCAGATTACTATACTCAACAGCACTGTCCGTCATAATTGAAGGAGAAAGCAAAGCCTGCTATAAGAAAAGACAGCTTAAGGATTCGGTGCCTAGGAATAAGTCAGCAGTAGAGGATGCTGGGAGGAATTCCTTGGCCTGAAGAGAAAGATAAACACATCCACGAGGCACAGAGACGAATCAACCACTCCTGAGTAACAGGTAAGCCAGAGAGGGATAGGAAAAACATCAAACACTGCAAATTAACAAAATGACAGGACATGATACATACCTTTCAGTAATAACTGATTGGTAACAGTTAAGTCCCTCATCAAAGAACACACATTAGCTGATTGAATTAAAACACAAGGTCTATCTATGTATTTGTTGACTACAAGAAATGCTTATTACCATAAAAGACAAGACCATACAGTATTAGGTGAATCTACTTTCTTGAGGGTTGATCTTATATGGGTGATTGACAGCCTGAATTGATTAACTCTTAAATTCTGCATAGCTTTGAATATTAGGGCTCCACCCAAGGCCGGAAGGAAATGGCTTTACCCTAATGAGTCTTAACAGAGCTCTGATCAGAACTGCTGTAAGAGGACAAGCAGAGTCTAGCAAAGCAGAGGCATTGAGAGGCTTTAGGTGCTACCTGGTAAGAAGCCTGCAGTTGTTGGGTTGGCGGAAGGAGGCAACCAGGGAAGGTAGCACATTTTAAAGGCTTAACTGACGGTTGAAGGGACCTTAGGTTAGACACAGAGATGGGCAATGAGTGGGTACTAAGGAGACTAAGGACAGGACATTATAATTTTGGCCTGCATTTGTAACTTACCAACTCTCCACACTAAAACGTTCTAATCAGTCAACCAGTCTCGTAGAATCGTCACATATACGGGCCCCCTTCCCCCATTACCCTTCCCCAAACTTCAGCTCACAGAACTTTGCAAGGACTTGAGAATGTTACAGTCTCTAGGAAGTACTTAGCCGGTGAATTTCTTGCATCTCCAAATTATCATAAAATTGAAACTTAAATCAATTTAATGTATTTTGCATGCACTTACTGGACAAGTGCAAGTTTATTCAACGAATGTAAGTTTACACTTGTTTTTTTTTCTTTTTAAAAAACGGGTATGTTTTCAGAATGTCTTAACATATTTTGAGGAATGAAGAGACAGACAGACAGACAGACAGACGGACTGACAGACAAACCTAGCAACTGAGCAACTTTCTTTTTTAGCTATTGCTCTTCATATGAAAAGTGAAAGAAGAAATACTTCCTGCCCATAAGTCAAATTAACCCCTTTGGTTACCATGGCACCTCCTCCCCCCGGAATTGGTATGTCCTTATGCCACATTTTTTTTTTTTTGTCCTTTTAAAAAATGCCAGAAATGATTAGAAAGGAGACAAAGAGACTGGGCCTGGGCATCCTGCAAGGTAAAGGCACCACAGCACTGAATTCAATCACTCCTTTTATTATGCAAATAGATTCCCATTGAGCCTACCTTCCATGCATAATTAAATAAAAACTCTTAGGATAAATGGAGCACTGATGCAGAAATAAAGGCCCAGCATTTCACAAGTCCCCTCTCCTTAGCAGCCAACTAGCTGTCTTCCCCACAGCCTCAGCTGTTTTCTTTAAAACCTGGTCCATATTCCCTGGGGAAATTCTGTTTTCAATTATTGTTCCTGCCCAAGCTGAAAGCAAGACCAACCAACCTTTCATGAACACTTTATCATTCAGGGCCAGACAGCACTGTGCTGCCCACTTGAGAGAAGAAATCATGGCTCCCGTTTTTACCCGTCACTTCCTGTGCACCAGGCACTGTGCCAAGCTGTCTCCGTGCATCACATCATCTTTGTCCTCCTCACAGTCTTGCTCTGACTATTTTGTTTTACAGGTGAGCAGTGTGAGACTTGCCCAAGACAGTCAGTGACTCAGCTAATGCCAAACCCAGAGCTTAGATCAGAGGTAGGTTCAACATGCTGACTCGCAGGGCACCAATGTACAGAATCCTATAAGCATTGGGCTAGGGGGCTAACGCCTACTTTAAAAAAATGTTTGAGGCATGAGGCTGGGGTCTAATCTCTATCCCTGCAAAAGTACAACAAAGATGGAATACATTCAAGATATACGATGTGCTGCTGCTGCTGTGGTATATATCATGGTATATACAGGTGTGCCCTTCTGTGTCTGTGTCAGAGGTTTTCTGGACCCCCAGAGCTTCCAGAAGCAGAATCATACACAGGATAGCGAAAACAAAATAATGACTAGATACCACTCTGAGAACAGGGTAAAGAGTTCAGTGAAGTATTTGTGCTTTGGGATCTAGTCTCATGCAGGCCATGGCTTTGCTGTGGACTGTTGTATAGCAGTTCTCCACAAATAGAAGCATTTCCTCCTGGGGAAAGATGCTATGAAGTGGATGCCAATGGGCCATCAGGTATCTTGCCCATCCTATGAACAAAGCTTTATTACATAAGGCTACCCCTTGAATGTTTTATAAACCCGGAAAAGCATCTAGACAACTAGTAAAAAATAGTTAAAGAGATGGAATGAAAGTGCTAGATATGAGTGGGAAAAAGATATGCCGAAGAGTAATAAGATTGTTGGATAAAAGTTTCAGTGCCAGGGGTGGGGGTCCCTTTCTATAATTTGTTAGCTAGGGAGGTCCCCTATCTTCATATGGGCTGTCACCACTGGTGTTTGATGCCTCCCAGAACTAGATGGTAAATCCTTCCTTATTGATGAGGATACTACATTTTAGTACAGCGCTACAAAGTACTATGAAGTCTGCTGGGGACAGTCTTTCTCAGTTATGGATTCTGCATGCTACATTGACAACGTGCAAGGCAAGATGTGCCTGGTGGTGCGATAGTGGCACAACTGTTATGGGTGCAGCTCATTGCTTTCTTGTTTAAATGTGAGTTCCGCTCTGTAGAAAGAGACTCATGATTGGTACTACAAGATAGAAACTTGTGACTGGGAAGACTGTAGGCTCCATTAGGGAGGCAAATGGTGTTTTGTTAAGTAGGTGAGATGGCAATGAGCCATAAATGCCTGGGTGATAGTGGTCCACAAGTCAGGGATCCAGGATTATGAGGTACAGGAGAAGCTGGGATTCTGAGCATAAAAGAGATTATGGGAGCCTCCGATGGAGGCCCCTGGGACAGGCCATTATCACATGCCAATGACATTTCTAAACACGACGAGGCTCTTGGGTGACCCAATGAGACCTTATCTCAAAATAAATGTGAACTCCCAGACTCCTCCCTTCATTGTTCTGGGTTTAGCTGTGAGAACAATTTCCTTTGCACATATACAAACACTCAGGAGTGTGCTAAGTGCTTGGGATGACGATGACGATGTCTAGCCTTCTGGCTGGTGAGAGGCTACCTGGAGGAGCACTGAAGTGCCCTAGCCTGACTACCAGGCATGCACACGACTGAGGCCACCTCTGGCTTCCCAGTGACCACAGGCAGCTCCTGGGATGACTCCAGGTAAGACCAGGAGAGGCAAAGCATGGCCAGGTACAGGCTCAGGAGGCGTAGACAGCTCTTGAAGGAAGCGACCGCAGTGGTTTGTTGTGCACCAATAGACAGGGAATGTCGGTGTGCAGGAACAAGCCACCTTGCAAGGAGAAAAGATGCTTCTTTGAGACCTTACCCTGAAGCCCACCAAAGACCAAAGAACAGATGCACACCCGGAATAGTGCCCGCTGTGGGTCTCCAGACAGCACCTGATCTTTCAAGCAGCTGGTTACACTCATCTGAAATCCTCTCCAAAGCACATGAGTGTAGCCGATGAACTGTGGCCTTGGAGACATCTGCTGCCTGCCTTAGTCAGCTTCATGGTATCTTGGTTGTTAACATGGGGACAGAGCTGGCCCTGTCCATCTGGACACTGGTAGAAGGCAGGCCGAGGACTGGGCCTGGAAGGAGGTGGCTGTGGCAGGCAACCAGTGTGTCGTGTTGGCTAGGGTGCCAACCCTGCCCAGTGCTCTCATTGTCTCGTAGTAGCTGGCAGATCTTGGACTTGTCACGGTCCCCACCTACGAGGTGGAAATGTCTACAGAAGCTACTCACAGGCTTACAGGGGGCAATGAAATGAAGTGTTGTCTAGGGGAAATGGCGGCTCGGTGAATAAACTGACTTTCTGCAAAATGGGGCTCATTGGTGGGTGAGATTTACATGGGGGAACTCATGTCAATACGCTCTGCTCAGGGCTGCACCAAGTGTCACTGTGAGGGTCTTAATCTGCTTCCTAGCATTGCCAAAAGCACTGAAAGACTTTGGCTGTGCTCCTGTTAGAAGAAGTTCTCAGCCAGAGGTGCTTCTTAAAATAGGCTCCTAGAGCTTGAAATCCCAGTGTCCAGCCCATCCTCCCACTGAGAAAGGTTTAGAAGGGAACAGAGTACTAGATCCCTTTAATCCCCTCTCAGGTGAACCTGGAGTGAAATTAGGGATTAAAAAACAAAACAAAACCAGAAGTGTGCCGTGCATACTCAAACACTGAGTGCTCGAATGCTCAGCCAACTTTTGATGATGTCCCTATTGCTGTCCCTCTCTGTCCTTGTCCCTTCAGACCCTCCCTCTCTGGCTCTGTTCCCAGATGGATGGACTCAGATCTGCCTCCTCCTTCCAGTTTTTGTGGGAAGGCTCTGCTTAAGCACCTGGGGATTCCTTTGTTCCTTATGCTAAGTTCATAACACACTGCTTTTCGTTATGCAGCAGCCCTACTTCACATAGAGGCCTCCTCCTTCTCCTCCTCCTCCTCCTTCTCCACCATCAGCACCACCATCACCTACCTTGATGTCTCCTGGCCTGTGCTGCCTGCTCCATCCTCATCCACACACTGCCTTTAAAGCCCCCATCTCCCCCCACCCCCAACCTTTCCTCACCCCACAGTGAGGATTCCCAGCCTCTCCTTTCAGGTCTGAAATTATTATCCAGTTTGTACCATGAGGTTGGGCTCTTCTATTTCAATAGAACTGGTATTTTCCTCTCTATTTTTAGTTTTAAAAAGCTTCTCTCTCATATTGCCATCTTCCTCAGAGACACTTCTTTTGTAGTGAGCATTTTCATGATCAGAGTCGAGCACAATCTACTATAAAAAGGGAAGAGAATGGGGCCTGGCTCCCGACTGCTGTCAGCCTTGTCTGATCGGTGCTCCTGGCCCTGGAAGCAGCTGGATGGCTCTCCAGGACCACCGGAAGCAGCGTGGGTACTTTTCCACTTTGATGCTGTTATAGAAGAAAAAGACAAGGGACAGAGTGACAGAAACAGGACACTGGCCCACGAGTTTCCTGTGATCTCTTACTGTTCAGGCTGCTCAGTGGAATTGATTGGCCTACACCACACATGAGGAGCCAGGCTCAGAGAGACAAATTGACATGTCTCATATCAAAAAAGTAGTGACAGTGCCAGACTATGAAAGTAGCCAGCATTGAGGGTGAAGTCATGCTGTCTCACAGTGCTCAGAGCTGGCAGGACCGGAAATCGTGGACTTTCCCTGAAGCTGCTGCATGCTGCTCTGTGCTCCAGGCCTTTCCTAATGGTGCCTTTCCCTGTGAGCAGAGTTTCCTTCCTGCCAATTTCTGCTCAGTGGGGATGGATCACTAGAGACAACTTGGGTACGCTGAGGGAAGATCCACTTTGGTCCCCTTCCTCAACAAGTTCACTTCTCATTTTCTGAGCCCCTGCAATATTGTCAGCACTGGTAACACGGAGGGCAAGAACAGGATCTGACTCAGCCCAGTCCTTCTCCTACCTCTACTGAGACCCCTTTTCACAACGTACCCTAAAGAGATGCACACAGAGAGGGTTAGTCCGTCCTGCCCATGGATTCCAAACCAGGGCATCTTTTCAACAGCTACGGCTGGAGGAATCTCGACTTTCCCAAGCTTCTAGGACCACCTGCCACTAGGCCTGGCAATGCAGGGGGTCCATACTTGAGCTAATCTGCTGCCTCTGGCCACTGGCAGACAGCTCCTGGAAGCATCTAGCACCAGCCTCAAGATCTTGCAGGCAATGCTGCTCTCTGGTGTCACCTCACAGTACTGCCGTTCCCTTCTGGTCTGGAGCTTGGATAGCAAAGCCTGGCTCAGGCCTGACAAGGAAGTGCTGAGGAACCTGGCACTTGTGTCATTGCAGTGAGCAGCTGGAACCAGAAGGCGAGCTGTGATTGGCTCAGCAACTCCAGGGACTCTTCAGGGCAGCCCCCATGCCAGCCAGGGCTGGAGGCTCTGTGAACGCTTCCAGAAGGACTAAAGATTTAGGTGCTGACTCAAGCTAGGAGGTTGCTCAGAATCCCGCACCTTTACAGGTGCCTTCTAGAAAATCCAAGAATCAGACAACTGAAAGAGAATAAGGATTATCTCCAAACCCATAGATAGCAACTGTTGACTACTTTGAGGAAACTACTTTGAACCTATCTATGCATTTATCATAAAATCTGGTTTAGAATATACACGTGTGTGTGTGTGTGTGTGTGTGTGTGTGTGTGTACCTGGAGGCCAGAGGCCAACCTTGGGCTTGTTCCTGGAGCCATCCAACTTGTTTTCTGATGTACAGTCTCTCATCGGCTTGGGGCTCATCTATTAGGCTAGGCTGGCTGCCAGTGAGCCCAAGAGCTCTGCTGGTCTGTGTCTCCCCAGTCCTGGGCTACAAATGACTGCCAGCTACCACACCCAGCTTTTTATGTGGGTCCTGGGGCTCGAACTCAGGTCCTCAGGGCTTCATGGTACTTTATCTCTTCAAACTCAGACTTACAGAGATCCACCTGTCTCTGCCTCCTGAGTGCTAAGAACAAAGGTAGGCCCTACTGTGCCCTACTATAGAGTTATTCTCAATAGCAACCAACAGGTCCCGACTTCAAAGAACACAAAATAGAGGGGGGAAATTTAGGAGAAGGCTCCATGGGGTGCTGAGAAGAAAGTATAGTCCTTTGTGTTTGGGTGGAAAGTTCTGTAAACATCTGTTAGGTCCATTTCATTCATGGCTTTGGTTAGTGATGTTATTTCTCAGCCTAGTTTCTGTTTCAACGACCTATCCTTCATTGAAAGTGGGATGTTGAAGTCTCCCACTATTACTGTGTGGGGATCGATGAGTGGTTTAAGCTTTGTTAACAGTTTTTTTTTTACTAATGTGGGTGCCCTTGTATTTGGAGCATAGATGTTCAGAATTGTGATGTCATCTTGTTGATTTTACCCTTATGAGTATGAAGTGTCCTTCCTCGTCCCTTTTGATTAATTTTGGTTGAAAGTCTATTTTATTAGGCTACCCCAGCTTGTTTCTTGTGACCATTTGCTTGGAATATTTTTTCCCAGCCTTTTACCCTGAGGTAATGTCTGTCCTTGTGGGTGAGATGTGTTTCTTGGATGCAGAAGAATGCTGGGTCTTGTTTATGCATCCACTCGGTTAGTCTGTGTCTTTTTATTAGAGAATTGAGACCATTGATGTTGAGAGATATTAATGACCAGTGACTGTTAAGTCCCTTCATTTTGATGTTTGTTACAGTCAAGAGTTTGTGAGGTTGTGATTTTGCGATGGTGTAGGTCTCTTTTGGGGGGGGTCTCTGGCTATGTTAACTGTGGAGACAGGGGTACCGCTCCTGTGGAGTTCAAGGGTGGAAGACCAGCAACCCAAAGCCGGGATGCACTGATAAGGGACAGGCATAACACAAGATATTGCACTAGGGGTTACTGTAAGTGCTCAGATGAAAGGCAGCGCAGCTTACAACACTCAAACTGTACACTTTACAGGCCAATAAAAGAGAGTTTATTTTTGGTCTGCATTTATTTAACATTTCATCCAGTTAAACTGCAGTGACACATTGGCTCTGATGTTGGCAAGACACCTCACTAATACTGATAGCTGCTAGTCAGTCACGCGCACACACAACCATCTCACGTCAGAGACACACTAACTAGTCACCGTGCAGCCGTATTGCACTTCGGGTGGCTTTTTTTCTTCTGAAAAAGTATTTTTAAAAGATCAGCAAAGATTGCCAATTTTCATTCATTTGTTCTTTTTTTTTTTTTTTTTAAATAAGTCACAATTAACCCACATGGCGAGTATCCCTATACAAAAGCGTTAAAAGGTCAACATTTCAAAAGACAAATCTGAAAGAACCCAGCTGCACGTCTGCTGCACCGTTCTGGCTACACCTGGGCTGACACTTTGGTGAGTTGGTCAGTCTCCCAACTAGCTATGGAGTTTTCATGTCCTCCGAGTTACACACGCGCAGGGGCAAGGACTCCGGGATGGGCTGGCAGGAGGACCTCAAAGTCTTCAGCTTCTTCTAAAAGTGTCCTCCAAGCACCCGTGGTGCTCTGCTTGAGCTCCGGGCTCTCACCACCATTTAGACAGAAGCACTGAAGGCACCAAGGCTCGTCCAAGGCCAGAACGCCATGGGAAACAACTGCATTTCAAGTGGCTTGGTATTTAACTCTAGAGAAGATTCCAGCAGCGTTGGGGAAGGCTGAGAGCTTCAGATCCATCCTTCCTTTTGGAGACAAGAGAACACAGACACAAGGCACACCAGTTTTTCTTTACGGGGAAATTCAATCTGGACACATTATGGGGGAGGGCAGATCTACAGAAACCAGATAGTCTTTTTTTTTTTTTTTTCACTTACAAATCTCTGAATTACAATGATTTACACTCAGTGTCACAAGTGGCTTATCTATGATGTGGAACATCCACAGACTTCCAACATGACACTGAACACATCACAGTGATGACATCACTAGAGAGAATATAGACAGACAAAGCCACGGAGCTTCAGGGTCATCCAACAGGGTGGGGCGCAGACTGAGAACCATGGTTTCACTTCTGAAAGAAGCAGACTCATCCAGTCACATTGCACCGGTACTGAGTACACCCCTAAGACCTGACGTGTGCATTTTAGTTCATTTGGTGGAAATTCATGATCATAAAGTACCTTTGAGGTACGATTAATATTTTAAGAACACTAAACAAACTGAAAAATCAGCCAAGAGAATCCAGTACCACAAGGAAGGCTTGCCACCCTGGTCTGTGGCTGACTGCGAGGCGGTGTATGGAGTGTTTACGCTCTGAACCTCACTTCTTATCACCATCTACTTTGGGCTGATCCATTGCCAATCTGGAGGCAAATTTCCCTTAGTATTTATGCTTGGATATTTAGTCTTAGACCTTTTGTGTTTTTCCAATTCACTGCTGAGACCTCTGTGGGACAGAAGTAGAAATGAAATCCGGGAGTCAAATCGGCAACCTTTCCAATGATTGATGAGCAGTGTTTACTGAGCGTGTAACTGAGCACCTAGGCTATGCCTGCCAGTGCTTTCGAAAGCTCCAGGTGGGGCTTTGAAAAAAAAAAGTGTCATTAAAATCTACTAGGAGGGTATTTTTGTAAATTACAACATGATTCAAATGTCAGGCTCCTGACTGGCAGTTTGACTCTAACGTAGATCTCACAGAGACTTCTGGAGCTGGGAGCGCCCCATCACGCATGCCCTGCCACGCAGTTCCTCACTGCTGTGGCTTCGGGAGGTTCACAGATGGCAGGAGGACCCTCCACGGCTCGATCTTGGCTTCACAGGCCCTTGTTGAAGTACACACGCTGTAACTCAGGATGACTCTTTCGGATGCTGGCTTGCAACTCATCCTCCAAGCTTGTCACAGACATGGAACTGGGACAAGGCAGAAGGAAGAAGGTTATCACGTGAGCAAAGATGGGGGACCTGAACTGGGAAGAGCAGGGAAGAGGACACAGGTTCAGAGATCCAGGGCTGGTGCACGAAACACACCAGAAAGGTTGCACATGGTTGCAAAACAAGCATCGTGCTCTCTTCAGAACTCACAAAGAACCAGAAGAAGCCAATTGCGAAGCCTGTTTACCTCTTATTTCTAGCTGAAAAGGTCTCACCGCTGGTAAGAGCACCCAGCAATGACACTCACCGACTCATATGACCACAGCACTGGGCTATAAACAGCTCCTCGCCCCCACCCCAGGAACAGAGCTATGGTCAAGGAATCCATACTAGTGCACAAATACTACAGATGTGCTTGCCTGTGGTCACACTAAAGGTCATAGAAGCAAAGTATGCAACAGGTAGCCTGACTTTCTCTCACAAAGGCTGAAACATTTTCAAATGTAACAGTAGGGGCAGTAAAGACCTGGGTAGAGCGAGTCTTGAGGTCTCACACGTCAGAGCTAGTCCTCCCAGTTTCTTCCTTTCAGAAGCATGAACTTCCCTGGTCCTTTAGAGTCCTGATTTCTTACTACTGAAATCAAATAGCTGTACTTGGGTCTCAGGCTCATCTTTAGGGTCAAAATTGACAAAAATATTAAACAAACAAACAAACAAACAAACAAACAACCACCACCTACCTCTTCTGAGGAAACAGAGCACAGCACAGGGGTGTGGCGAACACCAAACTTAAAACACAAAACAGAAGGACAGATCAGCAGGCTGAAGTGGTCACGTCTTGGCTTCCTTTCCCCTATATATACATTTTAGTAACAACCCCTTTCTCTTTCCTTCAAGCACAAGATTGCCTTACAAATACGCTTAACCACCTAAGTGACAAACAAAAGCAACAAACCAAAAGGGTAGCTGGAGTTTACACAAGAACCCCCAAATAGCTAAATGTATAGGTTCCTGTACAGACAATTTCATCTTTCTAATTATTGGAGGCCCAACTTCCAGGCATTCTGGGCTGGTGTCACTTCAAAACTCTCCTCTTGTGTCACCAACCTCCCATAGGTATAAACATTAACTGTATAAGTGTAATTTCTCTGCTGACTACTGCGATTACAGGATGCACACACCTAGTGAATAAATTACATGCACAACAATAACAGTAGAAGGTTATTTTTTTTTTTTTAAGGCTAATGTCCACTTACCAAAAGCCAACCAATGTGACTTGAATCGGTGCACTCATCCATGGGAACCTCTGTATTGAGAAATACACAAGTGTGAACATTTTTCATGTGGGTCTTCAAGACAGTTTCCTCTGCTGACTAAACAGCATCCATAATGTAGAAGACCAAATGCGCAGGGATTAGTAAGATCTGGGGCAACGCTGCCACAGGGTTAGTCCTGTCGTGCAAAGACCAAGCAGCAGCCACTGCTCCCCCCATGTGTTGTTCTCGAGGTAGGGAGCCAGCTAGGTAGCATGAGCTAGCATTTGCTTATGGTTTATCTGTTGCTAGGGAGGCAAGGAACTCAACATACATGTGTGAAAAGACATGAACTAGTTCTAAATCTCTGCCTCACCAGCATTGACCAACTGGGTGTAAACAGCAGGCAGAGCCCGGATTTTGTTAGGATGCAAAATGACAGTCCTTTTAAGCGTGAGATTGCAGACAAGCCAGGAACCCAGGACAATGGTGGCGTGTGGGAGGAGCCTAGCAGACACCATCTTCCCCACTCACTTGCACATTCTCTTTCAGGGATGTTGCTGTCAGTAGGTTAAAACTATTTCAGGAATTAACTATCTTTCTAGACAATGATAGAGTAGGTTGATATTTGAGAACGTAGACATTGTTAGATATTTAGTTTTTTTTTTAATAAAAGGAAAAAATACAATATAAAGTGTGATGAGATTCAGGGTTATCTAAGTGAGACCACAGATATCTCTGTGAGAGAGTTGTGAGTTGGTTGGGATGCAATCAGACACCTCAATTCTGAGTCACACAGCTGTTGCCAGCTAACGTGCATAGAAGGCATACCCTGGTGCCCAAGGAGACTCCTTTGGTGAATGGGATCATCAGGAGGGTCAACATGGAGGGAGGAAAAGAGGAAACGAAGAGGAAGGGGAAAATGTCATCAAAATGAAACCAACCCACACAGGCCATGCCTTAGCCTAAGAGACTGAAAAAGGAAACTATTATCACATGCCACTTAAAGACAGGATACATTTTGAGAAGTGCATCCTTGGGCCAGGCTGTCTGTGTACTCATTAGCACCCATTCTAAACTCAGGCCATTGGGCTATCTGATTTCAACAAATATGGTCCCCCGTGTCTCTGCAAATAACTGACTGTCCAATGAGGGATTTTCACAGGGAGATGAAAATTTCTCACCGAAGAGACTCCTGGACATGAGAAGCCCAGGATGGTACCCAGTCATGGGGATGGGACAGCAGGCTGTTGAATGAGCTCGTAAGTGTGGATAAACTTGAGCCTGTAAGAGCAGGCCCTCATCTCTAGTGGCTTCTTGTCTGCCTAAGTAAACAGAGGCAGACTTATCCAAGAGTGCACTTGTGTGCCACCTCAGCACGGACACACACAAACTTCTGGCTGGCTTTGGTTGAGAGCTCTTCATAATGACGAGGAAGGATTCTGGAGAATTTTGACTTGCTTGCAAAATCAAACCACCATCATCTGTGCCTCTGACTGTCTCCACTACCCTATCCTGCCTGTTCCTCAAAGAGAATTTGGTCTGGGGCCCAGGATGAGTGAACTGAGGACCTTTTACTACATACACACAACCCCTCAGGGCTGGGACATGTCTTGCTTAGCAGATATATTACACAAAACATTTCAGGTGAACTAAAGAGAACATACTAAGTTTAGAAGCTATGTACCTTCAGGCTGAAAATGCTCAGGATACATGGTGACATGGTTGTGTATCTCAATGTTACCATGAATCTCAATTTCTTTCCTTCAATGGCTCCTTTCCCGTTAAATTTATTGGCACACAATCAACTACACATCTTTAGAGTATACAATGTAACTTGTGACCTATATGCAGAGTTCTGATGATGTCATCACAATAAAAATAATGAGCCTATCTATCACCTTAAATGCGCTCCTTGGTCCTTGTGCCTTTTGGGATTCCTTTCTTGGAAAAATTGTAGCTCTGATCTCACTACAGACTAGTTTATACTTCCTGGGGTTTGAGTTTGAATTTACTTTTTTTGTGTGTGTGTGTGTGCAGAGTCTCCTGTAGACCAGGCTGGCTTAAGCAAACTCACTATAGAGCCAAGAATAACTTCGAACTACTCTTTTTATCTCCAGCTCCCAATGGCTGGCATTACAGGTGTGCACCCCCAGGCCCGGATCTAGGGTTTTATATGTAGTATCTACGTTTCTGTGTCGTTGCTTTGGGAATTATTCATGCTGCTGCATGCATCAGTAATTCATTACTTTTCATTGGCAAGGTAAGTACCGACTGTGCTGGCACACTTTCCTGTTGACTCTGGGGCTGTTTCCAGTTTGAGGATACTATAAACAAAGCTGTGGTAAATTTTCTTCTTTATGGATATTTGCTTTCATTTCTTTTAGGAAAACCCTTAGAAGTGAAATGGCTGGATTGCACTGTAGCATATGTTTGTATAAATGGCTAAAAATACTCTCCAAAGTGGTTGCACTATTTTACACGCTACCAGTTCCTTAATTGTAGCCATCCCAGCAGGTATTTCATAGCAGCTCATGTGATTTTAATTTGAATTTCTCCAGTGACTAAGAAATCCCAAGCATTTTCTATGTGCTGTCTCTATTTAGTTAGGCTTTTGCTCTATCCTCTGCCCAATTTTGGATTTACAAATTCTTGATTCTTTCTTTCTTTCTCTCTTTCTTTCTTTCTTTCTTTCTTTCTTTCTTTCTTTCTTTCTTTCTTTCTTTCAAGACAGAGTTTTTCTGTGTAACCATGGCTGTCCTAGACTCACTTTGTAGACCAGGCTGGCCTCAGACTCACAGAGATCTGCCTGCCTCTGCCTCCCAAGTGCTGGGATTAAAGGCACGCCACCACCACTGGACTTACTTTCTTACCAAAACAGCTTGCTTTGCTACTTGTCTCCCCTAGTGGGTCTCTTCTCTAGTTTTTGAAAGAATTTAAAACTGTTTTGGAGTAGTCTAATTTTTCTTTTTCTTTTCTTTTTTTTTTTCTTTTGGTCCTGCATTCAAGAAATATTTGAGCTGGGTGTGGTGGCACATGCCTTTAATCCCAGCACTCTGGAGGCAGAGGCAGGCAGATCATTGTGAGTTTGAGGACAGCCTGGTTTACAAAGTGAGCCCAGGACAGCCAAGGCTACACAGAGAAACCTTGTCTCAAACAACAACAACAACAACAACAACAACAACAACAACAACAAAAAGAAGTATTTGCCCAAACTCTGTGTTCAGTGATATTTTCTTATTGTAGTTGAGTTTTTAGGTTTAGATTCCATGCACCATGGGGAGTTCATTTCATAGAGGGTAGAATCAATTCCCTCTGTATAACCCAACCACCCACAAGTCCCCACCAAGCCATGCTCTGTTCTCACTACCGAACCCGGGATGCCACCTGGTCCTCTGTGAGTCTATGCCAGCCACAGCTTCTCTGCATTCTCTGCTGCCCCAAGCTCCATCTCCTGTGTTGTGGCCACTGGTCCTTTACCTCATTCATACACCAAAGGCAAGGCTCATCTCCTCCTTCTGTGACTCTGGTACTGAACACTGCTTACCCCAGGCATCCAGCAAAGGGCTCGAGACTAAGTAAAGAATGTCACACTCAAGTCCATTAAGCAAACAATCCCAAACAGCTACCAAGCACACATAGCAGCCCGTTATCAGAGACACAAAAGATCCAGAATCAAAAGTCCTAAGAGTGACTTCAGGGTCTAAACCTATTGGTTTTAAACCCAATGAAAGTGTCAGGCAGCCTCTGGGATAGCTAACTGTTCAAGGCGATGCTGTAATTTAGGAGGTGAACTTTTGTTTAGCTGCAGGGATTTTCATGAGTCACCTGCTCATAGCTGGAATGTTTTTCCCAGCCCTTCACTTGGAAAAAGCTAAGATGTGGGGGAGGATGAGTCATGCTGAATGTTCCCTAAGAACTGCTGTTTAAAAAGCTGAGAATGTTCAATTTGCTTTCATGTCTGTAGAGGAGTCGTCGGTCATCACAGAAAAATCTGCATTTCCAAAAACAGCGAGAAAATGCTTCAAACTCCAAAGAGGAGCATTGCTATGTTCTGCCCCAGTGTGTGTTTGAATGATGCTCACACTATTAAACAAGCCCCAAGCACAAAGATAATACGTAGAACTTCACCCTTGAACTTGGGAGTGGTAGGTATGTATGGCTCAACCTTGAACTTGGGAGTGAGGGCTGAAGTACATAAGGTTCCTTCAGGAACCCTGAGCCTTGACTGTTGCAAAGCAACGTGTTCCATTGGAACGGGAAGGAATGCAGTTACAGCCAGACTCCCTGTAGCTAGGGAGGCTCATGGAATGTTCCTTAACAATTCTGGCCATGTCTTTACACCTTGCAACCAGCATCCCAAAGCCAGTGGCTTCTGAGGGAAGAGTAAATGAGGTGGTATGCTTTCAAACTACAGAGGGGCGTGGAGGCAAGTCATGCTGCAAACCATACATGAGGCTGGGCGGAGGGCAGTGATGGCTCAGTGGGTAACAACACTTGTAGTGTAAACCTGGCAACCTGAGTTCGATCCCAGGAAATGACATAAAGATAGAAAGAGAAGCAACTTCAGAGAGTTGTCCTCTGGCCTCCACATGTGTACTTTTGCACATATGTGCTCACCCCCCATACACACATAAAACAACAACAACAAAACAACAACAACAAAACAACAACAAAACAACAACAACATATTTTTAAAAATTAAAAAAGACGAGGTAGGATAAGACCATGACAAGTATGTCTTTTTAAGTTCGTAGACGTCTAGGACAATGTGGCCATGGTAACTGGAGTGCTTGTTTCACTCAGTGCCTGTCTTTCATGTGCCAGGATATAGACGTACAGGGAGTTTCATCTATCACAGTCAGAAAGATGTGCAGTATGACTAACTAGACGCTCTGTCCAGTGTCTGCCATGATAAGATAAGAGTAACCATGGTAACCATCCCAACACCAAGACCCCAGGAGTTCAAAGGCATGAGTACATTGGAATACTGCTTTCATGTCTCAGGTTCCCCCATGGCTGTTTGTCCTCTATCAAAGGGATGCAAGCTTATGAAGTGATGTAATTCTGAGCCATGGTAAAGACACACATCAACAGCCAGCGTGCTCTGTGCCCAGGCCTGGAGCCAATTCCTCTGAATAGTGTCCTTCCAAAAAGTGATGAGACTCTCAGCTTCTGTCCCACTGTCAGGCTGCATTGTGACTCATGCCTTGCTTGTTTGTGGACTCTTCCACCTAACACGATTTGACTGTGGGTGGCCCTACATAACTGAAGCATCAGGGGTTTATTGGTAACTGGGTGTGGGGTGATACCAGGAAAGCTTACACAGAATGATGCTGCTACTGAAAGTGGCCTGCAGACTTTCCGTAGTGACCTACAAAATCCTGTTGACCATTATCTGTGGGTCAAAGGACTAACCTTTACCATTTTTTTTTCTTGCAAAAGCTGTTACTTTTATGCCAGAAAAATAAACAAATAGCAAAACCCAAAACTAGAAATCTAGGGATGCTTTAATATATATATTATAATTTTTAATTGTGTTTGTGTCTCTGTATATGTATATATGTACATGAGTATCGATGTCCCAGGAGGCCAGAAGAGGTCACTGCATCTCCTGGAGCTGGAGTTACAGGGTGTGGGGCTTGGGAAAGGGATGTGAGCCCTCAGCAAGAACAGCATGTGCTCTTAGCCACTAAGCCATGTCTCCAGCCCTCGTCTTGCTTTGGGGATATTTGCCTTATTTAATATGTCCTCAATTCTCTGTTATTTTCAGAGTTATCTATGACAGTGCCTTAAGAGAGGACCAGGCAAGTGAAAAGGTGGATTGGGTGAATCTATAACCTCAGTGCAGATGATAAAGATTTGGTGCCATCCCAGATTGAGAGCTGACAGTGAACAGCCCTGGACACTGACTGGATCCTTGGGAAAGCCCCCTTATCACCCCACTGCTCCCAAGACTTAAGTCCCTGGGCTCAATTCATGTTGTTAGGTTTTCCTCCTTCACAGTCCGAATCTGTTCCTGTCAGTCAAGCAGAGACTGACAGGAGGACATGTGTATCTGTTTTCTGATCATCTGAAAGCCATGGAGGTCTCTGATTGCAAACTGCATATAACGTCATCAGTTGGCAGTTTACAGATGGCAGCTCGGTGTCAGTTAACATGACCCTGGAAGACAACCGTTCCTAAACTTCGTACTAGGAAAAGACTTTAGTAAAATCTTTTCACACATCTTCAAAACAATAACCTATTGAAGTAGGTTAAATGTCAAGGGAGGACACAATTCCATTCTGTTCCAGGTGGCAACTTCCCCTTATAGAAGCCCCCAAGTGGTTACCTGGAACCTTGGATGTACAAGCCTGGCATGTACTATGTTTCTGCTTATACATGCCTTCCTATGACCAAGTTTACCATAAAACAGAGACATTTAGGAATTGACAATAGCTAATAACACAATTATTAGTTCTAAGAGAAAGATATAATATAGTATAATGAAACTACCAGTATCACTACTGCCCCTTTGGGCCATTACTACATAAAATAAGGTATCCTTAGATGCAGGTTCTGTGAAATCATGGCAGCTGACATGATTAGTGAGGTGGCTGCAGAGTGACTAACAGGCAGATAACGTGAGCGGTGTGGATACCCTGCCCAAAAGGCTGATTCACATTCTTGACAGGATCCTGGACAGGATGCAGAGGGCCCCTCAGAAAGGCTCACAATGGAAAACATATGCATTGCTGGTTTTTTGAACTTTCCACTTAGTATATTTGGACTGTAGGTGACCCTAGGTAGCTGAGACCTGAGGGATCTACTAGGGCATTGACAAGCTCACTGCTTAAGTACCGGCTACTGTTTTGCCATTTTGTTAACTTGTGACCGAGGCTGTCAGAAGTGTGGCACTTTCTGGAGAAGCTGGAGGATTGCCTCTGGCAATGCTCCAAGAGCAAAGAGACAGTTTGTCACTACACAGCGACTCTTGACACTACTGCATATCGCCACAGTAGAGTGACAGAACCTTGGTGCCTTAATTCTCTATGTCCCCAGAGGTTCTGAGAGCATGGTTGAGAGTTCCCTGCTGATACAGAGGCACAGTGGGGTGCTCACACTCTTTCTTCCCAGTACATTTTCTTGGCTTACACAGGGAGAATGTTTATGAAGGGTCCCTTCATCATTTGGCCGTCCTCTTCCTACTGGGGCCTAAGTGGTATACATGGACCTATGGGTATACATCATGACCTCACTCCAAAACATCTGACACTCCCTGCCTTTTACAGTTCCACTTTTAAGACCCAAATGGTCCACCCCAAGGGAGCTGCCATGTTCACGGTACACCCATTCCTCCAGGGAGGGCCAGGACCTCTGCTTCTAAGTATGTCTCCACACACACCATGATAGGAAAGAGTGGTCTAATCCCACTCTATCCCCATTGGGCTAATCCTGGAAGCTGCAAAACACAATTTGGAGGGTATAGAGATGGCACACAGCAACACACACTTTCCTGTGTAATTATTTCCAGGTTTTCAGGGAAACAGTTGATAGGTTATTAAATTTTTAGATTTGACTACCAAAGAGAAATGCTAAATTCAATGTTCTATGAAGTGACCACTCCAGATCTTTCCATTCCCAATGTTACAGATAAGCAACTTCCCACATCCCAAAGTCACTGTCATCTTTTCACTTTGAGCCAGCTAAGTAAGCATACAGCAGATGACTGGGTGGAGTCACTGCCTCACCGCAGCCGAAGTCTCATGTACAAATACCTGAGTGGAGAGATGTTTTCAGAAGCAACTTTGTGCCTATCTAAGGGAAACTGACCTTCAAGTTGTCACTCGCAGGAGTCATGAAGTTGGCCTGGCCTATCTGCCTTGAGAGGCGTGCATCATAGTGTTTTCAGGTTAGAGTCCACGGCTCCTGGGGCACTGCTATGCCTTTCAGTTTCTGAGAACCCAAGGCACTCCTTCAGGCAGTGAAATGTTAAAGCCACTTTGTGTTTCTCTGTATGCTCCCTCGGATGTCAAGGAAGCATGGAAGCTTGAAAGGACAATTGGTGTGCCCTGTTTAGCTTGCAAATGTCATTGTACCTTGGCAACTACAACTGTATCGATCCTGGCACCTGTCACTGTATCCTGTCTCTGATGAGGATATAAAAAGTCTGATTGCTCTCAATAAACTTGTCATAGCCTCAGTCCAGTCAAGCCAGCCGCATCAGCTAATGTTGGCCCAGCAAGTAAGCATGGGCACTTACAGTCAGTCACTAACCATCCTGCTCAGTGTGAAATCTGAAGAGCAAGGAATAGGACTCACAGCCGCAGTGTTGCACACACCTCTGATCCCAGCACACAGGGAGGCAATTGTAGGTGAGTCTCTCTGAGTTTGAGGCCAGCCTGATCTACATAGTGAGTTCCAGGACAGCCAGGACTATGTAGAGAAACCTTGTCTGAAACAGAAAGAAAAAAAGAAAGAAAGAAAGAAAAAGAAGGAAGAGGACTCAGAAAATGACAACAGAGGAACGCGTCTTACCTTCAGAAAGGCTTTCTTTTCCAAGGTGTTCATGATAAACGGAGGGATGGCTGTAAAAAAGACATGGCCAGGTAAGCCTCCACGTACTGCCTGTTTACAGCCGAGTCTCTTGTAACAATCTGATGGAAAGCTGTGTCACTTTTAGGCTCGTTTTACATTGGCAGAATGAAATCTACTGTAGCAATCTTTAAATGATTACATTTAGGTCTACTGGTTGTTAATGTATCATACGTAAGTATTGAATTATCCTGGCATGCTTCACAGATTGATCCAATGGAAATTTTTTCTTTTTTCTTTTATTATTTTATTTTTCTTTATTTTTTTCTAAGTAGAAAGTGAACTGATTTTTTTTTTTTTAATCCTCTAGAATTTTGAAAAGTAAAATGTTACTATTGTCTAACAGCCAGAAATTTTGGAATCTTTAAGGGAAATCCACTGCTCACCTTGAAGTCACAATACTAGACACCAGGGATGTTTTTCTTCCCTTGTTAGCAAAATAAATGCCCTTTTCCTTGGGTGTCTACCATGCAGGGAGGGCAGCTGGAAGGATCCTGGTTTGGCTCAGCTAAAAACAGCTCAGGACAATGAAGGTGCCTTGCCAGCTGGGGATCCTAGAACACTTACCCATCTTCTCAGAGCCTCAGGTTTGTTTGTTTGTTTTTTTTCCCCATTTTTGAAACGGGAACCATTCCATTTACCGGGCTGTACTGAGGGAGGCAGCACCAGCTCATCAGCTCACAGCCTTTACCAGCTAACAACACATCGGCTACTTCAGCATCCTCTCCACTCTCAACAGGTTTCAGTGGCACAGAGAGCTGGGTCTTCCGTGCAGACAAAATGGTGTTGAAAACAGCCAAGTTCCTGGAAACACGGGCGCTGAGTTGGCTGACTCTGGGAGGAGGGCATCTCAAAGACAGGAACGACTCAGACCAAAGCAAATGCAGAGCTGGAGCTGAGCGGAAGCTGCGGTGCAGCACTGTTTTCAGGAAGCCTGGAAATCAGGGCTCAGGAGGTGTGTTGGAGGCTCCATAGCCTTCTCTTTGGCATGCCAATCTTGGGCTCCATGGAGTCTCTGTAGGTTGCAGGACTGTGGTTTCCTAGATACGTTCATAGAGCACACTGGCATCCCATAGTATACAGAAGGGCTCCTGTGTTGAATGAGACACCAGTGATCTCCCCTAGTTGGCTGAAATGCAGTAGCATCGTTGCTTGTCTCTCTCAGCATGGACAGGGGACTGGGTCCAGGGCTCCTTATGATACAAAGTGCATGGATACTCAGCCTTCATAGGTGTCGTCATCTCTAGGTGACTTGTAGCATACAGTACAACATAAATGATGTGCAAATAGCTACACACTATTGTGAAGGACAGCGAGAAGGCCTGAATGTGTTCAGCGCACCTGTCTTTTCCTTTCTGAAGGTTGGTTGACTCTGCAGATGCTGAGCTGCATACATACAGGGTTGGCTGCAGAATGCGCTTCCGTTTTCCTTTCTGCGCTTTCCTTCCACCTTTGTCGCTCATTGACACTAGCCAGCTCAGAGCATCATCTGACGGTAGCCAAAATATCAGCATGCAAACCTGACAGCAGCTGACAGCCACGCTCCACGTGAGAGCATCTTCTGAGAGCCGAGTGCCGTTTCCACCCAGCGTAGGTGGAGAAATTCAAGCGCATTAGCTCCTGGGTTTCTTTCTTTGCTTTTCCTGCAGACAATGCCGCAATTCCCAGGCCCTTTGATTCTAAGTGCCTGAGAACTTTCTCCAGGCCTTTTGAGCAGCCCACTGGGGAGACAGGAGGTTCTCAAAGGGTCTTAATAGGACACAGCTGTTCCCTCTGCTTATGCTGACCCACACCATATAAATAACAGAGTAGCTGCCAGGCGCCCATTTTCTCATAGCTGTTCTCAGCATTACCATTGTCCCATGCTCCAGGGAGACTTCAGTAGGAAGTATTTGCTCATCACTCCACTACATCACTCGGGTCCAGCTAGCTATGGTTTGCTGCCTGTGGTGCTGAGATAGCCTCCTGAACCATGTCTGCTTACCACTGTTGCACCCCTTTCCTCTAATCTTCCACAGCACCCCTATTCACAGAGTTACCATGTTTGAACTGTGCACGGTTCTATTCCTCAGACTACGGGTTAGAGTGTGGAATGCTGCAGTAGCTGGCTGCAGTCTTTCAGCCCTCTGAAAACCCTTTCTCTCCTCCAGCTGCAGCTGCCTTTGCAGAACACCTCTCACACAAGGCAAGCACCTGCCTCTCTGCTGACAATATACAATGTTTGTGAGTGCATGAAACCACTAGCAATAGTGCATAAAAGTATTTTATGCCACACCAATAAACTTCAAACTTAACTTTGGGCCTTGTCCTCAAGATGTATGTATGTATGTATGTATGTATGTATGTATGTATGTATGTATATATATGTAAATGTTCCAAACCCAAAAAAAATTCCTAAATCTGGGACACTTCTGAAAGCCCCAAGCATTTAGGTAAAGGATGTCTCATTTATTCCATGTATTTTCTTTACTTGGTCAGTTGCTGGCTCCACCATCAGAAGGTAATTTCACAAAGTGGAATGCTATTTGCTGCTTTTGGTTACTGAAACACAGACGCTTGGTAGGAACTACAAGGCAGAATACCAAGTTCACTCACCCATGCCAGGGGCTGCCATGAGGATCCTGGAGATGACCACCTGCGTGATGGCTTGCTTTGCAGCGCTGGTCGATTCTCCCAAGCGAGTGCCATTTTCATCAGTGACAGGAATGCCAACTTTGAGTTCCCTGAAGGGCAGAAAACACACAAAAGGGTTCACAGATGCCTCCAGTGAGCATCCTGAAGGAGGTCTCTGTTGAGAAAGATCAAGTGCCTCCTTCATCCAGTTTCCCACTCAAGTGTCATTTTTGGCACTGATAAGCCTATTTTTGAATCCCACGAACAGGTTCAAGCCTCTTGTGATAGACACAATGGGAAAATAACAGGAGTACTCTTTTTTTCAGAAGGATGTACTTTTCCAATAACGATATGACTTTGAGGGGTGGATACGCTTAGCTCAAAGGTAAGGTTAATTTCTATGCTCATGCACAAATTTGAACAACTTTCTAAATCAGAAATAGATACAGTACATAGTGTTATTGAGTCAACTCAAGTAGTGACAGTCATTGCAACCCAGCCCCGTTGGGTATTCACCAGTTCCTAATGCCGGGATCCCAACTCCTGCAATTGCCCTGTTTGTTGTTGTCTGCCTCAACTGCTTATTCTTTCTTCTCCTTTTACTTCTGTTAGTGCTAAAAATATTGTTAAAGATAAAGATTAAAATCACCTTAAGCTGCAAAGAAAATTCCCAGGAAAACCCAAAAACCTTTTGCTTTTCTTTCTCTCCGGTCTCGATCTTACAGAATTCTCTCTTTGTAGTCCATGTAGGCTAGAGACACACTTTAGAAATAGGAAGGCTATGCATTCTAAGCCTCCAGGTACTGCTCAGCCTACTTCAATCAGAAAGAACGCAATGAATCTTGCCCTTACAATCTCCATCCCAGAGTATTTCGAAGCAAAGATCAGGTTTCATTTACTTTCTACACTATGAGAAACTATTGCCAGGCACAAGGCACTCGTGTTCATCTTACCTTTGTCTCATCAGTGGGATGTTGATGCAGTTAGCAGCAGCTACAGCAGCAAAGGGAACAAAACGTCCTATCAGTGGTGAGACGCGCTGTAGAAAACATAATTCCAGAAGCATCGCCTTACTTTTCCTGGACAGCTTATGTCCTCCTGAGAGCACTGCAGTTCTGGCCAGACAGAGCTAGGCCAAGGGGCCCTCAACTCCTTGCTTAGAGTTATCTCTCTATCTCTGGCAAGGACATACCGAGACAATGTATCCATCACAGACACCATGATAGCTTAATTCATGTGGCTGAAAGCACATAGGCTTTAGAGTCCCCAAGTTCCAGAACTTTGATTTCAGATGCCAGCTCTACCTCTTCAAGGCACATTACATGTCCCCTGTGCCCTTGTCCCCTCACCAACCCCCCCCACCCCCGTGCCATATACACACCCGTCTCAGGAGGGCTCTTTAGAAAAAGGCATTTCATATTTTTCATTCATTAATTAATAGATTAATTAACTTTACATCCCGATTGGCGCTTCCCTTCCATCTTCTCCTCCCAGTTCCTCCCTCTCACCTTTCTTGCCCCTATGTCCCCCTCTCTCTCTCCTCAGAGAAGGAGAGACCTCCCATGGACATCAACTTGCCTTGGCATATCAAGTTGTAGTAGCAGATGCAGAGAACCACAGCCAAACATTAGGCATTTCATATTTAATGCACAGACCAGTCTTGGCCGGTGCTCCTAGCTACAGCCCTTCTCCTAATCCACTAGAAGATACAATAAAGCACCCAGATGAAGATGGCTACAAGAAAGCCAAGTGATGGAACTCTTGAGAACTAACAGAGGCACCCAGCATGACGGGTGAGAACAGGTTAAGACACTCTGCCATGGAACTAACACTAAAGTACCTTGGTTAAGGCATTGAGTCCAAGGGCTGTTGCCACAGCGCCGGTTGTTGCAGAAACATAAGCTGTTCCCAGCTCACTGAAAAGAATAAAGATGCCGTGTAAATGACAGGTGCACATCAGGGTTCATGAGCATATGACCTGAAGAAACTGGGGAGACAGATGTTGTCCAATCAGAAATGGAGAGTCCACAGAGCAGCATCTGGGGCCACTCCATCAGTGTGGGAATCCAGAGACAAAGCAAACATGTCCCTAAAAAAATGGGCTACACCCCAAACAGATAGACATGTGGACGAAGCACCCATGGAAGGTGAGGAAGAGCAGAGCTGTGAGTGTGTGGAAAGTGACAGACACAGGAAAGGCTCGGGGTTAAGTGTCTGGGGCACCTTTGTGCAAATCAAAACTATTACTCAAAATATTAACATATACATGGAAAAAAAAAAGAGTCCAAAGCTCTCTCTAATGTGCAGCTGAGCCCAAGCCATTCTGCTAATTGTGAGAAACACCCCTGGGTGGCAGGTTTCAGCCTCCTTTGCTTCATCTGATGATAGCAGAATACTGAGAATCAAAGGTCACTTTCCAAAATGAACAAGAAAATGACTTCTCTTTCAAGCGTTGTGCAGGTTATAGCTATAGTTTTATTTTATCAGTCTCAGCTACGTGCCCCGCCCCTGCCCCCGCCCCCCTGCAATCTTTTGAAACATGAAACAAATCCCACAAGCTCACTGCTTGCTTTGGATTCCAGGAATGAGGTGCTTTTAAAGTAAAGCATGTATAAAGGGCATACCAGCAAAGTCCTTGCATTCTGTTTCGAGACTGGTGGCTTCGACTCATGTAGCCCAGAGGCGAGTTTTGTTTTGTTTTTTAAAGGTCACACCTGAGGGCTGCCTGGTAGGTGTTCTGCAGAGCCCTGAGCTTAGGGTTTAAGAGACACAGCACGATCCAACTAACAGCACAGAAGTCCAGAGAAGGCAAGACAAAAGCAGACAGTTACCCTGATACAGAGGAAGTAGAGACATTGCCCAGAGCCAGCCATGTGTATAAATGCATTGATTGCTACGTAAGAAACAGGGGCTCACGGAGGATGGGTCAGCTCCATAGCCTTACTTTACAGTGAGGGGAGCATCTCCGCTTCTGTTGGTGTAGTTGACGATAGCATTGAAGGACTGGTTTATCCACTGCCAGAAGAGCACAGCTGGTGTGGTCCTAAAACAGAGTGACGTGTCACATACCCATTGGCAGCAGTGAGCATCCATCAATGTGGTGGTGGTGGGGAATGTTAAACACCAACTACCAGCAAGGGAGGGCACTGGCAGGGAGAGAGCCTGGGCTGCAGACGGGAGGAGCACTGCAGGCACAGAGCATCTATTCTAACACCCAGTTTCCTTACCATCAAGCTCACAAGTCTCCTGTCTTTGGGTTTCAATTGCTGTGATAAACATCATAACTAAAAGCAACTTGGGGAGCAAGGGGTTTATTGCAGCTTACACTTCCACATTATTGTTCACCCAATTGGTACCCAAGGCAAGACCCTGGAGGCAGGAGCTGATGCAGAGGCCATAGAGGAGTGCTGCTTACTGCCTTGTTCCTCATGGCCTGCTCAGCCTGCTTTCTTATCTATCCAACCCAAGACCACCAGCCTAGGGGTGGCATTACCCACCGTGACCATATCAGTCATTAATCAAGAAAATGCCTGACAGACTGGCCTACAGGGTCAGTTTTATGATGGGATTTTCTCAATTGAAAGGCTCCCTCCCCAAATGACTCTAGCTTGTGTCAAGATGACGAAAACTATCCAGGACATCTTCTATCACAAAGGAAAAAACCAAACCAAAACAAAAAACAAACAAACTTTAAAAAGCCTGGCATAGGTGGTTGTGGTGGCGCTCGCCTTTAATCCCAGCACTTGGACGGATCTCTGTGAGTTCAAGACCAGCCTGGTCTACAAATAGAGTCCAGGACAGGATAGCCAAGGCTATACAGAGAAACCTTGTCTCAAAAAATCAGAATCCCCCCAACCCTGCCCCGCCCCCGCAAAAAAGAGTCTGGCACAGAGTAGGCAATAAATGGAAGGTTCCTTCTCTTGGGTGAAAAAGAATCTATTTGCAAGCAAAGCGGTCTTGGCTGTCCAAGGGTTAATGCACAAGGGCACTGTAGCTATGTCTATCCCTACACCTAAGCACAACTGCATCTACAGAGAAAAACTGTAGAAGACTTTGTTTCTAGACCCTTATTTTTCTATCTTATTTTCTTAAGGGTTTCAGACTTAGGGAAAATGTCAGCTTCCTTTTAAACAAAGGTATCATTTAGTATCGTTTAAAAAAAGTTTTATTTACTTTTATCTTAGGTGAATAAGTGCTGTGCCTGCGTGTGTGTGTGTGTGTGTGTGTGTGTGTGTGTGTATCAAGTGTGCACAGTGCTCACCTGAAGGTGTTGAATCCCTTGGAACTGGAATTACAGACAGCTGTGAGCCACCATGTGGTGCTGGGAACTGAGCTGGGGTCCTCTGCAAGAGCAGCACGTCACTGCCCTTAGCCTCGGAGCGACCTCTCTGGCCCCTTATTTAGCATTGTTAGAGGCAAAACACATGTTTAAATACAGTGGATTGTACTGTTGCTATTATCATTTTATCTGTTTATTATAATTATTTCATTTTGTTTTCTGAAAATGACCTCAAACTCTTGGCCTCCCAGTACCTTAGTCTTCTGTGTGCTAAGATTCTAGTCATGTGTCCTTGTGCCCAGATAGATGGATGTTACATGTTATGTGTATCGTGTGAGTTGTCGCTGAATAGAGTGGCAACAGCTACTCAGAGAGGAACTAAAGACGAAATGATATCTTTCTTTATGTTAAAGCAACACCACTTCATTTTATCAATTACTTTTGTTGTTATTGTTAGTTTGAGACAGGTGTTAGCTATAGAGTGAGGCTGGCCTCACATAAAAATCCTTGTGTCTTAGCCTCCCAAGAGCAGTGGTTTCAGGGGTGGAACCTAACAGCCCCCTTCATCCTGTTTTCAGCTGTTACATGTTCTACTTTATTTTACATCTTTTAATTTGAATTTTTATTTACTTTGTATACATGCGCACGTGCATGCATGTGGAGGTCTGAGGACGACTTGTAATAATTAGGCAGTCTCCATCTGCTAATGGTTCCCAGGCATAGAACTCTATGTTCAGGCCTTTACTCGCTGAGCCACCTTGCCAGCCCTACATTTTATTTTATTGTTTTACTGACTATAGTTATGGGGTACAGCATGTTCGGACAGGCCGTCGAGTGAATTCATCATTCTTGTTAACATAACCACTGGGACATTTATTTCAGTAAAATTTACACTAAGACAGTCTTCGAATGACCACAGTAGCACATCAGCTACCGCCTGCCGCACACCCTGTAACTTACCGGTAGAAGGTCATCATGCAGCCCGTGATGGTCATGTTCATCGGGACCTGAGCAGACATCCGTCCTATCAGAGTCATCTTTTCACCCGTGTCAGGATGGAAAGCCGAGTCATACGCGTACTTTGCTCTCCACAGCTCATTTTCCGTGAGGCCAGCAGGAACGATTCCTTGCCTAGAAGATGACGACAAAAACCCCAGCAACTGCTCCATCCAGATATCTCACTGTGAGCTACATGGTTTGACACTTTACTGTGCCTATGGGACCTGGGGGGGAGGTCTGTTACAGCATGGGTGGTATGGGTGGTAATTATGATTTTTTTTTTATTATTTATGTGTTTCAGGTGCTGGGGGTTGAACCCAGAGCCTCATGCTCCATCCGTGACCCACCTTCACAGCCTAAAGCATAAGAACAAAAACCCCCACAGCTACAGCGAACTTCTCAAACCCACTCATCTCAATTATCTGTAATTTGGAAAATAACAGAAAGTAACATGCCTATCAAGGAGTAATTCAACTTGAAAATATTCATTGTTTTAAATGACATATTAAAAAACGCCATCTGAATTTGGCAAACTCTGAAACATTTTTAACCAGCCAGACCAAAGTTATGGCAGTTAAGGCTATTACTTTATTTTAAACCTGCAGTTGCCAGACTGAGGTTAGGAGCCCTTTGGTGCAAATAAAAGGCTTGGTGCACAATTTGTCAGATTCTCTCATCAAGGAAATACTCAGAACTTTAGAAAATTTCAAATTTAGTGAAGCAATGAAATTGCCCCCAGGCTTATCTACTATTTGCCACTGGCAACACTTGGGCAAACACCTTTTCAATCTTCTAAGGTGTTTAAGGTCTGAGACCAAACCAGATGCTTCACTATCTACAGCTTTTATTCAATAATATTCTGTAAATATTTCTTCTAAACCATCTGCCTTGGGTTGAATAGTAGCTCCTGAGTTTTGGGCCACATTGAAGAGCAGGGTGTGGTTCTATCTATGCAATTAGCCAAAGTGGAGTCCTATTGGATTAAGTGGTCAATAAATCCCTGGATTAGTGCCTACGGTCAAACAGAGGCGGCAGAGTACAATGATGCACCTACAAACCAAGGGGTGCCGACAATCCCAAGAGGCAGCAGCACCTTGGGAGAGGCAAGAGGGCTCCTCCCTGAGAGTCCCCAGAGGGAGTGTGAGCCTATGAGACTCAGATTTCCAGCTTCCAACCCGGGGAGGGGGCACATTACCCTTTAAACACTACGGATTAGTGCACAGCAGGAGTTTAAAACATCACTCTCTTAAGGCTGGGATTCTAATTGTCCTACCTTTCCCATTTACAAAGGATGTGGGTGATGCACCTTCATAATAGAATGTTCCCCACATCCAAGTAAACGAGTAAATTTGCTAAGGCAACAGCCATGTAAGATATTAAATGCCTTTATGACTTTTATCCTTTGCACTTGAGTCTGAGTTTGCAGGGTGTGGAGGAAGCCCTGAGAAAAGGTATATAGACCAAGGCCGCAAATCCATGAGAAATTGGCAAAGCCAGATCCTCATGCGGGTTAGGCTCAGGATGGATGGCAAAGGATGGGTAGGAAGTGTGAATGATCAGTGCACGGCTACACAGAGAAACCCTGTCTCGGGAAAAAAACGAAACAAGACTAGCAACTGCAGCTTGCTCCTCCAGGGTGCTTGCAGCCTCAGAGGAGGCTGTAGAGACTTCCTACCTAGACCAGCCAGCCCCTCCTCCATGCTGTACCTTAATAAACACCGGAGGCTCAGGGTGGTCTGGTAGGTGCCTTCCATCACAGCACACATCCCCACCCAACCTCAGCTTTCCTGTCTGTCTGTCTGTCCTTTCTTCCTTTCCTCCCTGATCCCATCCAGGGTTCCAGGATCCAAGCTGCAGGTTGTGGCAAGTCTGTCTTCAAAAGCAGAAGACATTTATCCTAAGCATGAAAATGTGAAGTCTACTTAGCCTTTCTTCCAGTTGGCTGGTTTCTATCGGCTGAGATGTGAGGGGCATCAGGCTTGGTTTCTAGGCTTCGGCTGTGCTCCTGCTCAGCTGCAGAGCGAGGCCCACGCCCACCGTCGTAATGACAGCTCATCTTAACTGCTGGTGCGGAAAGTGTTGTTCCTTCTATTTCTCCTCTTACAAAAATGCCTTCCTTACAGCCACTATTCTTCTAGGAACGCGTCACAATGGTTTTCTAAGTCTTACAGGTGATCACAGCTGTACTGACGGGAACTGCTATGAGGAGAGACGTGTCAGGGCCACTGCATGAAGTCATTCTTTCCAGCCCAACAGTGGCTCTCTGGTTACTTGGGTTATTTTAGTTGTCACACACTTGTGAGTAAGCTGTCCTCAAGTGCTCTCGTGCTCTCTCTGTCTTACACACACACACACACACACACAGTGTCTGTGTGGGTCTATGCGCAGGTGTTAACAGGTGTTGGTGAGGTACCCTGATGTGGGTGCTGGCTACCGAACGTCAGGCTCCTGCAGGAGCGGTATGCACTCTTAACTGCTCAGCCATCTCCCTCGCCACATGTTTTGTGTCCGTGAGTGTTCCGATGCGTGTGAACTGCTGTCACTCTGCAGGCGGATGCTTTACGTGGACTAAAAGCGGCCCCTCTCGTCGTATTTATTTGTTACAGGTTTTGAGTTGATTAGGATATTGTTAGTTGCAAAATCCAACTGCTCCATCTTTTTAAAATGTCCACTTCTTAGCTTCAAAGTGTTCTCAAATAGTGAAGGTTAGGGTGGCCTTGACGCCTCCCGCTACACGCTTTCCCACAGGTGTTCTCTCAGGCTTTAATAGAGATGTGGGAGAGAAAGAGAGGCCTATGTGCAAGTTTGGAAAAGCAGCCTAGAGCTACCACCCCAATTCCTAAATATTTTGGAAACTGAAAGCAAAGTGGGGCGGGGGATGAGGTGGTCTATGACAATATGACATCCTCAAGACTGGAACTTTCTCAAGTTTCATTTGAGCAAACACTGTTTTTCTCTTTCCTCTTTTCTCACCCCTGCAGCCTGTCAGGTTCTGCTGCCCTGACCCACCAGTGTGGTGCTGATTGCTTATTTAGGAGACACAGTATTTTTGCTTTAAGCATACTTATTACATGCACGTGCCATCAAAAGATCAGAAAGAGGTAATAGGAAAGTGAACTTGGGCTGGAGAGATGGCTCAGCAGTTAAGAGTGCTCGCTGTGCAAGCGTGAGGACAGGAGTTCAGATCCCAGCACTGGCACAAGCCTGGATCCTTAGCATGGGGTGCGGCAGGGCATGGGTAGAGACAGGAGGATCACTGGGGCACGCTGCCCACTCAGTAGAAAGAAAGTGGATTCCAGGCTCAGGGAGAGACTCTGTCTCAAAGGCGAAGGCAGAGGGTAGCGGGAGGGCTCCGCAGCAGTTCTTTTGAGTCCTGGGAATTAGTTGGCTTTTGAGCCTTTAAAGTCCTTCACATTCTTTCTAGCGTCAGCACAGGTGGATGGTGACAGCACAAACTGCAGTGAGACCTTCTGGGCCCCCATCCTCCCCACCTCTTCCCACAGGCAGAACACTCAGAGCTGGGATCCAAGTCCAGGCCGTGAGCTCCAGCTCCTCTTTCTGAGAAATGGGGGGACAACACTGACTCTGCCTTCCCAGATTGCTGTCAGGCTTAGAGTGCTGAACAAGCCTTCTCAGCACCGCGAGCGGCTTCTATTTCCATAAACAGTGCTCAGCCCATCCATCCACTGTGGACTGAATTGTTCAATCAAAGACATACGTTTTCCCATGGGAGCGAATCCTTTAGGATCGCCTATGGATGGATCATTGTTTTTACTGTACAGTTCTCCCTCTGGGTCTCCTTTTGGGAACAAAGTGAAGGTACTTAAAGACCCCGGTGTGGCTAGTGGATTCAATGATCTGCTCACCGGGGCTTCTACCATGTCGGAGCTGTGATTGGGATCTTGTGTTCCTAACAGTCCCTTCCTGGTATAGCTTTAGCTGTCCGGTGGGTGAGTGCTGCCTGCCTGTCTCTGACGCTCACTGGACCTTTAACCAACATGGAACTTCTCCGATCTACTCACCCTGACCTGTCCCTTGTCTGACTGCCATACAGAAATCTCTGTGTCTTTTATATTTTAATTAAAAAAAAAATCCATCTCCTGTCTACTCAAGAAGAGTTCTCAAGGTGTGTGGATCTGAGGTGCTGGCATGTTATCGCTGCCTTTGCTAGTGATGACAAACTGGTCTAAACTGCCTGGGCTGCAGACTCCGCTGGACACTGTACTTGCTGACTCATCATCTTTTGGTGCTCAGTGTGCAGACCACAGACTTCCCTGACATCTACTTTTTCCTAAGAACATTCTTATTCTGTTCATGGACGCCAGTTTAGCATGTGTGTATGTGTGTGTGTGTGTGTGTGTGTGTGTGTGAAAAACAAATAGGCAGGGGGTTATAGAAAAATGTTCAAAGTTTTGTTTTTTTGTTTTTGTTTTTGAGACAGGGTTTCTCTGTGTAGGCCTGGCTGTCCTGAACTCACTTGGTAGACCAGGCTGACCTCTAACTCACAGAGATTCACCTGCCTCTGCTTCCCGAGTGCTAGGATTAAAGGTGTGCACCACCACACCCAGCTTTCAAAGTTTTATACCTATACAAAATGTCTTTCTCAAGTCCAGTACTATGAATACACACAAAGGAAAAATAATGTTATTAAAAAAAAAAGTTTGTTAGGGCTGGAGAGACAGACAGCTCAGTGATTAAGTGTACTGGCTGTTCATGAGAGGACCTGGGTTTCATACCCAGCACCCACATGGTGGTTCACAACCGTCTGTAACTCCAGACCCAGGGAATCCAGTTTCCTCTTCAGGTCTCTGCAGGCACCAGGCACCCAAGTGGTTCACAGACACACATGCAGGCAAAACACCCATATACATAAAAGTTTGTTTATAGACAACATAAAAGGTTTAAAGAATTGCCATGTATGGGTTTCACCCCTGGAAAGGGCAGATCTCTTTGGCTTTTCCATAAGTTCTTTGAGTACCGAAAGTCTTTCCTGTTACACAGATCAGTGTTTTCTTGAGTCTTCCTGGAGCAAATACCAAGTAATCATCTTCACCCTCTTTTTTGTACTTCCCTTATTTAATCATTGGTGAGGTGACTGGATTTAGAACGCCCCTAGGAGATTAGGAAAACTACCTCTTGGTGTGTCTTTGAGAGCCTTTCCAGAGAGGATTAACTGTGTATGTGCATAAGTGCGTGCTTGCATGCGCATGCGAGCATGTGTGCACCCCAGTTGTGGGCGCCACCATCCTTGCTCTGGGGACTCAGATGGAATACAGGAGGAAAAAGCTGAGCATGCTCACTTCCCTCTTCCTCTGCAGTAACCATGGAAACAGGGAAGAGACTGGATCCTCTTTTAAGTTATTTGTCAGGTATTTTGGTCAGAAAACTCACAAATGTAACTACTAAAGTAATGAACACATAATTTTTCATTCCTTACTCTCATCTGTCAGGGAGCAGCAAGGATGACCTTGAGCCTGACCTGGGCACTAAGAGCAACTGTGACAGTTTCAGAACAGCCCACAGAGACTACCTCAATACCTAACAATGCCTTCTGGCCCTTTATTAGTGCTTGCTGACCTCTCACTACCATCCTTGGCGAACCCACCTGGTTTATTTTCTACTTTGTTGTTAGTGCTTGACCATTGTTTCCAGGGAAGATTTTAACTTTCCTATGGGATTTTAAAGTTCTTGGTCTCTTCATTACAACGTCTTCTTTTCAAGTGGTCAACCTTCTCTCTCTTTCTCTTTCTCTTCTCTCTCTCTCTCTCTCTCTCTCTCTCTCTCTCTCTCTCTCTCTCTCTCGGTTTTTTGAGACAGGGTTTCTTTGTGCAGCTTGAGCTGTTTTGGACTTGCTTTGTAGACCAGGCTGGCCTTGAACTCACAGAGATCCACCTGCCTCTGCCTCCCTGACTGCTGGGATTAAAGACGTGCTCTATCACCACTTGGCTCATCGATTTTCTTGAATTCCTAAAAACATGCTAATGTGAGAGGTCTTCTTTTACAATGTTTCTGAGTACTTTCCCATAAGGTGCCATGACTGGTCTTCCTTCTTTCCTTCCTTCCCTCCTCCCTCCCTCCCTCCCTTCCTTCCTTCCTCTTCCTCTCTTCCTTCTTCTCCTCTCTTGAAATACTGCAGAATCTGGTCAGATTGCACTGGCCCCTTTCTAACAACTAGCTGACAGGAAACGCCTGAGGCCTGTTATTCTCGGAATGTATAGGTGCAAAGCTCCTGCTGTCCAATTTCCTGCATCTGATTGGCTTTCCCTAGAGCAGAAGTCAGCAAATTACTGTCCACGACCTGCATGTCCCCCAGATCACAGGGATCTTACATTTTTAAAAGATTATAACGCAATTAAAATTATTATGTGATTGAGACTCCTTAAGGTATGCAAAGCCTGAAGTATTTATTTCTTTCAAAAACTGTTATATGTATAATTACATGTGTGTAAGTGTACCCAGTGTGTGCCTGGGCCTATGGAAGTCAGAAGAAGGTCTCAGATCCCTTGGAACTGCAGTTGTGAGATGCCATATAGTGTTGGAAGCTGAACCCGGGTCTTCTGCAAGAGCAGGAAGTGTTCTTAAATGTAACCCACTCTCCAGCCCTCTGAAGTAGTTCTTATCCAGTCATGTGTATACATACATCTACTGTCAAATTAGCTGTCCCCAGGCATACAGACTCTGACATTAGGGTATTTTCTATAGGATGCATAGCATTTGTTCATTTGTATTTAATTCCACGCATTCCTTATTTATTTTTTGAGATGGGGGTCTTACAATGTTGCTCAGGCTTGTCTTGAGCACTGGCTAAGTGGGTCCCCTGCCTCAGCCTCCTGAGTAGCTGGAACTTAAGCAGGTAGCATCATGTCTGTGTTCTCTCCCACGCATTGACACCATCTCTAGATTACCTGTCGCACCCCATGAAACAGAAATGTCCTGTACAGTTAGACTGCATTGTTCGTGGAGTAATGTCTGTTCATGCCCAACACTGATATAAGACTTTTCAAGTGATTTCTCCCAGAACTAGTTAAAGGTGAAGCCAGGGACTCAGTGGATATGGAGGACCGACTGACTGTCCCTACATAGGTAGCGTCCTCTGACCTCCTGTGTGGCTCTCTCTCTGATGGGTGCATCTCACATCTGTACCCCTGAACTCCAATCAGAATCCTTCCCATCTGACTACACACCTAGAAAGTCCTCTCACAGGGGCCTGCATCTCAGTGGCAATGGCTTTCCCCTAATTATCAGGAGCCAGTTTCTTGAATGACCCTGTTTCTACGCAAAGATAGAAAGATGCTTGAGATGGTTGTGTTAGAGAAAAGAATACAGGATGTTGTATACAGGGGACTTCACAGACAGGTCATCAAGTTCCCATGGACACTGGCTCTCTGTGGTAAGCGTCAGCTCTGGGATATACTTGGTCTTCCTATTTACTCATTTATTTTGGCAAGCAGTAGTCTTTTGAAGCAAAAAAAAAAAAAAAAAAAAAAAAGCAATACTGCAAAGTCATGGAACAGTTTAGAAACAACAACAACAACAGTGGCTTTACCTGTAGTCATGCACCACTTTCTTGGCATGCTCTAGTTGTTCGTTTGTCAAAAGGATGTTCCTGGGATCAGTGACAGTGAAGAAGTGACTGGCTCGGCCAATGAAAGTGCTCTGGTCCCATCGAGGCTCCTTGATGTTAATGTTGGGTGGCACTTCCCCAGACATTGTCCCAGATCCTGAATAGGGAAAGATGAAAAACGGGAGGTGACACCTTTACACAATTTACTCTGCAGTCACGGCAACCTGCATGTAAGACGGCTCGGTGGGTAAAGGCTTGCCACGGCAGCATGGTGCCCTATGCTCTGCTCCTGGAACCTACATCCAAGGTAGGAGAATCAGCTCCACAAAGTTGACCTTTGACCTCCACCAGAGTGCCATTGCATGCACTTAACCCCCTCCCACACACATCACACACACACATCTACTCTTACACGCATACCAAAATTAATTAATTAATTTAAAAAATCACACAAAAACATTTCATGTTTTAAGTAAGCTTTGATTTTGTGTTTGGTCACATTCATAGCTATCATGGGTGTGTGGCCCATAAGCTGCAGGCCTGAAACCAAAGCAAACTGTTTATAAACCTCAGTGCATTTCACATTTAAGTACATAGTACTTTGTCATTCTTTTCCTGAAGGAAAGCCAAAATTACTCCAGATGAGGCAGAAACACACAAAGCTTTAAAGTAACAAGGGCCAGGGAGATGGCTCATCAGGCAATACCCTGCCTGCACACAGCATAAGGGCCCACGTTCAGATGCCCAGAGCTCCCTGACAGTCAGTCTAGCCAAAGTAGCCAGCTCTAGGCTCAGCAAGGGGCACTGTCTCAAAAAATTGGATGGAGCGTGATGGAGGAAGACACCTGATGTCAACCCCGGCCTCCACTCACACATGCCTTTGTGCAAAGCAGCTGATGTCAGAGTCACTGTCTTCTTATTCGACAAATGTCCTTCCTGCTGGAAGTAACTGATGACAAGCATGATTACAAGAGCAAAGACAGCAACGATACTAACAATTATAAAACTGGAAAAGACGGCAGATCCATGCAGTCTGTTCAGCACAAAAAACCAGTTATCAAAAATGAAAATCATCACCAAGTGTGACGGCGCACGCCTTTAATCCCAGCACTTGGGAAGCAGGGGCAGGAGGATCTCTGTGAGTTCGAGACCAGCCTGGCCTACAAAGTGAGTCCAGGATAGGCAAGGCTATACAAGAGAAACCCTGTCTCACCCCCACTCCAATTAAAATCATCTTTAATTTACCAGAAACAAAGAGACAAGAAATAAGACCTGATAGCCCCACAGACCAAAAATGGAGCCTTCCCTTAGAGAAGGCCTGCTTCCCGGCTCATTTATTTTTGGGATCATAGTGCTTCCTTCAGAACTGCACTGTAGCGTTCTACTACATGCTTATGGTTTGCTGAGGGCCACAATCTTACTATGCAAATAACAAAGAAAAACTTCCGCAGTCCAGGCTCTCTGTAATAACTAACACCGTCTTTACACATTCCTTTGCTGAAAGCTCCTACAAGTATATAAAAATTTGATATGCTATCTTTTAAGTTTTATTATTTTAGAGTTGCACACATGAATATAATGTATTTTCAGTGTATCCATCTCTCCCCAAATTCTCCCCTGTCCCCTCTATATCCTCCTCTCAAATTTATGAACTGTTCTTCGCGCGCGCGCGCATGTGTGTGTGTGTGTGTGTGTGTGTGTGTGTATGTGTGTCTGTGTATGCTATATATAAAGATACCAAGTCCAAATAGTGTTTCCTGTATGTATATGGGTAGCACTAACTACTTGGGCATGGGCAACCTATCAGTTCACCCTGAAGAAAACAGACCCTGCCTCCCTCTGCAGCTGACGGGTCCCACCCTCATCCGCAGTGTTGACACACATGGTCTTGCTCAGGGAACCCATGCTGTTGAGAGTACATGGGTGTAATTTGCCCATCACCTCCAGAGGACACGATTTCTCAGCAGGTCCACCCCCCCCCCCCCCACCACACTGGCTCTTACAATCTTTCCATTCCCCTCCTTGGATGTTCATTTACTTGTTTCATGAAGATGCTCCAGAGGCATCCGATCTCCCCTTTGGACCCACAATAACCCTTTAGTACAGTTTTGTTTTAGTTCTCAACATTACACATAACACCACACCCTTGTCTAGGGATCTCGAACTCTCTGGTGATGGTGGGTCAAAGGATCCACGGAGGCTTCATATAATTTTCTTACACTTTGATTTTTTTTTCCATTTCTAACATCAGTTCTAAACATAGCTTTCTTTAGTGTGTTACAAATTTTTAGGACCACTGAAGCATCAGATACAAATGCTAGGTTACCCTATAGTTTGTCCTTATCGAAACCCCCAAATGACACATCACTGCCCACTGGATCAAAATTGAACAGGTCAGTCAGGCGCACTCAAGCCTGAAGTGGTTGGGCTGTGGGAGAAAGAAAGCAAAATCCAGCTATTGATAAAATCGTCTGGGACAGCAGACCCAGAGCTGACAGGAAACCACTTTCCTCTCAGCTATAAAATGTCAGTCATGTGTGAGTGACAACACTTGCTAGCAGACAGGCCTGGCTTTGCTGATGCTCACTGATGCTCAGAAACTTTGCTATTCAAAAAAATAAGAATGAAGTCACCCCACCGGCCCACTTCTGCTCCCGCCCGCCTGCCATGGGAGTCACTCAGTTTTCAGCTCAGGACTTCACATTGGGGGAATTCTGGACTTAGTATCCTAGGCTCATCTCAACATTGTGGTTCCCAAGGAAACAGGGATGCAGGTCCACTTCATGGTGCACTTCTTCCCCCGTGAAGGTCTGAGCCCATCGTAATGCTGCAGCATTAAACTATACTGCTCCCTACAAAGCTAAGGGAGACTCCCTTCTCTGCTTGGCTAGACTCCACCTGACTCCCCTGGTCCTGACCTCCCAGGAAGCAGGCCTACAATCAACAGCAGCACCGCCCCTGCTGGCTGCTGGCTGATAGGTTATAATACAGAACAGCACCCAAGTACAAATTAGAACAAATAGAGCAAATGGTAAGCCCAGGGACAGAGACATGGAGTAACTCTCTTTCTCTGAAGGGTGCCAAGTCCCCACAATGGATATCTGAAACCACAGGTAGTATGGACCCCTACGTATAATGTTCTTTTCTATGCATATAAATTTAGAATAAGGTTATTGATAAATTAGGCACAGCAAGAAGTTGACACTACCTAACAAGGGAACGATACATGTGACAATATAAACATTGTGAATGTGTCCTCTCGCAAAATATTTTAATGTTTTTTGAAAATTTTCATTCAATGTTTTTTGGACTGTAGGTAGCTAAAAGGTAAATGGGGACTTATGGAAAATCAAAAGGCTATCACTGTGTGGAAACATGGATTATTTATATAACCCACAAACAGTAAAACTAAAACTCTAGTTTATATGTAGGGACGCTTTCAGATTTGCCCACAGAGCTCAACCGAGGCATCTCAGCAACTTCCATATGGAGGGGCATCAGGAACGTCAGTCCTGAGCCTAAAGTTTGTCTGTACCTCAAGCTAGTCTGACCCGCCCTCAGTGTCTACAAAGGTTACTAAAGGATCTCTATTGTGCAGGCAAATAGTAGGAGCAGCAGTAGTAACTGATAACTACTGAATAGATACAGCTGAAGATGAAGGAACATTTCACTGAGCCCAGAGATGCAAAAGCAAAGACCCATCAGGCTCCCTGCTCAATTTATTCCTACAAAGGCACGGCAAAGACAGGAGCTCTAAACCACTGGATACACCATGTGGAGGAGCTTTTTACAAATACACGTAGGCCTTCTAGAGATGCTCATACCCCAGGGATGGCCAGAAGTTGGCAAGACCTGTGACTCTGCAGGTGGTCTGGGAGCAAACCTTCAGCCTGATGGGCGTGCACCGGGCCAGGCTCTACATGGGGCTGGATAGCTGATGCTCCCTTTCTGCCCTCCCTGCAGTGTCCCAGGCTAGAACCAACTGTTCCCCAGGGGACCGAGGATACCTGGTTTTTTTCTTGGGTACATTTTTCTTCTCTTTTATGCTTGATACAAATAACAAGGCAAAAATTTAAGTGTAGTTTTCACAGAAGTGTAGCTCTTAACCACAAACTTTGTCCAAAGTGTTAAGTACAAGCAACGTTTTGGTTAAATTGTAACCAACATGAAGCCATTATAACAGAATGGATACTTTGTGGTACTATTGCTAAGAACTACACAGCACCTTACAGGCGAGTTATCTAACAAGCTCATCATCATAAGACAGGGAAACTGAAGCCTAAGGGAAGGAAATAATCTGTCAGGTGACATGGCTGAAGGAGGGGATCCCAGCCACATCACATTTTCTCACCATTCTCTTTAGTGTTTTGGTTTTGTTGTTGTTGTTTGTTTTGGGGGGTTTATTTTTGGATACCATCAGTTAATATCTACAGAGAACCGGTGTCCCTGAGGTCCCCTTTTCTCTTTAAATAAGAACTTGTCTGCTGCACTAAACGTCCTCTAACATCAGAGCACCACCCAACAGAGCCACAGGACCACTGTCACCTAGTGAAATGTCCCCTCTAAGGGACAAAGATGGGCCAGGAAGTCAGCATCTCATTGTTACCCTGGATCTGTAAGATCACGTGCTCTCCCCTCAGGCCAGTGCTGGAGTAAGCCAGCTCATAGACCACAGCAGCTGTGTCCTTTCCACCAGTAGGAACATCTCACTGATGAGGAAAGATTGTTAGAGGCTACTCCCGACCTACAGAGGAAGGGGGGCGGGGGGCAGGCGGCTTTGCTGGCACACTCCAGGCTAAACTGCCAAGCCTCAGGACCCTCGAAGTCCCATGATATACAGTGTTCCCCAGGAGCTGGAAAATGCTGCATTCATGGTTCTGGGGCTTGGCTGAGGGGTGTCAGCTCTTGATCGTAAGGAGAGGGGGATGCGATGATTCTCAGGGTAAGTTCAGAGTCACATGGGGGCTGGATAAAGGAACACAAACACAACAGGTGAGCCACAGGAGCTTCCAGAGGCTGGAAAGGCTAAGGGACGCTTCCCAGTGCCTCCAGGGGGAGGGCTGCCCCACTCAGGCTTCCGACCTCCAGCACACCAGCTGAAACCTGTTTCAGCTACCGACTGTGTGGTTTGTTAGTGTGGCAAAGGAAACAAACAGGGCGCCATTCTCTCACTGTGAGTGCAAACTGGATGCAAGGATCTGTGCTTCCTGATCCCAGAAAAAGAAAGGTCACCAGGCTCAGCAGCAATGCCATATCAGCATTCTGACAGACAAGGCTGATACCATGCCAGATAAAATTTAATTATTTACTATGATCAATTCCACGAAGCCCTTTAAAATTTCCACCTTCAAGCAGAGTTTTCACTTTCTCCCCTTTCATTTTCTTCAAGGATTGGTTGGTTTTTATAACAAAACAAAACAACAAAACTACTATTTACTCCTTCCCCCATCCCCACCCCTTCGCTGATTCCCATGTTCATCTGCGTCAGCCATGGGCAGGAACAGGACTTGCTCTCGTACTTGGAAATCAGGAGCAATGTGTTTGCAGGTGGCGGAAGGGAGGAGGAAGCAAGGCTGAGAAGATGCCTGGGCAGCTTTGCTTTGGGTTAAGAGTGGGCCAAAGAAGGGGGCTGCTGCATGGGATCCTGGGCACACCTCCTTCTTCCTGCCCATTTGGTCAAACCACAGCAGCACGAATAACCAGCAGCTGTAATCCCAGCCCTGAGGAGGCAGAGACAGTCTGATCTCTGTGAGTTTGAGGCCAGCCTAGTCTACAAAGTGAATCCAGGACATCCAGGGCTACACAGAGAAATCCTGTCTTAGGGAGGGGGTTTGGGGGGGAACAAAAAATAAAAAAACCTTAAAAAAGCTGAACTGTAACTTCTGGAAACTTTTTTGGCCAATTGGGGTTAATTTTGAATTGAGTCTATTCCACTGATGCTTGGTTCCATAAAAGGATCTTTTATATGAATGATCTTAATCCTTAGAATTAGCACCTTGGCTTTTAGAAACACCTGTTTTTTGTAACAGACAAAACAAACAAACAACCCTGAGATGTAAAACCTTTTCTGTAGTTTACTAAGAAGCTAAGTGATCTCAAGCTATTTGCTGACAAATAACCGTGAGGTGTTACTAGCCACTCACTCTAGAGCACCTCACAAACAATTTAGGATGCCAGCCACTAGGACCGTTAATAATTATAGCATTATGCTGCTTTAAGAACTGGAATTTCAGATGGTTGTAAGCCGCCATGTGGAGGCTGCGAACTGCACTCAGGCAAGAGCAGGAAGTTGTAGTAGGCACAGAGGCACTTGTGCTCATAGATAAGCACTTGGGAATCCAGGAAGGTTAAACACGTTTTGGTCTCTTTGAAGAAAGAGACCGTAGAACCTGTTTTCTGCCTAGAAGGCTGGGAATGGACGTGGTTTGTGGCCTGGCGAGCTTTACACTGTCTGTATGACTAAGACCAGACCAGATCCTCCCCCAGACCCTTAAGATGTCACATGCAGTCAATCTATAGACCTCCTCTTTATGGAAGATGTCGCACGTACTTTACAAAGAATTTTGATGTAGTCATGCCTTGAGCTTTTTTGTGCACATGGGGTTGAGGTAATTATCACTTATATATGCCTAAAATAAAGTGCCCCGTGTCAGACTTGTAATGCTTGAGCCAACCCTGGGTCCTGAGTCCTGTTGAATTGGACTTCCTTCTTGGCTCACACAGTATTCTGCTGTACATGGGGTTTGCAGAGACCCCCACAATAAGTGCTCTTAACCATAGAGGCGCCACCCATATTTTAGTTATTTTTTTGTTTGTCAAGTTTGCGTGCATGGGTGAGTGCATGTAAATGCGTGTGTCCGCAGGCGCTCGTGGGTGCCATGGCGCGCAGGTCAGAGGACAACTTGGAGGAATTGGTTCTCCTGAAGGTGGAGTCCCTAGTGATCTAACTCAGGCCATCAGGATAAACACCAGGCACTCGTTGAGTCATTGTGTCAGACTTCAAAACAGGTTTCAAAGGGGACAGGAGCATTCTGTTAGTGCTAGCATTTAATCTCTAGCCAAGGTTCATGGAACCTCATCAAAACACATTTCTCTAGCCTCTGTAGACATTCATTAACAAACACAATTAACAGACGCAGCCAGTGCCCACTAAGGCTTTTCACTGGCCTAGGCTTGTTTCCAAAGTTCTTAACATGCAAAACATCAAGTTGGAAAGCAAACACATTATAATGGAACATCTCCTACACTGATCTCTTCAAACACTCATACAGAGACCCTTCACACAGCAGGCTTCCTCTGCACAGGCCTCATCTGAGCCTGCTGAAGAGGTGTTGTCAGACCACTAACCCAGCAAGCCTTGTCTGACACTGGGATAGCACTGGCTGGTGTTTGAATCCATGCGCTGCTCAAAAATACTCCTTACTGCAATGGAGCTCAACCTGCTGGTTTAAAATTCACAGCAGCCAAGTCACACACAAACCAAGATGAGGGGCACAAAGAAGACGCCATCTTCAGCATGTTACACGGTGAGGCCAATGGCTGGCACAGCTCACTGCCAGCACCAGCCACCAGAAGCGGAAACAGGACCGGTTAACGCTCCTGGCACTTAGAAGCCTGCTTTTCACATTTCTGTCAGGGCATTCTCTCCAATAAAATTATCCTTATTTGAAAACAAGAAAGTATCAAAGAACTCATCTGGCCTGACCATATGTTTCTTTAAGATGTTATCGGACTCCCAAGCATCTGGGACCCCCAAATATCTGGGATCCCCAAGCATCTGGGGCCCCCGAGGACTAGTAAAGAATGCAGAAACCACACCAAGAGAACTGGTGACCATCTGGGCAACTCACCTGGCTCTAAGATTAGACCCCCTTAGAAATGCCAAAGAATTTTTGTATCTAGCAGGAAGAAATCTGTAAGGAAGCCTTCCACCTTCCACCTCACCGGCTTGCTGCCAGGAAAATGTACTTGTCTCCACCGCTCTGTCTTCTGTTCTTAGCTTCACTGGGTAACAGGGAACCAGATTCTTCATGGTTAGAAGAGTGTGTGTCCCCAACCTTCATGAGCAATTCTGAGAGAATACCACTGCCTTCCCTCTAGGGAGGAATCCTGCCTGACACCACACTGGCAACATACAGCTGGGTGACACGGAGGCCCTGGGTTTGTTACAACAGGGCACTGTCAACCAGTGGGCTAGTCACTCACATTGACCCGAAATCCTGTTCTGTGTCACACGCTCAATCTCTGCCAGCTGTTGTGCAACACGAGTCCTAGATGGAGGAGGAGGAGGGTGGGGTGCGTGCATGAGAACTGCCGCTAGGCTCAAGGCAGAAACTTATGCTTGTGGGCATTGCAAATTGTGAGTTCAAATCTCAGCTCTGCCAACTACTTGGAGAACTGATACACACTAGTCAACATCTTTAAAACTTTTATAAACATGGATTTCTGCCTACCAATAAGCACTAACATCTGCTAATCACTTTCTCTGGCCTCACAGCACCCCTGTCTGAACCACGGTGTTGGGGTCGGTCTTGTGCACTGTGTGTTCACAAGGATGATGGTTTCTGTGCCCGAGATCTGGTTACAATCCAGATCTGGACGTTGCCGTCAATGTTGTATAAAGGATGCTCCCCTGTTGGACTCAGATGTTAAGGTCGAAGTCTGGCATTACCAGATCGACCCTGAGCTCAGTGTTAAAATGACAGACTCCATTCCTCAAGTGGGTTTCCCTCTTCCCTGCCTGATCTGGGGGAAACCCCAGACTCTCTAAAGAGTGTTACATTATAGAGAGATTATAGGCCCAGCCCTTTCCTGATTAGAAACTAGTTCAGTGTATACCTGGGGATTCCTGGAAATACTCTCCATGGTAATGAGGTGTCTTGGTACCTTAGTTTTCAACCAATGACTTTTGTCCACACCTCTAACCACACATGGAGTTCTTCCCTCAACTCCCACTGCCCATAGGATAATTAAGTACTGTGCTCCTCTTCTTACGACAGGACTGTACTGCTGCACATAATCTAAGTATCCCTGGCACTCCTTGCCCCAGAGAATTAAACATTTTCACCCCCCTCAACCCCGCTCACTGCCCAAGGTTTAGAAATCCCTATTTTGCATGAAATAAAGCTGGGGGTGGGCACCACCATCTAGTTACCCAAAGACCATCTGAGAGTCATCATTTATTCTGGGGAAGGAAACCCCTGAGAGATTTGCCACTGGACCCCAAGGCTTGACGGCCAGTCAGGCAGACATGTGCTGCTGGCTGTTGTCTGAACCAAAGCCTGGCTTGGGTTTCTTGGAGTCCTGAGCTCCTCACTGCTAACTGGTGCTGGCAGTCCAGTTAAAAGAGCAGGAACACTTAAATTTCTCCGGCAGCTCCAGCTGAACTGGAGATCTGCTGGCACAGATCTCAGTTCTGCGCTCTGCCCTTCTTGGCCTGGACACCAGAATTCCTGGGAGAGAAGGAACCTTTGACCCTGCACTTCACCCTTTTCAGCGCAGAAACCAACATAGCTCTGACTTGCTTCCTGGGAGAGAACCCAGCTAGGGCTAGGTTCCTGCTGGGCACAGAAAGACACTCCCACTTATCTCTGATTGGTTTAATAAAAAGCTGATTAGCCAATAGCTGCGCAGAGAGGACAGAAGGCGGGACTTCTGTGCCCAGTCAGGGGGTCTTAGGTAGGGAAGAGAAAGGAGGAAGAGAGAGGGTCTCCGTGAGGAGTCTCCTGAGGACATAGGGATACAGCCAAAGGCCAAGGTGAGACTGAGATGGCAAATAACAAAGGGCACAAGGCTGGGAAGTAGCCAGACTAGCACAGTTGAGTTAGACCAGATGAATGACTATCTGCTAGTTATAGAGCTTAGAGCTTGTTGAATAAACTTCACAGGTCTCTGTATCAATTATTTGGGAGCTACGGGGGTATTAGAAAAAGCCCCTATTGCTAATACCATTAATTTTACACCATGGGACCACCACAGCCCTCATGCAGCATAGGAAAGCAGTTCATTAGCTTAACTCAGCAGTGCTCAAATGTGAACCTCATTCACTTGTTGCCAAGATCTCTGCTCCCTCCAGAAATACCTGTGATTAGGGGGTAGCATCATTATAAAGAATCCGACAGAGCAGATCTGAGGTAGACCTAGTTCTTCAGAGGTATACTGGGAATATCCTAAGCCAGGGAAGTTAGGAAACACAGTTGGAACCCCCCCCCCCACACACACAAAACCAAGAACAAAAAAACTAAAACAAAAACCAAATGACCCAGAGTTAAGGAGGACCTTTAAGGCCTGAGTCAGAGCAGTCTAAATATTTCAGTGGTGGCCCAGATCTTTGTACCCTGCTGTTACTGGCCTGTTTTCCCGGTCTGGTTCCTGTCTCCGGAGGCTCCCCAGTTTGTGACCTACCCAGAGACCTGAATCAACCATGGCAATAAACAGAACGGGAACTGGACCAAACAAACATGGCTTGGATTGGAGTATGGTTTCTATAACCCCACAAAATGGAAATGACTTTTCACCCCAAATCTCATTTTTTTTTCTGATGAAGAAATGGGAGACCTGGGCTAGCTCACAGAGCCGGTAGGATCATCAACTAGAAGGCGGCATTGACCTCATAGATGGGAAGGGCCAAAGGTAGGGTGTCTGAGCAAGCCGTGCTGGAGAGGGGAAGCTGACGTTTTCACTGGGAGTTGCTGGTACAGAGTGGAGATTGGCTGCTCTGGCTTTCCAAAGATCCTCACAAGTGTCTAAGCAAAAGAAACTGCCTTCAAAATAAATTGGATTTCAAACTTTTAGATACACACCAAAGCATGTTTGATTCCTGGCTTTAAAAAAAAAAAATCTCTGAAATTTCATAGAAAATGAACAGAGAATGGAGTTCCTCAGCGCGTAGATGACAAACCTTTCACCCCGGCTAAAGGTTAACAATGGTAACCACGTTATTAAACTGGAAAGCACGTTGCCGGTTAAATACTGTACTTTGGAGAAGTTATGCAAAGGTCTAGGGCCGGGGACACAGCTCAGTGTCTGAGCACTTGCCCTGGTTCCATTCCCAGCACTGAGCTGGAGGCAGGGCTCCCTGTTCAGTTTGCTCCTTTGGGCCTGAGCGGGTATGAAATAGCCCTACTGTCTGGGGGGCTCCTTGGGTTCAGACACTGGACTACTCTTTCAGAGGACCTGGGTTTGGTTACTATCTTCCTCGTCTGGCAGCTGTAGGCAACTCCAATTCCAGGGCATCTGATGCCCCCTTCTGGCCTCTAAGGGCACTTGCATACCTGCAGTACACACATTGAGGAACACACACACACACACACACACACACACACACACACACACATACACACACACTTTTTAGATAACAGAGCTAGAGTAGAGGGTGGACTCTCCACTGTAGGACTCATTTTGGCCTGGCTGTCTTCATAGCTTTCTTTGCAGGAAGTTAGGGGAGGGAAGGGGATGTTCCCCTCAGTCAGCAGCTTTGGATGTATACTCCAGGGGTTTTCACCAAACTTTTACAGAAAACTAAGTGCACGCTTTCCACTATGCAGACCTTTGGCCGCACCATTCACCTAACCTTTGAATACACAGATGGAGCAATTCCTTATCAGAGCTGGTGGAACTAACAGATTCTCTCCAAACAATGGCATTTCTGTGACTGTGGCACCTGCAGTTCTGAGGGGAGGAAGGGGTGTCTGAGGTCCTGGGACTTCCTGCCAAACTTCCATTTGTCCTACAAACAGCTCTCTGGCCACACAGCAAGCCGGTGTCCAACAACATGCAAGATCCACGAAGTCACCTTATTTACCCAAGAGGCTGCTCTTACCCCTCCCCCCAAATATGGACCCAGAGAAAAATTTAGGCAATGGTTTCAACTTTCCTAATGCTGTAACCTTTTTTTTTTTTTCCTTTGTTTTGTTTTTCGAGACAGAGTTTCTCTGTGTAGCCTTGGCTGTCCTGGACTCACTTTGTAGACCAGGTTGGCCTCAAAGAGATCCGCCTGCTTCTGCCTCCCGAGTGCTGGGATTAAAAGCCCGGGCCATCACGCCGGGCTGCTGCAACCTTTAACATAGCTCCTCATGTTGTGGTGAAACCCATAACCATAAAATTTTTTCACTGCTATTTCCTAAGCATAATTCTGCTACTGTTAGGAATCATAAAGTAATATCTGATATGCGGCCCCAGTTGAGAACCGCTGACTAGAGGCATTCAAAGTAGGTGCAGCAGAGGAGGGATCCGGAGTGTGAGAAAGACACAAAGGGTCCTGGGTAAACGCTCAGACTCTGAAGTCCAGCAGAACTAGGCTTTTCCATGGGGTCTCTCAATAAATCTTCACTGAGGGCACACTGACGGACACTATAATATATACTCGGATTGCCTTGCTCTCCCCCTGGCCAGCTGAACTCTTTAGGCAAGTTACTCGACTTCTGAGCCTCAGTTTCCAAATCTGTATTATGGAGACAATAGTAAGGGCTTGACAGCATTGGATGAACACAAAAGTCAGAGATCTAATCCAGCAGGTACAGACCTTAGTGCGGTCATTGTCTTTATGGGGCAGCTGGACCTGCGATGCCCAGTAACATGATGTGGAAGCTGAGGGTGCAGATCCCACGGATCTACCAGGGCACGTCTGTCCCCTGAAGAGATTAAGAACTGGAAGGCAGCCACCGGGTGGTCTCCTCGCCCACCTCCAGGTCCCAGCGGCTAGGAGCCACCTTGTCACCTGGCAAATGCGCGCGCCCATCCTCCTGGAGACAGTCCCCCGGCAGCCATCTTGGCCGCCTGCACCCAGCAAGTTTCGTCACGCGGTGGCTAGGGACGCGTGGCAGGGTGCGTGACGCGCCCCTTCCCGCCGGGGAGCGAGATCAGCTCCAGGCCGGGGTCTCTCTAGCCTCAGCAGAGATCTGCGGCCCCGCGAGGCACCCCCGGCAATGGCACCCGCCCAGGTATCCCCAGCGCGTTCAGTGGACCCTACTGGGTCCCTTGCAACATCCGACACTGCGCCGGCCCGCGCGCCCCCGGCTCCCCGCGCGCGCCCCGCAGACCCCCCACCACTCACCGCCTCCCTTGCCGCCACCCGCGCCGTTCGGTCCCGCTCGGCGCCGCCTCCCGCTGCCGGAAGCACCACGATCCCGCGCGCCGCCCCCAGGAGCGCGGCCCTGGTGCGCGCCCTCGACGCGCGGCCCCGCCCAGAGGCTCCTGCTTCTGCCTGGAGTCACTTGCAACTTGGGCTGCGCACGTGTCTAGTGCTGGCGGTTCCGCTTCTGGCCCCACTATGAACGCCCTTGTTCATCCTAGCCGTGGTATGCAGCCCAGGTCAACGCCACTGTTTTTCAGCTTGGTTTCCCTTAGTAGACCACATTTCATCATTGCTCCTTCATTCATTTGGGCTAGTGTTTCTTAGAATGCACGCTTGACACAAGCGGCTATAAGAAAATTTAAATGACACAAGTGCCATCACTTCATTTACAGCTTCAAAATAGGCACTCGATCCTGGACAGAGATCGGACCATAGGAAGATGCAGACCTGAGGTCTTTTTCTGGAGTCTCTTGAGTTTAGCCAGGACAGATCAGCTTGGGCTAGATGGAGGGATGCGTTGAATCCTGGGAGCATTTTGAAGGCCAGCACAGTCTGACAAATGAGGAATTACATTCTGTGCACAGTAGAAAAATTCCTTTTTTTTTTTTTTTTTTTTTTTTTCGTTTTTCGAGACAGGGTTTCTCTGTGTAGCCTTCACTGTCCTGGACTCGCTTTGTAGACCAGGCTGGTCTCCAACTCACAGTGATCCACCTATCTCTGCCTCCCAAGTGCTGGGATTAAAGGTGTGTGCCACCACCGCCCAGCTGAAAAATTCGTTTTTTTTTTAAAATAAGGTTTTTTGAGAAAGCGTTTCTCCGTGTAACAGCCCTGGCTGAACTAGACTTTGTAGACCAGGCTGGCCTTGAACTCACAGAGATCCACCTGCCTCCGTCTCCGGAGTGCTGAGATTAAAGGGGTGCACTACCATACCCAGCCCGTTTTTAAAGACACAAATTCTCCCCCAAATAACCTGTAGAAGTAATGAGATTCCAAATAGAATTTGCACAGTGTGTGTGTGTGTGTGTGTGTGTGTGTGTGTGTGTGTGTAACCCAACAAAGTGATTGTAAAATGTGTATGTGAAAATAAGAGCCTGAAACAGTCAAAACACTTTAAAGAAGTAGGTTGTCTTACGGTAACAAAATTTGACACAGATCAATGGTAAAGAAAAAAGGAACTGGGTGTAGTGGCACATGCCTTTAATTCCAGCAGTTGAGAGGCAGAGGCAAGTGGATCTCTGTGAGTTCAAGGCTAGCCTGGTCTACAAAGTGAGTCTAGGACAGCCAGGGCTACACAAAGAAACCCTGTCTTGAAACAAAACAAAACAAAAACAAGCAACAACAACAAAAACCCGAAAGAAAGAAAGAAAAAAAGGAAGGAAGTGTGTTTGTACCAGAGTCACCAGGGAGAGATAGGAAAGGCATCAGGCTCCTGTCATGAGCTTCTACCAGGCAAGGCTGGTCCAAGAAGGCCCTAATAACACTGTAGAGAAAAGCCTTGTTCCTTCTGAGTATGAAGTGGGATGATGTGACCAAGACCACAGATCAAATTAGCTACCAGTGAACATAAAAGAGCTGCTGCCTTGGAACCTACTGAGTGCCACACAACCAACTTCGTCAATCTCCTGCTGCTTTGACTTCCCCAGGATGATAGACTGGGTTGAACTGTGACCTAAAATAAACCCTTCCTCTCTTGGGCTGCTTTAGTTAGAATGCTTCATTATGGCGACCGAATAAGAAACCAAGACAGTTCCCACACTAAAAGCTGGTCTAAGTCAGGTAGAGCGTTTGTCTGACACTACATGGCCCATTGTACTATATTCATTAAATGTGTCCCTTTCTACTTAGCACTGGCTTGCATGAATTCTTTTAATGCCCACCAATCCCCCAAGACAGATGTGGCTCTTGAATATTCTGTATTACAAGACAGTATGGAAAGGCTAGGAATTCACCTAACATACTGCAATCAATGCAATTCCTGCCTTAGACAGTGTAAAACTAACTCAATTGCAGGTGAATTCATAAACCAAACATGGAAAAATACTTTGAGTAATATTTCCCAGGCATTTTGAATGATATTCACTATCCTCAGAACTTCCGTATGCCCTTACTCTTATTCTAAGATGGACTAAAAAAGGATTGAGAAGGAAAACAAAGACCCAATGTCCTGGCTACTTTTCTGTCAACTTGACACAAGGTAGAATCACCAGAAAGGAGGGAGCCTCAATTGAGAAAATGCCTCTACAAGATCAGGTTGTAAGAAGCCTGTGGGACATTTTCTTAATTAGTGATTGATGGGAGGAGGGCCCCCGCCCTTCTGCAAGTGGTACCAGCCCTGGGTTCCATAAGAAAGCAGACTGAGCAACCTTTGTGAAGCAAGCCAGTAAGCAGCACCCCTCCGTGGCCTCTGCCTCAGCTCCTGGCTCCAGGTTCCTGCCCTGTTTGAGTTCCTGTCCTGAACAGTGATGTGGAAGTGTAAACCAAATAAACCCTTTCCTCCCAGGTTGCTTTGGTCATGGTGTTTCTTCACAGCTGTGGTAATCCTTACTAAGATACCCAACAAAACTCAAAAGGATACTACAAGGAGTCAGTAGGCTGAAAGAGAAATTGTAAACAAGTATTTAAGATAAATGGTATTGCCAGGTGTGGTGGTGTGCATGCCTTTAATCCTCGCACGGGAGGCAGAGGCAGGCAGATCTCAGTGAGCTCAAGGATAGCCTGATCTACAGAGTGAATTCCAAGACAGCCAAGATTACACAAAGAAACTTTGTCTCCACCTTCCCCCCAAAAAGAAAGATAAGTGCTATTAATCCAGTGTGAAATTTGCAACAGTGGAATATCTATCTTGACATCTTTGCAACAGTATCTGTTTTAAGTACTATGCAAACCAGATAGGAGCTACGAGGTTGACTAAAGAGCAGAAGTCACTGTAGATACAACCTGTCAGTTTTCTGTTGCTATAGTAACCAAATATCACAACTCCAAAACCTCAAGCTATAGAACCACAACAGTGTGTTCTATTCCTGAGTGGATAAGCAGGCTGTGCGTTTCTTTTTCTTTGAGCTGCTCTCTGCTGGCTTACTCATCCATCCCTGGATGACTGGCAGCGGCTGTACTCCCTCTGCATCTGAGGCCTTAGCAAGAACAATTGGCTGGCTTCCCTCTGTTCTAATTTCTCTTCTTTCATGGGCTGTCCTGGGGCATGTTTGTATAGTGGGAGAAATGATGGGAAGGAAGACAGTAGAGGCCAAGACTTGGAACATGCACACTTGTACATCTGCTGCATTCTGTGGTCCAACCAAGTGACAAAACCAGCCCCTATTCAGGAGGAAGAGATCACAACCTCATTGTCAGGAGCTGCCAAGGAATGTTGTGCAGGTAGATAATTGGGTGTCCCCAAATTCTGTCATGTATGTCTTTGACCTTTCGTCACCACAATTCTCCTGGAAATAGACCCTCTTCCTCCTTCCATTTGATCCACTCAGATGATCACTTATGGGGCTTTATCCTCTCAGACCTGCCTCAGTTACAGGTACAGACTCACACTGGGCCAAGCAGACTCCTGGTCTGAATTTGCATGTAAACACTGGGAAAGAGGGAGACTTTAGTCCTCTCCAGTCCCTGTGTCCCACAGGAGCATGGACTGAGAGTGCAGCGAAGAGGCGTTGAGTCAAAGGAACCAGGCCATCCCTTTTGCCAGTCTGCAGAAGTGAATAAACTGGAAGGCAGAACGAGTTTGGAGGGCGTGTCAAACCTTCATCCCTGGGCTTCTGGTTATAGGAAGGAGAAATCTGGCCCCCGCCCCCTGTGTATGTCTTTCAGAAAGTAGAAGGCATAGGTGGACAAAGGAGGAAGAGACAGGAGAAGGTATTAAAAGAGAAAGTGGGTGTCCCCATGTGTTTGTACCATTGTTTTAAATACATGGGTTTCATTGTTGCTGTTTATTTGTTTTGTTTCCACCTAAAGTAGCTTTCTGGGGACTTGGGGACCTTTGTTGGTATGGAATGCTTGGGGAGTTTGGCTCTCCAGCACTGCAGAGAGCTGAGAGAACTTTACTTTTGAATGTGGACTTTGAGCCATTCAGGGAACAGCATGAACAAAGAGATGCTGATAGCAGCACCAGTGCCTGGGGTGGAGGGGGTTCGGTTTTGAGCATCATAAAAATTTGGTGATCTGAGCAAAGACATTGCTAACCTCTGTGCAGGAGGAGGAAGTGATGGTCACTTACTGGTGGACTGGTGGACTGTCTCCGTCTGGAACAGCAACCCAATTTGACTTTCTTAGAATGTTGGTCTATCTATAGTGAAATTTGAAAAGGGCTGACTCACTGTCCGTAGCAGCATGGGGTGGATCTCATACTAATTGGCACACACAGAGTTAATCAGTGTCATGGGTTGGAGGTCAAAGGCTCAGAGGCTGATGGGGAAATGATAACGGGAGTCACAGAGGACCGGAAGCTGGGCCAAATGAGGATGGCACACCCTCTACCCAAGGGCTGAGCCCGCCTGCTTAGCACACTGTCACAGCAAGAACTCTGTGGCTGCCTCTTTTGATTTGTTCCAACAGAAGCCATAAATTAAGATTTGTTGTGCAAAAGGTTTCTAATGTTTTGAATGTTAGCAACTAGATTACTATTAAATGAAAAGTGAGACAGCTGGAAGTTGTCATATATTAGGCCAGTGTCCCTGGGCACTAATTTGTTTCTTGCACACGGAGCTTTGCGACATAAAATATGCATCCTGATAGCTCTTACTTTGGAAGAATAAGAGCAAAAACTATGAGACTATGGCTGTCTGTAGCTAAAATGAAGATTGGCCTGCATGCCAAGCCCCAGAATCCCAGTGTCCTGTGTCTCATGTCAGTCACGGTGCTCTCAGATTGTTATTATTATTAGGTGAGCCTGGGTTCAGGGTGTTGGAGACACTGGGGTGAGCTATACAGTCCCCGGGTCAAGACGATCCGAGTGAAGGAAAGAGGAGAACAAAACCCAGCAAAAGACAGAGGAAGGGATTTCCATTCTGGGCGTGGACTGGAGCCTTCAGGGAAGGGGGCGGGGTCAGACTAACTGAAATTCAAAGGATAAACTGGGCTAGACATGGTGGTGCACACCTGTAATCCCAGCGCTCGGGGAGGGGGGGGGCAGAGGAGGGGCCAGAGGCAGGCAGATCTCTGTGAGTTTGAGGCCATCCTAGTCTACAAAGAGAGTCCAGGACAGCCAGGACTATAAGAGAAACCCTGTCTCAAAAAACAAAACAAAACAAAGAAAAAAAAAAAGGGTAAATTGAGAGAAGAGAAAGGGACCAGCATGGGTGACTGCCCGAAGCCCCACCAGGGGTGACAAGCTGCAGGTTTTGGGGATGGTGGGCATCAGGTGGACCTGGACAGTTGGGAGGGCCAGGTGTAGTTCTGCCATGCAGTGCAGCTGGAAGCCATGCAGGGATTCTGCTTTGAAGAGGGTCTGAGGTAAAGGGTTCTGGGGCACCAGAACAGGCTCCTTCTCTGATAAAGGTAGGGAGACCATAGAGCCATAGCCAGAGCCAGAAGGAGACACAATAGAGCCACAGCCAGAGCCAGAAGGGGAGCTGGAAGCTGAGAGAAAGAGCAAAATGCAGATGCTCTCCAGGAAGAGTGTGGACACTGCAGCTCCATGGTCCATTGCACAGGTCGTAGCCAGCTCCACACTGAAATAATTAGGGAATCGTGAAAGACTCAGCTTTCTTCTCCAAATGGAGAATACAGAATCTGTATTCTTCAAGCATCTGTGTGCTATGAAATGAAGGGGCAGACATTGATGAGGGAATCATCACCCTGAAGTCGCCAGCCTTGGGTTTCTGTTCCATCTTATAGGTAACTGCCACCTGGACCTGCCATTTGCCGGTTGGTGGTACTGGATGGAGATGGGCCAGGAAGCAGAGGCCTTTAGCCCTTCATTTGCCAACTACACGATCCTCTGACACACATTCTTGTGTTTGAGTGAAAGTCTAGCAGGTCTTCTGTGCAAAGCCTCCAAAGTGTCTGCTTCTTTAAAAATAAAGTAATTCCATCCTATTAAGAAGGCTGAGCCTGGTGAGCCCTTCATCTAGCATTTCAGAGGCAGGAGTCAGGAGGATAACCACCAGTTAAAGGCCAGCCTGGTCTGCACTGCAAGTTCCAAGCCAATCAAAGATGACAAGAAAAATAAAATAAGCTACTTATGCCTTTTATATAGGTCAGAGGCCAAAGTTGATGGTGACTCTACTGAGAAACTGGAGCTTCTCCAGTACGGCCTCTAAAGGAGCTGATTTACTGGTCAAACCAGTCTCTAAAAAATGGTATGTATGTATGTGTATATATACATATGTGTGTGTGTGTGTATGTGTGTGTGTTGTGCGTGCGTGTGTGTCTGAGTGTGAGAGCCCATATTAGCATGTGCATATGCCACAGGGCACATGTGGAACTGGTTAGATGACCACTTAAGAGAATGGATTTGCTTCTTTCCTTTTGCCATGTAGGTATTGGGAACTGAACTCACGTTGTCCAGCTTGGCAGCAAATGCTTTTACCTGCCGAGATATCTTTTCAGCCCAATCAAAGGAATCGTAAGGTAGTTGAGCAGAATTCCGGTAAAGCACACTACATATCTTCTTGTCTGTGGTGAAGCACTTGGTGCTCTGCTCCCTTAATCCTTTGGAGAATGCCTTCCTCGGCTTGCTGTTTAGATCCAATCCAGTCACTCAGTCACCAAATGTAATGGGTGGTAGGGTGTCTCACCTTGGTGAATAGGAAGCCAAAGTCAGTACACCCGAGACATGAAAGGGTGGAGAGAGATTCATTACCCGCAGCAGGGAAGGGGGCAGGAAGTCATTTTCAAAGCAATGCTCTCTCAGGAAAAAGGGAGTATGGGGATTTTATTCAGGACTGTACATGTTCATAGAAGAGTCCACTGAGCCTTTCTGCTCATCTGCTTCTCTTTCCAGGACAGTCCTAATGATGACCTCATGAAGCAGGTTGCAGAATGGTGGTGAACTGAGGCCCAAGGAGGGGACAGGCTCATTCTAGGTCAGTCACCTTCAGCAGCAGAGCCAGGACCCTGGCCCAGGTTTTCCTCTGCCAGCATGTGACTTTGCATTCTTGCTTCCTTCCTGGCCCTACTGCAGCCTTGCATGCAGGAGACGATTCTAAAGTGGCCCAGTGGAGCCCGGAGGGGGTTGCTCCTTCGTTTGGCCAGTGGCACACACAGAGAACTCTCCCGAAGTAACTGGCTTTGCTTTGGGCTTACAGGGAAGGAGAAATGAAAATGCAACTTTTAAATGGTGTCAAAGTACTCCTCCTCCCAAAGATGGGTGGGGGAGGGGATAATGGGGCTAAGACCGCAAACAGCTTACCTAAGTTGTATCGAAGGGACTCAAACTTTCCAACAGTACTGTACTTTGTTGAAAGGCAGCTTGACACAATGAGGGGAAAGAGTCCGACTTTTTCAAGGCAATTTCTAGGTAGATCTGAAAGCTGAAAGTCTTTTTAGTCATGATACTGCCTGCCAGGTGTATCTGTGATTCCTCCCACCCCTTGTGTGTGCATGCTGCAGAGGCTAGACTGTGAAGGGCCACACACAGACAAGCCCTAGTGATCTGCCATTCAATTTGGATACACAGATCCATCAGTTGTGTTCAGTGGGCTCCGGCTGGTACCATCTTATAGCATGCTCTACTGAAACAACAGACAGATCCCTCTCCCAGGGTGGATACAATGCAGTTTGCGAAAGGATATTAAGAACCAGGTACATCCTGTTGAGAGAAACAGTCCTTTGTATCAAGCCTGACTATGGTGGAAACAGTGTATCTGTTACCACTAGGCACCTTGCCTCTGGCCCGTCAGCCACACAGGTGGCCAGGGGAGCCAGCATCTGCAAATGACTTCACATTGTATTGTTCAGGGTCACATCCCAGTTGAATGGGGGATAAGACAAGCTAGAACTAGTCATTCACCTGGAGCTCTTCTGCAAAGGATTCTGGGAAATGTGCTTCACAACTCTCTAGCCCCTAAAGAACGGAGTAGAAAGCCAAAGGAGGCTTGGCATGCGCACCTTTCCTGTCTGATGTATTCTACCATGCTTGTGGCAGAGGTGAGGCAGTGTTTCCATGTTATCCTGTGTATGCCAAAGCTTCAAAGTGACATTTTGAGCCTCTTTTCCTCTTTGGCGACAAATCCTGTTACAAGCATGGGGAACTTTGAATCTTCTTTCTAATCAAAAGCTATTTCTAGTCTGTGTTTTCCCATATTTCCTTTTAAGAAATTCATAGCAATTACAATCAAGTTTTAAATATCCACATTTGTGTGTGTGTGTGTGTGTGTGTGTGTGTGTGTGTGTGTGTGTAGATTAATGAGGGACTATGAAGAAAGATAGTTTCTTTTATCAGTCCTGCCTCTTATCCATGAGCAATCTCATGCTAGTTGATAAATATTAATGTCTTTATGTTTGAAACAGGCTGATAAAACTTGCATCAGAGTTGGCCCATAGAGGGCGCTAATGGGGTGCTATTCCCTTCCCATTTTGTTGCTTTCATTTTATTTTTGTATGTATTTCATTTTAACAAATATGAACAGTAATAATGACACTTATCACATTGAAATGAAAATAAAACATTTTTATACTGGCTTTGATTCAGAAACCCCCATCCTTTGGGAACTGGCTTTGCTTTGATGTAGTTTAGCACAACCAATTAATTCCATAATCTGTAAGTTAACTTAATGACCTTTTGCCCTGCCATCGAATTGTATACACTAATTATACACTCAATCTGGTTTTAAGAATAATACATGCTGATATGAAGACTGTTTTGATTCAATTTATGATTTTGCTTTTCACACTTTCAAGTAGTCAAAAATTCTAATTAAAAAAAAATAAAGTTGACTCCTTGTCTGAATCTGTTTTTGAGGAGTTAGCTTTGACTTTCTAGTGCCTAACAGAATGGCTAACTGTTCCAGTGACCTTAAGCACCACTGTAGAGATGGCTTTATTGTGTCTCCAAAGTGTTGTGTGGTGGAAGCCTCCAGTGTAGAACCTTTAGGAGATGAGGTCTAGAGAGAAGTCAAGGGCTCCTAGGGCATCACCCTTGGGAAGGATTAATAGGGATTTTAGATAATATTTCTGCAAAAAGGAGCTGTGAAAAAGTGCAAGCAAGGGCCTCGACTCTCTGACTTACTGTCTCATCATTTGACATTTATTTATTTATTTATTTATTTATTTATTGGTTTTTTGAGACAGGGCTTCTCTGTGTAGCCTGGCTGTACTGGACTCACTTTGTAGATCAGGCTGGCCTTGAACTCACAGAGATCCACCTGCCTCTGCCTCCCAAGTGCTGGGATTAAAGGCGTATGCACCACCACGCCCGGCTGTAGGTATTCATTGTAGCAATAGAAGCTGGACTAATGCAGCTATGGACACTTCACCACGTGGAGATCGTGGCGCTAGTCAGGAAGGACTAGACAAGACACAGTCAGCAACTTCATTCTGTACAGTTGGCAAACCCAGGCCGCTTCCTTCTCCCAATCCTAACATCCAAGGAGTTGTAAGTGTGGAGTGACTAAAACAGACAGGGTGAGCTGCAGTGAGGTGTCAGGCGCAGGTGTACACAGAACACGGAAGAAGTGTGCAACACATGACAGCTATTCTTTGTGGCAAAGAGTAAATTAAGGATGCTTCTTGCTTGGTAACTTCTGCCGCATCTTGTAGCAGCCAGTTTTCCAACTGATGCTCTTTGGCAAAAATGAACCTACACTGGATGACTCAGGCCACCAGAGGGCTTCACTGTACCAGCGATGAGGAGCCCACAGACTCCTGCTTGATTCTCTTGTCTTATGTTTCTTGTCAAGAACAGAAGTTTGTAAATGAGATAAGTCATTGGGAAGATGCAATACCACATAAGTTATGTGGGTTAACCTGCCAGGGGAAAACCTTGGGACTCTTTGTATTCGATTTTTCTCTTTGCTGCCCAAGCAAAGGAACATGGTGGTTGCACTTCATTTAAATACAATTAAAGCACAAGATATGGTCTTCTTCCTTTTCCTTCTGATCAGAGAATGCTTTCTGGGTGTGAGCTGCAGATATCCCTTATGGCTATACTAAGCACAAGGAATTTCACTGGATCGTCACCCTGGGTGGACTGGGGTGGCTTGGGAATGGACCGGAAGCCAAGTGTACTGAGCGTCTGAAAACAGAAGTCACATGCGGAGTCTCCGCAGCAGTCTGCTCAAGGTGACATTGGTGGGGCACACAGATTCTCACTAAAACTTCTTTGTCTTCCCTGTCCTTCTCATGGAGGAAGCACCTGGCCTACTTCAGGTCACGTGTCTACTGCACAGAGTGGGCATGCTTCTTTATCAGACCAAGAGGACATGTTCAGTGAAGAGCAGCCAGACGCCCCACACCCAACAAGTGCATACCAGAGAGACAGCATGTGCTAGGACAAGGTGCTAAAAGTGACATTTCCCAACCTGCTCCTACCTCCTTGGTCTTCCTTAGACAGAACTTCATTTGCTCCTCAAAGTCTTGTGTGCTAAATCGGATTTTCAGGTATAGAGAAAGGAACCAGAAAGATGAAGAAACCTGGCTTCTCACAGGCAGACACAAACGCTGTCAGTCTTCAGGTCCACGTGTGCCCTTCCACTGCAGGGCCATGCACTGATTGCTTTTCTCATCACTGTAATCAAAATCTGGAGGAGAAGCAACTTGAGGAACTAGAGGATTGTTTTTGTTTTGTTTTGTTTTGTTTTTTTAAAGCCAATGGTCTGTAAGTTCATCCTAGTGGGAAGGCATGGCAGCTGCCACCGCATGGCAGTGAGAACATGAGGCAGCTGCTTGCTTGCATCTCAGGAACTGGGAAGCAGAGAGCAGATCCAAAGCAAAAGTGGCTTTTAAAAGATGTCTATGCCAGCTGGGCATAGTGGTCCATGCCTTTAATCCCAGCACTCTGGAGGCAAGAGGCAGATGGATCACTGTGAGTTCAAGGCCAGCCTGGTCTACAAAGCGAGTCCAGGACAGCCAAGGCTACACAGAGAAACCCTATCTCCAAACAAACAAACAAACAAACAAACAAAGAAACAAACAAACTTCAATGCTCTTCTTCAACGAGCTACTTCTCCAGTGAAACTCTCCCTCCTAAGGTTCCAGGACTTCCAACAATAGAACAGTGGGCAGGCCTTGGTGCAAGGAATTGCTTCAACACCAGAAGGGCTCTTCTGGGCTTATTCATATATATTTTGGGCCCTGTGGAAACTCTTGGAGTTTTAGCTTCTCTACAGAGCAATCGTTTCTAGCCTGAAAAATCCAGTTTAGCAACATATTTGCAAAGACCCCTGTTAGGCACTATGTTGTTTGTAAGTGGTTACAAATAGCTCTCTCTAGTGACTTTAATAGTTTCTGAACACAGAGTAAATAATTTTTTGAATTAACATTTCTTTTGCCTTGGCTTAGCTTCCTTCTCTTTCTTTCTTGGCTTTTGGTTTTCTGGAGACAGGATTTCTCTGTGTAACCTTGGCTGGCCTGAGGTTACATTGTAGACCATGCTAGCCTTGAACTCACAGAGATCCACCTGCCTCTGCCTTCCCAAGTGCTGGGATTACATTTGTGAACCAAAGCACCTAGCCATCCTTTGATTTTTTAACAAGAACAAAATATTGAATGGCACCACAGTTCTTTACTCTGTTGTACAAAAGGTAGCTATAACTTAACACTGAAATCCAAACTCCATAATCATAGAGATATTTGCTTTCTTATGGCTGTGGTCTTAGCATGTGGACTAGCAGCTGCCAGTAACAGACACTCAGAATATTTATAGGTTTCATGGTGATATTTGCAATGACTGAATCTCTTATCGGAGAATCGGCTATGCTCCTGATACTCCAAAGCCAGTGTAGGTCAAATAGATTCTGCATCTCTCAAAACTAAGGCATTCAGATGGGAGAAGGGAAAAGCGGGGGGTCACTACCACAGTGGGGACCAGCACTAGCACCTATGTGATAGCAGGCCAGGATCATGAGGTGATAGAAGTGTGAGTAGAAAAAGAAAAATCTATGGGACAGCAGATGGCTTAGTGGATAAAGGCACTTGGTGCTTAGTCAGACAGCCTGAGTTCAATCTCCAGGATGCACATTGTGGAAGGCGAGAAGTTGTCTCACAAATTGTCCTCTGCTTTCCATGTGCGGTGGCACATGAGTCCCTGCACAATACACATAAATATATAAATATAAAAATGTCTTTTTTAAAATAAAAAATTCAAGGAAAATTTATATACCCAAGTCACTATCCATCTCTAAGTCCTGTTCTCCGTGTCTGCCAAGAATATTTTGCCTTTTTAGGTTTAAAATAAAAAAAATGTTGAGAATAAAATGTAAAAGTTGAGATAGTTCCTGACTTCTTGACACCAAGCAACAAAGGACATTAAAGTCCTTTGTGTGAAGAGTGGACAGGTGCCCTGCCTTTTGATTCTTGGATGATGGGGAACCAGGGAGATAAACTGGACAGGTGCATCCACTTCCTGCATTAAGAGAAGTTCCGCCCATGGTGCGGTCTGGGAGACTCTCCAAATTAAAGAGTTGAAGCAATTCAAAAGAAAAATAGCTAGAAACTGAGAAAGGGAGAGGGAGAGGGAGAGGGAGAGGGAGAGGGAGAGGGAGAGGGAGAGGGGGAGGGGGAGGGGGAGGGGGAGGGGGAGGGGGAGGGAGAGGGAGAGGGAGAGGGAGAGGGAGAGGGAGAGAATAGCTGTATCTTCAGAGAATCCTTTCAAGTTCATTAGAGAACTAACGCTTCTTGAAGATGAGGAACTGTAAATGAGAATTTGATGGAACAAAGCCTGGCACTCACAAAGGCCCACAGACAGTACCTGTTCTCATCAGCCAGACTAAAAAACCTCATCCCTCCTGGAGCATAGGGCAGAGGGGCAGAGAAGAATCAGCTCCTCTCAGTTATACTAAAATAGCCTCAGATCAAAATTTGTCCTGTGTTTTACTCAATAAATCTTCAATGCAAGATTTAAAAAAGACCAAACCAATTTTGAGTAACTCTATAGGACCCCAGGAGTTAAAAAAAAAAAAAGTCCAATTTCTGAGGTATGGATGTGTGAGGAGATGCAGAAGAAGACGATTATAATGTCTGTATAGATATTTGGGTTAACTTGGAGTAGGGCTGTGATGCAAGCTAGGAAGCTATCAAGAACAGCGAAGGGTTACAAAGAAATGAAATGATGAAGAAGATACAGAGATACAGGGGAACTATAAAATGACCCAGGGCCTGAAGTGTGGCTCGGTGGTAGGGGGCTTGGCTAGTGTTCGACAGGTCTTGGGTTCAACCCACTACCCAAAACCCAAACCAAACCACATCTAAGCCTATGAAAGAGGAACCAGAAGGACAGAACCATTAAGCATGTAGTATGTATGCACTCTGTCTGTGAATTTCTACCCAAAGGGACACGTCTTGATTTAAAGTTGTATGGTAGCTATGGAAGAGGAAAACAGGACACGGGATTGGGGATTTCAGTGCTAATGTCTGCACTGTCTAGTTGCTTGCTGAAGATCAGGCTGTCGACTCTCTTCACTCACGTTGTGAGCAATCATCTTAGGTATAAAGCCACTTTTAATAATCCCGAAGCTGCCTCCATACATCATTTGAAAGTACTTAACAGTTCAGTTGTCTGACAGTGCCTTCTATATTCACTGACTTTTGCAGTCCCCAAATAAAAGAAGTTACTGAAAGCTTCTTTTTAACCTCTTCCTCCTCACCATGCATAAATCACAGTATAGTTTCAAAGACATGCTGATTTGGGAAACAAAGATGCTTTTGTGTTTGTGTCTACATTCCCAGCATGACCGAATGCTAATATCTGCTTGCATTTATATTCATGTTCTTACTGTTAGCAGGGGAGATTTTAAAAGAACAAAATGGAAGGTTTTGTTTCACCTTGAGAGAGAGAGAGAGAGAGAGAGAGAGAGAGAGAGAGAGAGAGAGAGAGAACAGAACTCATATCTCTAGCTAAACTTTGAGATCCTCTGATATTCACACTGTGTGTGTTGAAGCCTTGAGATTTAAGCTACTTTTTACTCTTCCCGGTTCCCCTAGAGACTGCATTCACATGCTAGTGAGCTAAGCCTGGTGGGAAAGGGTCCTGGGTGTCTGTTTTCAAATTACAGAATCATAGAGAAATAACCTCACACTTGTGTTTCCTGCGGATGAGAAACAAATCGACCCCTTATGAGTCACCACTTCTTTCATCTTTCTCTACTGTCCACGGACATCTTTTTTTTTTTCCTGGCAACTTGATGCTTTGACACCAAAACCAGCTGATTTTTTTTTTAATGGTGGAAAAATATCATGAGCAAAGTGATAACTGACAACAAAGAAGATGATGACAGATTTTGACTGGCTTTAATAGCTTAGAGAAATTTTCAATTAGAGATCTCTCTGTTTGGGTAGCTGCCAGTGTTGAAAGAAACCAAAGTTGTACTGTGCTCCATGACCATCCTTTCCTCCCATCTTATATGAATATTTTTGCCAGGGGTTGGCAATGCAGGCAAGGCCATTCCCCCTCCACCCCCACCACCCAGACAGAATTGGCATGGCTGCCATCCTCCTTTAAAGAGCAGTGGCCATTTTCCAGGGTTGTTGACTTGAGGACACTTCTCAAAGGCAAGTCATTAGGGGGTGTTTTACCCCTCAAACTGCCTTTGTTGTCACCTCCAGCTTCTGTTGCTACAACCTTAAGCATTACTGTGTTGTCGCATCTTCCCCAAGAGCTGGCTTGAGGAGTGCTCTCCCTCCTTCCTCTTCCAGTGTGCCCAATCCTGCCCCCAAAAGATCCCAAGGCACCCTGAGCTTTCAAGGGTGCTGAGTGCCCTCCCCTTCCTTTTTTCCAGTAATTCCCAGAGGATGCAGAGTGTGAGGAGTTACACAGTTTCAGGCTCATACGGCCATCTTGGATGAGAAACATCCTTTAATTTGTGTTTACTGGTTAAAAAAAAAGGGAAGAAAGTATGATGAAGTAGAGTTCCAGTTACTTAGACTTGGGAGTTTCACAGGGTGCTGGCTCAAGGCTCTGAAGCAGTGGGTCTCAACTTGTCACGTATCTTGCATATCAGCTATTTCCATTAGGGGTCATAACACTATCAAAATATAGTTACAGAGTAGCAATGAAATAATTTTATAGTTGGGGGTCACCACAACATGAAGTACAGTATTAAAGGGTCACAGCGTTAAGAAGGCTGAGATCCACTGCTCCCAAGGCATGTGATGCTTGGGGCACATATGTCTGATCACTAGTCTGCGCAGCTTTGTGGGGGACAGCAAGGCTATTTTGGGATGGGAGGACAGAACCGAGAGCATAGATGGAGGAGCATCTGTGCCAATCATTTGACTGCTGCACCTAAAACCAAGATCTGCTTTCTGCCCACTAATTAGGATTGTTATTTAGGTTATTTAGAGACAATGTCGGCGTTCAGTGTGGTATATGGTTCTCATGGAGAAAAGACTACTGTATTTTAAAAAATGGTTCCTGAATGATTTCTGCTCATCAAGGGTTGACTGAGTCCATATCTGGGACCCAGCCCTTAAATAAGTATCCCGTTTAGTACAGTGGTCCACATAGGTAAGCACAAGAGTCCAGGCAAAATGACTTCCAAGTTCCGTACTTAGTCTCTCTCCACAGAGATGGGAAGGCACTCTGCTGTTGCATTTATGCACGGAAATGCTGTCTCCACTTTATCCCTGAGGTAGTTGTTGAGAGAACGGACTCCACCCTAGACATGGTTATGTTGAAGAATATGGAAGCGACAGGCAGGCAGACAGGGTCACCATCCTCTGCTACTGTGTTAACTTTGAGCAGGCCCTACACTTCTCTGAGCATAATTTTTCCACACAGCTGAAATGAATATACGCAAGCCTGTGAGGAAGGATTTTTGCAAGACGCAGAACATCCTAAGGTGTGTGTGTGTGTGTGTGTGTGTGTGTGTGTGTGTGTGTGTGTGTGTGTGTGTGTTGGGGTGGGGGATTAGAGGCTGCCGAATTTATGCCAGGTCTCTCTGTTCAATCTCAGAGTAAGTTGGCATGTTGCTCCCACTTGGTGCTCCAACCTTCGCGCACAGTGGGCACAAACAGGAAGTCCTGGCTCAGTGAATAAAATGCTAGCCAAAGGGAAATCCTACTCTTGTAAGTCTTTAGGGGGAAATTCAAGCGGGGGAGCTCAGAGTGCGGAAGACTTGACCTCCCATCTTCCAGATTCTGGCAATCTGAGCCAGCAGAGTCGAGGCCCTGAATCTTGTGGATACAGGCTGATGCCTCTGTCAAGATGGGGCGCAGGCGGGGCGCAGGAAACCATACTGGCCGGCAGAGGGCGCAAGGAGCCTGCTGAGCGTACAGCAACGAATTTGAGGTGCTTGCGGGGCGCGGGTCACGGGCTGCACTCGTGAGTTGACCGCAGGAGCGCCTTCTTGGAGGACAGAACACGGAGCGAGTGGCCGGGAGCTGGCGCAGGATTGGCAGAGTCGAGGAGCGTGGCCTCCCTGAGCGGTGAGCACTTCCGTCCCGGGTCTCACCCCAGTTGCGGGGCACTCAGAGACAGTGCAGTGACGCGGGTAGCTGGCCAGAGCTTGTGGGGCGTGGGTTTGGGCAAGATTGGTTCTGACCCCGAGCTTTGGGTGGAACTTGGGGTTGGCCCGAAGAGACGCTGAGTGCGGGACCCAAGTTTGGCTTACTTGAGATTTGAACATCAGGATTTGTCCCTCAGGTTCTGTCTTGTGCCAGGGTCCCCTGGGTGGGCGAGGTCGCCAGAGACGGCACCGCGATTACATACGCGCGCCCTACACTCCTGCTCCAGCTGTGCCTTCGGGGGAACCACGTGTGCCTGTCACCCGCCATTCTGCCTGTCAAGTTCAGCCCACCCCCAGGGCCGGGAGGGGACTTGGAGGCGGGATGGGCTGTGCCCCGCTGGAACCCAGCCGGCCGGTGCCCTCGGAGCAGAGGAGCTGTTCCTGCCTGGAGTTCCTGCCACTGTTGACGGGGAGCAAGCTGGTGGGGTCCTGCCCTACGAACGAAGAGCCCAATGGGCATCCAGCGCTGGGCTCTTGCAGACACGACAGAAAGCTGCCCCAGTGACTAGCCCTGGAAGGTACCTCTCCCAAGGACTCTCTGACAGCCCCGCGGGGGGCAGCAATCTGTAGGTGGCCAAGGTAGCAGGGGCGGTGCTTCCCTGTACCTGGTCTGGAATTTCTTTTCCAATTCTGTTCGAGAGATTTTTGGTTTTGTGCATCAGGAGGGGAGCATTTGCAAGGCTTGCTGGACTCACTGTGGGAGCTTCAGGGGTTTGGGGCGAGGTGACACCAAAGCAAGGTAAGAGGGCTTGATGGACTTGTCCAGGAGACGATGGGATGGGATGAGATTTAACGTGGCTAAACACGCGGTCTGCACAGAGTCTTGGTGAACGACTTTGTATTTCCCTTTGCTTTTTAGGGCATTTGGAGAGATGTTGTGGCGCCAGGGGCTTGGAGGAGAAATACATGTATTTTAGGCTGTCTCTCAGAGGAAGAGGGAGCAGCCCTGATGAGTGACTGAAGAAACTGACCAGGAAAAGGCCTCAGAATCTGGAGTTGAGGACTTGGAATATGCTAAAAAGCTGATGTTTTCTTTGGGAGAATCTAGGGACCGGCTGGTGCCCAGGACAGTGACCTGGATCACGGAAGACAGATGAAAAACAAGAGGGTCCTTTTACCGGCATGGCTTGGATTGCTACGGGGAAGCTCCGGGTGGAACACCACTGTCCTTTAGTCGGGGCAGCATCTGGGGCTGGACAAGGGGCTGGGTGGTGAGTGATTCTGGGGAAGTCTGGCTAAGCCTGTTCAAGAACTCAAGGGCCCAGGCGCCCGGAAGTGCTTTTCTCCCGGAATATGGCTCCCAACACTTCTACCATGGACGGGGCGGGGCTGGCCGTGGAGAGGGACTTCTCCTTTCGCATCCTCACGGCCTGTTTTCTGTCGCTGCTCATCCTGACCACTCTCCTGGGGAACACCCTAGTCTGTGCTGCTGTGATCAGGTTTCGACACCTGCGGTCCAAGGTGACCAACTTCTTTGTCATCTCTTTAGCTGTGTCAGATCTCTTGGTGGCTGTTTTGGTCATGCCTTGGAAAGCGGTGGCTGAGATTGCTGGCTTTTGGCCCTTCGGGTCCTTTTGTAACATTTGGGTAGCCTTTGACATCATGTGCTCCACCGCATCCATCCTTAACCTCTGTGTGATCAGCGTGGACAGGTATTGGGCTATTTCCAGCCCTTTCCAGTATGAGAGGAAGATGACCCCCAAGGCAGCCTTCATCCTCATTAGTGTAGCATGGACTTTGTCTGTTCTCATCTCCTTCATCCCAGTGCAACTAAGCTGGCACAAGGCAAAACCCACATGGCCCTTGGATGGCAATTTCACCTCCCTGGAAGACATTGAGGATGACAACTGTGACACGAGGTTGAGCAGGACGTACGCCATTTCATCCTCCCTCATAAGCTTTTACATCCCCGTGGCCATTATGATCGTCACCTACACCAGTATCTACAGGATTGCCCAGAAACAGATCCGGCGTATTTCAGCCTTGGAGAGGGCAGCTGTCCACGCCAAGAACTGCCAGACCACGACAGGCAACGCAAACCCTGTTGAATGCTCTCAATCAGAAAGCTCCTTTAAGATGTCCTTCAAGAGAGAGACGAAAGTGCTGAAGACCCTGTCGGTGATCATGGGGGTGTTTGTGTGCTGCTGGCTCCCTTTCTTCATCTCAAACTGTATGGTACCCTTCTGTGGATCTGGGGAGACCCAGACATTCTGCATCGACTCCATCACCTTTGATGTATTTGTGTGGTTTGGGTGGGCCAATTCTTCCTTGAACCCCATCATTTATGCCTTTAATGCTGATTTTCAAAAGGCATTTTCAACCCTGTTAGGATGCTACAGACTTTGCCCTACAACAAATAACGCCATAGAGACAGTAAGCATCAACAACAATGGGGCTGCGATGTTTTCCAGCCACCATGAGCCTCGAGGCTCCATCTCCAAGGACTGCAATCTGGTTTACCTGATCCCTCATGCCGTGGGCTCCTCGGAGGACCTGAAAAAGGAGGAGGCAGGCAGAATAGCTAAGCCACTGGAGAAGCTGTCCCCAGCCCTATCGGTTATATTGGACTATGATACTGACGTCTCTTTAGAGAAGATCCAACCTCTCACACACAGCGGGCAGCACTCAACCTGAATTTTGGGTTCCCAACTCTGAAGCTAGGAGCTCCATGGGGCTTGCAGTTAAGGAATTAAGGTCTGGTGGAACTGTGAGGTACCATGCGATCCCTCTGCTGCTTTTGAACAATTACAAAGCTTTCCAAATGCATTCATTCCAGTGTATTTTCTAGCTACTCACAGTCTGATGGGGATGCGTGAAGAGCTGCAAGGAAAACGACTTTGGCTCTGAAATCACTTTCAAAACATCTTAGAACGATATAAAAAAAAAATAGGGCAAAGAGTCCACAGTAAAACAGCTTCACTTAAAAAACAAAACTTTCCAGGAAGGAAGTGAGAGACTTGAGTTTGCTGTATCCAAACAGGTGCTAAAACTGTTCGAGCAGTTTTCAGATTGTAAAGGTAGGTGCATGCCTTCATTAACTACTTCTGCAACAGTAACTGAGCCTTACAGCAAGACTGGGATTTCCTGTTCTCAAAGTTGACAGATGCATTGTTGATAATGGTTTTATTTATGTATTTATTTGTCTTATTGTATTATATGGATATTTTAAATTCATCATAGTGAATCTATATTTATCATATGTAATAGAACAAACCAATGTTATTGGAGACTGAACTGTCCATTGTACTAGCACTTTAATGAGCCAATGAAACAAACACACAGACTCTGAGATCATGAATTGTGAATTACTTCTAGAAACATAGCAAAGACTGATGTGGTGGTTTCTTAACATGGACACAAATAAACACAAGATGAGAAATGACTAGTGCCACCAATGCTCCCCCTAAAAAATGTTTTTAAAAAGAAGCTACTATTGCGTTCTCACTGTTTTAAAGGGCAAAGGCTTTCCTGGGGTGAATTTGCACTTCTGTAAATATCTATGTAGAAGCCAGCTCAAGAAGAAAACAACTTTACGTTTCTGGTTTTGGATGTTGAGGAAGAGCATATGCCACTTTGTATTTATGTAAAATAATTGGCCCTCCCTGTCGTTTCTCATTTCATGCTTGAAATAGCTTTCTGAAACAAACAAACGGATGTCCAGGATTAAGATCTGCAGCAGGAGAATGAGCTGTGAATTCACGGGTCACAGCAGCCCCTCCGATTGCTGATCGCGGGGGTCTCATCACTAGCTTTTCATCTGCCCAGGTCTACAAGCCAGGCTGCTCAAGGGGCCGCTTTTGTAGCGTTTTAATCTGAATTTAGTACACCCCCCTTAAAAAAAAACCTCTTTAATGGCAGTGGTAAAGTAGCTAGTAAAGGGTGCCTCATCATCACAACATCACTTCTGTTGGTGGGAGGAATAAAAGCGCCCTTTTCCTGTGTGTGCTGAGCACCTCAAAGCCATCACTGGTCACAAATGCTATTTCCCCCCCTGTGGTTTTGAACTTAGTTTTTACGTCATAGCCTGGCCTGCAAAAACTACCATCAGGTCCCCTCATGTGGGGCCATTGCAACAGTCTTTTTTTTTTTTGTTTTTGAAATGTTTACAAAGTGTTCTTGAGAAGCCGTTGGCAACATGTGGATGGGACTGATGAGAAGACAAGCAGCCTGCTGACAGTGTGTCTCCTGCATTGGGGCTGGGTCACGTACTTTGAATGTTTTCTCAGCTCTGCCACTTGTATGCTTTCTTACATACAATAAAATTATTTTGTGAATCCAAATAAAACCCAGTGGAGCTGTGTTGCATTTGTTAAACCCATCTTCAAAGCTGGACTGTTTCGGGTTGACAGCTAAGAAAACAAGGTCATCTTCAGGTATGCCTTCCCCTTTTAAGATGGGAATCTCTCTAGTATATGCCCCCAGTTGCTTTTGAATATTTAAGTGGAAAACATTGCCCGCACACTTTCATTATATTTTAATTGCCTTCTGAAAAGAAACCTTTGTTCACTTGAAGAATTAATTCTGCTTCTCAATTTTTCAGATTTTAAAAAATGTTCTCATTTTAAAGCTCTTTCCTTCCAAGAGATTGTTTGTAAACGGAGTAAATATTTTAGAAAAGATTGTCTCCCTGTGGGCAGTTGTGGCTTCATGGCTGACAGCAACCACTATGCATGCAAGTGGGTGGTTACTTCGAAAGATAACTAGAAATGATCTATTCTAAAGAATACAGGGGCTGTGACTCTGGGATCATCGTAATGCTTAGCAGGTGCACTCGTGGACTTTGCCAGTGCTACTCCCCCATATCCCAGAGAAGGAGGAGGGTTCAGCAGCTGGCGAGGTAGAAACTAAGGGTTAAGTTTGTTATCTGGGGTCTCACACCGCAGATGGTGTCTCTGGAGCATCCCTGCTTGCTTCTCCCAGGCCCTGGCATCCACCGAACACATCTGGAACGCACATGGGGAAATCCTGTGTGTTTCCTTCATACCTCATGGCTTCTGGATGTCTTTGCTCCTGGAGGAGCAACTTCATGTTCAAGGCAGAGGCTCAGGCACAGGCTACAGTGCACAGGCAAGCCTGTCGCCGTGGAGCCTCTGACAACCGGCCCCAGGGCATCCCTCTGACAGCGCAGTTAGCAGTGGTTTTAAATGATTATAAATTTCTGCACACCTTGAACAAGACTGTGCTTTACGCTTACTCCGATTCTGGGTTGATTGAGGCCACCTAAGCAATGTTAGCTCATAAAAGTATAAGAAGCAAAATTGTGGTAAGACTCACATTTTAATTCTTAACTCTAGTGATGAGTTGAAATCAGGTCCAATATGTTTGAGACACTTCTCTGAGACGGGCACAGTTTCAGGGTTTCTCTTCCTTCTTCATGGAAAAAGTTGCCTTTATTCAATGCACACATAGCAACAACAAAGGAAGGAAGCCTGAGCCCCAGGCCTGTGGATGAACCAGAAGACCCCTCAGGCCCGCCACTGGCTCCTTCTGGGAGCTAAGCAAGTATTACTGTGAGTCCTACTTGAATGTGCCCATCAGTGGGAAAGGTGGAGCCTCTGCGTAGGTTGCTTTAGTGAAGGCTCAGCCTAGCACCAGGCCCCAGCTCTTCATTTTCTCCGGGGACCCGGTGTGACCTCAGCCTAGGCATGCACCAGCATCTCTTCCTATTTCCACATCCTATCCCAACCCCTCTGCTGAGAACCAGCCCACGGTTAGGGTCTGGGAATGCAGAAAGTACAAGGTCCCCTTTCAATAAGGGTGAGCATCAATAGGTGTAGTTACCTCTCTGATCCCGTCTGTGCAATGAGGTTCACTGTGCAGGTCATCTGAGGGCTGAAAGGAAGCAGTGTGCAGGCGCCTGGGATACTGGCTTTGTAATACTGACCTTTAGTGTTAGTGGATCTGCTGTGCATTAGATGTTTTTAAATCGAATGTAGCTAATTTTCAGCATACATGTGGTTTGGGATTCTCCCAGACACCAGTGTCTGCTGTTAGCTCTTGGCTCTTCCAGAAACAAGTGACATTTTGTGTCCTCCTGGTTAAGGAAATTGCCTTAAGCTGCCACTACATGATGATCGAATCTGCCCACAACATTTTAATCCATCAAATCTCCTTATCTTAGAGAATATCCTCAGGAGTAAGGCAACCTGTTTGTTTGCCGGAGGACTGAGGGCACAGCGCGCGACAGCACAAACGTACCGCTAAGGTTTCTCTCTGCCTGGCCTTCTGTCACATTAATGTTCATGGGATGCACAGATTTAAGGCAGCAACATTTGGACCGTAGGCTGTTCAAGATTTGGGACTTGTAATTTAAATGGTATTAGAAGCCCAGGATTAGTCCCTGATTTAAAAGGGCTTAAGCCTCCAATCGCTACGAGAAAGATGTATGGAACCAGCTAGGATGTTTCTTGTGGGTGCAGATGAGACGCCGCCATCAGCACCCGACATTTGTACATGTCTTCAGCCACTGAGAAGGGTTTGAACTGAGGGTGCCTTGCACATTCCTGGGAACAGAGATCATAGTAAAGAGGCAGATGGGAAAGGGACCCAGGGAGACATGGCCACAGGGCAGGATGTGTTATTTCATGTAAACAAATGGAGCCATTATTTACATCACCTGTAAGTAAGTCTTCATCTCTACAACAAGGATGTGGTTGGAGTGACCAGATGGAGGGGTTTCTTGGATACACTCTGGTTGGAAAATTATGAGACGCCAGCTCCGGTATGGGCAAGCTTTGACTGTGACAGGTTTGCCCTGGTAGAGTCTCTTAGCTGTTAGAAACCTTAACCGAAGGATAATTTTCATTAACATAGTAATGAATTTCATTATGGTGTCCCACTTTTTTTTTTGTGGCTAATCCTTTGTTCCCAGTCCTCTTTCTTTCCCACTTTCCCTATCATCCCTTCCTTTCCTGTGGCAGCCCCCCTTCCTGTTTTCCTGGCACGTGTGTTATGCCCCACCTAAGATTTCTTTTCCTCTTCCCACTGTCCTCTTTGTGGTTTCATAGCATGTACCCACCAGAATACGTTCACATACATAAATTGAAAATTTGAAATCTCGGCTCTGCCTCTGAGAAGAAACATGGTGGTTGTCTTCCAAGTCTGGCTTTCTAGACATGATAATTGCAGTTCCTCCATCCACTTTTGTGCAAATGTCATGATTTCACTTTTTCTTTAGGACTGGTCAGATTTCATTGTGTATGCACAGCTCATTTTCCTCACCCGTTTGTCTGTGGACAGATGTCCAGGCTGGGTCCATTTCTTACCTATTATGAACAGTGTAGCAGTAAGCACGGATCTTTGTGGTAGAGATTCGAGTTCTTTGGGTGTGTGCCCAGGAGTGGTGCAATCGGGTTATACAGTAGTCCTACTTTTAGTTTTCTGAGAAACTTTCGTACCGATTTCCATAATGCTGCACCAGTTTACACTCTGACCCATAGTGAAAACGGAACCCTGGATCCCAAGCATCACCAGCAATTGTTTTGTTTTTAAATGGTAACCATTATGACTGGGGTGCAACTAAATCATATAGCAATTTAAATTTACATCTCAGAAAGATATTTTAAAAATACAAACAGAACTCTCTTACATTCACAGCACTCTTTAATGGCTCCCAATTATTTTCTTAGTAAACAAACAAACAAACAAACAAACACACAAGCTCATTCAAAGACCTTCATGATCTAGCTTAAAGTTAGCCTGGTGGACTCTGCAGCCTCATGTCTTGCCACAGGCATTTCCACTTTTGTGCAGTGCCTGGAGTCCTTTCCTGCTTTTGTACCTTGCACACACTACTCAATCTGCCAGGACACCCTTCCCTGCTGCCAAGTGACTGCACACCATGACTTACCCATTAAGGTTATGTTAGGTAAAAGCCGCCAGTGGTTTTACCTTAACCTCTTCTTCCCTTATGTCACACCGCTGTGGGACTGTCTCCTCTCTTACTGTCACACTGTTGTGGGACTGTCCTCTCCATTTTTATCACACTGTTGTGGTACAGTCTCCTCTATTACTGTCATACTGCTGTGGACTGTCTCATCCATTACTGTCAGGTTGAGTTGGGACAATTTCCTTCATTATTGTTCTGAGGTCATGCGTTGCCAGAGAGTCACACTAATAAAGGAAATTGTCCCACAACTGTTTTCTCCCATGCTCCTATCTTTTAAAATATATTATATATTATATATATAAAATAATATATATATATTCTGCATGTAGGTCTGTGCACACTTCTGTCCCTGGCTTGTCACAGAGATGGCATTGGGTTCCCTGGACCTGGAATTACAGACAGTTATGAGCTGCCACGTGGGTGCTGGGAACTGAACCTGGGTCCTCTGGAAAAGCAGCCAGTGCTCTTAATCACTAAGTCACCTCTCCAGCCCTCTGTGTCTGTTTTTAAGGATTCAGGATGTGTGGCTTCCAGGAGGTGCTGGATGAGTGGATGGATGGATGAGCTGAAACAGGAAATGCTGAAGCCATTGTGTGTGTGTATGCACATGTGGTGTATGTGTGTCTACATGTGTTTCTGCATATGGAGGCCATAGGTCAATGTCAAGTGTCTTCCTCAGTCCTTTCCACTGAACAATGAGCTCTGGGGTCCACCTGTCTCCATGCCAACTGTACTAGATGTCATAGATGTGCAACTACACTTGGATTTTTTAAATGATTTATTTATTTATTATTATACATACAGTGCTCTGCCCACACGTACACCTGCAGGCCAGAAGAGGGCGTTGGATTACATTATAGATGGTTGTGAACCACCATGTGGTTGCTGGGAATTGAACTCAGGACTTCTGGAAGAGGAGTCAATGCTCTTAACCTCTGAGCCATCTCTCCAGTGCCCACACTTAGATTTTTTAAACAGGGGTTCTGGAGATCTGGTCTCAGTTTACCATGTTCATGCTCCAGGCACTGCGCTAACTCCACCATCTTCACAGCCCCCCATAGTTTTATTGTTCAAATGTATTTATTTATTTGTATGTGTTTATTTGCATGCATGCATGTGTATATGGAGGCCAGAGGTCAACCTTGGGTTGTTTCTCAGGAGCTATCTACCTTAATTTTTTTTTTTTTTTTTTTTAAAGATAAAGGCTCTCAACGGTGCCTAGGCTGGCTGGCCAATGAGTTCCAGGAATTGTTCCGGATCTGCCTCCCCCATATTGGAATTACAACCCATGCCACCATGCCTGACTTTTTATGTCATTAGTTGGGTTCAAATTCAGTTTCTTTTATTTTCACCGCAAGTGCTTTACTCTCTGAATTCTCTCTCAGTGTCCCCTGGAGATGCGTTTGATATATTTGCACTTTTGATATATTTTCATAAGACTTCTGTGTTCTCTCTAATGTGTTTGGATACGTTCTTCATTTGATGCTTGAGCTATAGGTCCCTGAAGTCTGTAATGGCTGTACAGAGGTAATTATTCAAATATATTACAGGAAAAACTTCCGTATATCTACAGACATATACATCCACAGAGCCAGCCACATAAACATATGGCTGTTTATGTAGTGTGTGTGTGTGTGTGTGTGTGTGTGTGTGTGTGTGTGTGTGTGTGTGTGAAAACACAATTTGATATAGTTTTCAGTTAGTAACCTTCTAAGAACATTGTGTATGAGCAGATTCCGTGCTATGCTGGATTCCAGGGAGTAGAAAAAATCAGATTTTATCCCAGCCTCTAAGGAGCTTCATACTGGGCAAAAGGGGACATGCAAATAAACCAGCGCTGAGAGTGTGATGCAAGGAGAAAGAAAAGGGTTTCTTCCAGGTTATGTCAGTTCAGTGGCTCCACTGTATGGAGCCCCAGTAATGGTGACTTCAGCACCCAGTCCCACCAGCGGTTGTCAATTGTGGGTCATAACCCCCTTGGGATGGCCCAATGATCCTTCACAGGGGTCACCTAAGACCATCAGAAAACAGGCATTTACATCACAATTCAAAACAGTATCAAAATTGCAGTTATGAAGCAGCGACAGAAATAGTTTTATGGTTGGGGGTGGGGGTCCCCACAACATGAACTGTACGAAAGGGCCACAGCATGAGGAAGGTTGAGAACCACTGCTTTAGGGGCTCAGTCCATTCTCACATCCGTCCTACAGAGGGCACTGTTAATACCACCATCAACACCCAGAGAGGGCACATGATGAGCTCAAAGTCACACAGCTGGGAAATGATTCTTTTTAAACCAGGAGCCTGTTCTCTTTATTAGAAACTAGTCCTAGTTGGTTAAGTAATTCTTAAAGCCTGTTCTAAACCACTTCAAGTTGGTGTATGGAAAAGACCTTTTATTCTGGGACAATTCACCAGGCACGTACAGAATAAAATAATGTCATTGTTAAAAAAAAAAAAAAAAGTAGATGGAACATCAACTTAATCCCATGTGCTTCCATCCCCTCACCCAGCTCCAAGCTCTACCCAGTAGAGCAGAGCCCAAGGGGTTGGTTTTTGAAAGAGTCTGGTGAGTAATAACAATACGAAATGTGTGCCTTTGAGTGGTGCATAAAGTTTAAGACAAGCAGATCTTTAAGATGTCAAAATTTCAAAAACCATGACTTGGTGCAGTTCAAGGACATCCAGAGGTGACCTGTTCACAGCTGAGCTCTGCCTCCGTTTGCACGCCAGCTTGCTCAGACATATTTACTCCATCTCAGCAAGCATTTCTTTACCTGCCTCATGCTCAGGGGTGCTCTATAATGGGGAAAGGAGAATGGGGAGGAGAGGAGAGGGAGATGAGGGGTGGAGGAGGCAGTGCTAATGGAGGGCGTGGGGACTGGGTCTAGGGCTGGGAAGTGAGCAGCATCAGGAGCAGGCCACAGGGATGGATGGTAGAAATGGACAAGGAGAAGGACTGTATAGAATGATGTCTCCATGGGGCTGGGGAAAGGATGCTGAGCCAGCGCTCTGGATAGGGGATATGATGCAGAGACGAAGATTTGGTCCATGGACTGTCAAACGCATTGCTCTGAGATGGTCTCACCTTCTGCAAAGCCCCCATGTAAGTGCACCTGGAGAATACACCAGCTGCTCACGTGCTGTGCATAGGATGTTTCCTCACACTTGACATATTCATTTGTGTGTTGCTCTTAGGTGACAGCCCTTGCCATTTCTTTCTCATTGTCGTCCACATCTGCACGATACTCCCCATGGTCTCAGTCGTCCTGTGCTTCTCCCTGAATCCTGCAGCTCCTTGTAGGACCAGCCTCCGTGCTGAATGCTTTCTGTTTCTCCCATGAGCTTTGGAGGCCTTGGAGGGCACCGTGCATCCTTACAACAAAACACTCTTAGTGGCCAGGACATCTGTCCACACAGTAGGTAACAAATGAATTTTAGATGCATCAGTGGGTCAATATCTTTGTAGAAAGGGTGTGGTAGATGCTCATACATGCCGTTTGGGTTTTTTTTTATTGCAGGGTCATCTTTGCTGGCAGAAGTGAAGGATATGTTTGAAACAGTACTTAAGTGGCAAGTGACAGCTCTCATGTGTATGTGCCCAGATAATGATGCAGGCTTTTACACAGGAGATGGGGAAAATGCCAACCAAATGTCACAAGAGCATTCCTGGATTGTCTAGTCATACCCATGCTGTGTGGAGATCGAGTTTTTAGGTCAAATGTATTTAGCATTACAGACAGGTTGAGTGTAATTAAGATAATGGTCAGTCCCATTTCTGAGATGCTTTTTCAATGCACACTGCTGTTAGCTATTAAACTGGGGGTGAAGGGGGTGCGCACCCATAATTGTGAAAAACATCTGTGGATTTTGCTGACCTCATAGTAGGCTAGCTATAAACAGACTGTTTTTGACGGACATAAGAAGATTAAAGAGGACCTACTTTTAGAGGGGGGGGGTGGACCAGGGGCAATAAAGTGGTGGCTTTAGCTTGTTTAAAAAAGCTTGGTTTCAGTACTGTCAAAGCAAAAGCAAAACGCCATTTTCAGAAAGCATCCAGTGGCGTCAATGGCAAAGCCAACACTCCACTCCCTTGCTTGCCCCTGGTAGCATGCGTCTTATTATAATGTCTCATTTGAGTGAGGCTTCATCCAGTGGTGGAATCTCCAGCTGAGGATAGGACACAGCCACTTTCCTTTCCTGGTCACAGCACTGTAAACTAATGTGGCTAATAGAGAGAGGGGGTTTACACAGGTTAGCAAACTCTAAAGTGTAGACACAGTTTAACTCACTGGTTCTACTTTCTGAAATCTGCCCATTCCAACCTCTCCCCCGAGTGCAGAGTACATCCTGCTGGCTCTCTCAGGAGTCAGGGATACAGGAATGAGCTAACTGCAGGATGCTGTAGAAGTCTAAGGAAGTGTCTTCTTTCTGGCCTATAAAGGTTCACTAGAATAAGCAGAAACAGGCAAAGTCACCAGAGGAAAAGGCACACACACTTTACAGGAATGCAGTCACGCTGTGTGATCATCCCTTAGCTCAGCATTTTTTTCAGAACCATATATAACCCTTGTTTTCTATCGAAGAGGGGCAAGTAGGGATATTAGTCACTGTGACCAAATACCTGGAAAGAAGCAATTTAAGAAGAAAAAAGGTTAACTTGGCTTACAGTTTGGGGGTACATTCCACCACGACAGGAGAGGCTGGTCACATTGTAACCACGCTCAGGAAGCAGAGAGTGAGCAGGAAGTGGGCTGAGCTACAAAACCTCAAGCCAGTCTCTAGTGACCCACTTCTTTCAGAAGTTCTACCTTTTAAAACATTTGGTTTCTGCGATTATGTTACAATTGCATCATTTTCCTTTCCCTTTCCTCCCCCCACCACAAACCATCACAGCCCTGCTTCTCCTTCTCTTTCAAATTCATGGCCTCTTTTCTCATTAGTTGCCATTATACACATGGTGTGTGTGTATAGTCTGCTGGGAACCACATGTTCAAACATGAGACTGGGGGACAATTATGCACTTAAACACAACAAACAGTAGAGGAGTTTTAGAGGAACAGTAAATGTTTTTGGAGACTGCAACCCCGTAGGTTTAGAGAGCATATCTGACCCACAGAGCGGACAGTGGTTTGGCAATGATTCTCTGTTGGGGGAATGGAGGGCCACGGTGTGTGGGAAAGCTGGGTGTGCTGACAGACTAAAGTTTTCCTGTGAGAGGAGTTTAATGGATGAAAGCTGAGGACCCAGGCTTCAGACAGAACGGGCAAGTCTATAGAGTCTCTATGCTCTAGGAGAGAAGTGGAAGAAGAAATGGGAAGGTCAGAGTAACCTTGACCGTGAAGTAGTTTCCAAGGCCTCTGAGCCATCAGAGCCCAGGGGTATCAAAGGAGGGGGAGTCAGGTGCTAGGGAGACTTCTATGGCTTACTGTGAGGCAAGAAGGCATATTTCAAGATGATGTAGACAATGCATTAATGTTTTTAGATTGGGAGGTATAAGAAGCATTTAAAAATTTTATTTTTTGTTTATGTGTATGTGTGTGTGCCTGACTTTCTGTATATGCACAATGTGCATGCAGTACCCAGGGAATCCAGAAGATGACAATGGAGCCCCTGAAACTGGAGTTATAGATGATTGTAAGCTCTCTGTGTGTTCTAGGAACTAAACTCAGGTCCTCTGGAAGGCCAGTCTGCACTGTTAACCACTGAGCCATCTCTCCAGTTCTGGAAATACATATTTATATAATGAATAAAACAAGATATAAAAGAGTGCTTTTCTCCTTAATAAACAATCTATATAAATAAGTGAAACAGATAATTTGCTTTCAGGCAGCAGAGAGGTTCATCCTTCTAAGTGTGGGCTGCACATAGGACTGTGTCCTTGGCTGGATCTCTGGGGAGGGAAGAAAGCCTCAGCACAGGCCAGAGAGGAGATGGACTTCACACTGTACTCTGTATATTTCTTGGCTTTTGTAAGAAGCTTTTGTTTATGTCTATCACACCTAGAGTTAAAGCAAGAAAAAGCAACATTGCTGATCTGAGTTCTAGGCAAGAGGAGAGCTAGTTGTGCTTGCTTTGTGGGTGGGAAGCATGGCATGGGGGAGGGACGGGGATGGGTAGGGCACTGGGAGGTTGAGGCAGGGAATGGGGCTTAGGCATGTTAAAGAAGGCAGGGTTGCCAGGTGTTGTAGGCTCAATTTTCTTAGCCAACATATTTTATTACGAACTTATTAACTGATCGTACGTCGCTTATAACCCGACTAACCGAAACAATAGGAAAACATGATCAAAGACTACAATAACAGAACTGTAAGATATCAGTTCTGAGGAACGATTCTCCTGGCATAATCAGCAGGATTTCTTCTGCTGGAACCTGGAGTAACCAGAACCCAGAACCTCAGCAGGAGCCTGGAGCCCCGAAGCCTTCCCTCGAGCGGTTCTCTCTAGGAGAGTCTTGAAGTGGAGCGATGAACAGCCAAAACTATCCCAAGTCTCCAAAGGCCCCACCTCCAGTTTTGGGCTCGTTTATATATCTCCTCCATGGGATCTTTTCAGCTGGCAACAATCAAGCTCCCTCACAAGGTGGCTGGTCTTCAGTGGATTAACCTCACCTGTTCTCACAAGACCATTCACCATCCCACACTTGGGATCCTAATCTCTGCTTTAGGGCACACACCTGTAATCTCAGCAGTTGGGAGGCAGAGGCAGGTGGATCTCTGTGAGCTCCAGGCCAGCCTGGTCTACAAGTGAATCCAGGACAGTCAAGGATACACAGAGGAACCTTGTCTTGAAAAACCAAACCAAAATAAATAAATAAATAAATAAATAAATAAATAAATAATAAAAGAACACAGGATCAAGGATGCTCCTGATGACTGTGGACTTTGTGAGGATCTCTGAATGGATCCACAGCACCAGCTTTGATGCTGATGCTGATGCTGATGCTGGTGGTGTGGGTGCTAATGCTGGAGCTGATGCTCATGCTCATGTTGATGATGTGATGCTGATGGTGCTGATGTGGTGCTGATGCTGATGTGATACTGGTGCTGATGTTGATGTGGTACTGGTGCTAATGCTGATGCTGGTGCTGGTACTGGTGCTAATGTGGTGTTGATGCTGGTGTTGGTGCTGGTGCTGAAGCTGATTCTGATGCTGATGTTGATGCTGATGCTGGTGCTGGTGCAGGTGCTGATGTGGTGCTGAAGCTGATGCTGGTGCTGGTGTGGGTTCTGATGCTGAAGCTGGTGCTGATGCTGATGTGGTACTGAATCAGGCTGGTTCAGGTGCTCATCCACTCAGGGCAGAGGAGAAACTAGGCCTGCTCAGCACTATTCTTCATTCTCTGCTCCCCCACCACCACCCCAAAAATAGGTTCATCATCACACATCTTACTTTCTAAATGAAAAGTTTTTTAAAAACTGAGATAATATGGAGCCGGTGTGTGTGTGTGTGTGTGTGTGTGTGTGTGTGTGTGTGTGTGTGTGTGTATGTGTGATTATTTTGTTCATCAACTGCATCTCACTTAGAAAACAAGATTAAAGCACTTTTCTCAGTTTAGCTTTTGGGAAACAATGGAAAACATCCTAGTGGGGAGCATCCCTGGTGGGGAACAACCCTGGAGGGAAGCATCCCTGGTGGGGAACATCCCTGGTGGGGAACAACCCTGGAGGGGAACAACCCTGAAGGGGAGCACCTCTGGTGGGGAGCATCGCTGGTGGGGAGCATCCTTGGTGGCGAACAACCCTGGTGGGGAACAACCCTGGTGGGGAACATCCCTAGTGGGGAGCATCCCTGGTGGGGAACATCCCTGGTGGGGAACATCCCTGGTGGGGGGCATCCCTGGTGGGGGGCATCCCTGGTGGGGTTCCTAGTAACCTCAGGCTGGGGGACATCAGTGATTGCTGATCTGAAGTCCTTAGGCCTGACAAATGACTCTTCTCAGAGCCTCTCTTTCTGTAAGAGCTCTCTAAGTCTCCCTGGTTTCGTAGTATGCCCTAGTGTACTCAGATCAAACACATTAAAATAGTCCACGGTCCATTTAAGCACATGCATATGTATGCTTATATAGCTACAAGACAGACTTTTAAGTATTGTTTGTGAAACAGTTCTTTGTTTTAATTTGTAGTTCTTTTGTCTTATTCTGGTGCTTACGCATCTCCCTACTCAGGGATGAAGCGTTTGTATACTGCTTAAAGCTCAGGGCCCTGGGGGAATTCCAGGACCTTGGCCTTGAATAAGCTACAGCAAAAATTCTCTCCCAGTTCTGAGAGTTTAAGTGTTATTATGCACCACAGGAGACTCCTTACAGCTTCCCCTGGCAGCTCTCTCTGGCGGTCTAGTTAGGCAGCAATCCTTCAAATGCATACAGTGCTGTTACTCAGGGAGCAGTGCTGACTTTCTCGGTGTCATTGCTTGTTGCTGGGACAAAATATCAGAGCAAAGTACCTTAATGGAGAAAGGTCTGTCCTGGCTTGTAGTTCTACCGTGATGGAGAAGGTATGGTGGTAGGTGCAAGGCTGGCAGGTCACACATCCCCAGGAGTCACCCGTCATAACCACAATTAAGAGCAGAGAGACAGTGGGCGTGTGCTTGCCGGTACTCGGCTTGTTTTCTCCATTGTTTGGCCCAGGGCCCAGCCTACAATATGGTTCTGTCCACACCCCGAATGGGCCTTCTCACTTACGGAAATCTCCTGCAGGCCAACCAGATGTAGACAATTTCTCAGTGATACCGCCTTTCCAGGCGATTCTGGGGTGTAGCAGGTTGACAATTAAAGCCAGCCATCACAGCAAAGCAAACTGATGCCTGTTGGTCTGTAGTTGGAAAACACCCCAGTGTTTGCGTCTATATCTAATATTTGGGGACATTTTTCAGATTTAATTTTTCTTATCACTGATACAAATAGCAAATGCTTTAGCAACATGTTTTTTGTCAAATGTCCCCATAGGCTCATTTTAGATACTTCTAGAGCGTAGCAATGAAGGGTTTCAAGTAAAAAGTCCCCGGCTTGGATATTAAAACCAATTAAGATAACAGAAAGGAAGTGTCAGGCGCTTCCTTGTTTGGTCTTTTGTTCTAAGAGGGAAACATTTAAGTGTGAAGTACCAGATTCTATAAGCTACAAGATTCTAAAAGGAGTTAAAAGCACATGGTCACCAGGGCCTGAGATGAATTGGGGAGGAAACGGTCTGGATATGAATTGAGTGAAATGGTCATCAGTGTGGTGGTGTTGAGAGATGGTAGAGGCTTTAAGAGGAGGGCTACTGGGAGGGGCTCGGCCTTTGAATGTGGGCTCTCAGAAGGCATTAATGTAGTTCTGGTGTGAGATCAGTCAGCTCTCACCAGAGTGCACTTTCAAAATGAGAACTGGGAATCTGATCGCTGAAATTTTTATTTTTTTTCCCTTCCTGTGTGTCATGTGGCACTGCTTGAGCATGATATCCTTGGCCACAAAGCCCTTTAAAGAGGCCAAGCACATAGTCTTCAATTTTTATGAACCAAATAAACGTATTTTTTTTAAAGTACCCAGTCTCAAATATTTTGTTGTAGCAACAGGAAACAGACTAGTTAATGGTTAATTGTAGAGAGAGGTGATGAATTATTTCAGATACATACTGTGTGGGAGGTCTTTGGGGGTCCTCTTCTCACAGATCAGTTCATATGAGGCTTCCTGCTTCTGGGGGACAAAGGCCACACTCTCCTGATCTCGATGCAGATTTCCTCCACTGTCACAGTCAAGGGGTAGGAAGTGTGAGCTGTCAGCTTGACTTTTCTTGGTTCACCTTGATGGTTATTAAACCACAGACATGTGGCTGACAGAGCTTCCAAATTCAGCAGAGTACTCAGGGATGGTGGAGGGAGAGGATAATGGAAGAAGGGAGGACTAATGGAGGAAGGGAGGACTGACAGAGGAAGGGAGGACTGATGAGGGAGAGGAGGAGTGATAGAGGAGGGGAGGACTGATGGGGGAGGGGAGGAATGATAGAGGAAGGGAGGATTGATGGAGGAAGAGAGGGAACGGACGGAGGAAGGGAGGACTGATGGAGGAAGGGAGGACTGATGGAGGAAGAGAGGACTGATGGGGGAGGGGACGATTGATGGCAGAGGGGAGGGCTGATGGAGGGGAAGATTTGAGGCTTGTTAAGATTCTAACTGTAAACATTGATAGGTGTGTTCAGTTAAATTTGTATTTTTTCTGATGTCTCCAGCTTGAATCCATCACCACATAGGCCACCCTTACCCCTCCCCTTGCTCATTTGTCACTAGCCTTCCCAAAGGGAAGAGCCTGGTCTCCACCATCTTCCATGAATTTACTGAGTGTTCACTGTTCAACCCCAGCATTCAGTCATTAGCCGATACCACAGTGGGGCCCCAGTTTGTCATGTGTTTATGCAGTGGGCGTATGGTGATTCCATCTTAGTCTTACAGATTTCGTCATTTTCATAGTTACATCAGATTTCCTCTTCACAAAGTTGTTCCAGACATTTGTAATACAGCTAAACTCCATCTTGGGCTCCCCGACATTTAAAATGACAATGTCTTTAAAAACTCCACACATTAAGGCACACTCTTCTCAGGAGCTGTCAAAGGAATCACATCATGTTGTGTGTCTAGCATTCCCATATCATGCAGAAGGCTTCACAGTCCTAAAAACACAGACCGTGGGGCTGGAGGGGTTGCTGAGTGGCTGGGCACACTGTCTGCTTCTCCAGAGGACCAGAGCTCAAACCCCATCACCTACGTGGCACCCACAGACATCTGTAAATCTAGGTTCAGGGAATTCAATGACCAGGCAAACAACTAGTACATAGGCATGCATGCAAGATGCCATCTATACTTTGCCTGTTTAACCTTTCTCTCTGGGGACCACAAACACATTTATTCTTTACAGTTCATCTTTTTTCCTATTGTCACATGAGTAGACCTGCCCTCCGTGTAGTTTTCAGACTAGTTTCTTTCACTTATCTGATGTGTTTATGATTCACCATTGTCTGGCGTGGCTTTCCCGTGCTCTTCTCTTGCTCAGCACTGTTCCGTGATGTAGAACATTCATCTACTGAAGTGCAGGCAGCCTGGATGCTTCTTAGTTTTGGTGGCAATGAAAAACAATGGCTATAACTGTTTACATGTGGGGTTTTCATGTTTCAAGCCAGATGGGTGACGTGGGACAGCACTGTGTAAGAAAGCTCGGCTTTGTGAAAAATCTGCCCAAATGCCTTGCAAAGTGGCAGTGCCATTCTTCATTTCCACCATTGGTGAAGGAAGGGTTTCTCCACACCCTCAGCAGCAATGGGTATCAACCGTTTTTCTCTCTCAGTCATCCTAAAAGCTGTGCAGTACAATCCATTGCTGTTTACCTCCTGCTCAGTAGCAGTGTAGCCACCTCCCATCTGCATATGTGTCCTCACTGTATCTTCTGGGAGCTAAAACTGGGTCCCTCTGCAAGATCGACAAGTGCCTGCAACTGCTGGATTCTCTCCTGCCCCCGTTTGCCTTTTAATTTATTTATTATTTATACAGTATTCTGCCTGCATGGGAGCCAGCAGGTCAGAAGAGGGCACCAGATCTCATTATAGATGGCTGTGAACCATAATGTGGTTGCTGGGAATTGAACTCAGGACCTTTGGAAGAATAGCTTGTGCTCCTGACATTTGAGCCATCTCTCCAGACTCCTCATTTGCTTTTTAAGAAGCAGGTTATTTTCTTCTTCGTCCCAACTTCACTGTGTCCCTATGCAGTTTGAGTACAACATTAGGTGTGTGTTTCACATATATTCTCTCAGATTGTAGTTCATTTTTTTCATCCACTGCCAGTGTCTTTCACTGACCTGAAATTTTTTTAAACATTTTTGATAAACCCCAATTTATTATTTCCCATCTCTGTGTGAACACATTTGTGTATAGTGTGCATATATGTGTGGGTATGTGTGCTCACATGAAGGCCTTCCTTTAAAAAAGGATTTCTTTGTGATTTATACAGTGTTCTACCCACATGTGTGCCTGCATGTCAGGAGATGGCACCAGGTCTCATTGTAAGTGGTTTTGAGCCACCATGTAGTTTCTGGGAATTGAACTCAGGACCTCTGGAAGAACAGACGATGCTCTTAACCTCTGAGCCATCTCTCCAGCACTCTCCCCCATTTGTTACAGTGTTTGCATTGATCTGGAGTTTGCCAATTTGGCTAGAGTGCCTGGCCAGCAAGCCCCTGTGTTCTGTCTCCATCTCATCAGTACTGTGATTACAGAAATGAGCTGCCATACCCAGATTTCTATGTAAATGCTCGAGATTTGAACTCAAGCCCTTATGTGTGCATGGCATGTACTTTACTGACTTAGTTATCTACTTAACCCAAGCTCATTAATGTTTCCTTCATGACATGGGGGGTGGGGAACAGCATTGCGTTTAAAACTCATCATCAAAGCCAATGGTATATACATCCATCCCGTATTTTGTTCTAGATGTTTTTATAGCTTTATATTTCACACGTAGGTAGGTAGATAACCACTCTAAGTTTATGTACATTATAAGGCTTGGCTCTAGACTGTTTTTATATCTGTACACCCATGCATGGTTCCAGCACCATATGTCAGAAAACAAAGAGGTCTGGAGAGATGGCTCAGTGGTTAAGAGCCATGGCTGCTTTTTCAGAGCACCAGGGTCCAATTCCCAGAACCATTGAAGGTGGTTCATGACCATCAATAACTCCAGCTCTAAAGGTCTGATGTCCTCTACTGGCCTCTAAGGGCACTGTATACACATGCTGCACAGATTCAGGCAAACCACTCATATACATAAAATACAAATAAAAATTCAAAAATTACAACAAAAGCACAAACAAAATGAAGCAAATTGCCCTTGTGCCCATGTCAACTGACTGCACTGATGACTGGTATGAGTCTGTCTCTGTGTCTCTCGTCCTGTCCCCTGAATTGTGTCTATTTCTCACTGTGTCATGTGGTCCTTAGAGTAATCTGGAAACTAGGTCATGCAGGTCCTTCAACTTCACTTTTTCAAATTAGTTTTGTTCTTCTCGGTCTCTTGTTTCCGTGTGGACAACAGAATACCTTTGATGGTGTCTACAATTTTTTTCCTTTGCTGTGCCTTTGATTTTGATTACATTAAGTGTACAGATCAAGCTGAGAAAATCCACATCTTAAAAGTTGGCATGCCCAAGTTATTTTTCCCTGTCCTTTGAATGCATGTGTGCATGTATATGTTTCTTTATTTATTTGTGCATAAGTGGTGTGCATCCGTGCTGTATGCTGATGCATGCTCATATGTAGAGGCGGGGAAGGACAATGGCTACCCTGTTCCTTGAGATACGATCTCTCTCTGAACCCGGAGCTGGGCTTGTGCCCTGGCCATCCTCCTGTCTCTGTCTTCCACAAAGCCACTGTTACAGATGTACACACAGCCAAGACCTTTTTTTTTTTTTAAACTTAACACAGGTCTTCATTTTATACTCATAGGCACTTCCCCAGCTCACATGTTTAAGAGACTATCACATCGTCTGTGAAGAAAGACAATTTCATTTCTTACTTGGCAAATTGTGTGCCTTGCATTTGCTGCTCTGGACTTAACTGAACCAGCTGTGATTTCTGAGAGCATGTGGAACATGAGTGGTGAAAAAGAATTCCTTTCTCCACTCCAAGGGGAGCCATCTGCTCGGGAACCACTTAATGATGGTGGTCGCACGACTTTTGTTCACAGTCTCAGTCCTACCAAGTTGATGAGTTCTCAACCCGTTCCTGGCTCGCTAAGTTTATCCAAGTCATACAAATCTGGTAGATTTCATAAAATGCATTTAGCAATCACCTGCTATTATTACCATCAGTTTTTTCTTATTTTTGCTGTTGACGTGGCATGCTCCAGCTGGGTGATTTTTGAACGACGAATCCTGTGTGGTTGTCATGTAAACTATTTCTATCATGTTGGATTTGATTGGCTGAGAGTCTGAGGACGTTTGCGTCTGTGTTTGTGAGGAGTAAGTGGCCACGTTTCCTTTCTTTGAGATGTTCTCTTGGTCTCCTTATCTTCAGGATTCCCTTTTCTGGTTTTGACATTAGATAAGACTGGCCTTGTAACCAATGTTGCCTCTGCTTCTGCTTTCTGAACTGGCACTATTCCTTTTTGAAATGTTTGCTAGTTCATCTGTGGACCACGTGTGGACTCTGAGTGTTCTTTTTCAGGAGGTTTTTGTTTGTTTGTTTGCAGTGCTGGGGATTTAATGCAAGGTCTTCCAGGCATGCACTGATGACACTGAGCCACCTTCCCAGTCCCTTAGCTATTCATTTTTATTTTAAAACAGATATAGCACTATGAGGGTTTTCTCTTTGTCTTCATATGACCTTGGTAGTTCATATCTTCCAAGTGACTTTCTTATTATCTAGATCAGGTCTATACATGTGACACGGTGCACTTCGTTTGCTTCCATGTTACATTCCTCAGCCAGATAGAACAATAGGTCAAGTCCTATGGTGTTGAATGGGGCCAGGGAGCTGAACCCTGTAATGTCCATCTGTCCCTTTGGTCCCCTACGGGCAGCATCCTGGATGTGCTAGGAGTGGCATGTCTCCATCAAAGGGAAAAAACCAGGAAAGGCTGCTGTGTGACCATACTGCTTTCAAGGTTGAATTTTGTCCCAAGACTCAAGCATTCCTCACAGTGTTTTAGCAACTGTACACAATGTCAGACCACAGCATTGCACATGGGCCACTCCTTGAGCATAAAGATGATGCACCTGCATGCGACGGCTGGGCAGTGACGGCTGTGCAAATGCTAGCTTTTCCAGAAACAGCTTGTAGGGTGAGCTGTCTGTTGTCTTATGCAGATGGAGTTCAGGGGTGTGTGGTCTACCATCTCTGCCTTGTCCTCTTGCGGCCAGCACTGAATACCTGTCACAGTTAGCTGGAGTGCTTGGGAAGTAGACAGTTTGGACGTCCTTTGTGTGGGTCGGCTTCCATTTGTTGTGGTGTTCTCTGTGTTGACAAAGCGTGTATTACTTTCTTGTTTTGTTATTCTTGTGGGTATTTGGGACCTAAAGCTATGCTAGTGGGTATGAACAGGCACCCTTAATTTATGTTGACGTTTACCTGGCTGTAAGGCTTTGCCCAGAGACTTCTCTGGGGGTAGTTTTTGTTCTTTCCAGTCTTAAAGATTAAGGTACAATGAGTGAGCAAACTGAGATACAGAAAGGTAAAATTACTTCTCTTAGGTCTTTCTGCTGTTAATGTCACATCCCAGAGCTGACAGCAATGGAGTTGCTCTTCCCACTAAATACCATCGCACCAAATTGCTCAGTCTTGGATGATTGATTAATTGGGGTTTTATGGAGGAAGGGCCCTCTTTTTCAGTCTAGCTGAATTCATCAGTGTAGGAGGCAGCAAGACTTAAACAGGTGAAAAGAAAAGCCATCTTTAGAGCGAACAAAAGGGATGTAGGAGGAACCAAGCGGGGAGGATTAGTAATGGGGAATGGGCTAGAGACGGTGACATTGGAAGTCAAGGGCAATTAGAAGTTTTAGACTCAAGGAGAATGAAGTTGTGTGAGGTACAGGGAAGGTACTTACTGGTGCCTTTATTCAGTCAGGCATAATGCTGGACACTTTGGAAACCATTTTTTAAAAATACAGTGCCTAGAATATGTCTTCGAAATGTGCTTACATCCCATGGGTCCCCTCTTCTACCTCTGTATCTCAAAATAATGATTCAGGGTCCCAGAAAACAATGCAGTATAAAATTAGAACATGGCAATCTACTGTGATGTGTCCCATGTAGCAGGAAAATTGCCATCATCAGTCTCCAGGCACGTACAGAGTAAGAGTGTGGGCATTTTGACTGTGAATAATCCAGGGATCGGGAGGCAGGTGAGACAGAGGCCTGGGAAAGAACAGAATTTCCTCTGCACCAGCTAAAGATGAGGTGAGGGGCCAAGCTGAGATTCTGTAGGTGGGATGATCCTCTCTGTCTGTGAGGCACCACTAAAACTGATGCTGTGACCTACCAACTTCTTCGTAAAAACTACCCAGGAGTTTAGAGGAGGGAGCTCCAGGCAGCATCCATGGACTGCTAGTTGAATTCTTAGTAACACAGACTTCAGATCATAGCTGACTCATGGAAGTGTGGTAGTGGACATTGAAAGACTTGAGTCCCCAGTGAGCTTTCCGATGGAAGGTAGAGGTTTGATGCAGCTACCTCAACACTTAGGAGCACTTAGGAAGAGTATTTCTGTCCTTATTCTGCATACGGAGAGACTAATACAGGACCAGCAATAGAGATGCCCATGTCAGGTAGATGCAGTTTTAATATAATGACCCTCGAAGACACACAGCATGGCCTAATCTACCATGAAAGCTAGATACCTGGTTGCCTATGCTGGCAGATGGGCCAAGCAGAACTATTTGTGTTTGTAATCTTTTGATGGTGCCTACCTCAACTGTCTCCTTAGACTGGACGGGCACCCTGCAGATACATAGGGCCACCCTGTGATGAAAGAAAGACATTCTCTTGATGGATAGTATGTCGGCCCATTTGGGCTACTAAAGTAAAATATATACTAGATAAGTAAAGGGAAACTTACGTCTCATGAGCAGGAGGCTGGGAAGTGCATGATACAGAGCAGGAGGTGTGGGTTTGGTGGTAATTCACTTTCTGGCTCACGGCACTTTCTGTTATGTACTCATGTGGCAGGAGAGGGAAGGGACTTCCTTACCAGGACACTGATTTCATGAGCAACAGTCATCCAGTCACCTCCCAGGCAGGAACCTTGTGGAAGAATAACAACACTTAGACCATAGGAAGTTGAATGGGACATTGAAGCTGATGTGCTGAAATTCTAAGAAAAATATTTGCATATATTAAACTAGTGAAGTTGGCTACATCAGCTTCCCAAACAGCAAATCCTTTGCTTTGGAAATTGAAAAATGTCTCATGACCAATTTATTTTCTCTTTGGGGACGGGTGTAAGTGATAAATGTGTTCTGGATTGCAAAGGTAAAGGCAGCACATTTGTTCTAAGCCCTGTTATGACCCTCTTGCAGCCAGTGTGTTATCATTAAGAAAGGCAAATATTTGCTGTTGAGTGGGTGAATGAGTGAGCAAGTGGACAGATGACTAGATGGGTGGACAGTTCTAAAGCAGAACTGGACACAACCAGGCTGTTGTGTGTTTCTGGTTGTCAGCAGCAGCCTGACGGTCTTGGGCTACAGTTGTGGGGGCTTTTGACTTTCTTCCTGCATTATTCACCTGAATATGAACTTTGGGTGTTGGCCCATAGGCTTTACAGGAGGCGAGGGAGGGGATTAGAGAGAACATTAGCTGCCCTCAGTCACACTGACTATGTTCAACTCTCCCAACCATGTCCCCACCAGGAATCATTTAGTGCTGCCACTCTGGGAGGTGAGAACCCTTATTTTACATGGGGCAAGAGAGGGTTTTTTAAAAAAGATAATAATTACAGTTATCTTTTATCTACAGGGAAAGAAAGCTCTGAACGCCAGGGATTGTGTTAAGCTATTTACCCACAGAACCTTGCCACACTCCAAGGAGGTAGGTGCTGTTAAGGCTCTCAGTTGCAAGAGAAAAACAGATCCTTAGAGTCTGAGAGGCTTGAGGAAGACCTCCAGCAAGAAAGGCAGGCGTGGGGTTTGCGTTCGGATGGCTAGTTCCAGAGAGCATGTGTTCTCTCAAGTACACAAAACTTACAGCACAGCCCTGCTGCACTGGGCTTTCAGGACAAGGGCTTTTTCTGCCCCAATCCAGTAGATACTTTGTAATGACGATGGTGGCCTGTCCCCTGTGGGCAGAGCTGACAGGATTCTGGATGCCTAGCTGGTAAGTTCAGTCTTGGTCAGCCAGGCAAAGTTCCGGCATGTCCTGCTGTGCGGCCTCACCTCTGTGTTTACTCCTGTCACTAGCCTAGGTGCAGCCACTGATTGGGTCTTCGGAACCTCTGGTGACTGACTTATAGATGTCGCTCAGCAACTGTATTTTCAAGACAGGTCTGCCTAGTGTCTACATACTCCACTTTGGAGTCAGGGAATCTAAGTTTGACTGTTGAGCTCACCACTCTGTTCATCAACAAATGAACAGCTCAAGTGGCTGTGTTTCAGTTTCACTCTTCGCTTAAAGAGGCAGTGGTACTTTCTTCACAGGGTACTATGAGGATTAGATGAAGGAACACAGATGTTGCAGTGCATGTGTGCGTGTGTGCATGTGTGTTACATGGGTGCACATGTGCGGAGGCTAGAGAACAGCGTTGAGTGTTGTTCCTCAGTTCTGTCTACTTTCACTGGGGGAAGGGAATGAAGTCTCTCCCTGGTCTGGACATGGCCATGAAGGCTAGCCAGGCTGGCCATAAGTGTCTTAAGCAGCAGGCCAATTGGCTTACACAGCTGCACAGTAACCAGGCTGGAGGACCTCATTGTTGCTTTGACAGAGCTGCTCAGGGATCTTCAAGCATTGGGCGTTTTCCTCTCTGCTTTGGCAGCCCCATGCTAAGACCATTTCCCTTTCTTGTTGGCTATGAGATGATTGCCAGAATCTTCTGGGGTGTGATGCAGATGGTTGTTCTTAGGCATCTTGGAAGATTAAACTCTTGCTTTCCTGAACCTGCCCGTGGACATCTACAATCCTACTGGTGCTTTTGAGCCATTCCCTCATCAGCAAACCCATGGGCATGCACAGGCCATGGGGTGGTACTCACTGCCTTGACTTGAGCCACCTGCTCCCTCCCTAGAACCAAGGCTGTGGGAAGCTGTGAGGGAAGAAAATGCAAGTGCAGAGAAGGGGGACGGAATGTTAGAAACGAGGTCGCCTTCTGAGCTTTGGAAAGAATCAGTGACTGTCACTCTCCAGAGCAGATTTCAGACCGGGAGACACACTCCGAGCCTTTCTCACCTCCTCACCTGTGCACTTCAAACCCTCCTCCTAGACATTTTGTTCCCTGACCGTCACCAACAACACAACGAGAGCATTAGCCCATGGTGTTCTAATCATTATTTGCACTGTTGGAAGCTGTTCATATTTTCACACCAATTTTCTTAAGATGTTCTTTCCTATGATTCTTTGAGACAAATGTTGCTAGATCTTTATAAACGGACGGAACACACCGAAGCTCAGAGAGATCAAAGCAAGCCTTTCAAATTCACACAACTTGGTGCTAGACCAGAATTTGATCCAAGTTTGTCTGATTTCAAAGCCCATGCTGTTTTGAGTCTCTGTACTACCTTTTTTTTCCTAGAAGGAGGGCAAATATCCATTTGAAAATAAGTAATATTCAACCCTTCTGTTTTGTAGCCACTCAAAGCAATGAAGAGAGCTTCTTCAGTGAAGCTAGGACACAGATGAAGGAGTATTTTGTAAGGACCCTCAACACAGAAACTATGTGAAAGGAAGCAGCCAGAAGCAGTGAGAATTCAGTAAGATGTTGAGTCTGGAGGGAAATCGCCATGTCTTGGTTAAAAAGAGAATAAGAAAATAGGGTATGCTGAATGATAGATAAAGTTTACCCCACCCCAGACTTGGTTAGATTGCCAAGTGAGGACTCTCAATGTATCTGTCAGTTCTTTCTATGTAACAAACATCTGCAAGCTCAACCAACTCAATAACATTTCTTGCTTCTGTGCCTGCTGGGTGGCTGGGGTTGACCTGTCTAGGCTGTTGTAAATTTGTTTAGACTCTAGACTGAGGGTTTTGGTGCTGGTTATCTCTATGTGGCTGTAAACTTCTTTAAAGCGATGGCTGTTCAAGACATGTTCTCATGATGATGAAAACCAAAACCCAAGAGAGTAAGCTGACCAGTGTAAGCGCAGCGCATGCCCACTTATAGCTCATCAGGGGAAGGAAGTTGCATGATTGACTCTAATGTCAAAGATTAGGGTACTACAGTCACTGATCACCCAATATACCATGGTAAGGATATGGACGCATGGCACATACAGCAGGTGAAGAAGGACAGAGATACAAACTACCACTCACACCAGATCTCATGGGGAAGCACGTTAAGACTGTCCACTTAGAGAAGCAATGGTCTAAATTGTAGCAAGTAAAAAGACAATCTGTGAGTCAGATTAAACAGTCCGACCCTGGCCTCTCCACCTACAGCAATTTTATAAGACACTTGACTCAGAGAACCACCGCATACGGGCTGTGGCGGAAATGGAATGTGTTACGTAATAGACAATGGAAAAACACTCCTTTTCCAAAGAAACTATAGGGATTAAAAAAAAGAAAAGGGGAGAGAAGCAGCAGATTTTTTTTTTAATCAATGAAGAACACTTAGTATTAAAATTGGCTTAGGACAGATCAGAATCACAAACAGACATTGTATCACAGGCTGTGTAAGGAACCATCAACATCCGTGAACACCCAATATGAAGCCACTCAGAAACGAGGCTGCAAGGCAGAAGGCAGAAAAAGGTATGTCGAAAGCCAGAGGAAAAGAGAAAAATAAACCAAACCATTCTACAAATAAAAATGGAAAGGGAAAAATGTTAGTAAGTGCCACAAAACACACTGAGAAGTCCAAGAAGTCCATAGAGATTGGGATGGGAAGATTGAGCGGAATAAAATGTAAATAAAGGGCCATCAGATTAAAGGTTAGATCATGAAAGCCATGTGGCACACGCCTTTAATCCCAGCACTTGGAGGCAGAGGCAGGCGGATTGCTGTGAGTTTGAGGCCAGCCTGGTCTATAAGTCGAGTCCAGGACAGCCAAGGCTACACAGAGAAACCCAGTCTCAAAAAACAGACCAAAAAAAAAAAAAAAACCCAATCAAACAAAAAAGATTAGCTCGTGATGCTCTAGAAACAGACCAAATATGCACGAGCTGGGACAGGCATGTGGTGCAATGACAGAGCAATTTCCTGCCGTCTATAGGGTCTGCATTAGATAGCAGGCATACTTGGAGGCTGCAAAGAACATATCAAACAAGCAAATAAAAAGAAACAAACAATCAAAAACACCTTCCTAAAGTAACAGGTGACCCCACCTACCACCCCAAATAAATCTTTTGTGTAAGAAAGACCTGTGCTGATAAGCAGTGAGGTGTGCCTAGGGAGGCCGTGCATGTCACATGGAGAGACTCCTGGTACTTTCTCACATGTGGGAACTTGTTTCATTTGTCCTTTGGCTGACTTTAGGTTTCTCAAGGGCATTCAACTTCAGGTGACAATAGATAACAGCTAAACAACATTTAAGGTAAATGAACACAAACCAATGATTTTTATAAATAGTCAAAAAAAAAAAAAAAAAAAAAAAAGAACGCCCCAAACAGAAATCTCCTTACATAGAAATGCTGCCGAAAGACAAGTTCAAAGACACAAGAGCTGAAGAGTCTGTTTCTTGAGCTCCCTTATAGGAAAAACACAAATAGCAAACCTTAGCCAACTAAGGCATTAAAGAAACTGTCTGCCAGGACTCCTGGTGAGCATTAGACAGCTCTGTTTGGTGAAGACTAATAATAATGTGATTATTTAGTTGGCATCAATGGCTGTAAGTGCAACATGATGTAGAACTACAGAAATGATGAAACTTATGAAGAACAGGAGAGGAACATGAAAGGAAAACAGGAGAAAAAAGTGTTTCTTTCGTGTCATAGCCGAGTGTAAAAATATATTTAGAACTGGCTGAAAGTGAGAAGACAAAAATAGCGACTGGCTGTGGCTGTGCAACAGCCAAACTCAGAGCACTCCCTCTTACTCTGACCCATCTGTCCGCAGTCGGGCTGCTTTGCCCCAGGCCACAGACCATCTGCATTTGGCTGTTAATTAAGATACACACCTTCATTACTTCTGGACCCAGGCACAAGGGCTGTGGCTATATACGGAGGAAAGTCTCCTGACAGCACAGGCCACGGGCATAGGAGACGAAGGCAAGCAAAAGCACGCCTCTGGCTTCTTACATCCCACTGCTAGGATTTCCGTGGCCAAGTGAGTTCACAGAACCCAGCCCATCAACCAGGAGGGAGGGAAACTATATGGCTCCCGGAGTGAAGAGCCCAAGGTGGTAATCTGAACACGTAGTTAAATATATGCAAATATAAACACAAAGGCCATATTAGCCAAAACTTGACATGGCTTTGAAAAGAAAAAGGTCAAACACTACTTTAAACTGTTTTAAGTCAGCCATCAGGATAAAATACAAACGCTTATAAACATCAGAAATATTATAGGAAACAAAGCACAAACCAGCTCTGAAGTGAAGAAAATACAAATGTGCATCAGAACTGAGACCAAAGCACTGTGAGGTAACTGTGGTAGGAAAACCGTGCACACCCACCCTCCCTCACGGAGCTGAGTGTATTCTAGTCACTTGAGAGCTGGATGTTACAGTCTGTGATAAGGGTTGCAGGCAAGATCGAGGTTAAGATAATTTTTTTTTCAATTTATGTGAAGAATTACGTTGGAATTTTGGTGGAGAAAGTGCTGAATCTGTTGACTGCTTTTGCTAGGATGGCTGTTTTCCCAGTATTCGTGCTACAGATTCTCACGCCAACGAGGTCTGCCCATCTTCTGGTGCCTTCTTCAGTGCCTTGACATTTTTTTTTTCTGCATGGGTCCTTTACTTCCCTGATTAGATTTATTTCATCATTTTTTTTTGAAACTATCATGAATGAAATTCCCCAATTCCTTTCTCAGTCTGTTATTGGTACGTAGACAGTTGTTGGTTTTTGTTTGTTAATTTCATACCCTGTGACTTGGCTGGATGTGTTGTTTATCAGCTGTAGGAGTTTTCTGGTGGAGTCTTCAGGGTCTTTTATGCATACAACATAGATAAGGATGCTCTGGAGCCTTCCTTTCCTATCTGTATCCCTTTTCTTTTCTCCTGCTTTATTGCTCTAGCTAAGACTCCAAGCACTATATTGCACAGGAGCAGACAGCCTTGGCTTGCTACTGACAATGCTTTGAGTTTTTTCCCATTTAGTGTAACGCTGGCTGTGAGCATGTTGTGTATTGCCTTGATTGCACTGAAGCATGTCCCCTGTAGTCCTAGCTTCTCTAGGATGTGTATCATGAAGGGATGTTGAATTTTGTCAAAGGTCTTTTCTGTATCTAATGAGACTATTATCTTGTGTTTGTTGTTGAGGCTATGTTATGGGTTACTTTTACTGCATGCTGGGCAATCTATGCCTAAGTCTCCAAGATGAAGCCAACTTGATTATTGTGGATGATATTTTTTATGAGCTCTTGAATTTCACTTGCAACTACTTTATTGAGAATTTTTGTGTCTATGTTCATTAGTAGAATTGGTATATAATTTTTATTAGATCTTTGAAATTTTCTTTTTTTAATATATTTTATTAGTTTAATTAGATGTAATTATTTTATTACATCTCAATTGTTAATCCATCCCTTGTATCCTCCCATTCCTCCCTCCCTCCCATCTCCCCTTACTCCCTTCCCCTATGACTGTGACTGAGGGGGACCTCCTTCCCCTGTATATGCTCATAGGGTATCAAGTCTCTTCTTGGTAGCCTGCTATCTTTCCTCTGAGTGCCAATTTTCTTTTTTTTTCTTTCTTTTCTTTTTTTTTTTTTTTTGAGACAGGGTCTCCCTGTGTAGCCTTGGCTGGCCTGGACTCGCTCTGTAGACCAGGCTGGCCTCGAACTCACAGCGATCCGCCTGCTTCTGCCTCCCGAGTGCTGGGATTAAAGGCGTGCGCCACCACGCCGGGCTTCTGAGTGACAATTTTCATACTGTGTAATTTGATCACATTCACACCATCCTGCTTTTTCTTCTGTCTTCTTCCTGATTTCCTCCACCTCTCTTCCTCACTCCAGTTTCACGTTCTATCCCACCTATTACTTTCTAATTTACATTACCTTTTTTTTGAGACTTTCATACATGAGTACTGTATTTGCATCATTTCCGCCTTCCCTCTCCTTGTCCACCTCCTCCTATGTACCTCCTCACTTTTCATATTTATGACCTCTTTTTAAATTACAGCATGTGAGCATGCGTGCATGTGTGAGCACATGCACCCAAACCCACATTCACACCTACACACTCCCTCACACTCAGCTTACTGAATTCTTTGGGTGTTGCTCTTCTATGCAAATGTTAGGGTTGGCCGCTCAGGACTGGATAACCTGTCAGGGAGATGTCCCCTAGAGAAGACTAGTTCTCTCTCTTTCAATAGTCATCAGTTGCTTGTAAATCTTCATTTATGGGCAAGGCCTTGTGGAATTTCTCCAGTCCACATTAGCATGTCATCAATATTGTCATTGTGAGGTCTTGTTTAGGCAATCATATTTTTCTCTTCTTTTTAAAAAATTTAAAAATGGAAAATAGATTTTTCCATACAATGTATCCTGATATGTATTTCTTCTCCCCAACTTCTCCCAGGTCTTCCTCACTCACCCAAATCCATTCTTCCCCCCCCCCCCCTGTCTCTCTGTCTCTCTCTCTGTCTCTCACTGTCTCCTCTCTGTCTCTCACTGTCTCTCTCTGTCTCTCTCTGTCTCTCTCTGTCTCTCTCTGTCTCTCTGTCTCTCTCTGTCTCTGTCTCTCTCTGTCTCTCTGTCTCTCTCTGTCTCTCTGTCTCTCTCTGTGTCTCTGTCTCTCTCTGTCTCTCTGTCTCTCTCTGTCTCCTGTCTCTCTGTCTCTGTCTCTCTCTGTCTCTCTCTCTCTGTCTCTCTCCCTCTCTCTCTCCTTCTCTCTCTCTCTCCCCTTCTCTCTCTCTCTCTGTCTCTCTCTGTCTCTCTCTCTCACACACACACACATTAGAATAAAAACAAGCACCTAAAATATCTTAAAAAGATAAATAAAAACAAACAAACAAGGACAGGAGAAAACAAACAAACAAACAAGCCAAAGAAAAAGCATAAGAAATACAAAGCAACTAAAATTTTGATGTGTCTGTCATAGCTGTAGCTCCCTTGTCACATATAGAAAACACTGTTTCCCAGGAGGTATGTTGGTCCTTTGGCTCTTAACACCTCCCTCTCTATATTAGGCAATGTTCCCTCAGTCTCAATTGTAGGACTTGCATTGTAGATATATCAATTTTGTTTGAAGACCTCACTGTCATTTGTTTCCTGCACTTACTTTGGCCAGTAGTCGATTGCTATAATGGTTTACTTATGCTGCAAATGAAGCTTCTTTGATGAAGTGTGATAGCTACACTTAGCAGTGGTAATAAAGATGCAGGTAGAAATTATACTGGTTCAGGAAAATGGCAGTAGATGGTTCTCCTCTAAGGTCCATGACCTCACCAGCCACAGGTAATGGGGTAGGCATGGATTCCCTCTTACTGAGGGGCCTTATGTTCAATTAGGAAATTTTTCGGCTACCACCAAGATAACAAATGCCATTACCGCATCCTTAGGGGACATCTGGTGGTGTTGCCCATTGTGGAGCTCCACCAATGGGTGGAGACAATGGTTGGTGCTCACCCTTGGCTGAGTCTTTCGTTAAATAGTCCTTGTTTTCTTTTAGGTGTGGAACTAATTTTCATTTCCTTTAAGTATAGGAAAGATTAAGCTTTGTCTCAGGTGGAAGCAGTCTTGGCGGGCTTTACCCTTGAGGCACACCATGAATACCTTGTGAGAGACTGTTTGGAGCCTTCCTGGGCTTGGAATTCAGGAAGCCTACCTAGGAACCCCACTGTGGCTATTGTTTTCCTAATTGACCCTCGAAGGGAGAAGGGACCGCCCTTTGCATATGACTGGGAAGAGGTAGGAGGAGGGAGGAAGAAGGCTCGGGAGAGAGGAAAGGACCGGACCAGCTTGTGGGACTGAGACACCTAAGGACCCGTCCTGCCGAACGGATTCCAGGAGGTTTTAATCTTCTGTCCCTTTAACCTTTTTTTCCTTCTTGTATATGCTAGTTGGGTTGTATAATAAAGTTTAATTGTTAATAAACTGAGCCAACATCTGGCGCCCGATGTGGGGCCCGATTGGTTCCACAATCCCTAATGATATGAGGGAAGATTCAGTATTCCACGGGATAGAAATGTTGTTTCAGGGTATTGGCAAAATTGCAACTGCTGTTGCAAAACTCTTTCCTGCATTATACTTAGAGGGAATTCTTTGTTTTCTCATTGTCCTTTTATTACAATATTTCATGCTTAGAAGGATTAGAAGACAGGCTAATGGCATAGAAAAGCCGGAAGGGTCAGTAAGTTCTATCCTTTTGGAAAAGATTGCAGATTTGACTGGACAGATAGAAAGGCTGAGGTATGAAAATGAAGGGATGGGAAAACGGATAGAATTTTTGGCATTTGGTAGTGATGAAGGACAGAAAATAGAGAGACCGGAAAGCCAGAAAAATCAGGAAGAGTCAATAAGCTCTATCCTTTTGGAAAGAATTACTGACTTGACTGAACAAATAGGCAAAATACAGAGAAAAGTGGAAGGGCTGGAAAAGCAGAAGGCACCTTTGGTTAAAAAGGGTGGAGAAGGTCAGAAACCAGAGGCAAAGGAAGCCAGACCGACCAAAAGGTCTTTGGAAGTAAATGTACCAGTGGAGGATACTTCCACAGTCACCCAGGCACCTTCAGCTTTTCCAGTCACTGTAAGACATGTAATCGAGCCAAATGGTGCTGAGGGTCATGACGAAATAGCCTGGTGTCCTGTAGACATGATGGATTTAAAACATTTTAAGGAATCCATCATCAGATATGGTATGCATTCTAACTTCGTTAAACAAACGTTAAACAGCTGGGCCTATCAGAATAGACTTGTTCCCCAAGATTGGAAAAATTTAGTTTCAGCGGTATTGGAAGCAGCACAACAGTTACAGTGGTTATCATGGTGGCGAACAGAGGCTATAAAAATAGAACAAGAAAATATCGCACAGGGAATAAATATTAATAGAGATCAGTTACTTGGTGATGGACCATATACTAACATGAGAGAACAAATTCAAGCTGACGATAGAGTGATTGAACAATGTCGTAAGGCAGCCTTGAGAGCTTGGGAGCTGGTAGAGGAACCTGGGAAAACAACTATTTCTTTTACTAAGGTGTTCCAAGGACCTCTGGAGCCCTTTACAGAATTTTTGCAGAGATTAGGATCTGCTATGGATAAGGCGATGCCAGATTCTGATAACAAAAAGGCATTAAAACTTATCATGGCTTATGAAAATGCAAATGCTGAATGTAAGAAGGTGCTTAGACCGTTAAAGGAAAGAGGCGCTCCATTAGATGACTGGGTAAAGGAGACAGTTAATATCAACTCTCAGGAATATCAGAATAATATTGTGGGACAAGCTTTAGTCAGAGAGCCCAGATATCATAATACTCGGTGCTTTAATTGCGGTCAAATCGGTCATGTGCAAAGAAACTGTAGAAATAGAAGGCGCACTAACCCAGGAGAAAACGTAACTCATAGAAGAGAACAGGGGGGTTCTGGTTATGATGGTAATGAGGTACCAAGACTCCCAGGGTACTGTAGTCGCTGTGGAAAAGGGAAACACTGGGCTCGGGATTGTCAATCTAAGCGAGATGTGCAAGGCAATATCTTGCCGACGGGAAACGGCAGGAGGGGGCCATCGGCTCGGGCCCCCGTAAACAATGCCAGCCGAATTCCTTTGGCCAGTCAGGAAGTGACCAACCCGCAGGAAAACGGGAACTGAGTGTTAGCGATCTAATGCATGCTACTGAAGGCAGTGCAGCCTTGGATCTGGCTTCAAATATGTCTCTTACCCTAACTCCTCAGGTTGAATGTTACAAATTAAATACTGGTGTTTTTGGACCTTTGCCTTCAGGCACAGTAGGATTGGTTCTGGGAAGAAGCGGGCTGACTTCTCAAGGTTTTATTGTGCATCCTGGTATTATAGATGGAGATTCTAAAGGGGAAATAAAAATCTTGGTATGTGTGAAAAAGGAGATGAAAATTGATGCCGGGGATAGGATTGCTCAACTCCTACTGTTTCCTTACATTAAGGACAAAGCCGCTCCAGTGGAAAGGACTGGTGCGTTCGAGAACACAGGGACCCGTGTGTTCTGGCAAACAGTAATTAATGATCAGAGACCTAAGTTAATTATACAATTGAATGGTATTAAAATAGAAGGCTTGGTAGACAGTGGAGCTGACGTCTCCATCATTTGCCAGAAGTCTTGGAACCAAACTTGGCCACTTAAGAAGGTTTATACAGAAATTGTAGGAATTGGCAAGTTATCTCAAATAAAACAAAGTGTACAGTGGCTTGAGTGTGTGGGACCAGATGGGCAGATAGGGAGGCTGAAACCCTATGTGGCTGACATTCCTATAAATCTATGGGGAAGAGACCTTTTACAGCAATGGGGTACTCAGATTACTATTCCTGCAAATACTGGGATAAAGAAGGTTGAAACAATGGGTGAATTGGTATGCGCTTCTAGGGAAGAGATTAATGTAAGTGATCAGAGGCGACCACCAGCTATGCCCATTGTCCAACCTCAGAATTCTTCAGGTTTAGAGTGTCAAAATTTATAAGAGGGGCCACTGCTGAGATACCAACCGCCTTGCCCCTAAAATGGATTTCAAACAGACCTGTATGGCAGGAGCAGTGGCCCTTAACAAAAGAAAAGTTACAGGCGCTTCACGGTTTAGTGCAAGAGCAGCTGGAGGCTCAACACATCGAAGAATCTTCCAGTCCCTGGAATTCCCCTGTGTTTGTGGTAAGAAAGAAATCAGGTGGTTGGAGAATGATAACAGATTTGAGGGCCATAAACAAGGTGATTCAACCCATGGGTTCGCTTCAACCTGGAATTCCTTTGCCTTCCTTATTACCTCGGTCTTGGCATATAATTACAATTGATTTAAAAGATTGTTTTTTTACCATACCTCTACACGAGAAGGACAGGGAAAGGTTTGCTTTCTCAGTACCTACTCTGAACAGTAATTCTCCAATGAAGAGATATCATTGGAAGGTACTTCCACAGGGAATGTTAAATAGCCCAACTTTATGCCAGTATTTTGTACAACAACCTTTAGAAATACTTCGTAAGCTGTTTCCTCAATCTATCATATATCATTACATGGATGATATTCTGCTAGCTGATTCTGATCCTAGTATTGTAGAAAAAATGTTTCAGGAAGCACAAAGAATTCTGCCATGCTGGGGATTACAGATTGCGGTGGAAAAAATACAAAGAGGAGATTCAATTACCTATTTAGGCTATAAAATAACTGAACAAAAAATTCGACCACAAAAGGTACAGATTCGTAGAGATCAATTACAAACTCTTAATGACTTTCAGAGATTATTGGGCGATATTACCTGGTTAAGGCCTACAATCGGGTTAGCTACCTATGAGTTAAGTAACTTGTTTCAGATTTTACAAGGGGATTCGGATTTAAACAGTCCTAGGTGTTTAACTGCTGAAGCAGAAAAGGAGTTAATTCTGGTGGAACAAAAACTTCAAAAGGCATATGTGGATAGAATTGATCCTGAACTTGGTTGCATTTTGGTTATTTTGCCTTCAAAACATTCTCCTACTGGGCTTCTCATGCAAAGGGAAGACCGGATTATAGAATGGATATTCCTGCCAAATAAACAAAGCAAAAAATTGAAAACATATATAGAGAAAATTTCTGAATTGATTACAAAGGGAAGAATAAGGTTGCGTCAACTGTCAGGGATGGACCCGGCGGAAATTGTAGTGCCTCTTACTGATTCTGAGATTATGTCACTATGGGTAATTAATGAAGATTGGCAAAAAGCTTGTAGTAATTATTTGGGAGACATTAACAATAGATACCCAAAAAGCAAACGTATACAGTTTATAAAAAGAACTAATTGGATCCTTCCAAGTATTGTAAAGAGGTCACCAATCTCAGGGGCACCCACCTTTTTCACTGATGCAAATAAATCAGGTATGGCTGGTTATAAGTCTGAGAAAATGACCAAGGTGATTAAAAGCCCCTTTACATCAGTTCAAAAATCAGAATTATATGCTATCCTTATGGTTTTGTTAGATTTTCCTGAACCTCTTAATATAATTACTGACTCTCAATATGCTGAAAAGGTTGTTTTGCATATAGAAACTGCTGAATTTACTCCTGATAACACAGAATTGACTACTTTATTTATAGAGCTGCAACAGGTCATCAGAAGCAGAAATTATCCCTTGTATATTACTCATATTCGATCCCATACAGGTTTACCAGGTCCATTGGCAGAAGGAAATGAAGAGATCGACAAATTATTGATAGGTAATGTATTCGAAGCCTCCAAATTTCACGAAAAACATCATGTCAATGGTAAGGGGTTGAAGAAAAGATTTTCTATCACTTGGCAACAAGCTAGAGAAATAATTAATAAATGTCCTACATGTTCCTTATATAGTCAACTACCATTACCTGCTGGAATTAACCCTAGAGGTAACAAAAGGAATGAAATTTGGCAGATGGATGTGTTTCATTTTGCAGAATTTGGAAAAATGAGATATGTGCATCATACCATTGATACCTATTCAGGTTTTCAATGGGCAACTGCCTTAAGTTCTGAAAGGGCTGACTGTGTGATTACTCATTTACTAGAAATAATGGCATTTATGGGAATACCTGCACAAATTAAGACTGACAATGCTCCTGCATATGTGTCCCTTAAGATGAAAAACTTCTTTATGTATTATAATATAAAACATGTTACTGGTATACCTCACAATCCCACAGGACAAGCAGTTGTGGAAAGAGCTAATCGTACCTTAAAAGAAATGCTTATTAAACAAAAGGGAAGGGTAAAGACACCCAGGGATCGATTAAATAATGCTTTGTTGACTCTAAATTTTCTTAATGTGAATGATGAAGGGACGTCAGCTGCGGAGAGACATTGGATAATAGAAAAAACTGAAGAATTGGGGCAACCAATATTCTTCAAGGACTTGGAAAGTATGAAATGGAAACCTGCAGTAGTTTTGAGATGGGGTCGTGGGTATGCGTATGTTTCCACAGGGAATGAAAATATATGGCTACCAACTAAACTTATAAAGATTAGATCTGACCATATAACAAGTGAATCTTAAGAGCTACCTGGTTCTTAACAGCTTGACATTGTTCCTTACAGCTTGGAGAACTAATGCCCTCTTCTGTCCTATTGGTGTATATGCAGGTAGAGCCCTGTATTTGCAAAAAGCAGGACAATGCTGAAGACAGCAGGCAGCATGGGTGATTTAACCCCAAAAGCATGCCTCTGGCACCTCGAGCAAGATGCCTCAAATGATGTTCCCTTGAAAATTATATATGTACTAACATACCTGTACTAATGATTTATAAAGTCTGCTTACTTTCAGAGCAAAAAACAGGACAATTATGAAGATCGAACTTCTGCCTCTGGCACTACTGCTTCTTCCAGAAATTGCATGCATATTAACAATAAATCGGCTAGCCGAAAGGATCGATCCCAAAAGGACTGGACAAAAAACAGCTAGCTTTTCCAGCGCTTGGCCAATATATTATTTTTCTTGGGTACCCGAAAAATATTTTTCTCTTAAACAGCATCAAGTAATTTTGAGAACACGACGCCCCCATTCCCAGTAGGTGGGATGTGTGTTTTTGGTGGGTTACCAATGCTCATCTTTGCCTAACGGGGTTATTTACAATTAATAAAAGTTCATTTGGGGATTTCTTTCTTCTATCTTTCTTTCTCTCTTACTTTCTATCCCTTTTAATATTAAGAAAAAGGGGGGAAGGAAGGGAGGATACAGGATTGTAGAATAAAAGGTAGATTATTGAATCTACTAACTTAAAAATTTCTACATTGGTATTGTAGATTGATGGAAATTTAAGACTTTTGATTGATGGAAATTTAAGACTTCAACTTTTGCTTCACATTGATATGAACTTAAATTGTATACTCCATTCATTTTTGCCTTATGTATTGTATGTTATATGTTGACAAAATATTGTATATTGTATGTCAGAAATTTACGTTCTTTTTGTTCAATGTTTATTTGATGTATTATTCATGTACCACTAATGTCTTATAAAAAACTGTTTGGAATCATTGGGGATAAAAGTTGGTATTTAGTTACGTAGAAATCCTATTAGATACTCACTTTGTTATAGAGCAGGTTTGTTTAATAGCTTGTCTATGTCTGCAAAGGAATAGATTGATAACTGTAAGAATAGATAGATTTGCTCTTCAAACTCTTCAGAGATCCACAGAATATGGCATTTAATGATGAGGGCTTTCCTGACAGAGAGAGACATCCGCTCCTGGCCGCCTCTCCATTTGCATCATTGAAGATGGGGGCTTCAAGAGACGCTGGTGACAGAATGGTCACTAGACGGAAAAACTGCTCTGCTACTGCTCTTATCTCTACGGCTGATGACAGGCTGACTGTCTGCAACGATCAACAATGATGCTGGAAAGATGACTGTCCAGCTTTAAAGAGAATAGATGGACCAGACCGTCGGATTTCCTGCTTCAAAAAGCAGTTCGTTGGATGTTTTGGGCTGAAAGGCTGAAGACTGATTGCCCCAATGAAGGAGAGAATTCGATGACTATCCAGGCAGTCTGCTCTCTCTGTACTCTGCAACTTGGAAGTTGCCTGCCAGCAAAAGCAGTTCGTTGGATGTTTTGGGCCGATAAGGCTGAAGACTGATTGCCCTAATGAAGGAGAGAATTCAGTGACTATCCAGGCAGTCTGCTCTCTCTGTACCCTGCAACTTGGAAGTTGCCTGCCAGCACTTCCTTTATTAGATAGATTTTCCTTCTTGGGTCTCTGATGGGATTGAAGACTAGATAGCCACAGTGTTACTAGAAGCTTTAGTAGATTAATAATTACAATTTCTCATGAAAGAAAAGGACTCTCTTTGGTAGGATAGTGGTATACTTTCCCTTAGGTTAACAAGCATAAAAGGACTTTGTTATGTTCTTGATTCCTGATGAGTATGTATATATGTATATATGTGTATATAGTTCTTAATTTTTTAGAGAGAAGGGTGAGGTATAGGAAAGATTAAGCTTTGTCTCAGGTGGAAGCAGTCTTGGCGGGCTTTACCCTTGAGGCACACCATGAATACCTTGTGAGAGACTGTTTGGAGCCTTCCTGGGCTTGGAATTCAGGAAGCCTACCTAGGAACCCCACCGTGGCTATTGTTTTCCTAATTGACCCTCGAAGGGAGAAGGGACCGCCCTTTGCATATGACTGGGAAGAGGTAGGAGGAGGGAGGAAGAAGGCTCGGGAGAGAGGAAAGGACCGGACCAGCTCGTGGGACTGAGACACCTAAGGACCCGTCCTGCCGAACGGATTCCAGGAGGTTTTAATCTTCTGTCCCTTTAACCTTTTTTTCCTTCTTGTATATGCTAGTTGGGTTGTATAATAAAGTTTAATTGTTAATAAACTGAGCCAACATTTAAGTCTTTATCTGGTTTTGGTATTATAACAATACCAGTTTTGCAGAAAAAATTTGGAAGCATTCCCTCTTTTTTTATTTTACAGAATAATTTGAAGTGTTAGTGTTTAGTCTCTGATGGTTTGGTAGAATTCTGTTTTGAATTCATCTGACCCTGGGCTTTTTAAAAGTTGGGGTATTTTAAGTTACTGCTTTTCTATTATTTATTGCAATGGGTCTGTTTAAATTATTCACTTCATCTTGAATCAGTTTTAACTGTGGTAGGTCATACGCATCTAGAAATTCATATATTTCTTTTAGATTTATCAATATAGTCAAATGTAGATTTTTAGCATATATACGCTTTTCTGAATGCCCTCAGAGTCTGTTATAAAATTTCCTTTTGTTTTTGATTTGTTTCTTGAGACAGGCTTCCCCTGGGTAGCCTTTAGACCAGGCTGGCTGAAGCTCAGAGATCCACCTGCCTCTGCCTCAGGAGTGCTGAGACTAAAGGCATGTGACACTAACACATGGCTAACAGTTTCCTTTTTGTTTATAATTTAATATTGGTCTTCTTACTCTTTCTTTTGGTTAATTTGTCTAAAAGTTTGGAATCTTGTTTGTCTTCTCAGAGAACCAACTCTCTATTTCATTGATTCCTTTTTGTTTCTGCTTCTACTCCATTAATTTCAGCCATGCTTTTGATGATCTCTTCTCATTTACTGCTTTTAGCTGTTGTTGCCTTTTGAAGACTTTCAGGTGAATCAAGTTATTAATTAGAGAGCTCTCTCTCCCCTCCCCTCTCTCATAGGAGCACAGTGTGATGGACTTTCTTCTTGGACTATCTTCTTTGTGTCAAATAGACTTTTAAATATTTTTATTTAATTAATTTATTCAGATTACATCTCAATTGTTATCCCATCCCTTATATTCTCCATTTCTCCCTCCTTCCCACCTTTACCCTATTCCCCTCCCCTACATCTGTGACTGAGGAGGACCTCCTTGCCCACTATATGGTCATAGGCTATTAAGTCTCATCTTGGTAGCCTGCCTATTCTTTCTTTGAGTGCCACTAGGCCTCCCCACCAAGGGGAGGTAGTCAAATATGGGACACCAGAGTTCATGTCTGAGTCAGTCCCTATTCTCCACTCAACTGTGGAGTGTGTCTTGTCCATTGGCTAGATCTGAGAAGGGGTTCTATGTATACTGCAAGTATTGTCTTTGGTTGGTGCAGTAGTTTGAGCAGAATCCCTGGGCCCAGATCCACCCATCATAATGTTCTTCTTGTAGGTTTCTAGGACCTTCTGGATCCTTCTATTTTCCCATTCTCCCATACTTCTCTCACCAAGACTCCCAATAGGATGTCCTCACAACTATCCCAATCTCCTGGTAAGTGAAGACTTTCATGTGATATGCCTCTTGGGCTAGTGTCCAATTATAAGTGAGTATATACCATGTGAGTCTTTCTGCTTCCGGGTTAACTCACTCAGTATAGAAATGGTCAAATAGATTTTGATATGTTACATTTTCTTTTTTTTTTTTTTTTTTTTTTTTTTTTTTTTTTTTTTTGGTTTTTTTGAGACAGGGTTTCTCTGTGTAGCCTTGGCTGTCCTGGACTCGCTTTGTAGACCAGGCTGGCCTCGAACTCACAGCGATCCGCCTGCCTCTGCCTCCCGAGTGCTGGGATTAAAGGCGTGCGCCACCACGCCCGGCTTTGATATGTTACATTTTCATCTTCATTCAGTTATAGGAATTTTAAACCATTCTCTTTTATTTTTTCTTCTTCACACAATTACTGTTCAGTAGTGTGTTGGTTAGCTTCCTTGAGTTTGTGTACTTTCTGTTGATATCCAGCTTTATCCATTGAGGCCAGCTAGAATGTAGGCTGTGGCTGCAGTTTTCCTATATATGTTGACTCTTAATTTATGTTCTAATATGTAGTTGATTCTGGAGAATGTTCATGGGCTGATGAGATGGATGTATGTCCTTTAGTGTTTGAGTGGACTGTTCTGTAGACATCTGTTAGGTCCACCTAAGTTAATGATGTTATTTAACTGCAGCACTTCTCTGTTTGGTTTTTGTCTGGATGACCTGTCTTTTGATGAGAGTTGTATATTCAAGTCATACACTATCACTATGTTGGGATTAATCTGTGGTTTTAGATCTAATAGTATTTCTTTTATGAAATTGAGTGCATCTATGTTTGGTGAATAAACATTTGGAATTGTAATATCTTCTTGGACTTGTCCTTTAATGAGTATGAAATGAAGTATCACTTTTATTGATTTGTTTGGTTTGAAGTTTATTTTGTCAGATATTAGAATAACTATGCCTGACAGTTTCTTGGTTCGATTTGCATGGAACATACTTTTTTGATCCTTTTGTCCTCAGGTTATATCTATCATTGACAGTGAGATGTGTTTCTCTGAGGTAGCAAAGAGATGGACCTATTTTTCAATCCAATATGCTAGTCTGTGTCACTTTATTGGGGATTAGAGGCCATTAACTGTGAGTTATTATTGAACAATGTGCATCAACTCCTGTCATTGCTTTGCTTTTGTTCTGTTTTCTTAAACAATTCTAGAGCAGTTCACCAAAGAAGTCTATTTATTGTCCATGACATCATGGCTAGAGTTAACCTTTTCATTCCAAAGTATTCCTTCCAGTATCCTCACTTAGAAGTTACATAGATGTAACAATTTTGAGAACATTAACTATACTCACATAGAAATAGGCAAAAATCCCAGTCATTGTGGTGAGTAGTTTGTAGCTGTGATCTTCTAGGACCACAAGAAGTAGTCTATCTTTTGATATGATTGACCAAAATCTGAAAGTAACCACCACTGTATGTATGGTTGTCCAAAGAGCTGAGATATAGAGAAACTTATCCTCCACAAATGCAAAAATACAAAGAGGATGTTTGTTTTTTCCAGGGAAGCTTGGAAGTGTTTGCACACACACAAGAAATGTTGTGAAAATGCACTGTCACAGAGTCACATCTATAAACGCACATAAAACAAATTAGAAGTCTTTGCACAGTTTATACCTCTAGTATAAATTGAAAATGATGCGAAGATGAAATACACAGCACAGAAAATTGCACAAAATAATTCCGGCAGTTTAAAAGGCTAAAGAAAATTGCTAAGAAAGAAACAGAAACAGAAACAAAGGAACTTAAAAAAAAATCACTTGACATCTGAAAGTCTATCTGCCACTAGACCTACCGTGTGGAGGAGCCCGTGGGAATGCACACCATTAACTGCAGTTTAAGGGCTCCCATCTGGCAGAACACTTGCTGTGCTTTTGTTGTTTTTGTTGTTGTTCAGGCCGTGGCTCTCCTTAAGGAGTATGTTCACATGGCACTGCACATTTTGACATCCATGTTTAAGAATACCCCTTGCTATAGTTGCCTCTCTCCTGTGCCATGCTTCTGTGTTGATTTGGGCACATGAAATTCCCCTCCCCTTAGGCCATTAGTACATGGGTCACCAATTTGGCAGAAATAATCACGGTTCTAGAACAATGGCGTTATCAAATGCTCTCTTACTCCACTTTGGAGCTAGTCAGTAACCTCCCTGTCTTCATGCGTACACTTTGGGCAGAGGGATTGAAGGAAGCCAGCGGGGACTGGCCCGGAAGCCTCCTTCCCGAGGACTGGTTCTCACAGACCTGGAAGAGGCTACTCAAGCCTCCAAGGGGGAAAAGCTATTAATAGCCCTACCCAGCTGACACGATCAGAATGGTGACTAGAAAGGCAAGATGGCTCTAAAGGTGCAGTAGTGAGTGGCACTTATGTCCTGGGAGGTAACCAACAGCCATCCAACTTGACTTAAGTCCCTTAAAAAAGAAGAGAACTCCTGCCTGTTGCTGTAAACATTCTATTACCCATGGCTGGTGAGGCCATGATCCATGTAGGAAAAAGCCTGCGACTGCCAATTTCTTAAGGCGGTGTAATTTCTAACTGCATTCTAAAAGCTCCCAGCATACCATCAGCTCGAGGACATGCAGAGAAATGCTTTTGTTTGTCTGTTTGTTGTTGGGAATGGGATCCAAGGCTCTGCCACTTACCTACAGACAGCCCCTACTTAGCTTACATTTTGCCGTTGTCTCATCAAAACCCAACTCTTTCTCCAGAACATGGCATTGTGTCCAGCTTGTATTTGCTCCCTCCTGCCTGAGACTTTGGTCTTAGGGATTTTGTTTCTCAACATTTGAGATTTGTAAACTTTGGAGTTGTCATCGCCAGGATTTTAGACGTCAGAGCCTTTTACCTGACAGTCAGGATTGTGGTCTTGGGCACTGTGCATTTTTGGGGGGATCACGATTGGCATTGGTCCCCCAGAACCACCACAGGGAACACAGGCCTGCCAGAGTTTGGTTTTAGCCTCATGAAAGCCATTTTCAGAATCTAGCCTGCAGAATCAAAAGCTGTATTTGAACTGTCATGGCTTTGAACTTGTAATAGCAGCAGCAGAAAACATGTTACTCACTTGTTAGTGAAAAAGTGAACACACATGGGTCACAAGTGAAGACACATACCACGATGTTCATGACCCCCATGTAAAATTGAAGATTATACTAAGCTGAAGTGAAAAATGAAAATATGGTGTGTTCTCCATTATAGCTGCAAAAAGTATCAGCACCAATCAATGGAAGAGGACAATACTTACCTGGAGAGTGAAACAGACACAGAACACAAGCACAGGGCTAGTAGGGGCTTTAATTCAGTTCATTCTGACAATGGCAGGTCAAATCACATGATTAATTGATAAGGCAGACAAATCAGCATATAGAAAACTTCATTTTTGTAAACCATGGATAAAGTTTCTTTCTGTGTACTCCAGGAAAAGGTATGAACACAGGTTTGTCCACTAGGAAAATCTTAATACAAGTCTAAGAGCAGTATTGGCAGCATTCTCCATGTTTAGCATCATAAGAATAAGATTTGAAACAGAAGAACAAATCTCATAGCTTGAAAGCATAATCAAGGAGTCCAATGTGAAAACAAAACAAAATAAGACAAGAGAAAACTTCCTTAAGTCAGGAAGAATAAAACGACCGAAATGAACAACATACCATGATGGAGTTGGCATCCTCACCGTGATGGAAGGCTCCTTCAACAGCCTAACCGACGTATCCACTGCACTAGCTGCATAAAGGGAAAGCACATGGCCATGTCAGTTGATGTAAAGAAAGCAGTGGCATAAATTCACATTCATTTGTCATTTAAAAATGTAGCAAAGAATAAAAATGCTTCCACTTATGAATTTAGGAATATCTATGTATATACATGTTCATATATGTATAAAACATCAATTAATGGAAAAGGAGGCTATGAATGTTAAAAAGAGCAAAAGGGCATATGGGAGGGGGTGGAGGTAGCAAAGGGAAGAGGGTAATGATACAATCTCAGAAAAAAAAAGAAATAATTTAAAAAGTAGATCACACATACACACAGCTCATGCTACTCACAGTCCTGTATAAATGTATTTGACATTTTTCATAGATTAATTCTGTTAAACATGTATGTGTATTTTAAGATATCATAGATTTATGCATGTGAAGTTTGTATTTATACACCAAAGTCAAATAGTGACCTCATGTCTGTAGGATACCTTTTCACGGTTTCAGTTATTTCGAATGAACACTAGCCTATACTAAATGGAAACTTCAGGAAATTTGTAAGTTTCAAATTGTGTCCTGTTGTGACTGATGCATTAAAACATCTTACTGTTCTAAGCTATCTCCTGCCCAAGTAGCAAATTTCCCATTGTCCAGAGTACCCACAGTACTCCCCTTTGCAGCCACCTGGATTATTACATCAACTGACCTGGTATCCCAGTGTTGTACTGAAGTAACATTTCATGTAGTAGCCTAACATTATGTCAATGCCAATGCTATCTCCCTCACCTCATCTCGTCACACAGGCATTGAACCACCCTACATCATCACAGGAAGAAGAGCAGGGAGCAGGAGCAGAGAGTCCACATTCACTTCGCTTTTTTAATCTTTATAATTGTTCAGTTTTATTATCAGTAATTATATACAAATCCATATATTAAGCTTCATTATAGGTATGCATATATGGTAAGAAACATAGCGTACGTATTTCAGTACTACATGTTGTTTTAGGTATCCACTGAGAGCCCTAACATGTACCTCCCATGGATAAAGAGGATGCACTGCTCACTTTCCTACCACCCTGGTCCTCCATCGTCTGCTCTTCTCATACCGCATGCCTGTGTATGCCAAGTACTGTTAGGTCCTGGAATCAGTTGATAGGTAACCTGCTTCTCATCCCAATGAGTCCTTCATCCAATGGAAACACAAGCTAGAAAAACAGCAACTGCCTTCCAGTCAGCTGTGATGAGAGCAGTAGGTGTCTGACTAATAATAACAGTAATAGTAATAATATAATAGTAATAATTCCATGACAAAGACATTGAAAATTTTCTAATAAACATAGAAAAACATTTCCCAAACCTAGGCAAAGCGATACCCATCGTCTGGGTACATGAAGCACACAGAACACCACGTACATAAAAACAGGAGAAAACTCACCATGTCCTAGTATAGTCAAAACACTAACTGTACAGAACAAGAAAGATTAGGAAGGATCAAGTTACAGATAAAGGCAGGCCCGTCAGAAAAACAGCTGACTTATCAAAGGAAACTTTCAAAGCCAGGAGGGCTTGAAAGGGTGTATGTCAAGTTCCGAAGATTACAGCAGCCAACCCAGACCACTATATTCAACAAAAGTACTTGTTATAATTGAAGGCGAGAGAAAAACCTTCCCATGACAAAGGCAGGCTACAGGCATTTATAACCACCAAGCCAGCTCTACTGAGGAATATGGAAGAAATACTTTGGTTTGAAGAGAATAACTGAGAGGTGACAGGAACAAAAAGGGTACGATGGCAGTTGTTGGGCAAAGGAAGACAAAGAAAACACCAAACACTATAAAAATCAACAAAATAATAGGAATCAATACGCTCCTGTCAGTAACAGCTGCGTATGAATGGACTCAATTTTGTAGTCAAAAGACACAGACTAGCAGAATGGGTCAGCAGATTGTGCTGTCGACCATACAGCGTACACCATGTCTGTTGAGCCTGTCTGTGCCCCAGCCCCCCTACTCTCGTTACAGGTTCTGCAGACTGCAGAGGCACCATGTAGACTCTGATCTTCAGTGTGTTTCCTTGACAACTGGAAGCCATGGCATCAACCTCACAAGACTGCCTCACTGCCAACTCGCTGAACTGTGCTTAGCATATTCCAGTCGTACAAGAACTTGAGCTATGGTTCTTCATCATGTGTTAATGACGGAAAAAGCCTGTACCGCTGCAGGGACTCCATGCCTCATGGTAAAGACAGACTGAAAGCAAGAGAAATGGGACCATAACTGACTTCTTTTTTTCTCTTTGAAAAAGGTCTACAAACACAAAAGCTAATGCCTCCATTTAAAAACAGAATTTAGCTAATTAGAAAAGCATTTAAAATCTCAAAAGCCAAAAGCTATGTAGTCTCAACACAATGGCTATGATTTTCCAATTTTTCTGTCTATATTTTACTCAGTTGTAATCATGCTGTGAATAAGATCTTGTACCCTGACTTATTTTTATAGATATTATTGACACTTCTATTTCATCATACGTCCTAATAACTATAATTTTTAAACAACAACATGGTATTTCTTTGAGTAGATAAAGTATAATTTACTTGGGTATTTTCCAGTTCTTTGACTACGGAGTCGTTGCTATGTTTTGCTACTTTTCCAAGCTGAATCAGGTAGGGTGAGTTAAGAGAGAGCAGTGCTGTGTGATTTAGGCATCATGGATGCTGGAGAAATGCTCACAAAACTTGAAAGGGCTTGAAGAACGACAGGAAGGCTAGGGCTTGCGCATCGTAGGGTCTGAATGCCAGGGGCAACCTGACAGGCATTGGTGTTACTGAGGTGAATCAGACTCAGATGTGCTTTCCTGTCCCTGCGCAAGCATTTCACAAAACACCAAAGTTTCAAGAGAGAAGACATATGCCAGAGGAGGTGAAGACCATAGGCCTAGATACACAGTAGGGTCAAAACTGTACACAGTAGGGCAGAGGTAAAAATATCTTTTAAAGAAAACAAAGACGCTGGGACTGTTGAACAATAACCTCCATTTCATTGTATAAATCCTTTGCCTTCATACGTGTGCTCTTCTTAGGTTTTGAAACAATTTTCCTAGTTGACATTTGCCAAGGTGGAATAGTTGGGCAAAAAGGTCAGACTCTTAGGGTGTTTCGTATTGTGCACCTTCAGGTGTGTGTGTGTGTGTGTGTGTGTGTGTGTGTGTGTGTGTGTGTGTGTGTGTGTGTATGAAACCCTTGCTGGGGGTCAGCACTCCCCACAGTCACAGCTCTGTGTCCACACATCCAAGCAACAGGGAACAAAAGAGACTGAAAAGTACAGACACTCCCCTCCCCACTATTGCCTCAGTAACACAGTAAACAAGCATCTGTACAGTTTCCCCATTACATTAGGCATCAGAAGCAATCTAGAGGTAACCTGAAGCATTTGGGTGAGTGCGTGGGTGATATGCAAATACTACACCATTTTATGTGAGGAACTTTTGATCATCTGTGGATTTTGGTATCCATGGCGGGGGTTGGGGTGTGGTCCTGGAACCAATCCCCTGTGGGCATTAGGGAACATCTGTAGCTGAGATTATGGTGGATTAAGATGAGGAATTGGGAACTATGTAGCCATGGTAAACATTTTATTCCAACAATGTCTGCATAAATATGATGCCGGTGATCTTTTGGTATAGGGCCAAGATGGCTGTGTGTCTTGTTGGGAGTTTTGTGCTGTTTCTTGCATAAGAACTGACTAGCAGCTGCTGTTCTAAATTTCCAGTTTGGGATTCTGTGAAAGGCATAGTTCCTCTAGAAGAGTTAGCCTTATAAAATCATCTGGAATTTTTATATCCCTACCCGCTCTGAAGCTCTCACTGTTGGCCCACCCACACCTAATTCAACACCTATAATTTTACACGAGTGATTTGCTTTTTTTTTTTTTTGCCCCTTCCAAAGCCCTTAATTTACTTTTCATTGAAACAGCAACTCTTTATTTATCCCACTTCTATTTAATTGGTTTTCATAATGTTTATTTTAATTACATAATTAGAAAAACAGTTCAAGGGGCCTTCTCAGGCTTGGGAACAAATATAACTCATTCTTGGTAAGCAGACAGCTCTATTGGTGGGAGCATGGGAACACAGAGTGCTAGAAAGTACCCCAGGGAGGGTGAGTGACAATGACCCAGTGGGCATCAGCCTGCCTACCATAGAGCGATTGGCTAGTGGGCTAAACGGAGTGGTTCAGGAGAAATCTCCCATTCTATTCCTTGCGTCACGATAACAGCACACCCATTTCCTGTATCAGCTGCCTATATACAGATTCAACCAACTAACCACACACAAGAAATACACGTTTAAATGAATTGCACCTGTACTGAAAGCAGAGACTTGTTTTGGTTGCTTTTCCACAAAACAGTGCAGCACAACAGTGCTTTGCACAGCATTTATATTGCTGATACAAGTAATCAAGGGATGATCTAAGGCACCCGGGGCTGCCCAGTTTCCATTGCAAACACTGCACCATTTAATTTCAATGACTGATTTGGGTATCCCCGGGGGGGGGGGGGTTGGAATCAATAAACCAATGGATGCCAGAGAACAACAGCACAGTGCAAAACTCCATGACAGCACACCTGGCAGAACATGCATGTCTAGTTTGATGTCAGGTAGAAATATGGCTGTGAATAGAAAAATGGTGCAAGGCTGCTCTGTGCAGCGTCTATCCATGCTTTTGCTCATCCTCTTACCAAGTATCCTGTTCCATTGTCAGAATCAGCTATGTATGGGTGCGCATGCATGGGGCTATTTCTTGGCTCTTTATTTGGGCATATTTATTCTACCAATAGTACATTCCTAATTTCTATATCTACATAGGACAATAAAATTATAACCCAGGTAGAACAAGGTTGCATACTTTATTCTTTTATAGAATTATTTCATATAATACAGTTTTTTTTGGACTTTAATCCTAGTTCCTATTTCTTGCTTTCCCACATGCACTTTAGACTAAAGATGTCATTAATGATATAATTTTGACATGTAAAACTTGGCTATCAGTTTAAGAATTGGTACTTCTGTTCCTTGAGTTTTCCAATTCATGAGTATTATATCTTTATTTTTGAGTTTTTTAAATCTGAAAATGCCTTAATTTTTCTTAGTTTTTGAAGAACATGCTCATTGGCTGATAATTCAGATCTGACAGTAGTGGCAAGTGTTTTCAGGTTCCTGATGAGAACATTGCCATTTCACATGTCCCCAGTAGATACTGCAGTGCCTTTACAGCTTAGTATTCGGTTTTCAGAAGTCAGATAGGATGGGTTTTGCCATGAGTTACTTAGATTTAGACTCTTTTGTTATTACTTGTTTTTGTTTTCTCAAAAAAAAAACCCTCTTTATTGAGGCTTATGATTTTAGAGGGATAGAGTCCATTGTGGCAGAGACAGCATGGCAACATGCAGGGAAAGTGTGGCAGGAAAAGCAAAGAAAGCGTGGCAACATGCAGGCATGGTGACATGCAGGGAAAACATGACAGGGCAGGAAGCTGGCTGGTCACGTTTCATTTGCATACAGGACACACAATACATACACCACATACCACACACACACACACACACATTCCACACACACATACCACACACACATACCACACACACACACACACACACACACACACATACCACACACACACACATATACCACACACACATACCATGTCACAAACTCACACCACACACACCACATATGCACACCATTGAGAGAGAGAGAGAGACAGAGAGACAGAGAGAGAGGAAATGGGAAATGGGGCTAGTGTGTAAAACCTTAAAGCCCTCCTCCAGTGATGTGCTTCTTTCAGTAAAACTCTGCCTCCCAACAGTGCACCATCTGGGGGACCAAGTGTTCAAATGCATGAGGCTATGGGGCATTTCCTCTGAAGCCATTGCATTCTATAACTACTCTTCTTAGGCTCATGGCAATCTCAAGATGAAAAATGCACTTAGTTCAACTTTAAGAGTCTGCATAGTCGTTAACAGTTTTAGCACTACTCAAAAGTTCAATGTGTCTCTTCTGAGACTCAGGGAAAGTTTTTGACTGTAACCTCCCTCCCTTTGTAAAGTCAAAAGCTAAATTCTACACTTCCAATACACAGTGGCACAGAATATAAATGCGCATTCCTGGAGGAACAGGGACACTGCAATGAGAATTTTGGTTTTTTTAAATACCCAGTTAAGTTGTGTGATTATGTTTTTGCTTTAATCCCAGGTATGGGATATGGAGCTGCTTCAGACTGCCCACAGCCACTAACTATGATTGGCTCCTGCTCTAGGAGGGGTGTGATTGATTTTTGACAGCTGAAATCAGTTTACATTTGGTTCTGGGGACTCTTATAAATGCCAGAGCCCCAAGGGGAGCCAGAGGTGCTCCAAAGAGGCGGCTGCTGCTCCGCCTCCTGTTGTGGTTTGTTGCTGTTTGTCAAGTGGTTGTACTCAAAGAGATGCATACAGGAAGTTGGACATCCTGTTGGCGAAGATCAAGTTTGCCCCTAGGAACTCGTTGGCCCTAATCAGCAGGAATTAGTCTAAAGAGATCTATGTCCCCTTTTCTCTCTAACCTTTTTTTCTCCTACCTAGTGAAGGTGGCGGGGGGGGGGGGGGGGGGGATGGAAGGGATTGGGGAGGGGAAGGGTGGTAGATACAAGAATCCAATAAGGTAACTAAAATACCCAGGTACAGGGAAAGTGAGGAAATATTGGGCCAAAGCAAAAACAAGACTAAGCAGTGTAACCCCGAATCCTTCAGCATCATGTCTGGTGTCTGGGTCTCCTCCAGCCTTGCTATCTGCAGCAAACATGTTTTTTTTTTTTTTTTTGGAGGGGGGATTGTTACTTCCCCTACACAGCTCTCCTTAGCGGATGTCTCACCATTCTGGACTCCCCAACATTTTAGAATCTCCGCTGTGTCTTGGGTTTCACCTTCATGGCTTTACACAGTGGCCTCTTAAGGCCTCCAGGCAGGGGCTCTGACCACAGTACGCATTTCTTGTCCTTTGAAGTCATGGAGGAAGAAGTTATGGCCCCTTCAATGTGGGGACCAGAAAAAGTTCCGAGGGAATACGTATTATTGGCACAAGGCCAGCCATATGAAGGACCCCAGTAACTAAGTCACGCCTACGGGAATGACAAGGCCTACCCTTGGTCCAAGTACAGAGGCTGACACTGTGTGCAGAGAGCATGAATCCACAGCGTCCCCCTCTCAGTTGACTGTAGCATGAAGAGTGCTCTCCTACAGAGATCGCTGTAGGATTAGCTAACCCTCCTCATTCAGTTGTCTGTCATAAATAAGCACGTGGCCCTGTTCAGCTGTGTGCAATAAATACACCCACACCACATTTGTCATATGTAATAAACATGCTGCATTTCCAGGCTGCTAGTGTGTCTCCATCAGAGCACGCGGCCCACATGGTACCAGCTTTTCTGTACACGCAATTGCTTGTTTTTTCTTCATTCTCCCTAGTCTAGTTAGGCCAGTCCTGAAGCCATTCAGGCCCAGACACTTCACTCTTGTGTCTTTTTCGCCTTGAAAACTGTACCAAGGGGATGACATTGCTAAGTTCTGCTGACAGCTTGAGCTTGATTCAGTTTCTCCTTGGACCACAGTCGCAGTAGCTGAAACTGGGGGCAGATTTCCCTGGGCAATCGCTTTCTAGGGGGCAGAAAAGACCTTAAGCTCATTCCTTTGCGAGGTGGAGCCCTCGCTGACTGAGGCCTTTCCCTCAGGGCCCCTTTCCTACGGATCTGTGAGACCCAGAGGCTTCTCTCAGTGGCACCGAGCTCTTATAATTACAGCCTTCTTTTCAGCACACAGCCTGACTGCAATCTTAAGCTTGCTGGTGCTACATTGTGCTCCAAGCTTCGCTTTTTAAAAGTTCCTTCCGCCCCAAGCTTCATTTTTAAAAATTCCTTCCGCCCCCACTTGTTGCCGCTTTTCATTGTAGACCAGCATGAGAGTAATGAGCATGCCTCGGCCTCAGTGTTATCTGGTCTTCACATGTCCCCTGTTGAAGAAATCAGTCCATTGCTTTTAAATTCAGCCTTGTACTGATTGTCAGGATGTAGTCTAAACATAGTACTATGCAAACAAAAACAAACAAACCTTTTCCCAGTGAGGTGGTTTGAATGAGAAACGGCTTCCATTGGAACTGTTTGGGAAGATGAGGAGGCGTGGCCTTGTTGGAGGAGGTGTGTCACTGGGGTGGGCCTTGAGGTTTTGAAAGCCCATGCCAGTCTGTCTCTCTCTGCCTGCAACTTAAGGACCAGATGTGAGCTCTCAGCCACTTCTCCAGCACCATGCCTGCCTGCCACTGTGTTCCCCACCACGATGTTCATGGACACCGAGACCCTAGCTTTCTTCTGAAACTTCATAAGCTGGACCTCACTTTTCATAGTTCTGTCAGGACCACTGATTGCTAAGCCTCGAAGGTATGGCCTGTTGAGCTCTCAGTGATGTTTCCAGCCCAAAGTTTCAAACTTTTCACAAAATGGTCACGTGATCAGGCTTGTCACAGCTCTCAGCCCTGCTTTCCTGATACGGACTTCTCTGTTAGCTGCTTTTCATTGCTGTGGTAAGACATCCTGAAAAAGGGGGTTTATTTGTGATTACAGCTCCAGAGGGACAGATTCCATCATGGCAAAAGCAGGAAAGCATAGCCGCAGAAAATCACAGGAAGTTGGGTGGTTACGCTTCATGCGTACACAGGAGGCTTGGTGGGTGATTATGCTATTTATTTATTTTTATTTTTGTCAAGTTTGGGAATTTCCAGTCCTCAAAAGAAATCCAATCTCATTATTGTCAAGTCCCCTCCTTGTCCCAATTCTTTTCCCAAAACTAGGAGTGTCCTATGGAAGAGCGACAGAATATGGCGAAAGCCAGGTATTTTGGGTCAGGCATTTTACAGCTCCTTTTACTTTCCTTTGGCTCTTATAGTCTTTGTCTCATCTTCTGCAGTGGTCCCCGAGCCTTAGAGAGCATGGTATAAATACGTTGTTTGGAACTGAGCAATCAAACTGTCACTTATTTTCAACCCCCAGAACAGCCATGAAATATCCGCATTTACCAACATTCACTGGAAAGAAAGTCTTCTCCAATTAAGTCTGAGAACAGAAACCGCTAATGAATACAAGCACATATGGCTAAAAGACAGTCTATGAGATGTAAATTTAGCTAAACAACACACTTAAGTCTCTACCCAGGACCTTCGTCCTCTGCCACCAAGAACTTTTGAATAGTTTTACAGCACTGGGCACAGATTGCCTCCTATGGAGTGAGTCTCCAGTCCAGCCAGAGAGCCAGTGGTCACCCCCATAGGAATCCATGTCACTATTACACAAGTGGGGCTCTCTGGCTTGGAAGGTGGCTATCAGAGTTCAAAGAGCTCTCAGCTGGGAAGACCACTCATGTCTTTCCCCAACCCAAGAGCCTGCATAGAGAACTTTTGAGCACCATGAAAGTTAGCTAGTTGGGAGGAAGGTTTCATCTTGATTTTCCCATCATGCAACCACAGAAGTAAGAGCTTCAGCAGTAAAGACCTTATTATCTAGTTTTAGTGGGCAACCAAGAAGAAGGACAAAAGTTTATATTGTTTTGGGTGGCTCTGGAACCTCCTATACCCGTACCTCATAAGATGCTGTTGTGTGCCTGGCGCTCGGGGGTGGAGGGAGGATTTGTTTAATAACCCACGGCTTCAAAAAGGAGCTTTTGTTAGCCATGTAGAGCATTTCCCTTTCAAGTCTCCTTAAAGGTTATAATTTTTAGCTTGCTTACAAGATAGTAGGTTTCCATATGGCCGTTCATGTCCTTTTCGCTTTGGCTAGCTCCCCCCACAAGCAACCGCACCCACGCACACGGACACACACACACGCACAATTAGAGATTCAAAGCTAGAGGCACATCTGAGGGAGAATGTACAGCTTTTGTCTTTCTGTGCCTGGGCTGCCTCACACTCTCTCTCTCTCTCTCTCTCTCTCTCTCTCTCTCTCTCTCTCTCTCTCTTTTTAAAGATTTGTTTATTTATTATGCATACAGGGTTCTGTCTGCATGTACACCTACACACCAGAAGGGGGCACCAGATCTTATTATAGATGGTTCTGAGCCACCATGTGGTTGCTGGGAATTGAACTCAGGACCTTTCGAAGAGCAGACAGTGCGCTTAACCTCTGAGCCGTCTCTCCAGCCCTCTCACTCTGTTTTTTCCATTTTCACCCACTCACCTGGGCATTTTATAATTTTGCTTTCCTTTACATGTGAATAAATCCCATTGTGTTATGTGCCATGTTTTCATCCTCCATTCATCAAACCATCACTCAATATGTTTTAGATGTTGCCTTTTGGATTTCTGGATTAGGGATCCTCAACCTGAATGAAGCTTGGGTTGTGTGAACTGAAAGGACAGCCCAGAGAATTTGCCTCAGTGATATTCCACAGGCACCCAGGGTTCTAGCCCGCCTGCCTCGATCCTCACTGCCTCATGACATGTACCATTAAAAGTCTTAGAAGTATTTACCAAAAGGAATAAGGACAAGAGAATTGGATTCACCTTCCCAGAAGTGAAATTCTCTACCACTAACTTAATAGGTGAAAAATCTGAATTTTCATTTTGAACTTTGAGAACAAAACTGTTTAATGTGTTTTATTTGTTGGTTTTTTTTTTAGTTGACTGCCACATCTTGTACCTATTTATATAAAGGCATTTAGGAGGGAGCTATTACATTTTTCACAAAAGAATTTGTTTTACCAATTAGTTATATATCTATATATATACATATAATTTTAATTTATATAAAATACTAACAAATTAAATAGATTAATTTTATCTTATTTAAACAAAGCAATTAAAATTAAATACTATTTATTTCATAAATATATTTAAATTATTGTACATTATTATAATTTATTCATTTACAAAGGATAGGACTTTGGACTAGTAAGATGGCTCAGTAGATAAAAATGCTTCCATGCAAGTTAGCTGACCTGATCTTACTACCTGGAGTCAGTGGTGGAAGGAGTGCCATAAGTTGTCTTCTGATTACCACACACATGCTGTAGCATGTACACATGTAGCATGATTATCACACACATGCACTCATGCCAACACAGTATGGCTTGAATGTACTCATCAAAATTCAAGCAGAATTTGTATTTCCAGGTGGGAGCAGGTATACTGTGGGAAGGTGATTGGGTCTCCAGGGTGCACTTATCCACTCATGATTAGTGGGTTATAACAGGAGCAGTTTTGTTAAAACAGAAGCTTCTTCCTGGCTAGCTGCTCAGTCTCACCATGCTATGCACTTCACACTGTGCCATGCAGCACTATGAAGAATCAGATGCCAGGTAGTTGCTGGTACCATGCTTCTGAACTTTTTATTTATGTGGTATTCAGTTATAACTGCAGAAAACTGACCAAGGAGTTCTTCTAAAAATCTGAGTCTGTAATTGACAAAGACAGAACAAGTCATTGAGGTGACAGGATGGTAGACATCTTTAATAAGGAAACCTCTGAAGATCTCCATTGGAAGATCACTTGATGATGATGATGGTGATGATGATGACAACCATGATGATGACAACAACACTGCTGCTGCCACCACTGCCACCAATGACGATGATGACAATGACAGTAGCAACCATGGCCATGTGTTTGGGAGAGATTGCCAATGACTCACCAAGAACAGTGGTCTCGAATAGGTGATAGAAGGCTGGTGCTGCTCAGAGGCCTCTGTACACACAGGGAGGAAGGGGATCAGAATGGCTACTATTTATTAAAAACCAGGCTCTGCCATGGGCTTCTTGGGTATACGGTACTGAAAATGGTCACATAACACAGGAGAGGGGAAGAATCTCCTAATACAATCTCTTCTGCATTCCATACTCTTCTTGGCCACCAAAAACTTAGATTTAGGTTGAACATATTTTTTAAAAAATGCAACATAGCATTCTCTTTTCTCTTTATGAATCCATGATAGACTTTCCTTTCCTTTTATACAATGAACATACATTTCATTTTTGTTTGTTGTTTGTTTGTTTTGAGACAGGGTTTCTTTTTCTTTTTCCTCCTTTATTAATTTATTCTTGTTACATCTCAATGGTTATCCCATCCCTTGTATCCTCCCATTCTTCCCTCCCTCCCAATTTCCCCTTATTCCCCTCCCCTCTGACTGTTCCTGAGGGGGATTACCGAGACAGGGTTTCTTTGTGGAGCCCTGGGTGTTCTGGAGTAGCCCAGGCTGGCCTCAAACACAGAAATCCACCTGCCTTTGTCTCAAAAGTTGCTTAGATTAAAGGTATGTGCCACCACTACTTGGCAATCATGCAATTGTTTTAAGGGTAGGAAATAAAAATATCTTTAGAAACACATTGGACCTTCATGAATTCACCAACCTAATATTAAGAGTTTGTTTTAGATATGTTCCTGATGAACAGAGGTATAGAAATGATGATTAGTTTATCAAACTTGCCAAAATTCACTAAAAGAATCTTCTAACCCTAAAAATTTAATCGCAGTATCTACCACAAAGGTGGTTGAATACATACTCAGTTTTATGTCTGCCTAATTTTTCTATGGGTCTATATCAGGCCTTTTAAATGAGACTATCTCAATTTCAGTTGAAGCATAAAGGTAACTGGTCTTTTGTTTGAGATAGAGATTCCCACACAGAAATGTCAAACTAGATGCACTAAAAGCATTGGGCAACTTTACAACCTTTAGGCCATATCATGGTTATTAAGAAGTTGATCTTAACCTAAGTCAGGATGGGGATCTGGGAGGATATGAGCCGGCCCATGGAGACTGAAGAGGACACCCTCTAACTAGACAAGATTCCTAGTGGAGGGAGGAGAACATCAACCCACACACAAAAACATCTACCCAAAATTCACCCTGTCTACAAGATGGGCAGGGATAAAGATAGAACAGAGATTGAGGCAACATCCAACCAAAGCCGGGCCCAACCTAAGACCCATGCCATGGAAGAGAGCCAACCTCTGACACTATTAATGATACTCTGCTATGCTTGCAGACAGGAGCCTAGCAGAGTTGTTTTCTGAGAGGCTGCACCATGCTGCGGTTCTGAACAGATGCTGAGGCTCACAGCCAAAAACTGGGCAAAGCATAGGGAGTCTAGTGGGAAAGTTGAGGAAAGGACAAAAGGACCCAGAGGTGATATGAGCTGCACAAGAAGACCAACAGAGCCAATTAACAAGGGCCCAGAGAGTCTTGTGGAGTCTGAAGCACCAACCAAGGACCATGAATGGACTGGACTTAGATCCTTAACATAGATGTAGTCGATGGGCAGCTCAGGCTTCATGTGCGTCTGTCTCTGACATGGACTCTGTTGCCTGATTTTTGATCACTTCCTCTGGCAGGACTGCCTTGTCAGGCCACATGGGAAGAGAATGAGATCAGTTCTTTGGGTTCTTAGTTTTATCAGTAAAAGAATTTAGAAACAGACCCAGGAGAAAGCTCAGGGACAATTATATCAGAGTTTGAGGGAAAACAATAGGACAGGCAAGCTGTAAATCTCATCAGCTGCCAGGAGGAGAAAGAGGAAGAGTTAAGATTCAGGAAAGCAAAGGTAGCATGTTCAGCGATGTGGATCGTCATGCACCTACTGGGTGGGAGGGGAGGGGCTTCAGCTGGAGAATAAGAAAGCCAGACTATCAGGGCCAGTAGGAACAGGCAAGAGATATGGACGTATACATAAAATCAATCTCATGAAAGCAAATGTGGCCCAAAGGTTCTGAGGCTCAGGAACAAACAATCAGCTTGGGTACCACCGTCTCTACTTTTCAGGAAGTTGAAGAACATGCAGGCAAGCTGCTTACTCATGACCTCACAGGTAGAAAGTAGCGAGTTCAACCCACATCTGGCGCAGCCTTTGACCTCCTTCCCCTCGCCTTGGCTCCCTGACCTTTACTGTTACTGAAAAGGTGACTGCGGACTATGACTAATGGGTGCGACTCGTTATCCCAGGAGGGTTTATGAGCTGAAAATGTAAAACTGCTGCTAGATGTGCTTTGACAAACTCAAGGGTGAAAGATTTGCAACAGTTTATGAGCACCAGGGGAATATCCAGTAATGCTTGTGAGTTCTGGTAATGGCTTTGTGTCAAATCAGCTCCCCCTGTAGCTCGAAGCATGCCCTCTTGGGTGTGGGGAGAACTCTGTCCTGTTTGACACAGCCCAGGTGGGAGCTAGGTGCTAGAATGCCGGTTAATGCCTGGTGTGTGCCAGCTGACTTATACATATTACCTCAGTCTTCTCTAAAGTTCTGGGAGGTTAATGTTACTACATAAATTTGTTGGGCAAGAAAGCAGCTCTGAGAACGTGCCAAGGCTACCCAGCTTAGAGGTGGTGGGGGCGGGGTTTCAGTTTCTTACATCTGTTCTGTTCCGATTCTTATGTCCTTGCAAGGATGTAGAATGCTTAGATTTTGGGTTGTGTTATACAGTTTGAGACATTGTCTTTTCCCCCACCCCCCACCCCACCTCATTTCCTGTGAGTTCTGTGAAAAGATGAGGAGGGAAGGCAAAATCAGGGGAATTGCCGAGACACTGTTTTGCCTTCTCTTCTAAGGTTATACATTTTGGGAATTTGTTTATCTTGGGGTGTGTGGACACCAGGCTCCAGACTATGACTAGAGAGGAGCATGGAGTCACGTAGGTGGGACAGGGAGAGAGAGAGGCACCGGCTGGTACTCAGATATAGAAAATGGTATCGGTGTCAAATCTCAGGGGGAAAAAAGTGGGGCAGAGGGGTCCAGTCAGTCTTGTGAGCATCCAGTTCAGAGAGTCCGAGAGGGCAGAAGGGAGCGGCTGCCGGGCATCTGCAGTCATAGGAGAGAAGAGTGACAGGTCGCAGTCACGGGATGTGCCAGGATGGCTCCCCGCATCAGGACATCTTAGCAGCTGTGAGTTTAGTACCTCTGAGGTGCAGCATGTGACCTGCTGCCTGTTCAAGGAAGAGCTTACCTTATGGAAGAGATGTGAGGTGTTTGTTTAAATTAAAAAAAGAAAACACGTGCATGGATATTTTGCCTGTGAATATGTCTGTGCCCCACACATGTCCTCAGTGCCTCTGGAGGCCAAAAGAAGGTGTCAGATCCTTTGAAACTGGAGGTACAGATGGTTGTGAGCTGTCATGTGGGTGCTGGTAATTCAGTCTTCTGAAAGGGCAGCTAGCTAGGGCTTTGACCACTAAGCCATCTCCCCAGCCCTGTGACTTTTCTTATCTGTCCTTGTGTGAATGTGGGTAAGGATCTATCCCACTCCACTATAGATTCAAGATATAGATTCAACAGCCTTGGCTTACAGTTTACTGAAACTGAAAGTAAGAGGTAAAGTTATCTAGATTTTAGACTCAATCTAGTTTATTCAAAGTACATTTATTAAAAAGGAATTTAAAGACAAAAAGTGGTTTGTCTTCATCCATTCTTCTGTTGTTATGCATCAACATAAGTATATCTAAAGTTTAGCTCAAGTAATTAATTTTCAATATTAGTGTGCATGTATCACAGCCTTTCCATTATGGAATCTCTCCCAAATTACTGAGTTTTGTCCTATCTCCAGAAGAAGCCACATCATATGCTAAGGACCTGGGGAGAAATGTGAGTGGATGGTGCTGACCGTCATGAATGTTTATGTAAGTCATATAATCATCTCATACACTTCATTTGGTAAGTAAATATTTATGAAACAAGCAAACAAAAAAGGGACCCAATAGGAGGAAACAGGAAATATTGATAGAGAAAGGACCTAGTTGTAGGAAATAGAAAGCAAGCTTGGAAAAGAAACCTCAGACTGTGTCTTTGTCAGTTTGGAATGCTGTCACAAAGCACCACAGGCTGAGCTGCTCATAACTACAGAAGGTTCTCACTGCCTGGAGACAGAAGTGTAAGATCACAATACCGCATGGCTCCGTGATGAGTTTTCCTGGTTTACTCTTTGTTGTACCTTCACATGACAAAAAGAAGATAAGAGAGTCCCGTGGGCCCTAGTGTAAGGACATGAATCTTATTCATGAGGACTCCAGCCTCCTGACCCAAGTGACTTCCTGAAGATCCCACCATCATACCAGCACAATAGTACATGGAGGTTAGGATTTCAGCACAAGAATGCAAGAAGCTGGTGGGGGGGGCAGAGGAAGGGGGGTGGCAGGGAGTGGGCACAAAAATTTAGTACCTTGCACTAGCTAGCTGTTTTTAAATTTATCCCAAGCTTGTTCTGAGTTTCCCAACAACCTAAGTAAAGAAAGAAATGTTAAGATTGAAGGCTGGTCTTTTCACCTTGACCAAACCTGGGATCACCTGGGCGGGGACTCTCAGTGAGGAGCTGTCTAGATCAGGTTGGCCCATGGTACATCTGTTGGGGGAGACTGCCCCCTGTGGGCAGCACCATTCCCTAGGCAGGGGCTCTTGGGCTGTATGAGTGGAGATGCTGAGCTGAGCTCTAGCATGAGTTCGTTAATTGCTTTCTTGCTGCTTCTTTATGTACACAATGTGTCCAGCCGGCCAGAGGCTCTGCCGCTGTGGTTTTCCAGCAATGATGGACAGTGACCTGGAGCACTGAGCTAAAATAAATCCCTTTATCCCTAAGTTATCTTTGTCAGGGAAGACAACCAGAACTCTCACAGTCTGATGGAAGGAAGGAAGAAGACTCCTAACTCTGAATCGTAGCTCAGCCTATGACTCTCTACTTTTGGAATATCAAACGCCATATAATTTTTTGAGAAGATTCTATGCCAAGGAAGCTGATGCAGCTAGGCATTTCAATTATTCATAAAGGAAAGTTTACAGACAGCCATTTCTGTATTTATTTCAGTGTAATACAATACCATGTCATTTTATTGACTGAATGAATTATTAATTAGAAGTAAAAATCAATTTAATGATTTGAATTTTATAAATAAGCAAAAAATTGAATTAACAAAATAAAACCATGTACAGCAATCCAATGGGAAATGTGTCCACGGTTTAAAACTCAAAGCTCAAAGTTACCTTTTTAACAGTTTTCCATTGGTTAGAGGGATCCCTTGTGGACATCAAAGTCCACAGCTGAGGCTCCTCATATACAACAGTGTTGTGTTTGCATTAACTTATGAGCATCCTCTGGTACTTCCAGTCAGGGTTTCCAATCTTTTGGCTTCTCTTGACTCACACCAAAGCTACACAAACACCAACAAAGACTGATACATTGGTATCTGGTTCAGTGGAAGTTGATACAGTTCTCAGTGGTTCTCAATGTGTCAATGAGGCATCTTGTTTCTAACCTTACCCTTATTGTGCGCATCTAAGAAACAGCTGTTGACCAGGCTGTGAAGACAGCTTGATGGGCCAAGGTTCTTTCCGTCAAGCTTATGGTCTGTGTTTCATTCCAGGATCGCACATGATGGGAGGAGAGATCTGACTTCAGCAAGTTGCCCTCTGATGTTCACTCTTGAGCTGGGGCAGGTGCGCGTCCACAAGCATGCAGACAAACAAATAAGCTGTTAGAAATCGAAAAAATATTTGCTCACAGATACAAGTGATGACAAAGAAGGTGAACAGGGGTAGATGCAATTGTGAATCTAGAGATATCCCCACTGTGCCCTACCCCGCCCCTGGAAGACAGGTCTGTAAAAGATATAATCTTTGGACCACAGGTATGTAGCAACTTCCACAGCTCTATTTTCCTGTGGCACGTAATAGCAGCCACAGTAACTGGAAACTGGAAACTGGCTGAGGATGGTGCACTCATGTTCTCTGGCTGATCATGGTGGCGAGAGTTGTAAACTAAGGTCTAAAACTTCAGTGGAAGGGGAAGTAATGGGAATGTGCTGGGTGAATCCCCTGCATTAGTTTCTGTTTCTGTGACAAAACACCATGATCAGGGAAACTTAAGGAAGGGAGGGTTTGGTTTATGGTTCCAGAGACATAGAAGTCCATGGTGAGGGGCACAGCAATAGGGAGCAGGCATGGTGGCAGGGACAGGAAAAGGAAACCCGCATCTTTAATGGCAAGCTTAAAACACAGAGCAAAACAGTGTCATACTTCTTCTAGGATGTACTACCTGCCCATGCAATGCCACCAACCATGGACCAATCGTTCAAATGACCAAGAGTAGGCCATTCAAACAACCACATTCCCTAACGGTGGTAATTGGTATGTGAGGAAAAGCTCAGACCTGGTATGTTATCCACACTCCACACTTTCCAGATTTGACTCTATTTGTCCCTCTAGGGCCCTGTGCACCTCCACATGGACACAGAAGCCCACGGGACTATTCTGCTTCTTCTTCCATTGAGTGGCCACTCCTTGGATGGTGTTTGTGTCCAGTGCATGGCACAGGAGCATGCCACCTTGTACAGAACTAGGCAAGAGATGCCAGTGGTCCAGGAAATGGACTTGGGCTGTCCAGTCAGGAGTCCCAGGTCATAATACCCAGAGCACAAGACAGACAGAAGCAGAAAGAAGTGTGAGCCAGGCTATCATGCAAACTCCCTACCATGGGGAGGCCTGTGACCAGAAGACAGCTGTGTAGGTCCTCTAAGGTATGTGGCTTGCAGGAAGGTCTCTTTTGCCTGGGTCTGAGACTCTTCTATGCAAAGTGCATGCATGAAAAATGGCACCCACTAATGTAATGTAATATAATGTAACGTAATGCAATGCAATGTAATGGTCACACATACCACTCTGCATGTGGAAATCAAATAAACACAAGAGCCAGATCATACATGCATCTGCCACATGTTAAGAGCTGCAAAACACATGTGGCTCGTGGTGTCTGCATGGACAGCTTAGGTGCAGGGCACTTGTGTTGTCACAGGTGTCTAATGGAACAACTCAGCCCCAAAGGCCCCAGGGAGGCCTAGGGTATGAAATAGGGGCCAGGGGATGAAATGTAAATCCAAATCTGTCTGACTCTGAGTTCTGTGTTTGTGTGACTTCCCTGACTTTGAGAGAGAGAGAGAGAGAGAGAGAGAGAGAGAGAGAGAGAGAGAGAGAGAGAGAACTTAGTTCCCACCCTGTCTTTAAATCTAGAAAATAGGAATAGATGTCCTCAAAGAGCTGCGCTAGGGGTTAATGAGGCTGTGTCAGCTAACTCCACAACAGAGTAAAATGTTGTTCTGAGTAACTTTTGTTTCCGTCCTCAGCCTCTGCGGGCTTGGGAGGGAGGGGGTGGGGGCTGGAGAATGGGGGGGGGGGGTAAGATGAACACACGCTTTCTTCTTCAAATACTGCAAATCAGAGGAAAATGGCTTGAAAGCAGATGAAAGCCTCTCCCTGCTTAACATCAGCCCTTAGATACCGAAATCGGAGAGCCGGAAATTCTGAGGCCTGATACCAAGGATTAGCTAATTAGACTCCAAAGCCAATATTTTCTGCTTCAAAGATAAAAGTGATTTCAGCTGCAATGGGGACTTTTCCCCTAAAGACGTGGGGAGTATATTCATCTTCTGGTTATTTATAACTAAGAGAGATGATGGTGGGATAGGTGAGGGAGGAGGGGGTGGGGGAGGGTGGGTGGAGTGGGTGGATATGGATGGGGGTATGGGACGAGGATGTGAGTGGAAGTGGGTGGGGGATGGGGTGTGGGATGGCGGTGTGGGTGTGGGTGGGAGTGGGTGAGTGGTGGTGAGAATTGGGGGGATATAGGTGGGGAGTAAATGAGGGTGGGGCAGGGGATGTGGGGTGGGTGTGAGTATGGGGGGTATGGGTGATGTGTATGTGGGGGTTGGGGTGTGTGAGAGTCGGGGAAAATGGGTGGGGAATGGGTGAGGGTGGAGGTAGGGTAGATGTGGGGTGGGGTGGATGTGGGGTGCATGTGGAGTAGGGTGGATATGGGGTAGGTGTGAGTGTGGGTGTGAGTGTGGGTGTGAGTGCTGGTCAGTGATTTCACTCGTGCCCTGTGACCTTCAAGACCCTTTCATCTCTGAGGCTGCTGCTCCTCTCTGGGGAGAGAAGGCTGAATCTCCTGAAGATGGTACAGGCTTTTGGCTTCTGATGATATGAGATTCTGTGAAAACGTGGAGCCATCTTTTGAAAAACACAAATTAAAAAAAAAAATGACAGTAGCTTGTTTTGCCTCTGCAATCCACAGGACTTCAGTGTGTCTGGGACAGGGGTTTTGTGGCATTTGTCATTTAAGGTACAAGAAGAATCCCCTCTTTCCTTTTCTTTCCCTCCCTTTCTCCTTCATTTCTTTTTAAAATAAATTTTAAAATTTAAAATGTTTTTATACAGTATATTTTGATCATGTTTTCCCCTTCCACAGTTCCTTCCAGATATCCCCTATCCCCTACCCAATACCCCTTCAAAAACCAAGGGCAATAAAAGAAAATCAAAACAAACAAAATTCAGTAAGAAACAAAGGTGCCAAAACAGAAGAAGACGACAAAACAAAAAGCCTCTTATACACACACACACACACACACACACACACACACACACACACACACACCACACACACACACTGGAGTTTGTTTTGTTTTGGCCAATGGTTCCTGGGCATCCGGCCTGCCCTGAAGTGTGTTGGTATTACCCAATGACTCTCCATTAGATAAGACCGAGATCCCCTTTCCCAGTAGTCATCAATTGCAATAGCTCTTTGATTAGGCGTGTGACTTCGCATCTATATCTTTCAGCTACAAACCATGCAACTGTTCTCTTTCTGTTTACTCTCAGGCTGCCACAGATGGAAAGCCAGACTGACCACGAAATAACATTCTTTCTTCTAGACTAAAAGGGAAGGTGAGATTCCCTCATGGCTGGAATCACACGTTAAGCGTCATTTACTCACCTGTGCCTTGACTGAATCAACAGATGTTCCCTGAGCTTGAGTAGCGTCTCTCTCAGGCAGTGGTCCAGGTTCAGGAAATGCAGCTGGGAGTCCATGGACAGAGCTCTTGCTCCCGGTGTGCACACACTAAGCAGGGAAGGTGGTCTTCAGCACACCACACTCCAGCACGCAGTGTGCACTTCAGAAATGATTAAATCAGAGATGAGCGGTATAGGACATGGAGGTGCGTTAAATCAGGTGACCTGGGGATTTCTTTTAGGAGACTGACACCCAAGCAGATGTCTTCATGAAACCAGGATGTGAGCCCGATGAGGACCTTGCATAAGGACTCGCAATATTAAGATTGTGTGATGGGGGAAAAGGCTTTCTTCCCATGGTGAGCAGGCAAAGAGGACCAAAGCAGATGCAAGGCCAAAGGGAGGGAAGGGCTAACTGGATCCAGAGACACCGACCCACACCTGTGAGCTGCATGGCTGGGGTTTTGAGTAGCTTTCCTGGAATACAGCCATACACATTCACTTACTAGTGTCTCTCGCTGCTTTCACACTGTAGCAGGAGGCACGTGGGAACAGACTCTAACAGCTGGCAAAGGCTGGATATTTATATTAGACCTTTACCAGGCAAAATTTTCCTCTCTGTTCTTTCTTATTATTTGACTGGATTGGCTTGTTTTAAAACCTTTTGTTTTTGACCTTGCAGTGGCATTATGTTATCTCATAGAACAGAATACATCTTCCCTTGTGCAATGTGGTCTTCTTTGTGTTTTAAATGAGAGCGTTAATTCTGAGGCAGCTCAGGAGGCGAACACCTGTTAATCCCAGCATTCTTGAGACTGAGACAAAATGTTTGTGAATTTGAGGCCAGCCTGAGCTGTATAAAGACGTCCCATCCGTCTACTCTAGTTTAATCTTTTTTTTAAAATAGAACATGATTATTTCTATTTTTGAACACATAACTACTGTGTTGTGTCTTGCTTTCTATTTTATCCAACCCTTCCCTCCTCCCTCCCTCTCCTCTCTTTCTTCCTTTCTTGAGACAAGATTTTGCTATAAGGCTAAAGCTGGTCTAGAATTTATATTTAGCCTACACCAGCCTTTATTTTATTTATGGACAAGATTTTGTTATGCAGCCTTGGCTGATCTGGATGTCATATACACCAGGCTGGCCTTGAACTCAGAAGTCAGCCTGCCTGTGCCTCCAGAGTGCTGAGATCAAAGGAATGTGCCACTATGCCTGGCCCACAGATTGGCTTTTAAGTCATAATGTTCTCACTTTAGCCTCATCAGCTTTGGGATAACAGGTGAACTCCATTCACTTATTATTAGTTTTAGATGTATGCCACTTATTTGTAATGAATACATTTCCATATTACCATTTTTCTCTTTCAACCCACATCAATAAAATCTGTATATGACCTGACTTTGTAATTTTTCTTCCTGGCTCAATGATGTAATATCCAGCCAAGAGTTTCTAAGATGTAATTGTTTTCCTATTGACTTCTTTGTCAGTTTAGCCCTCTGTACCTTAAATTTAAACACTTTGCCAGCTTAGGCAGTCGCTGAGAATGTTTGCTGTCACCAAGTCATGCTCAGGCTTCCTGAATTGATCTCCGTGGAGTGTGGCCTCTTCCACTGTGGTCCAGCATTGCTCAGGGGTACATGGTACACCCGCCTCCATCTTTAGCCATCACTCTGAAGATTTTCTTCATGCTGCTTCCATTTCCTGGTCCCTGCCTTCTTGTTTCTCCGCTTGCCATGCCTTTCAGGCACAGCCCACTTTCAACCAGTCTCCTCAGAAAGGGGGCACGGTGGTGCTGAAAATATCCTAAATCTATATTCCTGCCTCATTAGCAACTTGGCTGTCTCCAGAATCCTCCACAGAATTTTTTTCCCTTCAGAATGCTAAGGTGCTTACTATTGCTTCCTAACTTGCACACAGCAATCCAAAGCAACTCTTACACCAGATGTCTTAGATGTGACAATTTTCTCCTAGATGTGATTTCCCCTGCCAGTGCTCTGATATCTCACAATTCTTTGCATTGGTGTTAGGCTATTTTCATCCACTGTGCTGGCTTTGGGATGGGTTCTTTCCATTTGTACTCTCCTGTCTATCTGGGGATTTTTCTAAAGTATATTTTAATGATAATCTTTCTTCTACTTTCTCTTTATTTCTTTTCATCATTTGAATATTGGGTTCTGGGTCTCTTATTTATTTCCCTTTTTTTAAATGGGGGACAGGCTTTCCTCAATGCTATCTGCTGATCCTACTGAGTTGATCATTTCTGTTTTCCCCCAAAGTTTAAAAAATTGTTTGATGTATTGTCTTTTTTCATACATGTAAATAACACATTCTGCTGACAGCACAGCACCCTCTCCTACCCCTCTTCATCAAGTCCTCACCCTCTCCCATCTTATGTTTTTTTGTTTTGGGATCCATTGAGTTGAGCCTGCACAGCCTACATGGGTGTGGGTGTGGAGCTATCCACTGGAGCATGGATAACTTACTCACCAGTGCCTATCTCACTGAAGGCACCATTCATAATGGTTGTCTAGGGAGGATATGGGACCCATAAGCCATTTTCCCATCCATGCCTGAATGCCGGTGGACTCTACCTTAGATAGGTTCTGTATAGGTAACCATGGATGCTGTTAGCTCATGAGTGGATAGCTACACTATGCCTAGAAGACAGCACTTCATGGCCATCTCTTCATGCCTAAGATTTTACATTCACTCTACCCTCTCATCTTTGATGATCGTTGAATCTTGGAAAAAGGTCTTATGGTTATTTATTGAGTTCTTAGCATTTAGTAGTCATTTATTCTCAGCGTTTTGACCAGTCATGAGTTCTCACACTAACTTCTGACAAGGCTGAGGGCAGCTCTAATCTGTGAACACAAACATAAGTATGTAGGGGATAGCTTAACAACATGCCCATGTTTCAAAACAGAAATAGTAGGATCCCTGTTAGGATCAATGATCTCTGCAGCAGCCCATGGAATTTTTTCTGTAATAGATTATTTATTTTGGCACAAAGGAAGTCTGAGTAAAAATAGAGAAACTATGGACCTTTGACCAGATCAGTAATACCAGGAATGAACCTCTTCCTGCTGAGTAGGCTTCAGATCCAACCAGAATGTAGCTATGTCACACATGCCGCTATAGCATTGCAGCACCTCTTGCATGGCAGAATGGTATTGCAGTATGTAACATCTATAGCTGCGTTAAGACCCTGGCCTTGTCCTCAGTGACCTTCATAACAACTTCCCTACCATGGAAGCTATCCAGCAAGAGAAATCTTCCAGCTCAGTTACAGCGTGATTTCTCTATATCCTTCATCCAAAGTGTATGGTGTCTTCAACAATAGCATCTTACTGTCTGGTTCTGGTGGGCCACCAACATCAATGTCAAAAATCCATATTGTTTTGGGGGGGGACTTTGGGGATTCCCTGCACAACAACCTGTAGGTTAGCATACCATACCTGGCATTGGATATTTTTTTTTAATAACTCATGACTTATGGGTTCAGATTTACCCATTCTATCTATGCAGGGTAGATAACTAAAAAGAGAAATATCTGAATTAAATGACAACCTAGATCAATTGCACCTAGTATGCATCTATAGAACATTCCATCCAAATATTGCAGAACACTCATTTTTTTTTCCACAGTAGCCCATGGAACTTTCTCTAAAATAGATAATTTATTTCAACACAAAGGAAGTCTTAGTAAAAGTAGAGAAACTGAAATAATTCCTTGTGTTCTATCTGATCACAATGGAACAAGACTATAAATCAATAACAAGAGAAACTCCAGAATATACACAAACTCATGGAGGTTGAACAACACACTATTGAACAATGAGCAATCCTTGATAAAATCCAGAAGGAAATAAAAGCATTCCTGGAATTGAATGAAGAAGAAAACATAGCATACCAAAGATTAGGAATACAAAGAAAGCAGTTCTAAGAGAAGATTATAGGTCTAAGTTCTTACATCAGGAAACCACAGAGATCTCAGGTAAACAACTTAATGATGTACCCAGTGCTTTGGGAAAAGAAGAAAAATCTAGATCCCAAGTCAACAGAAGTAAAAACACCATTAAGAGCAGAACAAAAATTAATAAAAGAGAAATGAAAAGAATACAAAGAATTGCTGCAACAAGGAATTGGTTCTTTAAGGATAAAGAAGACTGACAAGTCTTTAATCAAAATAACTAAAAGAAAGAGAAGAGCCAAAGTAATAAAATCAGAGATAAAATGGGTGGGATTACAGCAGATTCTAGCAAAGATCCAAACATTAACAATAACCAAACTGTTACCTGCAACTGTAAGATGAAATAAATCCTTTACTCTCCCAAGTTGTTTTTGGTCAGTATTTTTGTTACAGTAACAGAAAGCAAACAGAAATGTTGTTTGGTGAAAGATGTTTGTTACCGACCCCTCCCTCCCTCATGATATTGTGTGTTCCGAAGTGACAACTTTATAAGAAATGTCCCCACAGGACGCAGGTGGAAGCTATCTATACATATAAATGGTCCTTCGGCACTGGGCAAGATAGAAAAGATTGTGTTTTGTCTTCTGATTTGCCTTATGCTTTTAGATATGATGAACATGTTAGCCCTAGGAAACGAAACGTGCTTCAAAACCCAATCTCTCTCAAAAGCCGGCATTTCTTTGGCATGTCAGCAAGATGCAAAATCCTTAGCCTTTATAAACAAAGCCCTTGATGCCTGGAGCGAGGAAAATGCTGTGCAGTCATGACATCTGTGATGAGATTATTTCCCGTATCACCAAGGCTCTGACGTGTGTTATCTCAGTTCTCCAGAGCCACAGAGGCCGGCCTTCCGGCCTCTGCAGCAGGCATCAGACACTGTGATGATGTGGCACTGTCTTTTCTGTCTTGACTGCCTTAATTTTTAAGCATTAGGTATAGTGTTTTAGAGAAACAAGACTTCCCCCTTTAAGACTCTTTAACCCCATTTAAATGTTTCTCTGAAGGGATCGATGAACATGAAAATGGCCAGGGATAGTGTTTGAGGAGCCACCACGCACATCTAGCAAGGACCAGCCCCAGGGGTCACCCATAGCCCCTAGAATCCCAGACCAGCCCCAGGGGTCACCCATAGCCCCTAGAATCCCAGAAGAAGGGTCTGGGAGGGGGTGAGGAGGAGAATCAATCACCTATTTCACAATTTATTCTGTTTCCTCCCCCCCCCCCCAAAAAAAAGACCAACATCCAGGTAAGGACAACAAAGCATGGAAAATGGAGTTCTAAGGAAACAGTATAGGCACGACCACCAATGTTCTCCTCTGTATACGATCTTTGCTTTGCAAGGCCCTTTGCCACTGACACACTACACCCACGACTCCATCACCTTTAATGAAATCCAAACACATTTGTAAGGCCCTGGCCTCACCTTACTATAGCGTTCTGCTAGGACTTTAGGCTTGTCTCACCTGCTGGTGCAGGTTCCTGCAGTGCAACCTTCCAGACTTCTGAGCTTATCTGGAGGCACCACACCGTCCATCCTGGGCCAGGCTGCACTCTGGCTACAGTTCTTTTTCCTTCTGCCTGGGGAATTATCTTCCAGCTCTCGCTCAATGTCCCCTCCCCTGGAAAGCCTGTTTGCGCTCACAAGCTGATGGAGTTCCTCCTTCCTTAGGGATCTTTTTTTGTTGTTATAATAAAAAGCCTGAGACTAGATAATATGCTAAGAACACAAGTTTGATTGGCTGGAAAGTTCATCTCTTTAGGGCCCAGCGCCACCCCATTGTGTAATAGAAGGCACCACATGGTGAGGCAGGGCCAGCTTCCTACCTTGGGAATTCCTCCTTTTAGAATTCACCTACCAATGCTATCACAGAAGCCCGAACCTCAAGACATCACCTAGCCCTAATCACCTGCCAAAGACTCTGTCTCCAGTTACCGTGAACGTTAGAGGAATTTGAAGATTACGTTTTCGGCACGTGAAATTTTGAGAGACTCATTCAAACCCCAAGATTCCACAGCACTTTGTGTGCCAGACATTGAGCTTTGTGATGCCTATTCTTGGTGTCACCTTGACTACATCTGGAATTAGATAAAGGCTGGGTTTACCTGTATAAGACTGTTTTTCTTATATAAATCATTTGAAGTAAGAAGACCCAACTTTAATATGGGCCACACTTTCTAACGCCAGCTGTGCAAAGGACGTGGAAGAAGGAAGCTCTTGCTCTTTGTCTGTTGGCTCTCACTCTTGCTAGCAAGGCCATCCTTTGACTGGCATTGAAGCCTACCTCTTCAGGATTCCAGCACAGACTGAAGAGCAGGTGAGTGGACTGAGCGACTACTGGATTTTTGGATCTTCCATTGGGTTGGTAGATAGCCATTGTTGGACTAGCTGGATGACAACCTGTAAACCATTATAATACACTCCCTAACACACACACACACACACACACACACACACTCACTCACAGCTGAGCCAATAATAATGTTAAAATGAGAGTTTTAAAGAGCTGGAATACATCACAAGATGCATAGGAAATTCAGGGTGAAGATAGAGAAGGAGAAAAATTCTTCTCAATATAGAAAATCTCCCAAAGCAAAGTCAGGAAAATTCCTGTTTTGGGAGTGTGTAAAGCAAAATCTATCTGGAGAAGTGACAAGGCCTTAGTGGTAGGAAGACCCAAGACACGTCAAAAGCACTTGGAATCATGGTGCTTGCGGTGCCAGGAACTTGAAGGCACAGCTTCTTTCTGCATCCGCTCTGGGTGAATGGCACAGGCTGGACCTCTGTCTCCAGCAGGAGGGTCACATTTTACAAATTCCAGTCAATGAGCACGGACAGCAGAAGAACTGGAGCAGGATGTGTGTCCAGTGACAAATGCCACTTTCTTAAAGAATGTCTTCCATCAGCGGTGCTGGACACAGACGTCTGCGTCTTGTCACATCACTTCCCAAGGGGCCTTGGAGTCAGGCAAAATGTTCCAAAGGAATGGGCCCTCATTTGTCATAAGTATGAATAATCCATGGGAAGCCCTAGGCACTGTTAGGATTTCTATTCTGAGCGTACACACACACACACACACACACACACACACACACACACACACACACACACCACAGTGTAGCTCCCCCACCCTCCATTTGATTTTAGAAGATTGTAGCTCACTCACCACACACATTCCTCTGTAAGTGCTGGCAGCATAGAAAAGGCATGGCAGCGGCTGTGGAGGATTTCCTCATGGGTAAAATAGACAAGAGCACAAGCAAGTTACCCAGGTATTGGTCACCACTCCCTTAGTGTGCCCTCAAGGGCCAAGAAGACTGACACTCTTCTTCCAGCTTTGGAGATGAGAAAACAGATCAGAGGATAAAATGATGTGTTCAAAGCCAGCATCCTGTGTGTGTCTGACCTGAGTGAGACCTGACTTGCTGAGTGAGCTACCTGTGACAAAACTAGGCACAAACTCCACGTGCCTAAACAGCGTAAGTGTCCCAGCTTAACAGCTCTGAACACCAGAAGTCCAAGACTCAGGAATTGACTGCACTGGTTCCTTGTGAAGTCTGCCTCTTTGCCTTGTAGATGGCTATCTTCCCTGTGGGGCCCTGAGTGGCCCTGGTGGTGCTTTGGATGTCTACCCATGAGCCCTCTTCCTTTTTCTGTGCAGTCCTGGGGATTGATACATTTCCTCTTCCTGTGATACCGATTGAATCGTGATAGGCTGCATGCTCATGGGCTTTTTTTCTTAATTCCCTCTTACTCTCCAAATGCAGTTGCATTCTTGGGTACAGTGGCTGGAAGCTGGGGGGAGGAGAACTTGGGGTGGGAGGCAAAATACTCCCCATAATATCCAGTATGCACTTATTTTCCCGCAAAGGTATTTTTTTACTCTGCCTTGTTCAGAATTTAAACACTTTGGATTCCAAACCCAGACACTTAATGATGACAACTTGCCCCAGGCAACTGAGACAAGCCAGTGCATTTACAGTAAAGAAAGTAGAAGAGACCATGGATACACACTGAGCCGTTTCTGCCCAGGTTTGATCAAACTGGAACAAGCCCCCCCCCCCCCATCTCTGGCTCCGAAGACTGTCTAGCCCCAGGCCTTGCTCAGTTTCCACACTCTTGCAGGAAGCACCGTGATAATAGATTTCTGCACGCACATGGCTTTTTTCTTTATCTTCTAGTATCACAGAAGTTCAGATGGTCTAAACTGGCCTTGTTGAAATTTCAAGGTGGCTGGCAGAAAATGGGTCTGGTTGAAGCCACCTCTTCCTAGTTCCAAATCATCCTGAGCAGGTGGACTGGTGTTTACCTGCTTCTCCATGTTGATCCTCACCTCTCTACCCACTACAGGTGAGAGCTCTTATGCCTATGCTGTAAGATCCAATGCATTTGGCATCCTCATGTCTCTGTGGCTCTTCTCTCTGTATCGCATACCTCTTCAGTTGATCTTCAGAGTCAGGAAAGAGTTAGTTCAAGAAATCTTTGAGAAGTTGCCCTGATCTCACCCAGAGCGTCAAGTGACTATAAATGAAGATGTAGGTTCACTTGCAGCAACAGAGAGTCGAATTCTAGTGCTATACTTCAATATAGCCATGTTACTGATTCAGGGGATTGGTCCCTGTGGGTGTTAGAATCAATGGATACTGAAGTTCCCTCATAAAATTGGTGAAGTTTTTGCACATAACCTAAGGTCATCCTCCTGTGTGTCACACCATCTTTATATTATATGTCACATCCACTATGGTGTGATCACTGTAAATAGCTGTTGTACTTTATTGAGAAGTAATGGCAAGGAAGAGCTACCCACGTTTTTTTTTTTTCAAATATTTTGGATGCTCAGTTGCTTCAGTTCGCAGCTGTAGAATTCATGGGTGTGGAGGCCTGGCTGGAGTTCCTTTTCCAGGCAGAACCTGAGCTAGGAAGTGGTTCTGGTGGATGTTGTCCCAGTGTTCCGGCTTCTTCGTTGTTGCTTTGTCATCCTTAGTGCACCAATTCTGTTCCTGTGCTTCAGAATATGGCTTGCCATCGTGTTCCCAATTCAGCCACTTAGAAATGGGAAAAGGAAAGCAAGGTAACATTTGGGTTTTTTTTTAATCCCTAAGGAAACAAATTGACAAGTGTACATATTCTTTTAGATTATTTCCCAGGAGTCAGGGTTACTCACAGTCGGTCACTGCTAGTTACTGGGAGAGGGAAACTGCAGGCACTGAAGAGAGATGGCTCATCAAAAAAAAAAATTACTCATTATCACGGAGGTGGCTGCATTCCAGAGATGCAGGGATGCTTCAACATAAGTGAAGTAATAAACGTTATCAGGCACAGTGATTCAAAAACAGAACCTACAGGATCATCTCATCAGTCATAGAACAATGTCAGAACAGTTAAGATTTGTGGGGCCCATTTCAAATGAACTAAATATATTCCATGTTATGATATGGTCATGAGACTTTAAGGACCATAGGTAGAATTTTATGTCAAAAAAGATGTGTGTAGGTGTCAAATGGGCAAGGGGGGGGGATGGGACTTGTGGTAGCTAATACTGCTTGTCGAGTTGGATGGATTTGGAATCACCTGGTGAACACATTTCTGATCATGTGTTCAGATGCCTCAGGGAGGCTTAAGTGAGTTTAAAAGACCCACCCTGAATGCAGGCAGCACCGCCCTATGGACTGCAGTGCCAGGCTGAATAAAATGGGGAAAGTGAAGGAGACAGCCAGGGACCATCTCTCTCCTCTTCCTGATGGCACATAAAATGTGGTGATCTGCCTCATACTGCTGCTTCCCTCCAAGCTGTGGGACAAAGCATTTCCTTTAAATCGCTTTTGCCAGGAGTTTTATCACAGCAACAACAAACACAATTAAATAAGATTCAACATCTTTATGCTAGATTTTTAAGGGATAAAGGCGATACAAAGGTGAGAGGAAATGGGAGAGAGAGAGAGAGAGAGAGAGAGAGAGAGAGAGAGAGAGAGAGAAAAGAAGAAGAAGAAGAAGAAGAAGGAGGAGGAGGAGGAGGAGAAGAAGAAGAATAAAAAGAAGAAGAAGAGGAAGAAGAAGAGGAGGAGGAGGAGGAGGAGGAGGAGGAAGAAGAAGAAGAAGAAGAAGAAGAAGAAGTAACTTAAATATGAGACCTTCACTCCTATGACCCAATCATATTCCATCAGGTTAGGATTTCAACATATGAATTTGGAGAGAATGGGGCACAAAAATGGGGTTCTCAGTAATGAGATGGTCAAGAAATTGCAAGTTGGATGGCTTTGGGGTTGACCTGACTGGGGTGACAAGGAATAAGGGCATGATAGGAAATTTGGAATTGGGTAGACCATGTCTCTGATGGAGATGCACCATCAGCCTGGACACTCAGCATGTTTACTATACATAACCGAATGGGGAGGAAATCTAGCTAATCAAGATAGGGAAGGGCCTTGCCATTCCCAGGGGTGCCAGGCATTAGTGTCCTTGGAATGTGTCTTAGTCACTATTTTGTTGCTGTGAATGGACACCATGCCTGAGACAATTCTTATAAGAGAAAGCATTTAACTGGGGGCTTGTTTACAGATTCAGAGGCTTAGTCTATGGTCATTGTGCCAGAGAGCATGGTAGCAGGCAGGCATGGTGCTGGAGGAGTACCTGAGAGATATATCCTGATTCATAAGTAGGGGGAGAGAGAAAGACACTGGCATTGGCTTTTGAAACCACAAATCCTACCCTGAGTGACAATTATGTCAATGAGGCCACACCCCTTCATCCTTCCAATCCTTTCAAAGGGTTCTATTCTCTGGTGACTAAGCACTCAAATACATGAGCCTATGAGGTCCATTCTTACTCAAACTTCCCCAACGTAGATATATTTATGCCAACAATACACATTCACTTAGGGCTATTATCTGGTGTCCATAGACAGGGAAAGCCATCTTTGTGAAGATGCCACTTGAGTTGAAACCTAAAGGCCGGAATTTTCCAGTTAAAGAGTGACAGTGGATCCAAGAAGGCAGAGACAGTGTCCCCAGCATTTGTCATATAAGGATCAGATAGGGGAGCAAGAGGAGAGGCCACCCTCCCAAGGAGAACAGTAAGACAGGGGCTTGGAGTACAGGAACGGCTGCCAGCAAGGCAGGATGGGCAGTGGAGTTTGGCTGGGTCTGCTGGTGTTGGAGCAGGGAGTCATGTGGAAAGAGTAAAGCCTGGGGGAGGGGACCAGTACAAGCTCAGCTACTTCCTAAGAGCTAAGCTAAGTTTCTGTCTTGTCCTGGGACCACGCAGGGCAGTTGTTGATTTTAATGGAAATAGACATAAATTATTCACAAGTTACAGCTCACACGGTGCAGAGCTACATGAAGACTAAAGAAAAATCCTGTTTTCTGAGGAATGGCTAAAGCCATAGAAGGGGCATAAAGCTCCCCAGTCACAGGGCTGACTCTCAGGCTCTGGGATGCCCAGCTGCCTCCTGGCTCACAGTCTAAGCACTTGTCAGCCCTGTATCCTGGAAACTCATGGATGCCAGGTCCCTAACTTCTTCTCACTCTGCAGGCCTGGGCTGAGCTATTCAGTGAGCCTCCTCTGAGTACTCACTCTCTCACAGTGTCTGTGGTGGTTTGAATAGGTATGACCCCCAAAACACTCACGTGCTTGAATGCTTGGCACTTAGGGAGTGGTGCTATTATTAGGAGGTATGGCCTTGTTGGAGGAAGTGTGTCACTGTGGGGGCAGACTTTGAGGTGTGCTGCACCTAGTGTGGCACACTGTAGCCCGCTGCTGTCTGTGGATCAAAATGTTGAACTCTCAGCTCTTTCTCCAGCCCCACGTCTGCCTACATGCTGCCATGCTTCTCACCGTGATGATAATGGACTAATCCTCTGAACTGTTAGCCAGTGATGTTTCCCTTTTGTAAGAGTGGCCATGGTCATGGTGTCTCTTCACAGCAATGGAAAACCTAACTAAGACAGTGTCCTATGCTGCTGTTTTTATGTCAGCTTAATGTTTGTGGTGATATTTTCATTTGTGTGGTTCATGTCTCTTACTTCAACTTGCTGCAAGAAGCCTTGTAAAGTCAAGAGTGCGTTTGTGTCTCATTTATCTGTGGATCCTTCCGCCTGACTAAGCATCTGGCACATTGTAAGTACTGACTAGACATTTGTTGAAATAAGGTTTTTAAAAAAGGAGTTAGGGATCTGTGCTAGGAACTGGCCTTTTATTCCCCCCCAACACACATTTAAAAAAAAAAAAAAGAGAGGGTCTCCCTGTGTAGCCCTAGCTCACTTGGAACTGACTGTGTAAAGCAGGTTGGTCTCCAACTGATAGAGACCCTATCAGCCTCTGCCTTCTGCGTCCTGAGATCAAAGGCATGTGCCTCCACACTGCACCTAGAGCTGGTCTAAAGCCCCGTGGGAAGCTACGGTGGAACATTATTTTCCTTTTGTAGTTGTAAACCTGGCCTCTAATGACTGAACCATCTCTCCAGTCTAGTATTTTCCCATTGTACAGTTGTGGAAGCTGAGACTTAAGGTTGAGTGTATAGTATACAGGCAGAGCTGAGTTCATGTTTATCTAACCCCATGACTCCAACAGGACTTTCCCCTGGATTGGCAGCCTCTGCAGATACCACCATGCACCTTTCAGGGGCAACACATGGGTCCCAAGACATGTGTCGTGTTCAACTCATCTCCTACTTCTCCTCTCTTTTTATTTTAAAAATCAACTTCTTTGTTTCAATGGCTGAATCCAGTCGTGCCCCTCTGGTCCTGCTCAAAACACTGATTTTCTTATGGAACTGGTATTTACCCTCAATGAATATCCGAGCTTTGTATCACTTCTCTATTCTTCCCTGGCCATAAAATAGAGCTTTGTGAAGGGGGGAAAGATTCTGAGAAAAATCAGAGCAACGTGAACATAATTACTGACAGTTATGCTGCACACATCTCAGGCAGGAGTGTGCTGCAAATGATCTTTTCCTGGGGGTAAGACAATGCTGAAGTACCAGTTAATTTTATGCAAAATAAAAATCACTTGCATGGTGACAGACACCGGGGATCTTCAGAAGCTACATGTGCAACCTTAGCTACTCTGAATACCTTGTAGACAAGATAGAGATCACATGTTTCCTTGTCAACTGGCTACCAGCCCCTTGTTTCTCTCATGTTAACTCCCCATGAATCTTTAATAAGTCTTCTCTGGATCCTTGTGTTGGGAAGATTTTGCACAATTGTTTCCAGAGTTTCTGAGAATCACAGATGTAGAGAAGAGTGAGCACAAGGAGACTTTGTAGGCAACGGCATGATTCAAATGATGGCCTCAGCTCAGTGCTTTCTGTTGGAATCCCAGATCCTTAGATGTCTGCAGTGGAAAGGGTTATGCAACATGACAGGCCTTGACTTAACAGCCACATCCATGTAACAGTATAGCCACAAAGTCTAAATACCTCTCAGCCGATTCTTTATGCAAACATTTACTGAGCTCTGGTCTGAATTCAGTGGCAAAATCTAGAATTCTGTGGGGGCTACTTTATTCCATATAGTGTGACATCTATATACTTTTCTGTACACCCATGTGCAGATGGAATATCTTTTGTATTGTATGGATGTGGAATCTGCTAATAATAAATTTGACGGCCTATACCTTAAGCAGGAAATAGGAAGTCGACCATCCTGGAGGCAGAAAGGATTCTGGGAGAGGGGCAGGTGTGGGAGATTCAGTTGGCAAGATGTGAGGAGGACAGAACACATGGTACCTGAACCTAGGTAGCCAGCCAAGTGGCTCAATGCCGATTAGAAGAAGTGGGTCATTTTAAGTTATGAGCTAGTCAGTGAAGAGCATAGCTATATGGCCTAGGAATTTGTAAATATATTTGAGTCTCATGAGTCATTATTCTGGGGGGGTTGGGATAGGGAGGAAAAACCACGTACAACACCTGTGTCTGCATTTAACTCTGGTATGAGATCTAGAGCTCCCTACACTACGCCTTACTATATGGCACACACAATCTATTACTGCCCTAGTGTCTACACACCTTGGATTTAGTGTGTATGGGGGAGCAGGCAGGGCTGTGGACCGGCAACAGCTCTCTCCACACCAGCACCATTGTAAGCATCTCTATGTTGACTTTTAATCTCTTGTAACTCTGACTGACATGCCACCCTCTAATTCCTTTGGGGGTTGGGACTAAATGAAGGCTTTTGAAGCCAGGCACACCTGCTCTTGTCACTCGCAAGCACTGTGATGTTGGACAAATAAGTGGGGACTATAAAAAGTTATGTGGTTTTTCTAGCCATCACTGGTCTATTAATCATGGTCACTTATCGTTTCTAGAATTTACCACATGCCTAGAGCAATTCAAAGGTATGTACATTAACTCATGGTTCACTGTACATCCATTAAGGAGTTACTATGATAAATTGATAAACAGTGATGCAAGATACAAATAGAACTCCTTATCCATGACAACCACGCTCTACCAACTACAGGTCATATTTCCTGTCTCTAAAAAGGGGACTGTTGCTGATGGATGGATGTGTAGACATAGGTATGTGTATAGTAGGGTTAGGGTTAGGGTTAGGATGGTACCTGGAACCTAAGGAACTCCTCCCAGAAGGCCTTTAACTGATGGAGGCAAATTCTTTCTTAGGATGCAACAAAGAATTCAGGTCCATGGAGCAAAGTTAAGAGAATTGATTAAGTAAAGACAATGGGTGTTTCATAGTTGAAATTTAAATGTGGACAGAGCAGAGTAGGGGGAGAAAATATGAGAGAAAAATAATTTTAAAGGGCAATAAACATCTAAGAATATAAGTATGAGCTTCATGGGTGATATTATATATATAATGACTTATTAAGTTATATATACATATATAATGACTTACTAATATATATATATATATATATATATATATATATATATATATATATAATGACTTATTAAGTTACATTGCTCAAAGGGTGTCAAAGGGTGAAATTTACAAGACTTTACAATTAATCAAGGTTCAAATTTCAGTAAAAAAATATAAACTGTTTACTTATTTTTCCCATTCCCACCCCCTCCCACCTCTCATCCATACTTCCCTGCCTCCCTCCCCACCTTTCTCTTTCAGAGTTTCTATATGTAGCCCTGGATGTCCTGAAACTCGCTATGTAGACCAGGCTGCCCCTGAAGTCTTAGAGATCTGCCTACCTCTGCCTCCTGAGTGCTAAGATTAAAGGCATGCACCACTATGCCCAGCCTTACTTACTTTTCTTATCTTAAAGAATTGCTTTTGTACATAAAATTGTAAGGTGTTTTGTGACATGCATTATGTAGATTTAGGGATGAGGGAGAAGCTAAGACAGTCAAACTTGAGGTCGGGGACTTGTGGGTAAGAGTGGACTAGAAGCTCTCTCCATGTGACCTAGTGAAGAAGAACAGTCTTAATAAGGAAAAAAAAAGTTTCTTTTGTGATAAGAGAGAGGGAAGACTCAGAAATCTAGAGTGGTAGTAACAAGAGTACCTGGGAAGTGGAGGGAAGGACTGGTCCCCTCAGGAGAGAAACCAGAAGGTGGTGTCCGGAGCTGTTCAGTGAACGCTGTGCCCACACAGGGCAAAGACAAAGGAATAGCTGGACTCCAAGAGGGCGGTCTCAAGGATGCTCCAGGGTACCACAGCATCACCTGCAGTGTCAGAGATTGGACTTCTCAGGCTCGATTCCAGACTTACTGAAACAGAAACTGGAGATAGGGCCTGAGACGTCCTCCCCAACGTCTCCAAGGTTGTCAGGGTTAGACGAGAAGGGCAGGGTGTCTACCAGAATCCAGCTGGAAGTTACTAGGGGATGGGACAGGATGAGGAGAGCGTGGGTTGCATGTTGTATCTCGCTGGAGCCCTGGCTGCATGCTAGAGTAACTTAGAAACTTCAGACTTCAAACTCTTCATGGCCAGAGCACATGCCAGACCAATTAAACCAGAACTGCTGGGGATAAGCCAAGGAAAACATGTATTTTTTTTTCCTTAAGCTTTCCTATGCATTTGTACTGTATGGGCATTGCTGAAAGCCACCATGTCGGATAGTTTTATGGACTGCTAGAACTCGGTGTAACTGGAAGATCTGCCCAGTCATCTTACTCCATGGTTCACCCTGATGGTAAAGAGAGGGTGATGAGGGGTACTGCCCACTAAGGAGAACTGAGATTTTTGCCCGGGAGATAATGCATTCCATTAACTGAAAACTATGCTCTATCATGATGGTGAGAACTCTGAGATCTGGAGTTGAAATTTCCCAGTCAAGCCTCATGTCTAGAATTTCACCTGGGACCTCAGGCACATTTTCTTTCATCTCTGGATTGGTTTACATGTTTATACAGTGGAAATAACTGTAACTGCTTTGCGATGAATCAATGGGTTAATTGTGATTAATGACAGGAGGCTATATTAATTGATGTCTCTATTTATTCATTTGTAACTTAAATGAGATGCTCATTTCTTTCTCCACAATAATATGCCTTACTCTTGCAAATAAATCATGTGTACATTTTTTTTTTAAAAAGTCACTTGGGCTGGACTTGGATGAAGCAAGTTCAGCCTTGACAGGCAGAACAATGCCTGCAGTTTGTGAACACGTATGTGCTGGAGAAATGTTCTGTTACCATGTTGTCAGTACAAAGGACCATGTATCTATCTAGATGAATGTGGCTGAGCTGACAAGGTCGAAGTCAGGCTTAACAGCTAGTTTGCAATCTGGCTCTCTCTGAGGCCATTGGCAGACAGAGTGACTTTCTGCCACTGATTGGTAAAGGATGATGGAAGTGATCATGTCTATACACTAAAACATCAAAGCCCTGATACTAACGAGAGAGAGAGAGAGAGAGAGAGAGAGAGAGAGAGAGAGAGAGAGAGAAGGGAAGAAAAAAGACCAACTAACAGGAAAGAGACATTAAACTAATGGGGATTAGCAAACATTCTCCAATAATAATTGTAAATGTAAGTGGCATCAGTTCTCCAGCAGAGAAATGCAAAATAGCTGACTCAACTAAAAAACACGTCCAACAATCTGTTGTTTCCAAGAAACACATCTCCCTGACAACGATAGCCAAAGACCAAGAAGAGTCAAAGATGGGAGCCAACCTATCAGCAGCAAGCAGGTATAGCTTTTGTGATTTCTGCTAAAGTGGACTTCAAAGTGAAATTGGTCAGAAAAAATAAAGATACTATATACTAATAAAGGGGACAATCCATCAAGTCTTATCAACTGTAAATATATATGCATTGAATGAATAATGGAGGCCTCAAATGTCACCAAACAAACACTGATGGGCATAAAGAATCTGTTCATATCACTTTGTCATCTTTAGATATCTCAGCTACACCAAAAAGAACCAATAACTTTCAGAGTCTCTACCATAGAACAAATGTATTTCACATAAATCTACAGAATATTCTAGCCAACAGATGCAGAATTCTCACTCTTCTCAGCCCACATAACTTTATCTAAAATAAAAGGCAATCTAAGCCATGAAGAAAGTCTTAACAGAGAAAGTGAAGAGATCACACATCATTTCAGATCGCAACGGGACGGTATTAAAAACCAGTAGCAAGGGAAATGCTTGAAAGTGCATAAATACTTGGACACTCAGCAATACACTCAAGCAACGAGCAAATCATTGAAGAATTCAGAGAGCAGTCTGAAAAACTACTACAAGTAAATGGGTACCCCTGCCAAACATACTAACCTGGGTTGGATTCCCAGGACCCACAGGGCAGAAGGAGAGGTCCCCACATGTACCCTCCCACCACACCACAACAAGTAGATAAAACCAGAACAAACTGAAACAGTAACTGCAGAGTGCAGCTTGCAGTCTTAGGCAACCAGGATCAAGCCAGACCTTACAACAGTATGCAGAAAGCAGTAAGAAACAACTGAGTTGATATTAGCAAAGACTGAAAGAGTAACACACAGGACTCATCTACTCTGCTCCCCTGACTCCTACTCCACACCCTGTGGCAAGGCTCCATCCAGAGCCAGGACCATCCCCATCCTAAGCCCCTGGCTTCGCTGACCTTTGTCTTCCTGAAAGCCCCAGGAGTTTGCAGTGTGTTCTAGTATACTCCAGAGGTGGAAAGAGAGCCTAAGATTGTAAGGAGTCTTAAGAGTCTCCCAGGAAATGGATAGCAGAGCCAAGACTCAGCCTGAGACCTCTGATGCTCAGCCCTGCCCATGCAAAGAGACAGTGGTACTGTAGTAGTGCCAGCCCAGTCCCTCTGGATTATCTTCTGGGGCTGACTAGGGGCACAGAGCTGTTGTGGCAGATGCAGGGAAACCCATATGGATGTGACATCTATTCAGGGTGAGGTGCCATATAAGAAGCATAGATCTTGTCGCAGAAATCACAGGGAACTCATGGAGCAAGGAGTGTGTTTAGGACAGAAACTAGCTGCCAGAGACACAGAGTGCTAAGCATGGGCGAGGAATCCAGTCCGTACAAACCCAGCCAGACACGGCCTATGATCATGGGGGCAAGTTTCATTGGTAAGCTCGGCTGAGTCGTAGCTATTCAGACTCCATTAAGCTTTTGAAGTCCGAGGACAGAAAAGGCAATGAAGTATTGAGACCCCAAGATAAGGAAAGAACTGTTATGCGAGAGAATTTTCATACTTTTGTCAAATTCAAAGAAAAACGATCACATTATAGAGTTTAGATAAGTAAAAGGAAAAAAATATGAACTCCCATTGCTGATCAAGTTTGTGATAAAATTGGCACACGTATGTCCTGAGGCCAATGGTGTGAGTGGACGCAGCCCTTGTTGAAAAATTGCAATAAGATGCACATGAAAAAAATATTAATGAAATTACTACTTAAAAATTTTAAACATAATGTCATAATACTTATATTTGAACTTGCTAAACAAAAATACAACTTCTCTAAAACCAGCGAGATGGAAGTACAAGCAGGTCAGTCTGATCCAACTACCGGCCTCTGAAAGAGTGAAAGAGGGGTGGGTAAGGTGGCTCTGGGGGTAAAGGAGCTTGTCCCCAAGCCTGGCGACCTCAGTTCTGTCGCTGGAACCCACAGGGTGGAAGGTGAGAACCTACTCTACTGAGTTTTCCTCTGACCTGTACACACACACACACACACACACACACACACACACACACATGATCTATATACATCATATATATGATATTGAAAAAGGATATTGAGAGTGCCATCTCAGCAGTAAAGTGCCCCTAAGATATCACTGTCAGAAGGTCTCTGGGACACTCCAACCAAGCAGAGAGACAGAGATGAACTTAGTACATCCAAGCCCTGGTGTTTGTGGCCCACAGTGCTCGTTGACTACACTCAGCCATGCCTCCAGACAAGCCGATCAGGGATTTCTCCTTGGCTTCTCGCTACCCAGGACCTACGCCCGTGGCCGCCGTTCATTACAGAAAAGCAATTCTGTCACTTTCAAAATGAAAACAAAAAGCAAAGTGCCCGGGACTGACAACGTTGGATTCTGAGCAGAGGAAACAGAAGTTTTGGAATCTGTGGCTCGCTTGACAACACCCACACGTCTGGCAGGTTGGAGTCAGTGTGAGTGAGTGGAGTGGCTGCAGTGATATTTATGCCTCTGGCAGGCATGCAGACTAGCTGATGCGGATGCCGGGGAGAAGCGGTTCTGGCTCTGGTGGCGGGCAGCCGTGCTAGTAGTGGCTCCCATGCCTGGCATCACTCAGTGTGAGGGTAGAGAAGATGACTGACTGGTTTAGGGGCTTTAATTTTGTGTCATGCAGAGGCGGTCTAGCATTGGGTGTCTCAGGTCTGCATTTCAGCTTACTCCTCTCACGACCATTCTGAACTTTGCTTCCCGTTTCTGCAAGTGGGAGGTGAGTCGTGGCTCCACCTAAGCTAAATTAGTGCGCATGTGTAGGGCATGGATTGGTCCGGAGTACATGTTCCTGATGTACCAGCTCAGGGACTTGGCTGGCCTGGCCTTCTTGATAGCTTTTGCTATCTGTTGGTATCTCCAGAAAGGTGAAGGAAGAGGCAAATGCTGACCAGACATCTTTGTTCCAGGGTTTTATCTCAGCACTGGGCTGTCCTGGTCATTATTACAAGAGTTCAGGTTTTTGGGGGGTCGGGTGGGGGAAGGGGGAGGGGATTACAGGAAAAGCCATTTCTAACTAGGAAAACCCTGGACTCTACAGTGTCTTCATGTGCAATTTCTACAGGATCGAAGTTTCAGATACTCAAGAGCTCTTGCTGTCATTGCAGAAAATGGTGAATGGTTTCTTTTTTCTTTTCTTTTCTTCTTCTTCTTCTTTTTTTTTTTCTTTCTTTTTTCCAGAGGACCAGGCTGGGTCTCTGTCCAGCCTCATGTCTCCACTGCCTCACACCATCCAGGACAGTAAAGGAAGAAAGAAACAGAGTCCTTCACCAAGAGAGTTCCTGGATCCCCTGAAGTGTGGCGCTGAAGATTAGAAATGCCTGGGAGTCTGGGGCTCTCCATTGTCTCTCTCTCTCTCTCTCTCTCTCTCTCTCTCTCTCTCTCTCTCTCTCTCTCTCTCTCTCCCGTTTATTTCCTTACTCCAGAATCTCCGTGAGCCTGAGCAAAGGAACATACTCACTCACTCCATAAACAAAAATCCCCAAATTACCAATGGTAAAGAAATGGCTCACCTCTGGGCCTCAGTTTCCCCATTTATAAAGTGAACCAATTGACTGAGATTTAGCTCTCAGTTGCTCTCAGCCTCTGGTTTTCTAGAATCGCACAGTTCTTTTCCATTTCCCCAGCCCTTGGCAGCTCCTGAAATTAGACAGGAAGTGGTTCACCCACACCACTAGAACTTGACCGCTTTGGCACAGCTAGAGCTCAGGAGCCAGGGACCTGATAATGAAGCTTCAAGAAATAGACACACCCGCAGAAGAGATCATTGTAAGCTTGGCTACGTGATTAAATGGTATTTCTGGGGGAAAGGAGGCTGGACTTGAAAATTTGCCGGGGTTTTTGTTGTTGACATAAAAACAAAAACAATATACTTAATTCATTTAGAAAATAAACTTCTGAGAACTATATATGTATATGTTAATATGCACACACTCCCTCCCCACACCCACACACTCTATCTCAACACACACACACATACACACACACACACACATACACACACACACACACACACACACACACACACACACACACACACCATATCCTCTCTTGTATGGTAGTTTCCTTTACAAGGCCACTGACAAACTGAAGCTCAGAGAGGTTACGTGAGCTGCCCAGGGTCACACAGGTAGTTCTTGGAGGAAGCTCTGAGGTCTGCTTTCCTCTCCTATCAGCATTCCAATATGTGAAATGTGGGGATTCTGATATCAAGTGCATAAAGATGTAAGGTGAAGTGAGCAAGCACCATCAGAGCACAATGTTTGCATGCACAGAAAAGAGTTTGCATGCTCCCCTCTAAAACAGATCATATATGTGTGTTTACACACACATACATATATATGTATATATCTATGTGTAGATGCATGTATATTCACACACACACACACACACACACACACACACACACACACACACCTATTGTTGTCATCTAAATGGGCCTCGCTCTTAAGAAGCCTATGCCCACAACTCTTGGGTAAATACAACTCTTGACCATGTTTAAGTTTATTCTAAAATCTTTTTTCTTTTTGATATAGGGTTTCTCTGTGTAGCCTTGACTGTTCCGGAACTAGCTCTATAGATCAAGTTGGCCTTGAACTCTCAGAGGCTGCCTGCCTCTGCCTCCCAGTTCTGGGATTAATGGCATGGGCCACCCACCACCCAGATCTAAAATCTTTTCTTAGTACTCTTGCAGGAAACTTAGAGTGATGTGCTTGAAGTTGACGTATCTGCATCATCTAATTGGATGAAAATGAGGAACATGACCACTTCTAGGCATGGTTGAAGAGAAGGTTTATTGTGGATAGGAGGGAGAGAACAGCCAGAGGCGTCTGGAAGAGTCCAGACTGAACATGGCCAGAAGACCAGAACAGGCCACGAGAAGAGAGAATTACGGAGTGAGTGAGTGAGGGAGGGAGAATGAGAGAAAGCAAGGAGAAGGGGACAAGAGAGGGGACCAGAAGAGGGAGAAGAAGCAAGAGAAGGACCAAGGGAGGAGTCAAGAGAACGTAGCCAAAATGGCTGAGTTATAGAGGATGAAGAGAAGCTGAAGGGAAGCAAATCTCAGGAGTGGGGATGTTTAGGGTAGATGGTGTGTGTGTGTGTGTGTGTGTGTGTGTGTGTGTGTGTGTGTGTGTGTGTAGTGCTGAGGGAAGCCAGGACTTGGTCCAGGCTGAAAAAGCCTCACTTTGATATGTTAATAGTTACCCAGTTAGACATTGCCTTGACTTTCTTCTGGACCTAACACTAATTTTTCTTCAGCGAATATATATTGTTTAATAAACTTGGGCTGAGTCTGGAGATATATACACATCTTAGATTTTTTTTTATTACAAACACAATGATATCTCTCTCGCCCTTCCTCTTTCTTGTTCAGGGTCCTTAAAAGGCTCCCCCTGCCTTCCTCTTTCCCCCCACCTTCAGGCTCTTGAGGGAGGCGCCTGTCATTCTTGGGCTCAACCCTAAATGCTGAGCTTGCTGGACCCTTTGTCACTTGGCTGTAGTTGTCTTAGTGAAGGAAATCTCAGCCTCAGTCCCTTTAGCACTTTCCCAGGGCCTCCTGGGGCTGCGTGAAGGGAAGGCCAAGCAAAAAGCAAGCCAGGGCTGACTTCCTACTGACTTTGAAACTCTGCATCCGCAAGCAAAAGTCAGCAAGCCATAGGATCTGGTGCCTTTGATGACTCCATGCACTTGGTATCAGGCAGTTTTTAAAATGACTGTAGGAACTGGAGATGGGGCTTTGACAGGGCTCAAGGCAGAGGGAAGCATTTGGAGTTGTTTGGTGCATTGTATGAACCAAGCTTCTGTTGACTGCTATAAATGGGAATGCCAGATCATGTGACCTTGCCTCATGTGAAAGTGAAAGGAGGCAGCAGGTGTCACGGGTGTGACTTGGTGTCTGCGGCTTTGCAGAGGTCACTAATCCTCTGCAGACACTGTCTTGTGCTCATGCTGGGCAGAGGTAAGTGTTGGTATCTGGACACTTTTAGTGTCAGATCAGCACGGGAAAAGGTCTGCAGAGGGCAAGGGGAAGTGGGAAAAGGATTGAGGTGTGACAGGGGTGGGGGTGGGGCACATTGACCTCAGCACAAGCTATGTATATAAGTAAGCATAGGTTAAAATCATCTCTAAAGCAACAAGGTTATTTCTTGCATCTCACTTACCCCGAGGAAAATGTATATATTCATATGTTTACTTTAAACTTCACTCTCCTTCAGGAAAACATGGCCTCCTACATTAACTGGTTTTGAGAATTTAAAAATATTAACTGTTCGATAGAGTTGAGATTCAAGTTTTCATGTTTTTCTGGTGAGAATCTCTTGAAAACTGACCTCCAGCTAGCACCAGCTGCAGCAAGAAGCCTGCATTATGCAGGCTAGCAGGGAAGAGGTCTTACAGCTTCTTCCTCTGCCTCCTGGACCTGGCACAAGTTCTTGGGACTCAGCAGCAGAGGTCTGGCAAGCCTGGGAGCTGTCCTTAGTGCTGAGACAGGGGATTTGTGTTCTAGTAGAAGCCCCAAGCTGCAGATCCCAAAGATAGGCCTGCACCCTGCAGCTCTTTGGGGTTTTGATGTTTGGTCAAGGATGGAGCAGAGGTGACTGGCAGAAAGATTCACTCCAGAGAGACCTTTCTGTCTGTTTGACCTACTACCTCAACTCTGGGATCCTTCTGAAAGGCCCATACTTTATTTTCAGGGTGTTTATTTAAATATTGCACATGACCCAAGGAAGGGAGATGGCATATTTATTTCAAAGTCTTGATATTTGCTGTGCCTTTGGCAATAAATTCTGATACCTTTTCTTTTGTTATAACAGGGTCATAAAATGCACTATCTGGAAGCATCTGAAACTCTTGTGTCTTCTTAGTATTTGTGAGTTAACCCACCAAACATTTTCTGAGCACTCTGTGTCCTGCTGTGTATAGGATGCTCCTTCTGTGGATATCTGAGCACTCTGTGTCCTGCTGTGCATAGGATGGTCCTTCCATGGGTGCAATTGATCTCAGCTAAGCTGGTTTATCTTAGGGTTTCCCAACCCTGATACTTATCTTACCACCAGATGTGGTATCTATGCTCCTACTGGAGCAAATGTCCTTGAAGTTAGGGTCTTGTGGGAAGATCACAGAAGATGCAAAAGAGCTCTATTACTTGGGAGAATTTCAAAGTCTTAATTTTAAGTGAGAAACCATATTGTAAAGGAACATGTACAGAACAGGTAACAGTTGTGCTAAAGTTTTAAACATTCAAGAAAAGAATATTGCATATATTGGTATGCCTAGAGAAAAATCAACATAAAAGTTATATTAAGGATTTCCTGGGGAAGGAAGAGGGGCATACAGTGAGAGAGAGAGTTAAGGAGAGGGCAGTCTCTAGACTCAGAAACTTTACCATGATGGTTTTTTCATGTTTGTCTTTTATTTTCTTTTTGCTTTTTAATTTTCGATGCTTTGGAATATATCCCAGGCAAGATTATAGTTTTGTGCTGGCTCTGAAGCCTTAACATTAATTTGTAACATTCTACTTCATAAAGCTCAATGGCTTTTTATCACTTCTATTTTTAAATATATAGTAAATCTTTTTTTTTTCAAGACAAGATTTCTATGTATAGCTTTGGCTGCCCTGGGCTTGCTTTGTAGACCAGGTTGGCCTCAAACCCAGAGATCTCCCTGTCTCTGCCTCCTGAGTTCTGGGATTACAGGCATGTGCCATCATGCCCAGCTTATCTTAAACATTTTAAAACATAATTTATGAGTAAAAAAAGAGATACTTTTGAAACTGAAAACATCTTGTCTCCCTTACTGTCAGTGAGATCCAAGACAAGTTAGCTTTGGAGCCTCAGTTTGTATATACTTAAAATGAGGTTAATTAATTATTATCAATGGAGAGATTGGTGAGTGGGTGCCAAGTTACAACTCACTAGGAGGCTTAAATTCTGATGCTAGGTTGTCCATTAGGGACACTAGACAGCCAGGATGATGGTGGTTATGAATTCATAATGTCTAGGAAAGAGGACTGTGGTGGTTTGAATAAGCATGGACCCCATAGACTTGTGTGTTTGCATGCCTGACTCAAGGGGAGTGGCACTATTGGGAGGTATGGCCTTGTTGTGGGTATGTGTGGCCTTGTTGGAGAAAGTGTGTCACTGTGGGGGTCGGCTTTGAGGTCCCCTAGTGCTCAAGTTATGCCCAGGGTGTAACAGGCTCCTCCTGGCTGCCTTCAGATCAAGGCATAGAATTCTCAGCTACTTCTTCAGCATCATGTATGTCTGCATGCTGCTGTGCTTCCTGCCATGATGATAGTGGACTAAACCTCTGAAACTGTACGCCAATCCCATTTAAATGCTTTCTTATAATAGCTGCCTGGGTCATGGTGACTCTTTACAGCAATGATACCCTAACTAAGATAAGGATGTTGAGTATTTTTGTTTTATTTTGTATTATACTGTCAAGTGTAACTTGCTGAGCCTGTCCCCATCAGTGAAAGCAAGGCATTTGTGTCCTTGGTGGGCCAGCAATGTGTGATGATTTTGAAATTCTCTTTGGTTACAATTCATCAGGGTCCAGGTCTTCTGTCTATACACTCTAACATGTGTAACACAATATCCCTAATAGTAAATCTTTGACTGCTTATTCACAGCCTTACCTGGTAGAGAATCTTCAATCCTGGGACCCTAGAGAATGATCTCTCTCTCTCTCTCTCTCTCTCTCTCTCTCTCTCTCTCTCTCTCTCTCTAGCACACGCACGCGCGCGCGCGCACACACACACACACACACACACACACGATTGCCAGGGGTTTGTATGGTTTTCTTAAATCGTCACTTCTTATGCTAAATTTCCATTTAAAATTATCGACAGTAGGCCACTCATGGAGGCACATGCCTTTTAATCTCGGCACTGGGGAGGCAGAGGCAGGTGGATTTTTGTGAGTTCAAGGCTAGTTTGTTCTTCATAGTGAATTCTAGGCTAGCCAGGGCTACAAAATGTACCCTGTCTCCAAAAAATTACTAACAACAGTTTTCTTATTGTTGTTGATAATATCATTTTCTTATCATTTATGACTCCTATCTGTGGAGAGAAAAGAATCCCCCCTGAATTTCTTGAGTGATGGCCATGGAGTACTTTGCTTTCTTCCCCTTCTTCATGATCCCCAATCCTCTAACCACTGTGATGCTCTTCCCATGGAATCAGCCAAAGTTCCCCTTCACAGTCACCCCATTTTCAGAGAATATGAATACAGTCTTTCTTTAGGTCTTTATGTTTTCCCTGACTGCTGATGGAGAACACTGTTAGGCATGCCACAGTAACAGTCAGAGAAGCAATCTCGTGCTATATAATAACAGAAGCTTATAAACTGCCGTCCCGAGTCAGACATCTCCTCCTCCTCTTCCATCTTCACCCTGAGACTCTGTCGCTATAAAAAGACCTCTTTCTGGAACATAGTCAGATGTGTACACAAAGAAAAGGCATGCAGCAACTCCTAAGCTAATTCTGGAAGAGGCTGCCAGAAATGAATCATTACTTCCTTCCAGCCTTCATGGGCAAGGAAGTCACGAGGCTCACTCCTAAATCCATAGTACAGGAAAAGAAGGAGGCCGGAAGAGGAGGCTTTAGTTAGAAGACAGTAGTTCCTTGAACCCCCGCACATTCCCTGAGGACACAGCGCTAGGGCTCCACTTCCTACTTACCCAGTCTGTGTTTCCAGAACAAAGCCTGGCCATCTCACAGGGTCTTTGAGTGGTCTTCAGAAACATCTAGATCCAGAGATCCAAGGATCATAGTTTCCCTAGGAAGATTATCTGGGAAGTAAAAGAAACAACATCTGAGAAGTAGAGCAGGTACCAGCCAATAAGAGACATGTACAGCCAGAGCTAAACCCCACTGGAGAAAGGAAAGTCAGCAAGATGGGCAGGTCAGGATACCAGCCAGAAACACAGGGAATCCTAATTGATTCTAATCAGCTAATCATCGAACAAACCCTGCTAAGTTCCCCAGTACTTTTCAGAGTCCACAGGGAAAGACGTTCACCTGCTAAATATGGAAGTCTTAGGTGGGTAGGGGGAGTCAGGACAAGGAGGTAGAAATGGAATACAACTGTCACCACGTCAGGCTGTTGTTGCTTTCAACCTAAAATACAGTGTCAGAACATGTGTAGGATAACATTAGCAAAGATTTCCCTTCTCTGGGGAGAAGAATGTGAGGAACGCAATGGTCTCTGACCCATAACACTTGAATAAACACACGTGGCAGAGAGTGGGATTTCTACCTGGATGTCTCTTCTTTACCCCTTCTCCTCTTTCAGCTAGTTTTCTAAGCTGCAACCAAGAGGAATGGAAAGAAACCCCCCTTCCCCGCGCCACAAGCTGGCTGACACACTACCTACACTCCCCAGCCAGTCACCCCGTTCCTCTCACCCCATCACCACCCCAGCCTGTAGAAGGCTAAGCATTTTGCAGGTCTTCAACTGTCATGGTCTTTTCCTTTCTAATCTAGTATAGTATGTCTTCTGACGTAAGACTCTTTCAAAAACCCAGCTTGACTCTTCCAATCAATACCATATGGTAGTGGCTACATCCATAACTCCTCTGCGACAAGATTTAGAATTTGATTGTGAATGTCTTGAGTGTGTGCTATGTATTTCCTCTGAGGCCTTTAGGCTTAACAGAAATGATTTATTAGAGTCTATATTAGTTTTCTGCATAAAAGTTCTCACGATCTTTGTATTAAATAATTTATTCAGATTACATCTCAATTGTTGTCCCCTCACTTGTTCCCCCCTCCCTCCCTCTTTCACCCTATTCCCCTCTCCTAGGCCTGTGACAGAAGGGGACCTCCTCCCCGACCATGTGATCACAACCTATCAGGTCTCATCCAGGTAGCTTGTTTTCCCTTCCTCTGAATATATCACCAGGCCTCCCCACCAAGGGGAAGTGGTCTAGCTTAAAATTAACTCCCCCTTGGCCCTATGGGTCAGAATTCCTGTATGTGTATGAGTAGCTGAGTTTTCTGCTTGGTGTCTCCCAGAGAACTGAAGACCTTTATGGGATTGGATACCTCCTATGGCTCATCATTTCCTTTAAGTGTTACCTGGCTCGCTCGTGGGGTGATTAGATTCCATGTAGTATTGGACTGAGGCCTTTACTGTCTTGATGGTTGTCATCCAAGCATCATGGTGCCTCCTAGAGCCTGACCGTGGTCTTCATATGACTACTTGCTTTTCCAAAGCCAATGAGAGTAGTTCTCCTTTGAATCACTCAAATCCTGTTTAAAGATACATCTTGGAATAAAACACCATCCACAAAATCTCCCTTTAAAAAAGAAATAAACTTAAAGTCTCTGGATTGAAGATCTTATTAAATTTTGCAAAGCTTCTTATTCAAGGAAGTGGTATCTTTTCACCTTTGCGATTTCTGCTCTCACTCCGGGGAGGGGATTGTAATAGCTATGTGGATATTTAACAACCCAACCAGGACAGTCAGAAGCCAACTGAACCCAGAGGGCTTGAGAGTGATGGCCAGACTGTGATGGCTGAACTCTTGAGTTGTCTCGTCCTTCCAGAGCAAGCCTGAATCATGAGCGTTTCTGTTTGGGTTTAAAAAGGAATAGCCCTGTAAAATGCTTAAGGTCTGGCCTTTCTGGTCTCCCTGTCATGTGTAGACTGAAGGACGGTGGGCCTCATCTGTTTTCATCTCCTTTTGTAACACTCTACGCTAACATACTCTATTCTAAAATGCTAAAAAAAAATGCAGTTAAGGAACACTGAATACATTCTGCCTGACTTTCCTATAGCTAAGAGGTACTAGCTCATCAGGGTAGTCATGGTTTTACTAGATGTGTTACCATTGCTCTATAGGGACTCCCATTGTTATGGTTTCCAGGGAAGTTTTCCAGCTTCCTTCCTTCCCTTCTCCACCTACCTCTCTCTGTGAAGAAAACCCATTTTGAGAATCAATTTCTTTAGGTAGAACAGGCTGAGTATGGTCTAGAATAACAGGTAACTTCACGCTCTCAGTGGCCACCAACAGCAAAGTTGTATCGCCTGCCTTTGCTTCAGCCCCATAACCTATGATGACGGAGTGCATCCCGTCTGTTCTATGTCAGGGGAGGAGAGAGGAGTAGCTAGTGCAAAAGGATAAGCTGCTTTTGACCATACTTTGCTACTGAAACAAGCTAAGTGGGCATCCCTGTGTTCACCAGAGAGAAAGATGCAATCCCACGACAGGGATGAGAGGATATAGGGAGAGAAAAAGAAAGAAAGGAAATATATATGAACAGTGACACTATTGGATGTCACCATGGTCAATCAAAAGGCATTTTTATCCTCATGGGACCAGGCTTCTAGCTTGTCATCTGGATTTCTTCCATGGAGAGAACCAGAAAACATCATGGCAGGGGGAGGGGCAGGTATTCTAACTACTCTACTGTTTGGGCTGGCATTTCTCATCTCCACTGCCCCCAAAGGGAACCTGGGCAGTGTTTACTCTTCTAAGATGTATAGTCACTTAGCAATCAATTCTAGTAGTGCCTTATATTATTTATCTTTCTGTTTGATATATGTATATGACTTAGGTAATTTAGAGATTGCAAGAACAAATGACTTTACTGGAAAAAACTTGAGTCTACCACTTTGCTCAGGAAGGAGTGGTCTCAGAAACTAGCAGACATTGGGCCAACCCAAGAGACTGTGAGTGTACAGCCTCTTCCCCTTCCCATAGTTCAATTCAGCTACGAATGAACCTGACCATTCTGGGCCGTGGGTTCGATTTATTTCATGGTGCAGAGCTGGAGCACAAATGACATATTCCACTTGGGAGGTACCGAAAGACAACAGGTTGAATCTAGAGAAATCAGATACAAAGACAGTATTAGAAGCCCCAGAAGTGCCTGCAGTTGTCTGTGTCAGTTTTCTATGCTGGAAATGTGATGTCTTAGGTAATTACATTGACCAACTAAAATTTCCACTGGGCAGGAATTTAACCACCACAAATCTGAACCCTCTACTGAAACTGTGTTGTTGACTGGGTACCATTCATATCGGGAGACATGGGTGGGGAAATCAATTTACAGACTACTTTAGGCTTCATGGAGAACTAACGGACCCTACAGTTATGAGATGGAAGTCTCTGTTCTAAAAAATTATTGTGGTTGTTGTTGTTGATTATTTGCTAGTGGCTTTGGTCCCAGCTCTTAAATCCACCAAAGCTCCTTGAAGTTCCATACAAGTCACCGCCACATTGTCCTTTCACAGGACAGCTGTTCAGTTAACAGCCACCGGAGTCTTGCCAACCCCAGTGTATCAAGATGAAGTCTTACATCACCAAGGAGATGACACATCTAGTAACCACAGCCACACTCTACTGGTCAAAATTAAGTCATGGCTTCTGCTGTGCTTGGAAAGATGACATCATGTAAAGCTGTGACTTCCTCAGAGTATTCTCCTAGTGTGGCTTACAGGCTTGGTGAGATGGAACACAGCTGGGGTACAAGGCATACCTGTGGGCAAACTGAATGAGAAAAACTGGGCATGGCCCCCCTTCTTTTTGTGCATACCTTCCATGCATTGCTCCATAGGGTCCGATGGGAGGCGGGGGTGGGGTGGGGTGTAAACCTCCTAATGTCATAGTTTGTGCTCCGTGAAGTCAGAACTGTTACTATAATGAAGAGGTAATTGGACTGGATTTCCATAATTATCCCATCAGCCCTGCCTGTTGAGATGTGAAAGGCCGAATGCCGAGGGCGACCTAGTTCCTTCTGTCACTGAGTTTTCTCCTCTACCCAAATGAATTTTCTCTTTTTAGGCTTTTTCCTGGGAAAGTCAGTTATAATCTGAGATGCCATCTGTCTTTCTGGCCCTAAGCCAAATGATTCCATTAAAAATTGTGATTTTTTTTTTTTTTGAGCTTGTGCCATGTCAGGCAGCAAGGAGTTGGCAGGGAGGAACATCTTGGGGGTAGAAACAGAGGCAAGGATTTGGGTGCTTGGAATTTGGGGAAGCACCAGCAGGGAGGAGGAGAGTGTGGTATGGGGGAGGGGAGAGAGAGTGATATGGTGTGTGCTGGGAAGACACGGGAACTCCATGGGGAACTCCAGGAACCCACAAAGCATGTCCTATCATCACATCAATCACGTGGTGAGAGAGTGGGGGTGTTTACCACCAACTTTCCTCCACATGAGTCCTAATGTGGTTGCTGTCCACGGAGCCAGGGCTTGCTGCAAGCTGGCGCAGGGTTACAGTTGTTCTTCAAGGCTTGGAGCCTTCAGAGAGTATGGGAAAGTGAGTGTCACCGGGGTATGGTTGACAGCTGATGTTAAGCGGTGCTTCAGGCACTCAGCACCGTGAAGGCACAGGCCTTTCCACTTACTGCATTGCTTTTCTAATATTAATATTTTATACCTTTGATTGTGAGGGGTATCGATGCCTAGTTTTTCTTCCTTAGTGTTTTCTCATTCTTGTTTTGATATTAAGGTAACAGGAGTTTCACAAGGTGAATTGGCAAGTGTCTATCTAATCTATTCCAAAAGGAGGCAGGACGGTGTCTCCTCTTAATAAACTCACCAGTGCAAAGCCCCAGGGCTGGAATGACTCACTTAAAAGACTTTTAGTTAATAACTCAATTTCTGTCTATTTGCAGTGTCTTCATTTTTTTCCAAGCTTTGTGTGGCAGCTTCTGTTTGTCTTGTAGCTTGTCCATTCATCTAAGTTACCTAATTTGTGTGTATAAATTATTTCCTTAAAACTTATGTGGGGATGTTTCCATATGCATTCCTAATTTCAGAAATTTCTGTCTTTTCCCCCCTTAATCCATCTGAAGATGAACTTATTAACAAAACCAATCTTTCCTCTTAAAAAAACAGATATCCTGGACTGGGTGGTGATGGCACTTGGGAGGGAGATGCAGATGGATCTCTATGAGTTCAAGGCCAGCCTGGTCTACAGAATAAGTTCCAGGACATCCAGGGCTACACAGAGAAACCCTGCTCAGAAAACCAACCAACAAATCACCAGCACCACCACCACCACCACCAGCACCACCACCACCAAGCCATATAACCTATGGATTAATGGTTCTGAGGATTTAGCTTACAGGCAATCAGTACTGCTATGTATGGAGTACACAGCCTAGGAAAAGCAAGTGACTGCTGTCTATGAGTCTGAAATATTCTTGATGTCAGAGTGACAGACACAGTTAAAAAATGAGCCAATCCTACCTTATATACCCAAATATAAATTATCTTAAAAACTAGTACATTGATTTTACTTTTTATAAAGTAAAATATATGACATCTTAAGAAATCAAGTCAGGACAAGCTGCTTTAGCATAGTGGCTTATGTGGCCCTGGAAATACCAGTCTATTAGAAGTTTTGTTTCCTTGTGTGCACAATAGATTGATAATTTTTCCTCATGTGTACACATTTTCATTTTTAAGAATTTGATTAGCACATGTGTGCATGTCCCAGTACATGAGATGACTCCAGGAAGAAGGCGCTAGATGCTAAGCCTGATGCCTGACTTTGATTCACAGAACCAGCACGGTGGCTGAAGAGAACTACCTTTCCCAGGGTGCCCTCTGGCCCCCATACGTGCACGATTGCACATGCACCTCGCAAAAATAAAAAATAAAATGTAAACAAGATTGACAAAGGAAAGGAGGTGATTTGGGCTCACATTCCGAAGCAGCTGGTCCCATGTCGGCAGGAATCAGAGATGAATGATGGTGCTACACGCACTTTCTCCTTTATGTCATTGGTGGACCCATTGATGGTGATACTCAGTTAGGGAGGCTCCTCCCACTTCAGTTAACGCTACCTACAAACTCCCTCACAGACAGTGCTGGCGTTCATTTTCTTGCTTATCCTAGACGCTGTCAACTTGACAATGGAGTCTAACCATCACAGGCCGCATGGCTGGATTGGATGGCGGTTTTGTTTTCAATTTTTGGATGCTTTTTAGTTATTTCCATGGTCCCTCTACTGATCTACACTCCCTCTAACAATGGTTAAGGGTCCCCCTTCCCCAGCCTGCTCACCAGCACTTACTAGTTTTCGTGTTCTTGGTGATAACCATTCGATTAGGGTAAGGGGCAGTGTCAATGGGGTCTGGGTGTGCGCCTCTCTGATGGCTAGGTGTGGCGAGTGCTCTTCACGCAATCAGTGCCCATTTGTGCTTGCTTTGAAACTGTGTTTCATTTCCTGGTCCCCTTTATTGACTTGGCTTGATTGTTCCTTCAGTGTTTGGTTTTCCAGCTGTTCGTATAGAGAACACTTGGAACTTCTGTGAGATGACCAGAAAGGGTTTTCTCCTATTCTGTGGGCTGCCTTCCCGTCCACTGTGCATTTCTTCACTCCTTTGATGTGCAGGAGACTGTAATTGGTCCCATCTCATCTGTCAGGTCTTGCCACTGTCCCCATAATTTGGAAAGTCTCAGGGTCCCAGATCTTTTGTCTTTTGTTAAGGCCTTTGGCTTATTTTGAGTTTTTTTTTTAATAGAGTGAGAGACAGGGGATCTATTTTCAATAGATGGATGTACACACCCAGATCTCCTAGCACTGTTTGTTGAAGAGGCTGCCTTTGCTCCAATATGTGTTTTTGGCGGCTTTGTTGCAATCAGGTGGCTGTAGTTCTTTGGATTTATTTCTGGGCCTTCTGGTCAATGGTAACAGCCCATGAGCTTGTTTTATGCCCATGCCATCGTGTTTTTGTCATCATGACTCTGCAGCATATTTTGAAATTGTGCACTTAGGTATCTCCAGTGTTACACTTTTGATTAAAGTTCTGTGGCTATTTAGGGTCTATGGCACTTCTGCATTAATTTTAGGATTTTTTTTTCTTCTAGTCCCATGATTGTGGTGAAAGTAGGCCTTAATGACAAAGTGCTTGCCTAGGGTGTTCAAGCCCTTGCAATTCAATGCACTCTCTGTGTGTATTGAATTACCCCACTGTGCCCCATAAGCATACAATTAAGACAAACTAAAGGACACCCAAGCCCTCCACTATGTTTCTGAGCAAACCACCACTTTACTCAGGACTTGGGTCTCCTCAAGAGATCAGGAAGGAGGGCAGAATATGCACGTAAAATAATCTCCAAATGTAAATGTTCCTTCAGAATGCCTCCGGCTCAGTCCCAGGAAGCAGGCATACCTACTCACCCTGTAGCAACAGGAGACTAGGTGACTGGCCCATGTCACCCAACAGGTTGCTGAGGGGTGGGCCTCTTGTAGCTTTTAATCCTTTTTTTTTTTTTAGCATCTGGAAACCTGTTGGGATAGGTGTTCAAATTGGAAGGGAGACATCATAGGAGAGAGAGAGAGAGAGAAATCCACCGTTTACTTCTAAAGGTTTTATTAAAAGTTGTAAGAGAAAGAATGATGAAAGGTTGAAAACTGCCTCAAATTTGTTTTTCAGTGGGAAAAAAACCCACATGCTTTCTGTAGTGCATCAAACCAGCAGACAGTGTTAGCTGTCAAGAAAAAAAAAAAGAAAGAAAACTTTTAGTAAGTTATTATTGAACATTCTCTTGCTTTTTAAAGATAAAAATTGAACAAGGGGCAAACTCAGAACTCAAACAACTTGTTTGATGATGATTGAGAAAATCAGACCTGAAGTTTCTTTTTAAAGCATACATTAATAGACACATTTGCCTATACATCATAGCCTATTGCCTCTGTAACCCGTTCAGTATTCTCTACAACTGTGCAAAATGGGGCCTCTAGTCTCAACTTAGAGTGAGGATGGTATATGGAAATGTAGAATAAGTGTCTGAGGGAGTCTGGTTAACAATGGTAGGGCCAGGGCTCACTAGGCTACCTATGGGTCAAAAGCTTCGTGGGCCTTTTGCTGTAGTTCAGTCATAGTAGTCAGCCCTTAGCTCTAGCTCTTAGTGCGGGCTTTGTGAATCCATTATCAGAATAAGATGGTGTGGAGGACGGCCACACTTGGGAGCCTTCCTTCCCATAGGCCTGCTCAGTAATGCACAGAGAGGTAAACACAAGAAAGTTAGTATAAACATCATAGAAGAAGCAAGCGTGCTGCATAAACAAAGATGGCATGTATGCAAGACCTCTGAGGAACTGAAAGTATAAGCTACGATGTCTCCTGCAGTTAATAAGATAGACCAGGGTTCACTCAGGAATGATTTAGTCTGGATTGGGGGGCGGAGTCATAGAATATGGGTCAAGGTAAGGTGGGGAGGTGGAATCAGGGAGGCCAGCCTCAGCAAGGGAAAGAGGGCCAAGATGCTCCCGCACTTACCAGTGACCCACTGAGAAAGGTTTGGTTGTGTCCATGTAGGTTTTATGACACTGCCAGAGGGTCTAAGACATATATTATAGAAATGCATGCATGTATGGCAAGAGTAGACATATATTCATACACTTAAAATTAACTGCCTAGAAAATTATTTCTTCCTTTCAGAGGGTATGTCTTAGTACATTCCATCTTCTACGGTGGAAGTCTGCAGATTGGAAGGTTTATAAAAGGCAGAAATGATTCCTCATAGCTGAAGGAGCTAATAAATCCAGGGTCAAAATGCTGGCAGCTTTGGTGTCCTGGGACATTCTGAAAACTGTAAATGGCATCATTCCATTTATGAGGACCTCGCATCCCGTGTAGCCATCTTGCCTCTGAACATAAGCTTATCACGAATTAATTTTTTTTTTTTTTTGGTTTTTTGAGACAGGGTTTCTCTGTGTAGCCTTGGCTGTCCTGGACTCACTTTGTAGATCAGGCTGGCCTCGAACTCACAGCGATCCGCCTGCCTCTGCCTCCCAAGTGCTGGGATTAAAGGCGTGCGCCACCACACCCAGCTCTCAAGAGTTACATATTAAGGCAGGACTTTTGGTGGGACACAATCAGCTTACAGCAGAGTAGTTTCAGTTTTCGCGAGTTAACACTGTGTTGGGAAGTCAGCCTGGTCTTTAACATTTTCAGCTCTCTTATAAGGAGAAAGGAAACTTCTATAGGAAAAGAAAACCTCTCACATATCAAATACATACACTGTAATGATGTATTTCATGCTTATTTTGCAGTTTCATAGTGTGACAACTTCTTATGTTAAAATAAAACAAACTGGACAGAAGGTGACTCCAATGAGTCAGTTTGAGCTAAGGCTGACAAACAGCTGTCACGGGTTAGTCTCCACATCCCGTTTGGTCCCCTGTCTATTTTAAAGTTTAGTTCTGCGTCGATAGTATTTTGACTCATGCTGAGGGGAAAGTAAAAATGAGGCAATTAAAATAAAATATTATGTGCAGCTTAACACTGGGGTGTATTTGGGAATAGGCATCTTCAGGTGAACTTGTCACAGTGTGTGCATCACAGCACACCTAAGCATATAGAGATGGCTATGCTCTCTGCACACAATGTAGTGGTATGAGACTTCTGTATCATGTGTCGTTTGCTGATCTCAATGCTGGCGTGCAGAGTATGGCTGTGCTATGTCTTCCTCACTTTCTGAGACAGGTGACGTGTGTTTCCCCATTACTGATGCTTTACAAGCATTTCTCTAAACCAAAGCCAGAAGACAGGTTTGGTCTCCTCTGACTCACTCTTACATCAAGCTCCAAGACCTGACACCATGTTAGAAGAGCCATTATGAACGTAGAACCCAGCACATCAGCCCCCCAAACCTGTCAAAATGAGGGCGGGAAACACTTAATCCATAATTCCAGGACTCAGGAAGGCCCCTAATGCATTAATCTTGTCTTTTTGGCTTCCATACTTTTACTTCTTGCTAACTGCTTTTGAGGACCAACATATGACAATGAGGATGCTGTTTTGTACATGACAGTCAAGGAACAGTGAAGCTCCTGACTACATGATTTGGGCAGGTTCCCTGTGCAGCTGTTACAAAGCGATACAGACTTTGTATTCAGCTTTAAGATTGTTTGTGTGTCCCCTGGTGGAACTTATTATAACACTCCACGCTAGGCTATTGCTGCATTGTCTTGGTCAGAAGGATCTGAGAGGAATAAGGAACAATAGATGTGCTTCTGAAAACAAATCTCATAGCCCCCTCTCAAAGAAAACCCTACCAGTAGTTTATGCAAAACCAACTTTAGACCTATATAAATACATTCAAGGAGAGAATGTTGCCTATTTCTAGCACAGAATATGACTTGGACAGTGCCTAGGAGACTTTTGCCTTCCTACCACTAAAACATAACAACCCCCGCATGTGGTATAGTGCTTCCTCTGCATTGACAATTCTGAACTATATTCACTTAACTGAGGATCAAATGTCTTTTAAAAAGACAAATATAAGACAACAACACATTCTTGAATGTTCATGTTCCAAAAGGCAAAATTATAATTTGCTGGGAGCAAGCTAAACACTGTTGAATCAGCACAGAGAAAGCAGTGTGTAGGTAGAGCCGTGAGTAAAACTGGAGGACTAGAGGGAGTGTAGAGTATATGGAAAGATGTATGTAGGTTATATATAGCTCCTATACCATTATATAAGGACAGAGCTTGGGTATTTCTGGGTTTAGGTATTTATCTGGGGCAGGGGGAGAGTCACAGAACCACTTCCTCATAAAAGAAGGAAGAGAATTTCAAGATTGAATCCACTCAGTCAGTCTGAATATTCATCTACAATGCTTTCCAAAAGAATGTTTTGTAAAGGCTTCTGGATGCTATATTAGGACTGACAGGAGACAAGTAAAGAGGGGTGCCATGAAACATTAGGAGCTGATTTTTACATATAGCTTTTCATATAGGTTTGCTGTGACTATAGCTTCATAAATCTCAAGATATGGGCAACTGGTGTGATTGACACCTAGGAAATTGCCACCAAGAAGCCCTTAACATCAGAGTCACTGGAACCGAGAGACTCAAATATTGACCTGTGTCAAAAAGCCAAGGCATAGAGATTTGAAATATATATAAATCTTGCTTTGGTATTCTGTACTCTGAGGTCCATAAAGATGGAGTCTTCTACGTTTTGCCACACCTACAAAGTATCATAGAGAAAGGGGACCCTGACTGCTCGACATGAGCTTTTATTGACACGTTTGACTCAGCAGAAGCTGAGGATGTCTCAAGGGAGTGTTGATGTCTCAGGAGGTGTAGAAGGGATCTTGAGAGTCCAGCCACTGTGTGTCTTATAATGTCTAACAGGAATGAGGGGTCTCAGGACATGCAGTCCTACAGGAAATATCCTGTCATCAGTTCAAACCTCTTCCAGGTTATTGGACCAAGAGCTTACAGCATGAGCCCTGTTGTCTACAGAAGGGACTGGCAGTGTTGGGTGTTCTGGGACATTGGCACAGACAGTGACTTACATGAATTAAGTCTATTCTCAGGTGGCCTTCTTTGGATTTGCCATCTAGAACAATCTTTTTTTTTTTCTTAAAAAAAAATCAATCAATTTATGAATTCACTTTACATCCTGAACATAGGCCTCTCCTTCCTCTCTTCCTGGTCCTACCCTTCCTCCCTCCTCCCCTTATGCCCCCTCCCTGACTTCTCAGAAAAGGGGAGCCCATCCCCCCCACCAACCCACTCCAGCACATCAAGTTGCATCAGGACTGAGTGTATCCTCTTCTTCTGTGGACGAGTGACAAGGGGAAGTGATCAAAAAGCAAGCAACAGAGTCCATGTCAGAGATGGCCCTTACACTTTTTACTAGGGAATGCACATGAAGCCCGAGCTGCCCATTGGCTACATCTATTTACAGGCCAAGGTCCAGATTACGCGAGCATGGTCCTTTGTTGGTGCTTCAGTCTCCACAAGCCCCTGTGGGCCCTGGTTAGTTGGAGAACAATTTCTTTCAAAGCTAGCACACTGATGGTGACATGTTGAGTGTGGCACCAGCTCTTTCATCCTGATATGCTCCGAAGTTATTGTGAGGCTGCCACCATATTGAAGTCAAAATCCTTCTGGAAAGAAGTGATGTTCAATACTCTTTCATGAAATGTGGCTTTTTACTAAGGCTGTCAAGACGTAAAGCAAAGTCATTGTGTAAAGCTATCTTCTGCTTCCTGGGGTGCAGAGAAAGGCTATGCCCGAGAAGGGCTGCACGTGAACCACACAGAGATTTTTGAAGGCATTTGGGGATTCTGGTCTAACTTGTCTGATCTAACTACTCTTGGGTACTGCCCAGGCGTCAGAAATCATTGAAGCTGTCCAGATTGCTTCAATACGCACTGAGGGCTGAGGAGAACTTCACATCCATCCTAGGATTCCACGGTGAAATTCAAACAACCCCCATCTCTTGTGTGTCTTCCCTGTAGGGAACATGCTATTTGTTCTCAGATTACTCCCATGGCCAATAAAATCCCTCCACAGCTGGCTGGGAGCCACTGCTACCATATGTCATGCCATGCGGCGTATTTTCTTTTCCCCCCTCTCCATTGCTATCTCTCCAGCTCTTTCCTTTACTCTCGAAACAAGATGCTTGGCACATGGCCTGAGTGCCTTGAGGAAAATATCAAGTCCCTCCCTTGGCCTGGGGCCAAGCCTGGCATTCACAGAGTGTAGAGACTATGGGGAACATTCATCTGGCTGTGTTGCAGGAACAGTGGTCTCCCCTGAGATGAGAAAGCAAGGGCCCTGATCCTTTTGCAGCTTGAAGATCCTCAAAATAGTTTTGGATGGCAGACAAAGTGTGTCGGTCCATAGGTCTCCCCTACACCCATCCTTCGTATCCTAGTCACTCACCAACTAAGCTCCAAGAAAAGGCATTTGCTTCAGTCCATGGGAAACAGCCCAGAGGAAGGCGAGGAAGATGATACCTGCCATGTTTTTGAAAGAGGTGATACGGAGATTGGGATGTCAAGGCTATGTGAACGAAGGTGTTGTGGGCATAGCACAGGGGTGAGAGGCCACCCTGTGTCTTAGGAACCCCACTGAGGAAAAGGCAGTTGGACGCTATCAGTGATTAGGTTGGGATGAGCTGGGTCATGCTGTAGTAACAGTCTCAGTGGTAACCATCGATTCCTCACTGGTACCCCATGGATCATGTGGAGACTCTGTGTTGCCCTGACTCAGAGTGATGGGGCAGGGAATCAGAAAAAGACGAGGAGCTTGGCTTTTCTCTGGTTTCCACTGCGATTCACATGCTGTTGGCCAGGGCTAGATGCATGGCAGTGCCTCCCCTGAAGCATAACACTACCATATACCCAGATGGAAGGTGAAAACACTGGGGAATGGAGGCCTTAAATATGCCACCAGGGACCTCGAATTAAATCTCTAAGAGAGAGACACACTATTAGAAATGGAATCATAAGGAAGCTGAGAAAAAAAAAAAAAACAACTTACTTCCTTGCCTGGAAGAGCCGTTTTTCTTTGAGTCTTCAAGCAGGTCTTTTACAAAGAAGGTACAATCTTTATAACCTCCCTGCTTTGGAAGAAATTTATCATGGATGCCTAATCCCATCCTACCACCCACCACTGCCCTTCTGTATTGAAGATAAATTCAAACTGGCAATTGTCGTCCATCTCTACGTCCTGTGCTCTGGTCTGCTACTGTCCAGAAGAAATCTGCTGTGCTATGCTCATCCTCACATGATTTCTGAACCCATTTCTCAATTAATTTTCTCTTCATATAGTGGGCAGAGAAGTGGGGTTTCTGTACAGTGTTTCCCCTCCCCATGAAAAGAGACAGTGCCTTCAGGAGGTGTGCATAAATGCTTGTCAGGAGCAGACACGAATAGTGTAAAAACAAAAGCAATGGAAAGAATTAGGAATAAGGCTGACAAAATGCCTCAGTGGGTGAAAGTGCTTACCTCTAGGCATGGCAGCCTGAGTTTGATCCCTGGGGCCCACATGGAGAGAAAGTTTCCTTCATAGTGTCCTCTGACCTTCATACAAATGTCACGGCATGCACACCCCGGCCAAAAGGACACGTGCAGTATTGCAAGTTACACTGAAAGAGAAATGACACAGAACTTTTACAGTATGTTGCTGATAAGATTACATTTTTGTTTTAGCACAAATTACTTTTGCTTATCTCTTCTCGTGTTTTTGAATTAATCTTTATGCACAAATACACATAAACAAGTACAGTATTATGTAAGGTTTGGCACTATTTTTTGGTCTCAGGCAACTGTCAGGGGCATTTGAACGTGTCCTTCATGAATAAGAGGGCATTAGGGTGTTGCTGAGAGGGTCTGGTGTGGGAGTGAAGAGGGGAAACTCACTCTAGCAGCATCATTATCACCAGGATCTAGTGCAGAAGCAAGACCACATGGTTCACCTCTGTCTGTCTCGTTTCTCACCGCCAGGATCTGAGAACAACAGTAAATCAAGGTCCCGGAGCTGCTGGGACAGTTAGGTGAGACGTCCATGGGAAATGCTGCTTGATCAGGCAAAGGGAGTCCTGCATGGCTCAACAAGTCTAGCTTTGCATGGAGAAATTACTACCAATATGAGCTGCGTGTGCAGGTGCCTGGACTTCTCAGAGTTTGAAAGCTAAGTGTCACTTTTTCTTGAGTTCTTTTCTCTTCTCCCGTGTCCCCAACAACCAATTCTTCATGACATAGATGTACTGACTCTACTGTGAAGCATGGGGCAAATATAGTCCTTCCATCCTTCCGCCTTTGATCCCCTGTGCAACTCAAATTCTATTTGCTCTGGGAATTTTTAAATAAACCTTTAAAAACTTATTTTTGTTCTCACTGGCCTGGCTTTATTACTATCATGCATTCTGATTTCTTGACTTCCTCAGTTTGCGGGTGATTATTATGATATTCATAAACTGGGGTGATTCTGAGGGACAAAGCATCATGGCTGACAGGATTATGTCAACCTTAGGTTGGGGCATGCGTGCATTTTCTAAGAGTCCCTCGATATTAGTGGGATTAGTTTCATTTTCAAATTAGAGTCATAGAAATGGATCAGATTTGAGTTCTTTACATATTTTAAACATTAATCGTCTGTCCACTATAAGAATATTAAGAATTCCTATCATATGAAGGATAGCAAGATTTCCTATCATATGATCTGGCCATACCACTTCTGGATAGATAGCTGAAGGACAGAAATACTTGTACATCCTTATGTATTGCATCCTTATTCAAAATGGTCAAATTATGGAGTCAGCCTAGGTATTCATCAACAGAGTAACAGAAAAAGAAAAATATGCACCAGATTTACTCTGTCATAAAGAAATTATGTCACTTGCTAAAAAAAAAAAAGGGTGCAACTTGAGATCATCATACTAAGCAAAATAAAGAAGATTCAGAAAGACCACTATTACATGTTCTGTTTAATTACTAGATCTCACGTAGCTGCACAAAGACACACACACACACACACACTCACATAGAAACACAGATACAGACACACACACAACACACACACACAGACAAACACACAGTCACACATATAACACAATCACATACACACTCATGCCACCACTCCTAGTTTTTACACGGATTTGAGGCATCTGAAATCAGGTCCCCACACTTGCAAGACAAGTGCCTTACCAACTGAGC